>NC_053490.1:519294559-519894559 GCF_905171775.1 Rana temporaria
AGCAAAAGGTGGCGCTACAAAGTATTAACTTAAGGGGGCTGAATAATTTTGCACGCCCAATTTTTCAGTTTTTTATTTGTTAAAAAAGTTTAAAATATCCAATAAATTTAATTCCACTTCATGATTGTGTCCCACTTGTTGTTGATTCTTCAAAAAAATTACAGTTTTATATCTTTATGTTTGAAGCCTGAAATGTGGCAAAAGGTCGCAAAGTTCAAGGGGGCCGTATATAATATCATACAATCCCATATACCCAATTCTATACCCACAGTTGATCCACCTGGACAGGTAAGTGTCCTTTTTTTAAAAGTCAGCAGCTGCAGTATTTGTAGCTGCTGACTTTAAAAAAAAAATAATAATTTGGAGGAAATCCGCTTTAGTAAAATCAACCCCATTGTGTCATCACAGAAGAAACCCATCCCTTATCAGAAGACTCAATTAGACAACGAGAGTTTGAAAGCAAGCAGCAAAAGAAAACCCCAAAGAACAAAAATACATTTAAATCAAAATTATTATCCTTTCTATTTCATTATCCCGTTATTTATTTATTTGTATAGCTTTTTTGTTGAATATTTGCTTTTCAACGTTGCCTGAACCACCCCGCATAAGTCTGCTATCAAACCCTTACAGACCGGGCGTCCTTTGTTCGGGGAGTTCCGGAGAGCGGGCACCTTCGTATTTAGATTGACATTTATACTATCCTGCTGAGGTTTGCCAGACCTCACTATTGTTCTACATGAAGATAAGGTGGGAGTAGCGTACCCTTCAAACATCCTAATATTTCATTTACAGAATGTTATAGAAAAACATGATCAATGTTATGTTAACACTTGCCTAGGAAATATTTTGATATGTTTTTTTTATACATTCACTTTGTTAGCTAAAAAAAAAGGAATTATATTAAAAATGTAATTGAAAATGTATTGTAGGTTATAATAAAACATATACAGTAATACCTCGGATTGCGAGTAAAGCGGTTAACCAGCGGTTCGCAATACAAGCAATTACTTATAAAAACCTGACTTGGTTTGCGAGTGTTGTCTCACAAACCGAGCAGGATTCAAGCCTCTGCAGGGTGTGCAGTACCGCATTTGGCCAGAGGGGCGGGGGCACCAATTACACTCGGAGCCGTTCGAATGCACTTTATTACCGAGTGTTTCCAAACCTCTCCCAGGGTTTCCGAGTGCATCCGAAAAGCTCCAAGCGGTCTCCGAGTAATTCCGAGTCAATGTGGAATGAATTATCTATGTTTCCATTGACTTCTATGGGGAAACTTGCTTTGATATGCGAGTGCTTTAGATTACAAGCATTCTCCTGGAATGCATTATGATCGTAATCCAAGGTTCCACTGTATAACCTTGTTCAACCCTAAAGTGATATTAAAGCTTCATATTTTTTTACATTAAAATAACAAACATGTTATACTTACCTGCAGGGCAGCCATCAGGGAATTATGGGGCCCCTTACACAGCTTCAGGCATGGGCCCCTGGAGCAGAGAACCGGGGGGGGAGGGGGGGGTCCGCCGCCGCTAGAAATCGAGAAGCGGGGGGGGGGGGCTGGGCTGCTGCGAATTGAGAAGCGGGGGGGGGGGGGCCGCCGCCAGAAATCGAGAAGCGGGGGGGGCTGGCTGCGAATTGAGAAGCGGGGGGGAGCCTTTTACAAACAAAAGAAGAAATAAAGAAAAGTATATAAAGAAGGGGGTAGCCATCCGGGCCCTGGGGACCTCTGGGCCCTTTAATAAAATATAAATAAATAAATAAATAAATATATATATATATATATATATTTTTTTTTTTATAAAAAAAGGAGGTTGTCATCTGGGGCCCTGGGGATCTCCAGGCCCCCCATACCCCTAAAAAAAATAATTGGCCTTTTAATAAAAAATAAAATAAAAATATATTATAATTATTTTTTTTTTTTTTATAAAAAATAAATAAAATAAAGGGGGGTTTCCATCCGGGGCCCTGGGAGTTGCCATATGGGGGTTGCCATCCGGGCCCCTGGGGACCTCAGGGCCCCTTATAGGTGTACTGCCTGTACCCCCCTGATGGCGGCCCTGCTTACCTGCTCTGTGTAATGGTTTTGCACATAGCAGCCGGATCCTCCTCTTCTCAGATCCCCCGCAGCTGCTCTTGGACCCTCCCTCAGAGGAATACATTTCTGATTGGACTAGGAAAGTAAGAAATAGGGTATACGTCCTTCAGTCTTCTATCTGTCCTCTCTTTCTGATCCTACATGTTCTCCCATAGCCTGGGCGGGGGGGGGGGGGATTTAGTGGTAGCACAACTACTACACCTGCTGTTGCATGTTATCTCATCTGTTGTTATACCACTTATCATTAATGGATTATTATCTCTTGCTCTTATTTGCACAAGAACATCTACATTGAATTTCCCAATGAAGTGGAAGTTCCATGAAACGCGTAGACTGATATTGGGTTTTAAAATTTTTGCACAAAATAAAAATATATTTTTTTCAAACTCTATGGCCCGGATTCACATAGAATCGCGTATCTTTGTGCGGGCGTAACGTATCCTATTTACGTTATGCCTCCACAATTTTTACAGGCAAGTGTCGTATTCTCAAACGAAAGTTGCGGCGGCGTAGCGTAAATAGGCCGGCGTAAGCCAGCCTAATTCAAATGTGATAGATGTGGGCGTGTGTTATGTAAATTTTATGTGACCCACGTAAATGACGCTTTTTACGAACGGCGCATGCGCCGTCCGTGAAAGTATCCCAGTGCGCATGCTCCAAATTAACTCGCAAGAAGCCAATGCTTTTGACGTGAAAGTAAATGACGCCCAGCCCTATTCATGAACGACTTACGCAAACGACGTAAAATTTGACGCGGGAACGACGTCCATACTTAACATTGGTACGCCTCATGTACGCCTCATATACCAGGGGTAACTTTACGCCGGGGAAAGCCTAACGTAAACGGCGTATCTGTACTGCGTCGGCCGGGCTTACGTTCGTGAATTTGCGTATCTAGCTGATTTACATATTTCTAGGCGTAAATCAGCATACACGCCCCTAGCGGCCAGCGTAAATATGCAGTTAAGATCCGACGGCGTAAGAGACGGTCGGATCTAATACAAATCTATGCGTAACTGACTCTAAGAATCAGGCGCATAGATACGACGGCTCGGACTCAGAGTTACGACGGCGTAACTCGTACGAGAATCCGGGCCTATGTTGTTAGTATGTATATGTTTATATGTATGTGTATATGTGTATATATATATATATATATATATATATATATATATTCATGCCTTGATTATTTCCCACCTTGACTACTGCAACTCTCTCTTTAATGGCCTACCCTTACACAGGATTCAGTCTATTATGAATTCTGTTGTTAGACTAATACACCTCACTAACCGATCCACGACTGCTGATCCTCTCTGCCAATCCCTTTACTGGCTTCCCTTACCCCACCGTGTAAAATTCAAAATACTACCCACAACATACAAAGACATCCACAACATCGCCCCATCTACATCACCATCCTCATCTGCAGATATCGCCCAAATCGTCCCCTCCGCTCCTCCCAGGACCTCCTGCTCTCTAGCTGCCTTGTTACCTCCTCCCATGCTCGCCTTCAGGACTTCTGGAACTCTCTACCCCGGTATGTCCGATCAGCCCCTAACCTGTCCACCATTAGGAGATCCCTGAAAACTCATTTTTTCCGGAAAGCCTATCCCACACCCACCTAACAACTGCCCCGAGCCACCCCCATCAAATCATTTTCTACAGCTATTACCTTTTGTACCACCACCCCTTCCCTTTAGAATGTAAGCTCTACGAGCCGGGCCCTCCTGTCCCTTCTGTATTGAACTGTACTGTAATTACCGTATATACTCGAGTTTTTCAGCACATTTTCTTGTGCTGAAAATGCCCCCCTCGGCTTATACTCGAGTTAGCTTTTTGCGCCTGATCTCCTGGACTTTGGGGTCCCGGCAAACTTGGCACACAAGTAGCCCCACTCTTCCTCTACAAGTGTGCAAAGTTTGTTGTCCAGGGGACCTACGGCCGGGGAGCACCGATTTTTCAAAAACCGGGCACCCCTTCCATAGACTCCTATGTTAAACAGTAATTTCTCCGGTGCCTTTGGGGACCCTGTACTGTCCAGTCGTAGGTCCCCTGGACCCGGAACTTGGCACACATGTATCCCCATTTCTCCTCTATAAGGGCCAGATTCACGTAGAATCGTAAGTTTTCATCGCAAGTGCCCGATTCACCAAGCACTTGCGTGAAAACTTACGCCGGCGGCCTCTGGCGTAAGCCCGCGTAATTCAAAGGGGCGTGTGCCATTTAAATTAGGCTCGCTCCCGCCGTCGTGGATCGCCGTAAAACCTCATTTGCATACCCGATGCTGGGATACGACGCGAACTCCACCCAGCGGCAGCTGAGGTACTGCATCCTAAGATCCGACGGTGTAAGACAATTACACCTGTCGGATCTAAGGGCTATCTATGCGTAACTGATTCTATGAATCAGTCGCATAGATACTCTGAAAGATACGACGGCGTTTCAGAGAAACGCCGTCATATCTCTTCTGTGAATCTGGCCCTTAGTGTGCAAAGTTTGTTGTCTGGGGGACCTACGGCTGGGGAGCACGTCAGTCTTGTCATGGGCACAGTGAGGCATGGGCACAGTGAGGCATGGACACAATGAGGCATGCACATGGACACAGTGAGGCATGGAGACAGTGAGGCACAGTGAGGCATGCAGATAGACACCCTAGGCTTATACTCAAGTCAATACGTTTTCCCATTTTTTTGTGATAAAATTAGGTGCCTCAGCTTATATTCGGGTCGGCTTATACTCGAGTATATACGGTATGCTGCCCCCCCCCTATACATTGTAAAGCGCTGCGTAAACTGTTGGCGCTATATAAATCGGTGCACCTCACCCATTGAACTTTTATATATATACACACACACACAGGTATATTTAAAGTCCCACATGCTTTCTTTGGAATTTGTTGCATTTTATGACATTTGAGGGATGATACCCACCAATGTTATATCCTTCTCAGATTGCAAGTACCATCCCTGACCTGTTTCTACAATACTTTAATATAAATTAGTTGTATGATATAAGAGGTGAACGCTCGGTCTCTATACTGACAGGAAACACCTTGAGATTTCCTCTTTCTCTTTGTGTATTATATATGTCTAATGACACTTCCTGAGCTACTTCAAAGAATATCAACATGTAAAATAAAATAAATAGATCTTGGAAAAATACAAAAGTGTCACGTGAGCTTTTTATAGCGGTTTGTCTTATATTGCAAATCAGAAGGCATTGACTTAAATAATAATAAAAAAAAAAGACCCCAAAAAATAAGACCTCAAATCCCTCCTTTGCACTTAAAAGTATTAAAAACACCAAATCCCTTGTCCGCAAGACTCCGGAAGTGAGTTATGGACACCCTTGTCCAAAGGTTACTGTTTTTAAGTCAAACAGTTTTTTTTACAGCTTGACCCCTTGTTTTTTTACACTCACTATATACAGTTTTATAGCAAAATAGGTAACATATTTAGTTACCCCATGAACGTTGAAATAATGTTCCTTCGGTTTATTTTGTTATGCTTTAATGTGGAAGCTGCTTGGAAAAGAAGCTCGTCAGAGGAAAACCACACCATTTATAAGATAATAACCAAGAAATACCACAAAGAAATCTTTATGGCTAAAAAAAAACACTTTTCCAACATCATCGCAAATGCCCTAAACCGCCCCCACAAACTCTTCAAGCTGGTCACTCAGACTATGAACCCAGCTTGTTTAGAGGCCCCCAATTCTGATTCACAAGAAGTTTGCAACGAATTATCGGATTATTTCATTAATAAAATTGAAAAAATCCGTGAAAGTATTCAGCAAAATAGAACCGTCATCAACCCCTCCCCAAATCACAAATCTAATACCCACATAAAACCACCGCAATCAACTAACTTCTCCCTCAAACCCATTTCCATCGATGCCACTAAAAATATCATCGGTACTCTGCGAAACAGCACAGCGCCTAATGATATCATCCCCACTAAACTGCTGAAAGAATGTGCCGATTGATTGGCACCAGCTATCACGCAGCTCATAAACCAATCGTTCAAGGAGGGCACGGTGCCCACCTTGCTGAAACAAGGTATAATAAAACCAATTCTAAAAAAAAAACTCCCTCTACCCCAAAGATCCAAACAACCGTCGACCCATAATAGGTCTAAATGTCTTCTTCAAGGTAATGGAGAAAAAAGTTGTACAACAGTTACAACATCATTTAGACACCCATAAATTACTCGATACGTTCCAATCGGGTTTCCGCCCTGGTCACGGAACAGAAACAGCGCTGCTCAAAATATGGGATGACCCCCTCGAAGCAGCAGACGAAGGAGAATCTTGTCTTCTGGTACTGCTGGACCTAAGCGCTGCTTTTGACACTGTAGACCATGGACTACTACTAACTCGGCTAGCTGAAGTAGCTGGAGTCACGGAATGTGATTTAGCTTGGTTCTCCTCCTTTTTGGAAAACTGATCACAAATAGTGAAACTGGGGCCTTTCACTTCCGAAAAACGCACAGTGTCTTACGGAGTCCCTCAGGGATCCCCTTTGTCGCCCGTACTGTTTAACATCTATCTCTGCCCTCTTTTTGAAATCATTAGTAACCAGAAGTTACTTTAACACTCTTATGCAGATGACACACAACTATATTTTCGCATATGCAACAAAAAGGATCATTATCTCAGACTCGAGAAATGCCTTTCTTTGATAGACAACTGGATGACAAAGAGTTGTCTTAAACTCAACGGGGCGAAAACAGAACTTCTCCTGTTTCACGCCAACCGAAAAAATCATCCCACGACAACATGGACACCCCCGCCCATTCTGGGTAAAAAGATAACCCCTAGCACCAAAGTCAAAAGTCTCTGAGTCATTTTGGACACAAACATGACAATGGATGCACAAATAGGGTCCGTAGTCAGCGGATCGCACCATCTGCTGCGCCTACTACGCAGACTCACCCCCTTTATCCCGAAAGAGGACATAGCAGTCGTGGTGGGAACAATTATCAATTCCAGACTTGACTATGCAAATGCCCTCTATCTCGCACTCCCCAAATACCAAATCACTCGTCTGCAAGTCGTTCAAAATATAGCAGCCCGACTTGTGACTGGGAAAAAATCATGGGAATCAATCTCACCTTCACTGAGATCCCATCATTGGTTGCCAGTAAAAGACAGAATCACTTTCAAGGCACTCTGCCTAATGCATAAGTGTATTCAAGGAAACGCCCCCCAATATCTATGCGAAAAAATAAAAGCTCACAACCCTAATCGCATTCTGCGATCCACCAATCAAAATCTATTCCAGATACCCAAAGCCAGATACAAGTCCAAAGGAAATCGAAGAATTGCAGTCCAGGGACCTCGTCTGTGGAACGATTTACCAACCACCATTCGGTTGGAGGTGAACCACTTGGCCTTCAGAAGAAAGATTAAAACCCATCTCTTCTGAGGTCAAAGGGGCTTTACACATGGAATCGATTCAGCGCCCAGTGGCGATTCAGTTCGCATGTGTTGCGCTATATAAATTTTTCACTCACTCAATGTACTCAAGTCTCACATAAAAAACAGACTATTTAGATACTGGTTTGGTAAAGATTTCACACATAGGATCAATACATCGCTATCATATGTTTCTTTAAAATTTGTACTTACATATGATGAGATCACATATTGGGGTGCTTGGTATGCTGCTAACCTTTCATCAAATTTCAACTTCATCTTTTATGATGAAAAGATCTAATGGCTATCACTATATGTCATACCTTAGTATTTTTTTTCTATACGTTCTAAATGGGGCTTAAAGTAATTTCCCACAATGCCAATGGCATAAACTCTCCCCAAAAAAGGAAAAAAGCCTTCCGTCATTATAAAAGATTGGGAGTTGACATAATTTTGGTGCAGGAAACACACTTTGCCGCATCCAAGCACCCCAAATTTTTTGACAAAGCTTATGGTCAATTCTATTACACAACATTCAATTCCAAGAAAAGCGGAACAGCTATTTTTATAAAAAATTCTATAGTGTTTGAATCCCAAAGCGTCTTTAGAGACCCAGAGAGTCGCTTTCTGATCGTAAAAGGTTCCATAGGAGGATGTATGATCACAATAGCCTCGGTGTATGCACCTAATGAAGCTCATGCATCCTTTTTTTCAAATTTCTTTGACACCATGGATAAATACTCCTCCCCCCACTTGATTGTGGGCGGAGACTTCAATTTAGCCGCACGCTCAACCCTAGATAGGAGCAGATTCGCACCCTCATCCAGAGCCTTCCCTAAAACATTAAATCGCACTTTACATAACCATCAACTCACACCCACACGATTGCTCTGCTAGATTAGACTACATTTTCTGCACCCCAATTTTAGTAGCTAATTCATCAAAAGCAGACATTCACTCTTGCCCCTGGTCAGATCACCAGATTGTATCTTTTACCACATCAAATATAGGTCTTGCCAACACACCACACAAATGGCGCATCAATGATGCTCTATTAACAGATCATCTGAATATTCAACAGCTAACATCCAACATGGAAGAATACTTTCACGTAAAACACAACGACGTGCTGAAAAAAATGAAGTTCAATGCTTCCAAGCATGCGTCGACTTGATTCTGAGCATGCGTGGGTTTTTAACCGATGGTTGTGCCTACTAACGATCAGTTTTGACCTATCGGTTAGGAATCCATCAGTTAAATTGTTTTTTTTAACCGATGGTTAAATAACCTATGGGGCCCACACACGATCGGTTTTGACCAGTGAAAACGGTCCATCAGACCGTTGTCCTCTGTTTAACCTATCGTGTGTACGAGGCCTAATACACACATTGATCAGCGCAATACATTGGGCTATAGCTCTTAACTGGCGTTCCTCTACTGTGCCATGGTCTCAGATCATGAACCGCATGTTTGCCATCAAACTATCAGAACATATTGATCACACATTATCTGATACTATGGACGCATATGATAAAAAGCTCTGCGACCCGATCACGGGACACAGGACACAGGTGGCGATCGGGTCCGCAGGTCCCACGGGCACCGTCACGGAGCTCAGGACCTTGCGACCCACGCCTGGGATCTTAAAGAGGACGTACCTGTACGCCCATGTGCGCGCACCGTCGTTATACGTCCACAAGGTGGCTCGGCTGGGCGAGAGCACGTAGTATGACGTCCTCTCTCCCGCGCGCGCCCCCGCTCGCCCCCGACTCCCGTGCGTGTGCCCGGCGGGCGCGATCGCCGCCGGGCACACGCGATCGCTCGTTACAGAGCGGGGACCGGGAGCTGTGTGTGTAAACACACAGCTCCCGGTCCTGTCAGCAGGGGAAATGCTGATCTTCGGTTCATACAATGTATGAACCGAGGATCAGTGTTTCCCCTAGTGAGGCCACCCCCCCCCCCCCACAGTAAGAACACACCCAGGCATACTTAACCCCTTCCCCGCCCCCTAGTGTTAACCCCTTCACTGCCAGTGGCATTTTTATAGTAATCCAATGCATTTTTATAGCACTGATCGCTATAAAAATGCCAATGGTCCCAAAAATGTGTCAAAAGTGTCCGAAGTGTCCGCCATAATGTCGCAATACCGAAAAAAAAAATCGCTGATCGCCGCCATTACTAGTAAAAAAAATATAATAAAAATGACATAAAAATACCCCCTATTTTGTAAACGCTATAACTTTTGCGCAAACCAATCAATAAACGCTTATTGCGATTTTTTTTTACGAAAAATATGTAGAAGAAAACGTATCGGCCTAAACTGAGGAAAAAAAATGTTTTTTTATATATTTTTGGGGGATATTTATTATAGCAAAATGTAAAAAATATTAATTTTTTTCAAAATTGGCTCTCTATTTTTGTTTATAGCGCAAAAACTAAAAACCGCAGAGGTGATCAAATACCACCAAAAGAAAGCTCTATTTGTGGGAAAAAAAGGACGCCAATTTTGTTTGGGAGCCACGTCGCACGACCGCGCAATTGTCTGTTAAAGCGACGCAGTCCCGAATCGCAAAAAGTACTCTGGTCTTTGGGCAGCAATATGGTCCGGGGGGTAAGTGGTTAAGCGGTTATACCTAATTTCTTCTAATTTTAATGAGTGGCCACATGTCTTGTTAAACTCCCTTCCAATCCCATGATTGGATGATGAAAGTTTCCCCTCATGTACAAAGCTCTGTAGTAACCCCATAATGTTATTTCTTCCAGAGTGATTACACCCAAAGGCCTTATCAGCAGCTGCTTTGACATCAACATCAAAGGTTTAAGATAGCAATATCAAAAAACATAGTCCTACGGGTCCAGCACTATTTTTCCACGTTCCACAATTGGCAAGGAAACCGGACAGGGGTTCTAACCTTTCCCTACTCTTTCCAAAACTTTTGACTTCTTAACTTATTTTGCAATATATAGTATAAAATGCAGACTAGTAGATTGGACATGACCGCATTGTTGAATACAACCGTTTACAGATTTGGTGCTAATGCAGGCATTGTCATTTCTTTCTTTTTTTTTCCTTAACCACTTCCGGACAGCCGCATGTACATATACGTCGGCAGAATGGCACGGACATGCACATTGGCGTACCTGTACGTCCCTGCCTAGACGTGGGTCGGGGGTCCGATCGGGACCCCCCCCCGGTACATGCAGCGGTTCCCGTGGTTCAGGAGCGATCCGGGACAAGGGCGCGGACATTCGTTTCTAGCCGCCCCCTCGCGATCGCTCCCCAGAGCTGAAGAACGGGGAGAGCCGTATGTAAACACGGCTTCCCGTGCTTCACTGTGGCGGCGCATCGATCGAGTGATCCCTTTTATAGGGAGACTCGATCGATGACGTCAGTCCTACAGCCACACCCCCCTACAGTTGTAAACACACACTAGGTGAACCCTAACTCCTACAGCGCCCCCTGTGGTTAACTCCCAAACTGCAACTGTCATTTTCACAATAAACAATGCAATTTAAATGCATTTTTTGCTGTGAAAATGACAATGGTCCCAAAAATGTGTCAAAATTGTCCGAAGTGTCCGCCATAATGTCGCAGTCACGAAAAAAATCGCTGATCGCCGCCATTAGTAGTAAAAAAAATAAAAAAACGATCCCCTATTTTGTAAACGCTATAAATTTTGCGCAAACCAATCGATAAACGCTTATTGCGATTTTTTTTACCAAAAATAGGTAGAAGAATACCATCGGCCTAAACTGAGGAAAACATTTTTTGTTATATATGTTTTTGGGGGATATTTATTATAGCAAACAGTAAAAAATATTGCATTTTTTTTCAAAATTGTCGCTCTATTTTTATTTATAGCGCAAAAAATAAAAACCGCAGAGGTGATCAAATATCATCAAAAGAAAGCTCTATTTGTGGGGAAAAAAGGACACTAATTTTGTTTGGGAGCCACGTCGCACGACCGCGCAATTGTCTGTTAAAGCGACGCAGTGCCGAATTGTAAAAACCCCTTGGGTCATTTAGCAGCATATTGGTCCGGTCCTTAAGTGGTTAAATAGCAGATATGGTTCCAGTCACTGAATAACAGCTCCGATCGTTGTGGGATTGGGAGCAGTGAGAGGAAAAGGGTTCAGCCAGGAGTCATAGCTGGACAAGCAAGATGATGGAATTACAGCTTTCGGTGGAGTGATTTATGTACATACAGTAGCAATTGGGAGGTGTTATTTCTAGCAGACGGCACCGGCTGTACCACCACTTCACGGGACGTTCTTCGGATAAACTCATTATTAAAAGAGAAGGCCAACAAGAGCTGGACGCTGTAAACCTGCTCAGAGGTGTAAATGCGCGGTTCCTCTTCCTGGCTAAGGAAATCCTGTTCTCTGCATTGGGAAAAGTTGGGCCAACCAAACACAACAAAATACCCACACCGCTCCCCGATGTAAACCAAAGAGGACTAAACACAGAGAACAGGAGAAAGGGATTGATGTGTGTGAACTTCCCTGGACCTTCCCCTGATTTCTTGCTAGGTGTTTTCACATGACCAACCATACTCTCAGGCCTCGTACACCACAAATATTCAAGCCTCTCACCTCATAAACGCGACCTGAGACAGGTCACTCAGCCTGTTAACCCACATCTGGGGGATCAATCGCAATACAGTACTGCCGTAGATCTCCCAAAACACATGGATAAAAAGAAGGGGACAATCTAGTGCTCTCCGTTTAAAAAAGGTTTAATTTGAGTAAAAGTAAAAGATTCTACTTAAAAAGCTCTGACGTCACCCGCGGCCATCTTCTTGGTTAGAAACACACTGTTACTGGAACTCGGTTTGCAGTGCAAGCTTTGTAAGCAGAATATTTTACTTTTACTCAAATTAAACCTTTTTTAAACGGAGAGCACTAGATTGTCCCCTTCTTTTTATCCATATGTTTTGGGAGAACTTCGGCAGTACTGTATTGTGATCGATCCCCCAGGTGTGGGTTAACAGGCTGAGTGACCTCTCTCATGTCGCGTTTATGAGGTGAGAGGCTTGAATATCTGTGGTGGAGGGATCACAATCACCGCTGTATCGTCTCGTCCATCATTGCACTTTATGAGGCTGCTCTGATTTATTCACATGCATTGACTGTCACCATTGGATCAATTTATATGGACTATTAATTTAATTTATTTAAATTGCGCTGCACCATCTTATTTTATATGTATACGATTGTAACCTTGATAAAACGTATATTAGCAAATTTTGTCCAGCTTGTCTTTTGTTAGACAACTGCTTTCCTATTGGTCCTACAAATGCTAAGAATTAAGGGCCAGATTCACATAGAAATACGTTACTCCACGGCGGCGTAACGTATCCCATTTACGTTACACCGCCGTAGGTTTACAGCGTAAGTGCCTGATTCTCAAAAATCTTACCTGGAAATTTGCAGCGGTGTAACTTAAATCCGTCCGGCGGAAGGCGGGCCCAATCGAATGGGGCGAGTGCCATTTAAATTAGGCGCGCTCCCGCGCCGGACGTACTGCGCATGCTTCATCGGGTAAATTACCCGACGTGCATTGCGCTAACTGACGTCGCACCGACGTCATTTGCTTAGACGTTAACGTAAATGGCGTCCAGCGGCATTCACGGACGTCTTACGCAAACGACGTTGATGTTTAAATTTCGATGCGGGAACGACGGCCATACTTACCATGGCTTAAGAGAACTAGGGCTCAGCCCTAGTTTTACGCGGCGTAACTCGACGGAAACGATGTAGATTTAGATCAACGGGCCGTTCAGGACGTTCGGGGATCGCCGTAAGTCTTCATTTGCATATTCTACGCCGGCTGCAATGGCCTCGCCACCTAGCGGCCGGCCTAGAATTGCATCCTTAAGATCCGACAGTGTAATTCAATTACACCTGTCGGATCTTAGGGCTAGCTATGCGTAACTGATTCTATGAATCAGTCGCATAGTTAGAAACAGAGATACGACGGCGTATCAGTAGATACGCCGTCGTATCTCGTTTGTGAATCTGGCCCCAAATACCAAGATTTGCCCTCCAAAAGCTCCAATGGAGTTTGCCGTGAATTTCACAACTGCTCACTAAATAAACCCAGGCAGATAGAGTCCCTCATCCCTAATTTCCAAGTTTTCTAGATAACTTTTGGCCAAGATCCAGTCCAAAGAACAACTCTAATGCTGCGTACACACGATCGGTTCGTCTGATGAAAACGGTCTGATGGACCGTTTTCATCAGACGAACCGATCGTGTGTGGGCCCCATCGTTTTTTTATCCATCGGTGAAAAAACTTAGAACTTGTTTTAAAATGATCTGATGGTTAAAAAAACGATAGAAAAAAACGATCGTCTGTGGGGAAATCCATCGGTTAAAAATCAACGCATGCTCAGAATCAAGTGGACGCATGCTCGGAAGCATTGAACTTTATTTTTCTCAGCACGTCGTTGTGCTTTATGTCACTGTGTTCTGACACGATTGTTTTTTTAACTGATGGTGTGTAGGCAAGACTGATAAAAGTCAGCTTCATCGGATATCTGATGCAAAAATCCATCAGACCGTTTTCATCGGTCGAACCAATCGTGTGTACAGGGCATAATGCATACAAAAACATGGAATATCCAGGCTCAAACTTACCGACCAATCAGCAACCAACCAAATTCACCTGTCTTAGGCCCCGTACACACGAGAGGATCCATCCGCTGGAATTGATCCGCGGACCGGCTCCAGCGGATAGATCCCCTGGTGTGTACAATCCAGCGGATCTGTTTCCGCGGATTTTTATCCCCTGGGATGGATTTCAAGCAGATAAAAATTTGAAGACATGCTTTAAAATCTATCCGCTTGAATCCATCCCAACGGATTGATCCGCTGGTCTGTACAGACTCACCGGATCAATCCGTCCGAATGGATCCCCACATGCATCGTAATGATTCGACGCATGCGTGGAATTCCTTATATGACAGCGTCGCGCACGTCGCCGCGTCATCATCGCGGCGACGGCGCGACACGTCATCGCGATGGGATTTCGGCGCGGATTTCGATCCTATGGTGAGTACACTCCATCGGATCCAAATCCGCGGAAATCCTCTCGTTGGACCGTATCCGCGGATAAATCCTCTCGTGTGCACTAGGCCTAACAGTGTGCGTTAAAAACAGAGGTTTAGTTGCACGCATTTGCAAATGCATGTGTAAGCTGCAGGCCCCGTCAAGGCTCTCTGTATACTGCAGTCCTAACTATCAGGCCCCATACTCACGAGCAAACATGTCTGCTGAAACTGGCCCGCAGGCCAGTTTCAGCAGACATGTTTGGTCGTGTGTGGGCGCGAGCGGGCCGAATTCCAGCAAACATTTGCCCGCCGGGCCTTTTCCCAGCAGACAAATATTCCTGGACTTGTTTTAAAACAGTCCGCTGGAATTCTGCCCGCTCGGACATGTACGGTCGTCAGTACAGACCTACCGTACATGTCCAGGCGCCCGCCGTCCCTCGCATGCGTCGAATGACTTCGACGCATGCGTGGAAGCATTTTAAAGGCGGGCCGCCCACGTCGCCGCGTCATTGTCGCGGCGACACCGCGTCATCGACGCGGCGACACCGCGGACACGCCCCGCGTATTGTTTACGCGCGGACTTCTGTACGATGGTGTGTACAACCATCGTACAGAAGCCCTCTGGCAGACATGTATGGTGGAAACGGTCCGACGGACCGCTTTCACCATACATGTTTGGTCGTGAGTACCCGGCCTAACATTGCATTTTAAGTCTCTTCAGTAGGAGCACGTGACTGAGGGATAGATAAGGGGCAGGTGACTGGAGGTAGCCCAGCCCTCATTAAAGGGACAGGAGCACACTATAGACCAGTCATAGGTAGGGGCAGTGACTTTTGTTTGTTGTATTTATGTCATTGTGGTCAGGCAGCGCACTGGCACCTTTGCTTACATGTGCTGGGTGTTTAGTGTGCTCCTGCCCCTTTAATGAGGGCTGGGCTACCTCCAGTCACCTGCCCCTTATCTATCCCTCAGCAGTCATGTGCTCCTACTGAGGAGACTTAAAATGCAATGTTTTAGTTAGGACTGCAGTATACAGAGTGCCTTGACGGGGCCTGCAGCTTACACATGCATTTGCAAATGCGTGCAACTAAACCTCTGTTTTTAACGCACACTGTTAGACAGGTGAACTTGGTTGGTTGCTGATTGGTCGGGAAGTTTGAGACTGGATATTCCATGTTTTTGTATGTATATGCGCCCTTTCCAGCACTCCTTATTGTATAGACCAGTCATAGGTAGGGGCAGTGACTTTTGTTTGTTGTAATAACTCTAATGCCTCGTACACACGATCGGTTTTCCCGAATGTTTGCTTTTGGTCGGGAAAACTGACCGTGTGTATCCATAGCAGTTTTCCCAACAGGAAAACTGCGAGCAAAAAAATGAGAACTTGTTCTTTTTTTTCCCGCCGCGATTCTCTGCGTTTTTTTGCTCTGCAGTTTTCCTATGGGAAACACTGCAGTGGAGCATACACACGGCCGGTTTTCCCGACCAAAGCTGTCATGGCAGTTTTCCTGTCGGGAAAAGCAACCGAGCAGGTTCTCGGTTTTCCCCTCGATTTTTGACCGCCGGGAAAACCGATCGTGTGTACGAGGCATAAGCTATTAAATTCCCTTCACTTCATTTCCCATCATTCTCTCAGCTCAATTGAAGACTGCCTTCCATTTTTCCTAACCTAAACTTATGTCATGTTTAAAATAATATACTCCTTATTTTCCACAAAAGTGACAATGACAAATGTTTTCCTACAAAGTGGACGAAAGTTAACTATCAAAAAAGGGAAAATCTCTGGCCCGGGACCAATCTGTATAAAGGGCAGTGTAGGAGTTACTTCCTGTTGCTCAGGAAGATGAAGAATCGGGAAGATAAAGATGACCTATCCCTGTGCAGCTCAGTGAGAGTCACGGTTTATTAGGAGACATGAGACATAAAAGAATGAGTATAATAGAGGTTAGGAAGTTCTGAATCATAATTAGGAGTGTTAACAATTTTTTAAGGCAAAGTACCGTAATTTTTGTGTCCCTTAAAATGTCCCTATGATAAATACTGCATTACAATGACTTTATAAAACATTCAAGGGGAAAAAATGCCGACTTAAAGCGGGGGTTCAAAAATAATTTTTTAACATTACATTCAGCCGAGTTGTCCTAATGACAATCGGCTGTTTTTTTTAATTTTTTTTTCGTACATACCGACTTTCACCGCCGCTTCCAGGTATGTCTTCTTCGGGACTGGGCGTTCCTATGTAATTGACAGGCTTCCGACCGTCGCATACTGCGCGTCACAAGTTGCCGAAAAAAGCCGAACGTCGGTGGGGCTCTATACGGCGCTTGCGCACCGACGTTCGGCTTCTTTCGGCAACTCGTGACGCGCTGTATGCGACAGTCGGAAGCCTGTAAATCAGATAGGAACACCCAGTCCCACAGAAGACATACCCGGAAGCGGCGGTGAAAGTCGGTATGTACGGAAAAAAAAAAAACAGCCGATTGTCATTAGGACAACTCGGCTGAATGTAATGTTAAAAATGTATTTTTTGGGTGAACCTCCACTTTAAGGTGGCTCTTAATTGTTCTGTCTATATTTAGATTTTTTTTTTTTTTAAATGATCTTTAATATTAAAGTTGTAGTACATTTTAATATTAAAGATCATTTTTCTAGTTTTGTAGCAGGTGGCAATTGTATATTTATTAGGGTTGTCCCGATACCACTTTTTTAAGACCGAGTACAAGTACCGATACCGAATACCGATACTTTTTTTCAATCTCATGTGACAGCGGCACATGTGTCAGTATGTTTTTTTTTTTTTTTTATCTTTAACAATTTGTTTTTTAATGTTTACATTTTTTTTACAATTTTATTTTTTTATAATGCTTTCTTTTTTTTGAGGGGGGGGGGGGGCCGTGTCAGTGTGCTTTTTTCTTTCATTTTTTTTTTTCTACAAACATTTTTTTTTATTCTTTTGTTTTTTATTCTTTATTTTTTTTTTTTAGCCCTCTGACATCTTTCTTTTGAAACACGGAAAGGGACTAGGGACACATGTTCCCCTGTCCCTTTCTCAGCAGCATCAGCTGCGCTGAAAATGAAAGGAGAGAAGACAGCGGCTTCTCTTCATTCATAAACTGAAACATTTGTAAACACAGGTTACAATGTTTCAGTTATGTGAATGGACAGAGTCAGTAATCACTGACTCTGTCCATTCGGAGCAGTAAGGAGCCAGATTTACCGGCTCCTACCTCCGCTCTCCATC
Organism: Rana temporaria; assembly: GCF_905171775.1. NCBI lineage: Eukaryota > Metazoa > Chordata > Amphibia > Anura > Ranidae > Rana > Rana temporaria. The sequence goes on from NC_053490.1 coordinate 519,312,363, forward strand.
CTGACAATTCCAGGGGGTGGAGGAGGAGCACGGAAGGGGAGAGAAACATGGCGGGATACACGGGATACACGGCGGCATACACGGGATACACGGCGGCTTTCAGCTGCTTTAAAATCAGCGGTGATCGGTGCTTGTAACTTCCCCACGCACTGATCACCGCTGACAGTACAAGTATCGGGTGAAGCATCGGGAGCAAATGCTTGGTATCGGTCTCGATACCGATACTAGTATCAGTATATTTATTATGTTTTTTTACTTTTTATGCCAGTCATATACATGGAGGGCACCCAATGCGTTCTTTCCCTGTGCTCCATTCAGTATTTAAAGTGGAACTGCAGTTGAACATATTTAGAAAAAAATATACCTTATATACTCAAGTATAAGCCGAGTTTTTCAGCCCTTTTTTAAGGCTGAAAATACCCCCCCTCGGCTTATACTCGAGTCAGTGTACCTGAAATTATTGACAGGCTGCGGGCGTTCATTGTTTAAAAGTCGCCGTCTCCTCCTGGTCCCTTCCGTGATAGGCGTTTCCTAGCAGACACAGTTCCGCCTATTACGGACATTCTCTCAGACTCAGACCCAGTTTCGCAGCAGACACTGTGTTCAGTGTTTCGCCAATCACAGACGTCTTTTCATCCTCGGACAAGAGGACGTCCGTGATTGGCGGAACACTAAACACAGTGTCTGCTGGGAAACTGAGTCCGAGGATGAGAGAACGTTCGTAATAGGCGGAACGGTGTCTTCTGAGAAACGCCTATCGCGGAAGGGACCAGGAGGAGACCGCGACTTTTAAACAATGAATGGATGCCCGCAGCCTGTCAATAATTTCAGGTACACTGACTCGGGCACCGTGAGGCTGCAATGGGCACCGTGAGGATGGGCACAGGGAGGTTGCAATGGGAACAGTGAGGTTGGGCACAGTGAGGATGAGCACAGTGAGGTTGCAATGGGCACAGTGAGGTTGGCACAGTGAGGTTGTAATGGGCACAGTGAGGTTGGGCACAGTGAGGTTGCAATAGGCACAGTGAGGCTGCAAATGGGCATTGTTGACCCTCTTTTCTGCTTACAGTAGCTGCTGCATTCTCACCCTAGGCTTATAATCAAGTCAATACGTTTTCCCATTTTTTTGTGGTAAAATTAGGCACCTTGGCTTATACTCGAGTATACACAGTATATTTTTTATTTTTTTAAAGATTAATATTGAAGAAAAATATTTTGAAATAGAGGTAGTTTAATTTGCCTGAAATCTATTAAAGTGTAACTATAGGCAAAATGATTTGTTTTGTTTAATAATAGTTTTGTGAACTGTTTCCAATAGACTAATTGTTTTTCCACTTCCTGTAACAGGCCAAGCTGCCCAGTGAAAGTTTCCGTTACGGGGATGGGAGAAACCAAATAACTCCATCAGGGGTCCTTACAATGGTCAGATTCTATTCATATAGTCTATTTAGTAGATAAGAATGAAAATTTTTTTTTTTTTTTTTTACTGAATGTGCATTTGTTTTTTTGCAAATGAGCAGCGCAACCACGATCGCCTCGTACACGCGATCGGATCATCCGACGGGAATTGTGTGCTGACAGGCCGCGGACAAATGTGCGATAACATGCTTTAAAATTGTCCGCCAACAAATGTGTGTTGTCGGATTATCCGATCGTGTGTACACAAATCCATCAGACAAAACTCCAAAGTACAAACACGCATGCTCAGAAGCAATGCTCACAATAACAGAATATTAGCAGAAGTTGCCCCAAAGGTGGCGCTAAAAAGCTGAAAAACCACGTAGTTTCGTGTTTTTTGTGTCCAACAATTCTTTGCCGTTTGTATGCAAGATAAGTTCCTGGCCAACGCCCTTCGGACAAAAGTCCTACGCTTTGTCCGATGGAAATCCGATCGTGTGTACGAGGCTTAAAGGGGTTGTAAAGGAATTTTTTTTCCTAAAAAGCTTCCTTTACCTTAGTGCCATCCTCCTTCACTTACCTCATCCTTCCATTTTGCTTTTAACTACTTAAGACGCAGACCTTTAGGCAGCTAAAGGACCTGGCCAGTTTTTGCGATTCGGCACTGCGTCGATTTAACTGACAATTACGCGGTCGTGCGACGTGGCTCCCAAACAAAATTGGCGTCCTTTTTTCCCCACAAATAGAGCTTTCTTTTGGTGGTATTTGATCACCTCTGCGGTTTTTAGTTTTTGCGCTATAGACAAAAATAGAGCGACAATTTTGAAAAAAATGCAATATTTTTTACTTGTTGCTATATTAAATATCCCCCAAAAATATATAAAAAAAACAATTTTTTCCTCGGTTTAGGCTGATACATATTCTTCTACCTATTTTTGGTAAAAAATCGCAATAAGCGTTTATCGATTGGTTTGCGCAAAATTTATAGCGTCTACAAAATAGGGTATAGTTTTATTGCATTTTTATTATTTTATTGTTTTACTACTAATGGCGGCGATCAGCGATTTTTTTCGTGACTGCGACATTATGGCGGACACATCGGACAATTTTGACACATTTTTGAGACCATTGTCATTTTCACAGCAAGAAATGCATTAAAAATGCACTGAAAATGACAATTGCAGTTTGGGAGTTAACCACAAGGGGGCGCTGAAGGGATTAAGTGTGACCTCATCTGTGTTTCTAACTGTAGGGGGGTGTGGCTGTAGGTGTGACGTCATTGATTGGGGTTCCCTATATTAGGGAACACACAATCGATGACTGCGCCCGCGGGACTCCAGCGGCGATCGGGTCCCGCGGTCACGGAGCTTCGGACCGGGTCGCGATTGTGCCCAGCCGTGCCATTCTGCCGACGTATATCGGCGTTAGGCGGTCCTTAAGTGGTTAAAGGGGTTGTAAAGGTACAATTTTTTTTTCCTAAATAGCTTCCTTTACCTTAGTGCAGTCCTCCTTCAGTCCGCCCCCTTGCTGTGAGTGACAGGTTATTTGCATATCTGCGCCAAGTAGGAAACCAGATATCAGGCTGGTAAAAAGCAATGATAATAAATAATATGAATAAAAGCACATTCAGTCCAATAAAAGGTTCGTAGCAGCACCACCATGTGTCAGCAAAACCTCAGTGTGAACACACCACCACCAAACTGAAAGCCGCTTACCAGAACCACCCAAACATTAGGCATGTAGACAGATTCTATTCAATGGGCTCCACATCAGATTAGCATCAGACTGGGGAGGGATCCAGGGAGCAGATCTCAAATTGCACCACATCGATGATTGAACATATCCTCGGTATATAAATAAAAACGGACCATAGCGTGATACCGTACGAATTATTTAATAAAAATGCATAAGACATGTACTTACAAACATCTCATGATTAAAAGCGTGTATGTATGCCGGCCGGCAATAGGAGCCCTTCCTCCTTCAGATGGAACGCGGTGACGTCAGTGTGCGCCTTCCCAGACGACGTTTCGTCATTAACAGACGTTCTCAATCGAGAACGTCTGTTAATGACGAAACGTCGTCTGGGAAGGCGCACACTGACGTCACCGCGTTCCATCTGAAGGAGGAAGGGCTCCTATTGCCGGCCGGCATACATACACGCTAAAATCCGTCCGTTTGTACGCTCTATCGGACAATTGTCGGATTTTCCACGGACAATTGTTGAATAGCAGGCTTTACAATTTTTCCGTGGACAACGGTCTGTTGTCAGATTTTTCGATCGTGTGTCCATCAGATAAAAGTCCAATGCTCACCAAACACGACATTAGCAGAAGCTGTCTAAAGGATGGCGCTAAAGAGCTGAAAAACCATTACGTTCGCGTTTGTTGGCCGACAATTGTGTGCCGTTTGTATGCAAGACAAGTTTGTGGCCAACGCCCTTCGGACAAAAGTCTAGTTCATTTACTGTATGGATTGCATACATAATCCCACAGCAGTTTGAATGTGTATATCAAAGAACAGCAATTACACGTTTTTGCTAATCTTTTATTGAAAATAAATACTTCAGTACAGTGTTTAAAAAAGCGTAAATCAAAGAGGTTTGGTACAGTTTTACATTTTATTTCCTAACTGTAAAAAAACATGTTTTTTTCAGGTAAATGTGAAATACAGTATTGCATTTGAGGAATTTTTTATTCTCATTTCCAGCCAGTAGGTGGAGCTCTAAGCTTCCCCTGTTTACCTCCATACTGAATTGAAACTAAATTGTAGCAGGAAGTCTACATGTAGTGATGCACTTTAAAAGGAATGTTTATTCATATACCAAATCTAAATATTGAACTATATTCGGTACTGAAAAACCAGTAGCCAGCAATAGGTGAGCTGTATGCAGTGATCACAGAAGATTATTTTTCTTGCTGTTGTAGTAAAAACAGACCTGGATTTCCTCGTCCCTCTCCAAACAGAGGCAGGTGATCTCGCCAAACGCAAATTTCTGACCTGTGTTTGACATAAACGCCTGTTCCCTCCCTGCCTATTGAGGCAGCTTTGTTTAATTTTATTTTCATTTCATTTTAAATTTACTTTAAAAAAAAAAATTAAATGTTTAACCACTATAGATTTTCCCCCTTAATGACCAGGCCATTTTTTGTGATACGGCACTGCATGGCTTTAATTGACAATTGCGCGGTCGTGCGACGTTGTACACAAACAAATGTCCATTGTTTTCCTCACAAATAGAGCTTTCTTTTGGTGGTATTTGATCACCACTGCGTGTTTTTTTTTGCACTATAAACAAAAAAAAGAAGCGACTATTAACTACTTGCTTACTGGGCACATAAACCCCCTTCGTTCCCAGGCGAAATTTCAGCTTTCGGCACTGCGTCGCTTTAACTGACATTTGCGCGGTCGTGCGACGTGGCTCCCAAACAAAATTGACGTCCTTTTTCCCCCCACAAGTAGAGCTTTATTTTGGTGGTATTTGATCACCTCTATTGCGCTATAAACAAAAAAAGAGCGACAATTTAAAAAAATATATATATTTTTTACTTGTTGCTATAATAAATATCCCATTTAAAAAAAAAAATTCTCAGTTAAGGCCGATACGTATTTTTCTACGTATTTTTGTAAAAAAAAAAATCGCAATAAGCGACTGGTTTGCGCAAAAGTTATAGCGCCTACAAAATGGGGAACAGAATTATGATTTTTTTTTATTATTTTATTTTTTACTAGTAATGGCGGCGATCTGCGATTTTTATTGGGACTGCGATATTGCGGCGGACGTATCGGACACTTTTGACACAAATTTGGGACCATTCACTTTTATACAGCGATCAGTGCTATAAAAATGCACTAATTACTGTATAAATGTGACTGGCAGTGAAAGGGTTAACACTAGGGGGTGAGGAAGGGGTTACATGTGTAGCCTGGGTGTGTTCTAACTGTGTGGGGGGAGGGGGGTGACTGGGGGAGGAGACCGATGCTGTGTCCCTATGTAAAGGGACACAGCATCGGTCTCCTCTCCTCTGACAGCACGTGGAACTCTGTGTTTACACCCAGAGCTCCACGTCCCTGCTGTGTTACCGACCGATCGCGTGTACCCGGCGGACATCGCGGCCGCCAGGTACACGCATCAGCTTCCCAGCGATGCGCCGGGACAGTGTTTACCCACTGCGCGCCCCCCAGTGGCGCACGCGGGTAATGCACTTTAAATGACGTCCAAAGACGTCCACCTGGCACCTGAGAGCCGCGCTGTTGACGTCTTTTGTCTATAGCGCGGGTCTCAAGTGGTTAAACCCTTCCCAACCAGCCCCAGCACTCCTGGATTTCTGAATTTTTGCTTGATATTCTGTATCTGTTTTTCTCCTTTCAACACGTGTACCTGGCTTTGGGATCATCACACAGAGACTTTCTATATTATCCATTCAGTTGTCTGTCATATTTTTGGCTCCTATACTTTATCACATCTGTTACTTTTAAGAATCACGCTTGATTCATTTTTTCACGCATGTTGTTTTTATTCAAAATGTATGAATTTTTGAGGATTTTTTTTAAGATTTTTTGTTGTTCTTTGTTTTAGTATTGCTTTATATTGTGTATTTCACAGGTTAATTGTGTTTCACATTATTAGTGCGCCCATCAGTCGCACCGCCCCTTTCACCCTTTGAGTCACACAGCGCAGACCTCATTATTTATTCATTGACACATTTTTCTGATTAGGACAGTTTACTAGGTGTCTGCAGCAGTGCCCCCTAGCTTAGCTTACTGACAGCGCGGGAGTCCCTCTGTTTACACCCCCCATGTCTGGTGCCGACGACATCCCTTGGACCTGCGGTAGCACAGTCCCGTGGTAGCACCCCAACCCCCCTCAACAACTTTGAAGACAGGTAAAAAATTGTAATGAATGTCCCGCATTGTAATTTTAAAATGTTGGGAGGTATGTGTATGTTTTTTTGCAATCCCATTAATAGAGTTTCCCCCCCCCCCCCCGTAAGAGAGAAGTGGGGGGGGGGGGGGGGTAGGTGCTCATGTGGCCACTGTGATTGGCTTTTACAATGGTCAAATGATTCGGAGTCGGTCTTGACGGACAGGCCCGTCGCTACAGGACAGGCAAAACAAACAATTGCTTGGGGCCCCGAGCTGGCCTGGGGCCTCCAACTTCCCCTTCCCAGGCTGTAGCGTGGCCGAGCTCCTCTTCCTTTCTCCTGGAGTCCTGTCAGTCCGGCCGGGTACCGCGCGTGGTACAGGAGATTCAGTTTCCTGTTCCGGGCCGGACTGACAGGAAGTGCACACTGAGTGCTCACTTCCATTCAGTCCCGAGGGGAACACAGGAAACTGAATCTCCTGTACCACGCGCGGTACCCGGCCCGGCCCTGGCACTATCTGATAGGGGACTGGGGACCCATAATAATAGAACACGGACTGACAGGAGGAAGAGGAGCTTGGCCGCGCTACAGCGGCAGCCTACAGGGAAGTAGGGGAGGTTAGAATAGAAAAACATGGGGACTAGGGAGGGGGGGGGGAGGAGCAAGAACATGGGTGTAAAAAATGTGTGTAGCGCTAATGTAGGCTTTATGTGCGGGGGGTGCTTGGGGGCCCCCATTTTGCTTGGGGCCCCCAAATTCCTTCAAACGGCCCTGTTGACGGATACTGATCGTTAGTGGGGACCGAAAGCCGTCTTTCAAAGCTCGGTCACTGTACTGGGAAGGATTGGCTGTCCATCTGTGTGACGCGTGAGCGTTGAAGCCCACCCTTTTGCTACCACACATATGTGTTACGTGGGTGGCAAGAAATTAGATAAAGAGTTTATGCAAATTACATATAAAATGTATAATAAACATGTACATTTTTCAGGCATTTTAAATTGAATACAATCAACAAAAAACATAACATTTTTCCTTTTAAAGCAGATTTCCAGTGCATAGCATTCGGTTTTTCAAACAATAGAACATTTCCCAAAACAACCTCGCCCCATGTACGTACTACTATACAAATGACACACTTAAGAGCTCTAATGCCGCGTACACACGACCGGTTTTCCTGACATGCCAAAAACCGATGTTTTTTTCCGACGTAATTCCTCTCAAGACTGCCTTACATACACATGTTCAGGCAAAAAAAAAACGCTCGACCAAAGCGCGGTGACGTACACCACGTACAACGGCACTATAAAGGGGAAGTTCCATTTAAACGGCGCCACCCTTGGGGCTGCTTTTGCTGATTTGTGTTAGTAAAAGTTTGGTGAGAGACGATTCGCGCTTTTCAGTCTTCGTGCTTTTCAGTCCATTACAGTGTGACGAATGTGCTATCTCGTTTTACCAGAACGAGTGCTCCCGCCTCATACTTGATTCTGAACATGTGCGTTTTTTCCTCTTCGGAAAAGCGTACACACGAGCGGTTTTCGCGACGAGAAAAAGACTGACGGGAAACACAACGGGAAAAAATAGAGCAGGTTCTAAAAGTTTTCTCGTCGGGAGCATACACACGACCGGTTTTCCCGACTAATTGAAAAAATCACAGTTTTCTCGTCAGGAATACTGGTCGTGTATACGAGGCAGAAGTTAAAACATCATAAAATACAAGAGTCTCATTGGCTATTGTTATCTGCAGACTTAGGACCATCACCTGCCGCTACTCTCTGGTAGTCCCATAGCACCTTGTCTGTCTAGCAGCATTTTCTAAGGCTATAAATGTCTCTGACGGGCAGCTCATTGGGTAATTAGTATTAGTGATTCCGCAGCATTTCCTCTTCATACACAATGATGATTATCACCACCAAAGCCATAGAAGAGCCAATACAAGAGTGAGAGTCAGGGTGATGATTTCAGGCTGGAGGTGGTTTGCAAAACCTAAACAAAAAGGGAGAGAAGACATTTAGAATTCCAGGAAAAGTATATTGTATTTCTTTACATTCAATCATTAACTACGGATAGAACTTTGTTATGGGGACTTCACAACTAAGGCCCCTTTCAGACGTCCGTTCCGCCTGTCCGTTCATTACAAGTCCGTTAACGGACTTGTAATGAATCCCTATGGGGACGCGTCCGTTAGCGGATGGAGCATCCGCTAGCGTCCGCGTCAGTCGGGATCCGCTTTTTTTTCGAACGGAAGAAACCCTATTTTTCTTCCGTTCAGCGGAGCAGAACTGATGCAGACGGACAGACGGTCCGTCTGCATCAGGTTCCCCATAGGGGAAAGCGGAGCAGAGACAGGGCGGTCCCTGCACTGTGTGCGGGGACCGCCCTATCCGCCGACAGCTGAGCGGGGATCCCCGCTGAGCCGACGGAGACACACGGAGCGGACCCGGAAACGGTCCGCTCCGTGTGAAAGAGCCCTTAGGGTCCTTTCACACGTGCGGACCGTTTTTTAGATCATTTTTTTATCATCAGTTGATCCATTTTTCATCCGTTTTTCATCAGTTGTCATCCGTTTTCATCCGTTTTACATCCGTTTTTCATCAGTTTTCATCCGTTTTTTCATCCGTTTTTTTTTTTTTAGAACTTTATTTTTATTACATATTTTGATGAAAAACGGATGTTAGCGGATCGGATGTTAAACGGATCGTCCGCTAACATCCGTTTTTTGATGGAAGAAAAATAGGGTTTTCTTCCGTTCAAAAAAACGGAGCTTAACGGAGACAGATGTTAACGGACGTTAGCGGATGCTCATCCGCTAACGTACGCTATCCCATTGGAAAGCATTGCAGTCCGTAAACGGACGTATGAAAAAACGGAGGAACGGTCCGCCTGTGTGAAAGAACCCTAAAGCCTACCTTTAACTTCTTGCGGCCCATTGTACATACAGGGCCAGATTCAGGTAGACTTACGACGGGCGTATCAGTAGATACGCCGTCGTAAGTCCGAATCCCCGCGGTCGTATATTTAAGCATATTCTCAAGCTGAGATACGCCTAAATATTGCTAAGATACGACCAGCATACTGCATATTTACGATGGCCGCTAGGGGCGTGTTCGCTGATTTACGCCTAGAATATGTAAATCAGCTAGATACGCATATTCACGAACGTACGCCCAGCCGTCGCAGTACAGATACGCCATTTACGTAAGGCTATATGAGGCGTAGCCAATGTTAAGTATGGACGTCGGGCCAGCGTCGAATTTTCCATCGATTACGTTGTTTGCGTAAGTCGCTCGCGAATAGGGCTGTGCGTAATTTACGTTCACGTCGAAAGCATTGACTATTTGCGGGTTTATTTGGAGCATGCGCACTGGGATACGTTCACGGACGGCGCATGCGTTGTTCGTAAAAAGCGTCATTTGCGTAGGGTCACGATGATTTTACATAAAACACGCCCACATCTTACACATTTGAATTAGGCCGGCTTACGCCGGCCAATTTACGCTACGCCACTGCAACTTACGGAGCAACTGCTTTGTGAATAATGCACTTGCCTGTCAAAGTTGCGGAGGCGTAGCGTAAATAGGATACGCTACGCCCGCACAGAGTTACGCGCTCCCTACCTGAATCTGGCCCATAATGTATATAAGGCCTGGGAAGCAAGTGGGTATACCAGGATCATGGCTGCAGCCTTGATCCCAGTACCATTTTGTAGATTGTAGATAGATTTATAGAATGGCTTTCCAGTTAAAGTGATCCGAATGGCTTTTCAGTTTTTACAGCGCTGGCAAGAGCCCCAACCCAACCGCCCGCTGCAGTTCTTGAGCTTTCCTGTTCCACCAGGGAGCCGGGACTGCTGTAAACGGTTGCCCACAGTGGAGATGGAGGAATATCCACTCCCCGCTCTGCGACGAATTAAGCCAGAAGTGATGAGGATTAGTCACTTCCGGTTGCAGTGCCGTTATTCCCTGGCTGGTATACGCCGTGTTTAAACAGATGCTTTGAAGGGCAAGGTAGACATCAGGGTTCCAATAGACCCCTGATGTCTCCATAAACAGTACTGTCGCTGCCCAAAGCCATCACAATAAGGGGCTTGTTAAGCCCCTTGTGATAGCAATAAAGTTACTTAAAAAAAAAAAAAAAAAAATACTATAATAAATAATAAATAAAAATAAAATACATTTAAACAAAATAAATAAAAATAGTAAAAAAATAAAAATTAAAAAAAGCACCCCTTCCGCAAACACACATGTAGGTCCTGCACACATATGTAAACCACATATGCAATTGCACCCCACATGTGAGGTATCACCGTGACCGACACGGTGAGAGTAATAATTCTAGGGCCATCATTCACGATTAGCTCTACATTGATGAACTGTAAAGGCTTTTAAAATGTCACCTGTGAACATTTTTAGCTTGTGCACGCAATTTTGAGTCTTGGCACTTTTGGTATCTATTTATTCAACGCAAAATCATCTTTTATATTTTACAAAGAATTAGGTATAATTCTGTGCTTGTGTCTATTAAAGTAATTTTAAGTCTATTTTTATTTATTTTTTAATAACAAACATGTTATACTTACTGCCTCTGTGCAGTTGGTGTTGCACAGAGTAGCCCGAATCCTCCTCTTCTCGGGTCCCTCTTTGCTGCTCCTGGCCCCTCCCTCCGGTCGAGTGCCCACACAGCAAGACACAGAGCTGTCATTTGGCCCCGCCCCTCTCTCCCCTGATTGGCTAACTGATTTTGATTGATAGCAGCGGGAGCCAATGGTGCCGCTGCTGTGTCTCAGCCAATCAGGAGGGAGAGTCCTAGACAGCTGAGAGATTCGTGGGCATCACTTGGCAGAGATGGAGCTCAAGTAAGTATTAGGGGGTGCTGGGGAGGCTGCTACATTCAGAAGGCTTTTTATCTTGATCCAATGAATGTAAACCCCCGGGGTTTTTCACCTAAATGCATTCTATGCATTAAAGCGGATCTCCACCCTAAAGTGAAGTTGCGCTGATCGGCCCCCTCCCCCCCTCCGGTGTCACATTTGACACCTTTCAGGGGGGAGGGGGGTGCAGATACCTGTCTGAAGACAGGTATTTGCACCCACTTCCGGCCACACGTCACGGGCAAAAGACGGGTTTTTCTCTGACATCCTGTCCGTCCCCCGTTGTGTGCTGGGAACACTCGGCTCCCAGCACACAGCGGGAGCCAATCGGCGGGCGCAGCGCGACTCGCGCATGCGCCGTAGGGAACCGGGCAGTGAAGCAGGAGCGCTTCACTTCCTGGTTCCCTCACCGTGGATGGAGGGGGGAGCAGCAGGGTGACGAGCGATCGCTCGTCCTCTGCTGTGGACACCGCTGGACTCCAGGACAGGTAAGTGTCCTAATATTAAAAGTCAGCAGCTGCAGTATTTGTAGCTGCTGGCTTTTAATATATTTTTTTAGTGGCACATCCACTTTAAGGTAAAAAAAACTCCTTTAGTGTAGCAGCCCCCCAGAGCCCCCCTTTTACTTACCTAAACCTGGTCTTTCCAGTGTCAGGGACGAGCACACCCACTCCAGCCTGCGTCTCAGGTCAGTCAAATCCAATGACGCATGAGCCGGGGGTCGGGCCGAGTCTTGCTGTCTGTCAATGGACGCAGCAGCAGGACTCGGGAGCACGGCCGTCCCTAGAAAATCGCTTCCCCCTGGGGGCACTCGATGCGGGGAGGAGCCAGAAGCGCTGCTGAGGGACCCCAGAAAAGGAGGATCCGGGCCACTCTGTGCAAAACCCTTGCGCAGAGAAGGTAAGTATAACATGTTTGTAATAAACAAAAACAAAAAAAAAAAAAGCTTTACAATCGCTTTAAGATAAAAAAAAAACTTCTGCCTTTACAACTCCTGTCATTTTAATTAATTTTTGTATATTTTTTTTTCCTGAAAATATGCATTTGATAGCATTTAATATAATTTGACATAGAAATTACAACAGCCACCATTTAATTCTCCATGCCCTCTGCTTTAAAAACCAATAGGTAGATTCACGTAGGGGAGCCTAAAGTTAAGGTCGGTGTAGCCTAGCGTGTTTACACTACGCCGCCTTAAGTAAGAGAGGAAAGTACATGATTCAGAAAGCACTTACCTCCTTACTTAGGGCGACGTAGTGCAAACACGGCGGGCGTAAGGGCGCCTAATTCAAATGGGTTGGGGGGGTGGGGGCGTGTTTAATGCTAATGAGGCTTGACATCCTGTTTTTTGACGTTACTGATTATTGCGCATGCGCCGGGCGCCTACATTTCCCAGGGCGCATTGCGTACGGGCCTATTGATTTCGACGTGGACGTAAACGACGTAAATCCCGATTCGCGGACGACTTACGCAAACGACGTTAACATTTCGAATTTTGCGGCGGGAACGGCGGCCATACTTAACATTGGCTAGGCCACTAGAGCATAGCTCTAACTTTAGGCGGCCTATCCCTTACGGAAACGACGTAATTCGACGGCGTAGGCCTGGCGTACGTTCGTGAATCGGCGTATCCCCTCATTTACATAATCTACGCCGGCCGCAATGGAAGCGCCATCTAGCGGCCATCAGAAACATTGCAAGCTAAGATAGAACGGCGCAAGCCGGCCTATCTTAGCTTTGTTTAAGCGTATCTCTGTTTGAGCATACGCTTAAACAAACGCCGGCGTAGATTCAGAGTTAGGTCGGCTTATCTACTGATAAGCCGGCCTAACTCTTTGTGAATCTACCTACATATACAGTATAATGTTTGGGGGTTTTAAGTAATTTTCTAGCAAAAAATGCTGATTTTAACTTGTGTGAAAAATGTAAAAATTGCTCTGGAAATGGTTAAAGAAGAAGTCTTACCAACATTTTTTAACTTTAAGTGAATCCCCAGGGGATCAAGAGCATGTAGCATATGGACGTGCTCTGATCATTCCTGCCATTGCAAAGCAGCATGGTCGGACAGTTTACCTACCGCTGACAACGCTGCTAGCAAGGAGATGGCATTGTGTGACAGATCTGGTCTGTGACAGCAGATATCGCTCTGGAGATCAGCACTGCCATTCACGTCAGATCATTTAGTGATTCAGGCTGTGTGGGGTATATGCGGCTGCACATAAACATCTAAGACAGATGTATGGCACAACCCCGCAGTGCTGTGTGATCTTTAACTATTATGAATGAACAATCAGAGCTGCGGAGCTGTATCATATATGACACTGACCCAGCAGCACTGATTATTCATTCATAATAGTAAAAGATCACTTGACACTGCGGGGCTGTGTGATCTATCTACTGGACTTGCGTATGTTTACAGCAGCCACAGATAGTCCATGGGGCTAATTGCTCATTCATAACAGTATAAGAACAGTCATCTTAGATGAAGGGTTGGGGGCTCAATGCTGGCTGTATCTCCCCTTACAGCAGCACCCATAAATTGGGCTTCAGACTGGGGTGGAGCTAAAGCCAGCAGAGGAGGTTCTTTTAATCTGCAACAGGGCCAATGATCAGAACCGGACCAAGGGCTATAGACACTTGGTCCCCTAGGGCAGTGTTTCCCAACTCCAGTCCTCAAGGCACACCAACAGGTCATGTTTTCAGGATTTCCCTCAGATGAAACGGCTGTGGTAATTACTAAGGCAGTGAAACTGATCAAATCACCTGTGCAAAATAATGGAAAGCCTGAAAACATGACCTGTTGGTGTACCTTGAGGACTGGAGTTGGGAAACACTGCCCTAGGGCAGGGGTTGGGTTGTTGCTGATCAGGCAGCACAGCTGGTTCCCCTGCCCACCCCATGATGTCATCCTATCAGCAGGGCAGGTGGCAGGTAGAGCTGCAGATCGGAATGGAGAGTTCCTCCTGCGCTCTGCCCTACCGATACGATGACATCGTCAGGCGGGCGGGGGAACCAGGACTGAGCACAGCCTGGAGTCCTGTGCAGGGAAGCAGATGTTAGAATAGGAAGAGAGGAAAGGGGGCGCAGACTGCAGAGGCAATGAGAAGGGGGCACTGAAATTGAAAAGAGGGCACTGTAATATAAAGGGGTCTTCACTGTAAAGGGGCACTCTAATCATTACAGTACAGTCTTTTATATCACAGTGCCCCCTTTACATCAAAATGTGCCCCATTTACATCACAGTGCAATCCCCTTTACATCACAATGCCCCCTTTACAGTGCAGTCCCCTTTACATCACAGCCCCCCCCCCTTTACATTACAGTGCCCCCTTTACAGAGCAGTCCCCTTTACATTAATGTAAAGGGGCACTGTGATGTAAACAGGACTGAACTGTAAAGGGGGCACTGTAATGTAAAGGGGGGCTGCTCTTTAAAGGGGTCTGCACTGTAATGTAAAGGAGTCTGCTCTGTAAAGGGGGCACTGTAATATAAAGGGGACTGCACTGTAACTGGGACACTTACACTGTACTGCAATCATTACAGTACAGCCCCCTTTACATCACAGTGCCCACTTTACAGAGCAGTTCCTGTTACAATAATGTAAAGGGGCGCTGTGATGTAAAGGGGGGCTGTGATGGGAAGGGGGGCTGGGTACAGAGACTCCGTGAATATCCCACCCCCGACCTGCCCAAACACCACACCGGCTGGGTAATAAAGAGCACAGAAAAAGACACCTGTCGTGGACATTCCGTTACTGCTGCTTTCACCATACACCTCTAGACGGCGGAGGAGCCACGAGGTAACGTGCCAACCAAAACAAACCAGCAGCTCCTTTGGGAGTAGTGCTACACACACACACACACACACACACACAATTAAAAAAGGACAAACTAATTCACTGGATGTATGCAAAAAACTACTTGATAAGAAAAGAATGATGTACCTTCAACCCATTACTAGATCGAGAATTTGGACTTTCATGGTACGGTATAGACTTACACAGTAAAGTTACAAAAAATATACATTTATTATACAAAATATACATCATAAATACCGTAGATACTAGCTACTATATGTGGGGCATCCACTTTTCTGACGCAAATTGGAAAAATTTGGTGTACAAAGTAGTTCCGCAATATTATACACTGAGACTATTCTTCCAATTGCAAACTCTACATGTTTCGCGGTTGACCGCTTCTTCAGGCGTATGTTATGTCAGAAAATTATCTACAAAAGTCTATACCGTACCACAGGGTTTGACAAATTTGCTTGGAATCTAGGAGCCAGGTAAAAAAGTTAGGAGCCAGAAAACGCGCCCCGTCAAGCTCGCGTGCAGAAGTGAACACATATGTGAGTAGCGCCCGCCTATGTAAACGGTATTCAAACCACACATGTGAGGTATCGCTGCGATTGTTAGAGCGAGAGCAATAATTCTAGCTCTAGACCTCCTCTGTAACTTAAAACATGCAACCTGTAGAATTTTTTAAACATCGCCTATGGAGATTTTAAATGGTAAAAGTTTGTCGCCATTCCACGAGCGGACGCAATTTTGAAGCGTGACATGTTGGGTACCAATTTACTCGGCGGAACATTATCTTTCACAATATAAAAAAATTGGGATAATTTTACTGTTTTATTTTTTAATTAAAGAAAGTATTTTTTTCCCCCAAAAAAAGTGCGCTTGTAAGACCGCTGCGCAAATACGGTGTAACAGAAAGCATTGCAATGACCGCCATTTTATTCTCTAGGGCAGGGGTCTCCAAACTGCAGCCCGAGGGCCAGATGCCCTTTGCTAGCCTTTATCTGGCCCTTGGGGCACTAGTCCTCCCACTGACATCAGCAAATGGGCACTATGTTTTTCACTGATACCAATGATGGGATACTATTCCTCCTACTAATACCAATAATGGGGCACTACTCCTCCTACTGACCACCAACCCTGAGGCCGTATCTCTTCTCACTGATGCTGGGCTCAGGACATTTTCTCCGGCCCTCCCAAAGTCTGAAGGACAGTAGACTGGCCCTTTGTGTGAAAAGTTCGGAGACCCCTGCTCTAGGGTGTTAGAATAAAAAATATATATAATGTTTGGGGGTTCTAATTAGAGGGAAGGAGATGACAGTGAAAAAACACATTAGAACTGCTGTTTTACTTGTAATGCCAACAGCCACCACCAGGTCACAGAAGGAAGCTTGGGTCTTCGCAAAGCCGCGGCCTCAATTACCGGCTGTGGCGGGCCAGCCGCGATCGTGTGGCGGGGAGGTGGGGGCGCATGGAGACACAGGATCCTGTGCCTCCATGCGCCCCCACCTCCCCCGCAGCGCGATTGCGGAGGGCCCGCGACGGCCAGTAATTGAGTTTGCAGCTTTGCGGGCTCGTAAGGCCGCAAAGCTGCGGTCTCAATTACCGGCGGGCGCAAGCGCCAGGCCACAATTTTTTGTCGCAATTGCGACCGGGCGCCCCGATTTTGTCGAGCCCCGTCATACCATGAAAGTCCATATTGCCTCCACAAAGTCCAAATTCTCTATTTAATTCACTGGATGGTCTCTTTTTTTTTTTTGCCGCCAATTTTCTACATTCCTGTGCATTTCAAACTGTATATTTATCTGTTTGCCCAGAGTTTCTCCTTAACCACTTCCATACCGGGCACATATACCTCCCTCCTGACCAGGTGAAATTTCAGCTTCCGGCACTGCGTCGCTTTAACTGACAATTGTGCGGTCGTGCGACGTGGCTCCCAAACAAAATTGGCGTCCTTTTTTCCCCACAAATAGAGCTTTCTTTTGGTGGTATTTGATCACCTCTGCGGTTTTTATTTTTTGCGCTATAAAACAAAAAAAGCAACAATTTTGAAAAAAAAAACAATATTTTTTACTTGTTGCTATAATAAATAGCCACATTTTTTTTTTCCAAAATTTTTTTTCTCAGTTTAGGTCAATACGTATTCTTCTACATATTTTTGGTAAAAAAAAAAAAATAATAATAATAAAAAAAAAAAATCGCAATAAGCGCTTACAAAATATGGGACAGAATTATTATTATTATTATTTTTTTTTTTACTTGTAATGGCGGCGATCTGCGATTTTTTTATTGGGACTGCGACATTATGGCGGACACATCGGACACTTTTGACGCCATTCACATTTATACTGCAATCAGTGCTATAAATATGCACTAATTACAGTATAAATGTGACTGGCATTGAAGGGGTTAACACTAGGGGGTGAGGAAGGTGTTAAATGTGTAGCCTGGGTGTGTTCTAACTGTGGGGGAAGGGGGGTGACTGGGGGAGGTAACCGATCTGTGTCCCTATGTACAAGAGACACAGATCGGTCTCCTCTGTCCCCTGACAGGATGTGGAGCTCTGTGTTTACACACAGAGCTCCACGTCCCTGCTCTGTCACTGCTGATCGTGGGTGCCTGGCGGACATCGCTACCGCCAGGCACGCGCATCGGCATCTCTGGGGCGCGCGCGCCCCCCAGTGGCCGGAGGAATCCAGGACGTCAATTGACGTCCTGTTGAGTTTCCAGAGCCACTGTGAAGCCGTCATTTTACATGTGGCCGGTATTCAAGTGGTTAAAGAGCTTGGCTGTACTTACTGTGGACACGTAGTTTGGTTGTCCCGTGTGTGGAGCCCTTTGGGAAACTGTTGAACACACATTTGTATTCTCCTTCATCACTAATGGCGGCTTTCCGTATGGTGAGGGCCGACACATGGGGAGTCTCCCGACATAAATGCACCATCTTCTGATACTTCTCTTCAATCTTCGGTGGTCCGTCTCTGTAAATCCCAATGTTCTCTTTATTCTTCGCCCAGGAGACTTGTGTGACGTTTTCTGGGTTCCGCAGGTAGCATCTCAGTGTTACAGCATCACCAACCTTGACTTTATGGTTCTTTTCTATCAGCACCTCACCTGGAAATTAAAAAACAAAACAAAAACTTGATAAATATAAAAGCACATAAACTTAAAGCTGATCTCCAGCTTGTGACTGGACAGTGAAAGGAGAAGCAGCACACTAAAGCAGGTCAGGTCATATTCAGGTATTAACATAGTTTACTATGCTTCAGTTAAGAATGAACACAGGCGCGATCTGTACATATCACTCACTGTTTTGATTCATTCATCCATCCGGAAACATCCCCCACAGCCAGCTGGAGAGGAGGGAAGCTGGCAGCACCGCAGCGGGGAGGGGGAGGGGGGGGACAGGGCGCCAGGAAGCACAGGGAATAAGCACAGCACGGTGTAATTAGGGTGTGCCTAGGCACACCCTGTAGACACGCCTATATGTGTACAATATTATACAGAACTTTATTACTGTGATGCATTTGCCTATATGTCTCAGTCTAATTCTCCCTTCTTGCCCTGTGTGATTCTGTCCTCGGCTACCAGGTTATTGACGTGCTAATGTCCCCTCACTATTTCTAAAGGTTAATTGATCTATTGTGTTGTGTGAAGGAGATCTGTGTTTAAGTGGCTTGTGTTAATTATTCTGATTGCTCCAGTGTGGTAATTATCTCTCTATATGCGGGGTCGAGTTGTCTAGTTAATGTATTTAGTACAACTAGTAATCAGCGTCCTTGATGTCATTGTCTAAAGAAAATGTGTTTTCAGCATCGGCTCCGTCGTGTCTGCCTAATCATCTGTATGGAAGCCCCAGTGTGAGGGGGCGGAGATTTGTCATTGTAACAGTTTTGGAAATTACATATAAGCTGTGTGATATAACATTAAAGTCTGTCTTGTTCTAGCAGTAAGCCTGGACTAATGTGTGGCTTAATGGGCGATCTCAGGAATATTCCTCCTAGTGGAATATTGGGGTGATGTTCTTATGGAAGAAGGGAATCTTTGACGGGGATATCATACCGATACCGTCACAATTACCTTGTGTCTTTTATATTTCTATCTGTGTATTAATGTGTAAAAATCTCTGGGCCAGATTCAGAGAAGAAGTACGCCGGAGTATCAGCAGATACTCCGGCGTACTTTCAAATTTGCCGCGTCGTATCTTTATTTGTAATTCACAAACAAAGATACGACGGCATTTGGCTAAAATCCGACAGGTGTACGCCTTCGGATCTTAGGATGCAATACTTCGGCAGCCACTGGGTGGAGTTTGCGTCGTTTTCCGCGTTGGGTATGCTAATTAGCTGTTTACGGCGATCCACGAAGGTACGCACGTTCGTCGCATTCTCTTACGTCGTCGCTAGTTGGCTTTTCGCGTCGCAAAGTTACGGCTGCTATTTAGGTGGTGTAACAATAGACAGCCCATGTTAAAGTATGGCCGTCGTTCCCGCGTCGAATTTCTAATTTATTTATTTTTCGTAAAACGTCCGGGAATACGAAAGTACGTAACGCACGTCGCCGTTCAAAACATTACGTCGGGGCGACGTCATTTCGCGCAAAGCACGGCGGGAAATTTCCTAACGGAGCATGCGCAGTACGTCCGGCGCGGGAACGCGCCTAATTTAAATGGTACATGCCCCATTTGAATTAGGCAGGCTTGCGCCGGACGGCTTTACGCTACGCCGCCGCAAGTTAACACGCAAGTGCTTTGTGAATCAAGCACTTACGACGAAAACTTGCGGCGGAGTAACGTAAAGGTGATACGTTACGACGCCGTAATTGTTCGTGAATCTGGCCCTAAGTGTCTATGTATCAATCATAATTATATTTAAAAAAGGAAAAATACATATTTTCTCATAACAGATTCAGGTTCTGCTTCCTTCTTTGTAGTACCTCACTTCCTCTTTTGTCTATATAGGACAGGAAGTAAGAAAAACCATCGGAAGGGATGCAAAAAAAAAATTTTTTTTTTTTGTTTTTTTTTTATTAGTCTCTACTCTATCCAAACATTGAATCCTGTAAACAATTGTTTTGTTTTCAAAAAGGGGCAAGTAGATAGAGATAAGCAAGTAAAACTGAATACAATATATCTGTGGTCTCCAAACTGTAGTGAGTGGACCTTAATCCGGCCCTTGGGGCACTATTCCTCTCACTGATCTGAAGCACTATTCCTATCACTGACACCAACAATGGGCCACTATTTCTCCTACTGACACCAACAATGGGGCACTATTCCTCCTACTGGTGCCAAAGATGGGCCACTATTTCTACCACTGACACCAACAATGGGGCACTATTCCTCCCACTAACACCAAAGATAGGGCACTATTCTTCCTACTGGCACCAATGACGGGGCCCTATTTCTCCTTCAAATGACCACAGGTGCTATGTAAATATTTAAATCCAACTGACCATCAAGCCTGAGACATTGTTAAAGCGGGGGTTCACCCTAAAACTACTTTCTAGTATTACAATGTCCCGACACATTACAATACAATTATGCCCTTTTTTTTTTATGCTGTACATACCTCGGTACAGCTAGTTCACCCGCGGCTTCCGGGTTGCGAATCCCGCGGGAGTGGGCGTTCCTAACTTGCTGGTGATTGATGCGATGACCAAAAAGGAGCTCCCCCCCCGTCGCGTAAGCTGCGTCACGATTGTCGAAAGGAGCCGAACGGCGGTGCGCAGGCGCAGTATAGCGCCGACTCGCCGTTCGGCTTCTTTCGGCAATCGTGACGCAGCTTACGCGACGGGGGGAGCTTGTTTTTTGTCATCACGTCAATCACTAGCAAGTTAGGAACGCCCACTCCTGCGGGATTCGCAATTCGGAAGCCGCGGGTGAACTAGCTGTACCGAGGTATGTACAGCATAAAAAAAAATTAATAGGCATAATTGTATTGTAATGTGTCGGGACATTGTAATACTAGAAAGTAGTTTTAGGGTGAACCCCCGCTTTAAGTTTCATTGACGACAGGACATTTGCTATTCCCACTGACCACAGTCTGGCCCCACCAAAGGCTGATGGGGCCCTTTGTTTTAAAAATTTGGAGATCCCTGCAATATGTGAATATGCAACATTTAATATTTATCTAGAGAAAATTTGTTTTGGTATTTTTATCCTAACTGTATAATACAGGACTTGTTTTCTATATTATACTATACTATACTATTTTGTAAATGATATCTTATTAGATGTTCTGTGATCTCAGCAGTAGACATGTGCACTGCCGAAAAATGTGTTTGTTTTCCTTTTATTCGTTTTTTAGCTTTTTTCGGAAATCCGAAAATTCAGAAATCCGAAAATTCAGAAATTGGAACTAAACAAATTGCACATGTCTACTCAGCAGTACCTGTGTTTTAAGGCTTCTCTTGCAACCATAAAATTATACAAAAACCCCTCAGGTTCCTCCAGTGTAAATTGGCACCAAGGACACTAACCTGCACGATAAATCACAACTGCTATTTTCTTTTCCTTTTTTAATCCTTTCTCATTTTTTTTGGAGATACAGTTTTCTTGTTTTAAGCATGTAATATAATTAAATACAGTTGCAAAAACATACAAACTTCCTTACAAAACATGTCAACAAAACATAGTTCATGGGGGTATTTCATACGTTTGATATCTTCAAATCTAAAGATATAGTATGAAGAAAGAGAGATTAGAAATTGTGGAGTCCTGAGAACAGTAGTGGGGTTAGGTCAGTGGTCTTCAAACTGCGGCCCTTTGCTTGCCTTTTTCCAGCCCTTGAGGCACCATTCCATCCACTACCACACCAATGACGGGGCACCATTCCATCCACTACCACACCAATGACGGGGACACCATTCCATCTACTACCACACCAATGACGGGGCACCATTCCATCCACTACCACACCAATGACGGGACACCATTCCATCCACTACCACACCAATGACGGGGCACCATTCCATCCACTACCACACCAATGATGGGGCACTATTCCTTCCACTGACACCAGTGTAGTAGCACTATTCCTTCCACTGATACCAACAATAGGTCACTATTCCTCCACTAAATACCAACAATTGGGCACTATTCCTCCCACTGACACCAACAATAGTGCACTATTCCTCCACTAAATACCAACAATAGGGCACTATTTCTCCCACTGACACCAACAATAGGGCACTATTCCTCCACTAAATACCAACAATTGGGCACTATTCCTCCCACTGACACCAACAATAGGGCACTATTCCTCCACTAAATACCAACAATAGGGCACTATTCCTCCACTAAATACCAACAATTGGGCACTATTCCTCCCACTAACACCAACAATAGGGGCACTATTGCTCTGCTAAATACCAACAATGTGGTACTACCCAATCCTCCCACGGACACCCACAATAGGGCATTTGTCACGATCAGGCGTCGGGCTTGAAGGCCAATTGCAATAGCAGTGGCAGAACAGGTACACAGGCAGTCACTTCTGGCAGATAACACAGGCTCCCCTGAGGTGCGGAGTCTAAGTACTAGCTGGTTTCAAAGAGAAGACGCCAAGATTAGTCGTTCATATAGGCGGATGCCTTGTCTCAATGCATGCATTGTCAGCCCAATTGTAAGTGCAATACTTTTTTAAATAAATATCGCTGTTGAAGCAATATTACGCTATGGGGATTCTATCTTTTCTCCCTTCTGAGATACATTTGAAGGTACCATCTAGGATCTAGGAACCGGACACCCCTCAGTCTTGTTGGGAGACTATAAAAATATCCTGTGCCTATACTGACCGCTGTAGTGGTCATTAGCTTCGGTAAGCTTATCACTTGGGTGTTTTCTGGTGGATAGATCGCATGGATCTTTTCTGATGTCACATCTTGAATATCATATCAGCTATTCACCTGATTCACATTGGATCTTTCATTCTTTGTATTTTTCAATTATCCACCATTATTTATGTTTGGACCTCACTTATTACACTTGTCTACCATATAGTATGAATTCTGATTGCCTGTGCATTCAGGAACCTTTTTCATAATCACATTTCTATATATTTTATATATAATTGTTTTACATTGTTTGTGTTTTTTTATATATATATATATATATATACCTATGTTCACATTATAGGTTTCACTATCAATCATTATTAGTTTTTGCGCTGAACCTATTTTTCTCACTAGCTGGTTTTCCCCAGAGCTCCTGATGGTGGAGATGGATTTAGCTGCAAGCTAGTACCATGTTGCGTTCCTCAAGTTTGCCCCACCAGGGTGTGAGCAAGCCGGGGTCCAATAGCGGATAAGCAGACAAGGAGGAAACAGCAGCGTGGTCAGTAAACAAGCCAAGGGATCAATCATGAGTGGTTGCAGGTTGGGATCAGGCAGTTGAGTAGTCAAACACGGTGATTGCAGGTACAAATGGCAGCAGAGCAGACAAATCGCAAGGCACTGGCTGGGAAGCCACAATAACCTGGCAAAGAGAAAGTGCTGAGACAAGGCTTATATAGGAAGTTCATGGGAGGAGCAAGGGGTACAAGGTTCAAGGCAATCAAGACACCAAGCAGAGTAGTCTAATGGTTAGATAGGTTTATCCAGCAGATTAGACAAGGAGCTGTCCATCATCCCAGATAGCTCAGTGGGAAGAGACAATGCCAGACACAGAAGAGGTCCCAGGTTCAAGCCCAAGTCCTGACAGCACTATTCCTCCGTTAAATACCAAAAATGGGTACTATCTCTCCCACTGATACCAACAATAGGGCACTATTCCTCCACTAAATACCAACAATAGGGCGCTATTCCTCTGCTAAATACCAACAATGGGGTACTATTCCTCCCACGGACACCCACAATAGGGCACTATTCCTCTGCTAAATACCAACTGTAACGGTCACCACCGTTTACGATATTCCCATTCCATCAACCACGACAGCTCATCTGACACTCCACAATCTAGCAGACACGATCAATTTCATTTCCCAGAGTAACGAGACAAGCTCCGTTCTCCGAGTCAAAAGTATGAACCCTTTAATGGTTAGCTCTCAGGTTTATATACAGTTACAAGGCATGTTTCAGTAATCACAGGAACAATCAAACTCTCCACCCCCAACATCACTCCATGGGCTTCAATCACATTCTTTTAGATAATTACATAGAGGAGTTAATTATCCCCCAGACGTTACGTCTCCGACAATAAGTGATTCACCTGCATAATACACATTTCTATGTCAGACGTTTTGGCACCGATCTGACATAATTACTACAGTTGACAAGTACATTCCACACATAAAACAGTATTAGCATACATAATGAGAGATCCAGGAGCCAGGCTGTCTACCAAGCTCAAATTCACCTCACCCCAGTACAGCCTCAATTAGCATCTCAAAAGCATGTGTCCTCACATTGAAGGAGACACTCTTATTGACCGGGTGTGGGTCAGCATGAACCAAACTGTAATATTCCTGCAATATGAATTATCAGTTATCAGTCACATCCCATGTAATTTATAATTAATATTTCTCAGTCACCCTATGCCCAAAAGGGGCACAGGGTGAACCTAGACCCAAGAGTTATTAGTGACGCTGGCACAGGAGTACCCCTCATCCTTCAAAAGTCTCTAGTTGTCACGGGTCATTCCGTTACACCAACAATGGGGTACTATTCCTCCCACGGACACCAACAATTGGGCACTATTCCTCCACTAAATACCAACAATAGGGCACTATTCCTCCTACCGATACCAACAATGGGGCACTCTTCTTCCCGCTAAAATCAAGGATGGGACATTGTTTACTCCTACTGACGCCAGGGCATTTTCTAATCCCACTGGCCATGGACTGGCCCCCTGAAGGACACTTAATTGGCCCTTTGTGTGGAAAGTTTGGAGACCCTTGGTGGTAAGAGTCCAAGGCCCCAGATTTTTCAAAAGTTTTAAGGGGATCCTCTGGTAGTGTAGATGAGTACAAAGGAAGAACAGAATTAATTTATTTCTTCCATGATAGAGTTGAAGGGAGGGGTCTTTTCCAGGTTACGTAGTTAGTAAGGTTGAAAAAAGACACAAGTCCATCTAGTTCAACCATCCAAATATATGTATATATAATCGTACAATCCCATATACCCAATTCTATACCCACAGTTGATCCAGGTCATTAAAATTATTTTTTTGGCATAGAAGTATTGTGTCCTTAAAAGTTTAATGGTATGAGTTAATATGGAGGTTCCTCACCGCCCCCAGTAGACATGTCTTGGAACATTTTAAATTTGGAGGGACCAAAGCTAAATCAATAGAGTCTGGGGCACATGCGCGCACCGCTGGTAAAACCGCTCCCACTGCGATTGGACACAGCGGGAGCCAATCAGCGAGTCTGGCGGACGTGATGTCCCCTGGGACCCGCTGATCGCTCTTTTTTAGTTTATAGCGCAAAAACTAAAAACCGCAGAGGTTATGAAATACCACAAAAAGGAAGCTCTATTTGTGGGGGGAAAAGGACGTCAATTTTGTTTGGGTACAGCGTTGCACGGCCGCGCAATTGTCAGTTAAAGCGATGCAGTGCCTTATCGCAAAAAATGGCATGGTCATGAAGGGGGCAAATAAGCACGGGTCTTATATTAATTTTGGCAACAAAAGACACAGTAGGGCTTATTTTCGGGGTAGGTCTTACCATGTAATGTGCTGTCTTCTCTCTCCCTTCCCCTCCCTGCCTGTCAGGAATCCCCAGTGTGAACTGAGTTAAAATGCTTGTAAAATCCCATAATCCACTCTATTACAGTATTATATAATGTACAATGTGTGTGTTTCTGTAATATAATTGTGCCAAATACCTTCTTTATATCGCCACTCTGCGCTTCTGTGACGCGCCGGAGCTCTCTTCCCAGCAATTATATAGTATAATTATACAGAAACACACACATTGTACATTATATACTACTGTAATAAAGGGGATTATCGAGTTTTACTAGCTTTTTAACCCCTTCCTTAGCGGCTCCATAATAATATGACACCGGCAGGAACCCTCCCTCCAGGTGGTCGTCTTTTCTTCCCGGCCATCTAGGGCACCTGCGATTGCCGGCGATCATGGCAGGAGTGGGGATCTGTGCGTGTGAACACGTAAACCTGTCAGAGGTGAGGAGACCGATGTTGTGTTCCCAGTACAGAGGAACACAGATCGGTCTCCTCCCCTTGTGTGTACCCTCCCCCTACAGTTAGAATCACTCCCAGGGAACATAATAACCCCTTCAGCGCCCCCTAGTGTTAACCCCTTCCCTGCCAGTCACATTTACACAGTAATCAGTGCAGTTTTATAGCACTAATCGCTGTATTAATGTAAATGGTCCCCAAAACGTGTCAAAAGTGTCCAATATGTCCGCCGCAATGTCACAGTCACAATAAAAATCGCAGATCACTGCCATTACTAGTAAAAAAAATAATGCCATAAATCTATCCCCCATTTTGTAGACGCTATAACTTTTGCGCAAACCAATCAATAAACGCTTATTGCTATTTTTTTACCAAAAATATGTAGAAGAATACGTTTCGGCCTAAACTGAGGAAAACATTTTTTTTTAAATGTGATATTTATTAAATCAAAAAGTAAAAAATATTGTGTTTTTTTTTCAAAATTGTCGCTCTTCTTTTGTTTATAGCGCAAAAAATAAAAACCGCAGAGGTGATCAAATACCACCAAACAAAAGCTCCATTTGTGGGGGGGGAAACATAAAGATTTCATTTAAATACAGCGTTGCATGACCGCGCAATTGTCATTCAAAGTGCAACATCGCTGAAAACGAAAAATTGGTCTGGGCAGGAAGGGGGTGAAAATGCCCGGTATGAAAGTGTTAACCACTTCCATACCGGGCATTTTTTTACCCCCTTCCTGCCCACACTAGGGCTTATTTTCGGGGTAGGGCTTATATTGCAGACCGCCTGTAAAATAACGCTAGGTCTTATTTTCGGGGTAGGTCTTATTTTCGGGGGAAACACGGTAGATGGAGATGGGAAGAACAAGGCAGAATTATGATGGATTGTATTTCTTCTGGAGGCCAGTAGTAATGGGTTAGAATCTCTTACCAGAAATCGTCAGACAGACACGCCCCTCTTTGGCTCCTGTCGGGAAGGCATTGAAAACACAGACGTAGCATCCTTCGTCCTCCAAATCGGCTTTATAAATAGTGATGGCTGTCCTGTTCAGCCCCGGCATGCTGACATTCAGCCGATCGGCATACGGTTTGTCCACCCTGGCTCCTTTCCCCTTTATGTATGTTGCCAGGTTAGTGTCACCGTCCTTCCCAATCTTCTTCCAAGTCACTTGGGCCACGTCATTCGATGTCTGTAAAAGGCACGCCAGAGTGGCGCTCTCCCCAAATTCCGCCTGTACATCTTCAGTGTGGATTCTCTCTGCCAAAGGCAACCAAAACGAATCAGTAAATGAAGTGTCTCAAAGTAAAACTAAAAGGCAAAACTTATTTTTAATTTGGGTAATGCCCTGTACACACGGTCAGAATTTCCGATGGAAAAAGTCCGATGGGAGCTTATCATTGGATATTCCGACCGTGTGTCTATGCCCAATCTGACTTTTTCCGCCGTCTGAAATTCCGACGGACTTAGATAGAGAACATGTTCTCTATTTTTCCGACAGAAAAAATTCCCATCAGAAAATCCCTACGTCTGTATGTATTTCCGACACACTAAAAAACACGCATGCTCAGAATCAAGTCGACGCATGCTCGGAAAAATTAAACTTAATTTATCTCGGCTAGTCGTAGTGTTGTACGTCACCGCATTCTTGGCGGTCGAAATTTGGTTTGACCGTGTGTATGCAAGACGGCTTGAGCAGAATTCCGTCGGAAAAAACAGCCGTGTGTACAGGACATACGAAAGGGTTACGACCCATGTCATATTTTTTTTTGTCATCTGTGTCCCATTGGGGAGATATCACTTCACTTCCTTTCCCATAGCCAAACAGGAAGTGAGAGGAAATCCCTCCAAATGAAGGGAATCCCTGGTTGTCACCAGAACTAGTGTCCCCATCGGAGGATTTTCCTTTTATTTCCCCTTTATTACTGTTCAGGGGGACAACCCAAATGTGTGGATTTCGTTTCACTTTCAATGATAATGGTTGAAGAGGAACAGGTAATACGACCACCCAGGTAATGCAGGAATACATGCAGTTGAGTTGTTTGGAAGAAACACACAACACTATGGGCCAGATTCTTAAACGAGATACGACGGCGTATCTCCAGATACGCCGTTGAATCTCTAAGTTGCGCGGTCGTATCTATGTGCCTGATTCTTAGAATCAGTTACGCATAGATTTCCCGTAGATCCGACTGGCGTAACTGTGTTAATCCGTCGTATCGTAACTGCATATTTACGCTGGCCGCTAAGTGGCGCTTCCGTCAAATTCCGCGTCTAGTATCTAAATTAGCTAGATATACGCGAATTCCCAAACGTATGCACGGCTGACGCAGTAAAGTTACGCCGTTTATGTTAGGCTTTTCCCGGCGTATAGTTACCCCTGCTATATGGTGGCGTAAGTGCGGCGTACCAATGTTTAGTATGGCCGTCGTTCCCGCGACAAAATTTGAAAATGTTACGTTGTTTGCCTAAGTCGTCAGTGAATGGGGCTGTACGTCATTTACGTTCACGTCGAAACCAATGACGTCCTTGCGGCGTACTTTGGAGCAATGCAAAGTTCAGGAAAAACGTCAATCACGTCGGGTCACAGTACATTTACATAAAACATGCCCTCCTGATCCAAATTTGAATTAGGCGGGCTTACACCAGCCGATTTACGCTACCGCAACTTACAGAGCAAGTGCTTTGAGAATACAGCACTTGCCCGTCTAAATTGCGGAGGCGTAACGTAAATCGGACACGTTACGCCGCCGCAAGGATACGCGCTCCTACGAGAATCTGGCGCTAAGTGTGGAGAAAAAGAGGCACAGCACACCAACATCAAAACCTTATCCCAACTGTGAAGAATGGTGGTGGGGGCATCATGGTTTGGGGCTGCTTTGTTGCGCCAGGGCCTGGATGGATTGCTATCATCGAAGGAAAAATGAATTCCCAATTTTATCAAGACATTTTGCAGGAGAACTTAAAGTGGAGGTTCACCCTAAAACAATTATCTAACATTACATCCAGCATACTAACAACATGTACAGTATGCGGGTATTGTTTTTTTTTTCGCCGTACATACCGTTATATTGTTATTTTCCCCCCGGCTTCCGTGTTCTGATTCCCGCGGGACTGGGCGTTCCTATCCCTGGGTTAGCTGATTGACGTCTGGTGAAAAACTTCCCATGGCGCATAAGGCGCGTCACCAGTTTTCCGTAAATAGCCGACCTGCAAATCGGCGATATACGGAGCCTGTGCCCGCCGTGTAGAGTTCACGGCGCAGGCGCCATATAGAGCCGACTCGCAGGTCAGCTATTTGCGGAAAACTGGTGACGCGCCTTGTGCGCCATTGGAAGTTTTTCACCAGACGTCAATCATCTTACCCCGGGATAGGAACGCCCAGTCCCGCAGGAATCAGAACCCGGAAGCCGGGGGGGAAAATAACAATATAACGGTATGTACGGCGAAAAAAAAAATACCTGCATACTGTACATGTCATTAGTATGCTGGATGTAATGTTAGATAATTGTTTTAGGGTGAACCTCCACTTTAAGGCCATCTGTCCACCAGCTGAAGCTCAACAGAAGATGGGTGTTGCAACGGGACAACGACCCAAAGCATAGAAGTAAACCAACAACAGAATGGCTTAAACAGAAGAAAATACGCCTTCTGGAGTGGCCCAGTCAGAGTCCTGAAGTCAACCCGATTGAGATTGCTGAACTATTGTGCACGTCTGATCTACAACTACAGGAAACATTTGGTTGAAGTTATTACTGCCAAAGAAGGTTCAACCAGTTATTAAATCCAAGGGTTCACATACTTTTTCGACCTGCACTGTGAATGTTTACATGGTGTGTTCAATAAAAACATGGTAACATTAAGGCTCCATTCACACCTAGGCGTAGGGCGTACAGGCGTTTTTACAGGCGATTTTTACCGACGTTTTTCTCGCGAGTATATGCGCGTTTGCGCGAGTATGCGCGCGTTTTCGCACAGTGGCGTTCGACGTTTTTGTACTCTGTCTTTTTCCATATTAGCCAATAAGAAAAATGATCATCCCTGACATCACTTGTTGCTCTCCTAGGAATTTGTTATTCCTCTTCCTGGGATTTCAGCAACACAGGCGTCAAAACGCTTGTACAAGCGCGTGTTTACGCGCAATACGCGCGTATCAGGCGTTTTACATTGACTTCAATGTAAAAAAAAACGCTCAAATACGCGCATATCGCGCGCTAGGAGCGACAAAAAAGGGTCCCGAACTTTTTTGAGCTACAGGCTACAGGCGTTTAGGCGTTCAGATGTGAACCATCCCCATTGCCTTTCATTACTTTTCGTCCCTCTGGCGTTTGTGCGCGTCGCGCTACAGGCGTAAAAACGCCTAGGTGTGAATGGAGCCTTAATTCTTTGTGTGTTGATAGTTTAAGCAGACTGTGATTGTCTATTGTTGTGACTTAGACAAAGATCAGATCACATTTTATGACCAATTGGTGCAGAATTCCATATCATTCCAAAAGGGTTCACATACTTTTTCTTGCAACTGTATATGCAGAAGAAAGAAGGGAGGGGCTGTGTTTTAATGCATATGTTTCTAAAAGTTATACAAACTCAGTACTTTCTTATCATGATTTAAACTGCTGACCTAGTTAACAAGAACTAGCTGATATCTTTGCTGACACAACAGGCTGCTCCGTGAATCAGTTTAACAACAGTGACTCACAGGGTTTGTTTCTATGCAAACTGTTGACAGCTATGTCAATAAAAACTGACAGGGGTTCTAATCCCTCCCCACTTTATCCAAAACTAAAATAAAGTTTTACCTTTAGTTATACTTTAACAAACGTCGAATCACAGAGAAGATAAGCTAATTCTTAACCCATTCCTGCCTGTGCCTGCATTAGACATGCGCACTGCCGAAAAAAATTGTAATTTTTTCCTTTTTTGATTTTTTCAGAAATTCTAAAAATTCGGAAATTGAAAGATTTGTAATTGGTAAATTTGTAATTAGAAAATCAGAAAATTCAGATTTTCGAATTTCCGAATTTTAAATTTTCCAATTTCTGCATTCCGAATTCTCAATTTCAGGATTTTTCGAATTCCAAATTTCAGAATTTTCAGAAATTCGGAATACAAAAATCTGAAAATAAGAACGAAAGAATTCAAAAGAATGAAAAACTCGAAAATTCTAAATAATAACTACTAACAATTACTAAACTATTAAATTATAGGTATTGAAATTTCCTTTCAAAGTTGGCTGTTAGTGAACGTAACGGATACAAATTTATCCGAAGTTACAAATGCTGCATCTAAACGAATGGAACAAAACTAATTAATAAATAATAATAATAAAACGTTTTTATTATTATTGTAATTTATTATTATTAATTTGTTACGTTCCATTCGTTTATATACGGCATTCGTTATTTCGGATAATTCGTAACTTCGGATAGATTCGTATTCGCTACGTTCACTAACAGCCATATTTAAAAGGAAATTCCAATACCTATACAGTGGAACTTTGGATTACAAGCATAATCCGTTCCTGAGAGAATGCTCGTAATCCAAAGCACTCGCATATCAAAGCGAGTTTCCCATAGAAGTCAATGGAAACAAAAATAATTTGTTCCGCATTGACTTCCATGGCATGCAATACCGCATGTGACCAGAGGTGGGGGGGCACCAGAGAGCCTCGGAAATACTCGGAAAGGCTCTGGGACAGCTCGACTGAACTCGGAAAACCTGGGAAAGGCTCGGGAACGGAGTATTTCCGAGTTTTTGCGATCGGCAAACCGTGTCAGGATTTAAAAAAAAAACAATGCTCGTATTGCAAAATGCTTGTTAACCGCGTTACTCGCAATTCGAGGTTTCACTGTAATTTAATAGTTAGTAATAGTTAAGTTATTAGTTAGTTATTAAAACAGGTATTTGCACCCACTTCCGGCCACACAGTCTCGGGCATGACGTCACCTGACGCCCCCCCGTTGTGTTCTGGGAACACTCGGCTCCCAGTACACAGCGGGAGCCAATCGGCAGGCGTAGCACGACTCGCGCATGCGCCGTAGGGAACCGGGCAGTGAAGCCGGAGAGCTTCACTTCCTGGTTCCCTCATCGAGGATGGCTGGGGGGGGGGGGCTGAGTGACGAGCGACCGCTCGTCCTCTGCTGCGGACGGCGCTGGACTCCAGGACAGGTAATTGTCCTAATATTAAAAGTCAGCAGCTGCAGTATTTGTAGCTGCTGGCTTTTAATATATTTTTTTCAGCGCACATCCGCTTAGGGTAACAGTTAATAGAAAGCTGATTATGTTTTAACATGCTTATTATGTCACAACTGGTTTAATAACATTGTAACACCTCCCCCATCCTGTTTGGGTGTCCCCTGGACCAAAAAGGTGGCAGGTCTATTCACTAGTAGACATGTGAAATTCGTTTAGTTCCGAATTCGTTTTTTTAACAAATTTTGACAAATTTGTTAATTCCGAAATTTCTGAATTTACGAATTTTTGAATTTCCAAATTTTAGGATTTCCAAATTTTCGAATTCCGAATTTTCAAAATGTAGAATTTCCAAATTTACAGAAATTCTGAATTTTGGAAATTTGAAAATGCTAAATCTCGGATATTTGGAACTTCGAAAATTCGAAATTAGGAAATTCAAAATTTTGAAAATTCAAAAGTTTGAAAATTCAAAAATCGGAGATTAGAAAATCAGAAATTTTAAAGTTCGAAATTTGTAAATACGTAAATTTCGGGAATTCAGAAATTCAGGATTTTCAAATTTGCGAATTTCCGAGATCCCGAATTCCAAATTTTCAAATTTCCGAAATCCAAATTTTTCGGATTTTGGAATTTCCGAATTTTGAAATTTACCGAATTTCCGAAAATGCAAAAAAACAAATGTAACGAAAACTAACTAATTTTTCGGCAGTGCACATGTCTAATAACGAGTGGACAGTGGCAGTTTATTCTGTACCCTGCGCCAGCCCCACCAACATATGTGCCATTGCCTTCATTGCCCAGCGACCTTCCCCAAGATTGAATTACAGTTCCCTATATAAGATCTTAGCAATTATAAATCTTACCATCAACTGCCGATGTCATACAGATATAACTCAGAAAACATGCAAAGATCACACGCCCCTCCTGTAAGAGAAAATAAAATGTAAAAACGGCATTACTTAAAAAAGCACTCTGGTCTCAATAAATAAGTGGAATTTTTAGCTCCAGAGGATTTTACCCCCTTCATGACCAGGCCATCTTTTTTTTGCTATTCAGCACTGCACTACTTTAACTGGTAATTGTATGGTCATGCAACACTGTACACAAACTAAATTAATATAATTATTTTCCCACAATTAGAGATTTCTTTTGGTGGAATTTGATCACCTCTGCGGTTTTTATTTTTTGCACTATAAACAAAAGAACAGCGACAATTTTGAAAAAAACAAATAGGCCCGGATTCAAAAAAGGAGATACAACGGCGTATCTCCGGATACGCCGTCGTAACTCTGAGTTGCATTGTCGTATCTATGCGACTGATTCAGAGAATCAGTTACGCATAGATATCCCTAAGATCCGACCGGCGTAAGTCTCTTACACCGTCGTATCTTAGGCTGCATATTTACGCTGGCCGCTAGGTGACGCTTCCGTAGATTTACGCGAGGAATATGCTAATAAGGTAGATACGCCGATTCAGAAACGTACGTCCGCCCGGCGCATTTTTTTACGTCGTTTACGTTCGGCTTTTTCCGGCGTAAAGTTACCCCTGCTATATGAGGCGTATCCTATGTTAAGTATGGACGTCGTTCCCGCGTCGAGTTTTGAAAATTTTACGTCGTTTGCGTAAGTCGTTAGGGCTGTACGTAAGTT
The DNA here is from genome assembly GCF_905171775.1 of Rana temporaria. Lineage (NCBI taxonomy): Eukaryota > Metazoa > Chordata > Amphibia > Anura > Ranidae > Rana > Rana temporaria. The sequence continues at coordinate 519,346,274 of NC_053490.1, forward strand.
ACGTTCACATCTAAAGCAATGACGATTTGCGGTGTAATTTTGAGCATGCGCACTGGGATTCTTTAAAAAACGTAAAATACGCGGGGTCACCATTCATTTAAATAAAACACGCCCACATCATCCCCATTTGAATTAGGCGGGCTTACGCCGGACCACACACGTTACTTAGGGCGCAATTTCTTTCTAAATACGGAACTTGCGCCCTATTTTCCGGTGGCGTAACGTATCTGAGATACGTTACGCCCGCCAAAAGATACACCAATGTATCTGAATGCGGGCCAAGATCTTTTACTCTTTGCTATAATAAATACCCCAATTATTATTATTTTTTTTAAACTTATTTTTTTCCCTCAGTTTAGGCCGAAACGTATTCTTCTACATATTTTTGGTAAAAAAAAATTGCAAGAAGCGTTTATTAATTGGTTTGTGCAAAAGTTATAGGGCCAGATCCACGAAGCGCGGCGCTTCTTTCCGTCCGGCATAGTGTATCTCTGATACACTACGCCGCCGTTACTTACAGCTTTTTTTTGTATCCTGAAAGAATTTGCGCCGTAAGTTACGGCGGCGTAGTGTAACTTTGGCGGCGTAAGGGCGCGCATTTCAAATGTATGTGATGGGGGCGTGTTTTATGTTAATATGTCTTGACCCGACGTAAATGACGTTTTTTTTTTAACTGCGCATGCGCCGTCCGTGGGGGTATCCCAGTGCGCATGCTCGAAATTAACCCGCAACAAGCCAATGCTTACGACGTGAACGTCATTCTACGCAAAGCCCTATTCACGAACGACTTACGCAAACAACGTAAAATTTTCAAATTTCAACGCGGGAACGACGGCCATACTTAACATAGGATACGCCTCATATAGCAGGGGTAACTATACGCCGAAAAAAGCCTTCTGGAAACGACGTAAAAAAATGCGCAGGCCGGACGTACGTTTGTAGATTCGCGTATCTAGCTAATTTGCATACTCGACGCGGAAATCGACAGAAACGCCACCTAGCGGTCAGCGTAAAAATGCACCTTAGATCCGACGGCGTACTAAGACGTACGCCAGTTGGATCTAGCACAGCTTCAGGCGTATCTTGTTTTGTGGATACAAAACAAAGATACGCCGGAGCAAAATAGAAGTTACGCGGCGTATCAATAGATACGCCAGCGTAACTTCTTTGAAGATCTGGCCCATAGTGTCTACAAAATAGAGGATAGAATTATGGCATTTTTTATTATTATTTATTTTTTTACTAGTAATGGCGGCGATCTGCGATTTTTATCGGGACTGCGACATTATGGCGGACACATCAGACACTTTTGACACTTTTTTGGGACCATTGACAATTTTACAGCGATTAGTGCTATAAAATGCACTGATTACTGTAAAAAATGTCACTGGCAGGGAAAGGGTTAACACTAGGGGGTGATCAAGGGGTTAATTATGTTCCCTCTGCATGTTCTAACTGAAGTGGGGATGGGACTTACTAGGGGAAATGACAGAATGCTGTTCATACTCTCACCGCTCCAAAAATGCTGCTAGCAGGACTTTTGGAGCAGTCCTGCTAGCGCATTGCTCCAGTGTGAAAGCCTTCGGGGCTTTCACACTGGAAAAACAGCATCCGATGTTTAGGGTCGGTTTGCAGGCGCTATTTTTAGCGCAATAGCGCCTGCAAACCGCCTCAGTGTGAAAGGGGCCTTAGTGAAAGCACCTCACAGTACACACATAAATACTGGTTAGGCACACAGTTAACCCTTTGATCGTCCCCTGATGTTAACCCCTTCCCAGCCAGTGTCATTAGTACAGTGATTCCTGTATTAATGTCACTGGTCACAACAAAGTGTTAAAAGTGTCAGTTAATGTCCGATTGTCAGCTGCAATTTCACAGTCCCGTTATAACTCAATGATCGCCCCCCATTACTAGTATAAAAAAAAATCCAGTATATATCTTATAGTTTGTAGACGCTAGGGGCCAGATTCACAAAAGAGATACGACGGCGTATCTCCTGATACGGCATCGTATCTCTGAGATACGATTGTCGTATCTATGCGGCTGATTCATAGAATCAGGTTACACATAGATAGCCCTAAGATCCGACAGGTGTAAGTGACTTACTGTAAATTTACGTAGTTTCCGTAGCGATACACCGCGTAAAACTAAAGCTGCCCTCTAGGTGGTCTAGCCAATGTTAAGTATGGCCGTCGTTCCCGCGTCAAAATTTGAAATTTCACGTCGTTTGCGTAAGTCGTCCGTGAATGGCTCTGGACGCCATTTACGTTAACGTCGAAACCAATGACGTCCTTGCGACGTCATTTAGCGCAATGCACGTCGGGAAATTTTAGGAACGGAGCATGCGCAGTACGTTCGGCGTGGGAACGCACCTAATTTAATTTGGTCCCCGCCCCATTTGAATTATGTGGGCTTGCGCCGGGCGGATTTACGCTACGCCGCCGCAAGTTTACAGGCAAGTGTTTTGCGAAACAAGCACTTACGCTGAAAACTTGTGGTGGTGTAGCGTAAATGTAATACGTTACGCCGCCACAGCGTAGGGCGATTCTACGTGAATCTGGCCCTATAAGTTTTGCGCAAACCAATCAATATATACGCTTATTGGGATTTTTTAACCAAAAATATGTAGCAGAATACATATTGATGTAAATTTATAAATAAAAGTGATTCTTTTTTTTTTTTAAATATTGGATATGATTTATAGCAGAAAGTAAAAAAAAATTTTTTTTTTTTATAATTGTTGGTATTTTTTTGTTTATAGCGCAAAAAAAAAAAAAACGCAGAGGTGATCAAATACCACCAAAAAAAGCTCTATTTGTGGGGGGGAAAAAAAAGGACATAACTTGTATTTGTGTACAACGTCGCATGTCTACGCAATTGTCAGAAAAAAGCAATGCAGTGCCGTATTTCTCAAAAAAACAGCCTGGTCATGAAGGGGGGGGGGGGTAAATCTTCCAGAGTGGTTAATAAACATTTTTACAAATTTTCAGAAACTAAAGAATCACAAGCCAATTTTACTCTATTACCATCAGAAAAATTTTCTGCATGTTACTAAATTTCCCAACCTCTCTGCTTTGATATGATCTGTGTTTTGCTTCTCTTTAAAAAAAAAAAAAGAATTAGATCAGCAAAAAAAAAAGTAAATAAAGAAATGAAATCTTAAAAATAATCTTGTGATTTCCTTTCATTTCCTCAAAATAGATAAAGCTCTGATTTTCACACGACTTCAAAATGCAAAAAGTAATTTGTTACAGTTTTAGTAAAAGGGAGTGCTGTCATGCGTTTGTTCCTAAAATGTCACTAATAATGTCCCCGGGGGCCAGTTCACACTGGAATGTGGTACGGGAAAGGCAAGTTTGTTGCGTGTTTCCATCGCAAAATCCTAAAAATCAAAAGAAAATCCAAAAATAAGAAAGAAAATCCGAAAATTCGAAATAATAACTAACTAATCCACCCTTACATCCAAGTCCCCATCCCTCTTAAAAAAAAAAAAATCGCAATAAGTGTATATTGATTGGTTTGTGCAAAAGTTATAGGGCCAGACTCACAGAAAAAGTACGCCGGAGTATCTGCTGATACTCCGGCGTACTTTCAAATTTGCCGCGTCGTATCTTAATTTGTAATTCACAAACAAAGATACGACGGCATTTGGCTAAGATCCAACAGGCTTACGGCTTCGTACGCCTTCGGATCTTAGGCTGCAATTCTAGGCCGGCCGCTAGGTGGCGATTTCATTGCGGTCGGTGTAGAATATGCAAATGACTCGTTACGCCAATTCACGAACGTCCGCTTTGCCCGTCGCTGTAAATTTACGTAGTTTCCGTAGCGATACGCGTCGTAAAGTTAAGGTTGCCTAGAGGTGGTCTAGCCAATGTTAAGTATGGCCGTCGTTCCAGCGTCGAAATTTGAAATTTCACGTCGTTTGCGTAAGTCGTCCGTGAATGGCGCTGGACGCCATTTATGTTAATGTCGAAACCAATGACGTCCTTGCGACGTCATTTAGCGCAATGCACGTCGGGAAATTTTAGGGACGCGCATGTGCAGTACGTTCGGCGCTGGAACGCGCCTAATTTAAATGGTCCCCGCTCCATTTGAATTAGGCGGGCTTGCGCCGGACGGCTTTACGCTACGCCGCCGCAAGTTTACAGGCAAGTGCTTTGTGAATCAAGCACTTACGCTGAAAACTCTGTCATGTCCCCTGTCAGAACAGGGATCCGCCTTGTTTACAAAGGCAGAGCCCCGTTCTGTACAACGATCGTGGTTCGCCGGGGGGCATCGGGTCCACCCGACCCACGTGCACGATTGTGCAGCTCGAGCGAGAGCCCGCCTCGGGCGGCGGACACTCGCCCACAACTGCGCCAGCCGCCGTACAGGTATGGCGATTCGAGCACCGCTGCCAACCTAATGCAGTATATCTGCGTGAGCTGGTCGGCAAGCAGTTAAAACGGACCTACAGTTATTTTTCCAACTTCCCATCTATTAAATCTTCTGCCCTTGTTGTTGTTTTAACTTTGGATAGTAAAACATTTTATTTCTGCCAGTAAATCCCTTATACAGCCCACTTCCTGTTACTTGTCTGGTCATTTTCCTAGGCTTATGACATCATGCACAGCTCTCTCTCTCTCTCTCATGAGAATTTGCCAGGAAGGGTGAGTCATAAGAGGACTAATGAGAGCTGCAGAGCTGTAGGTGTGCTTCTGTGTAAATCCAGGAAGTGAACAGGCAGCAGCTTCAGTTGCCCACAGTTAAAATGGCTGCAGCCAGACTCAGTGGAGGGAGATTTCTGCAGCATATTTGGCAAGTACAGAATCACAGTGTATATAAAATAATATGCAAAGTGGTTGGAGGATAGCTTCAGAATGGAAACATTGGGCCAGATTCTTAAAAGGCTTACGACGGCGCAACGCCATTTGCGCCGTCGTAAGTCCTAATCTGGCCCGGCGTATCTATGCGACTGATTCTTAGAATCAGTTACGCATAGATATCCATTAGATCTGACAGGCGTAAGGCTCTTACGCTGTCAGATCTTAGATGCAATTTTTTTTTCCGCCGCTAGGTGTCGCCGACATCGTTTTCCCCGTCGTCTATGCAAATTAGCTATTTACGCGATATTCCCGAACGTACGCGCGGTCGACGCAGAGAATTTACGACGTTTCCGTAGCTTTTGCAACGTGTAAAGTTGCCCCTGCTATGTGAGGGCCAACCAACGTTAAGTATGGCCGTCGTTCCCGCGTCGAAATTTAAAAAAGTACGTCGTTTGCGTAAGTCGTCCGTGAATGGCACTGGACGCCATTTACGTTAACGTCGAAACCAATGACATCCATGCGACATCATTTAGCGCAATGCACGTCGGGAAATTTTAGGGACGGCGAATGCGCTGTACGATCGGCGTGGGAACGCGCCTAATTTAAATGATCCACGCCCCCTACCTGGATCATTTGAATTAGGCGGGCTTGCGCCGGAGAATTTACGCTACGCCGCCGCAACTTTACAGGCAAGTGCTTTGTGAATCAAGCACTTGCCCTTAAAACTTGCGGCCGCGTAACGGCCGCATAGTTTTACGCCTATCTACGAGAATCTGGCCCAATGTTTTTATTACATATTATGTAAGCAGACTGCAGTTGCTCTTTAAACCGGGAGTTCACCCGAAAAACATTTTTTACCCTTAGATTGAGGCTCATTTTGTGAAGGGGAATCGGGTAGTTTTTTTAAAATCAAAGCCGTACTTACCATTTTAGAGAGCGATCTTCTCCGCCGCTTCCGGGTATGGGTCTTCGGGACTGGGCGTTCCTATATGATTGACAGGCTTCCGACGGTCGCATACATCGTGTCACGAGTAGCCGAAAGAAGCCGAACGTCGGTGCAGCTCTATACGGCGCCTGCGCACCGACGTTCGTCTACTTTCGGAAAATCGTGACGCGATAGATGCGACCGTCGGAAGCCTGTCGGAAGACTGTGAATCAAATAGGAACGCGCGCTCCCGAAGACCCATACCCGGAAGCGGCGGAGAAGATCGCTCTCTAAAACGGTAAGTACTGCTTCGATTTAAAAAAAAACACCCGATTCCCCTTCACAAAATGAGCCTCAATCTAATGTTAAATAACTTTTCAGGTGAACCTCCACTTTATGCTAAAACTTGAATTAACGTAAGCAGTGAGGTGTGGTGTGTTCTTGGTGAGAGACTTCCTTTAGTAAGGGTAGAAAATATCTCATACATTTATTTTGTATCATATAGTAGACAAAATAGTCAATGGAGGCCGATGGTTTACTCCAGCTGTTAATAGTTAATGAATTTCCTGCAGGAAACAGGTCATTGTAAGCGAGTTCCCTGACTTCTCTACGGCTCCGTCACGTGTTATATTGTGTTCAGAAATGATATACGAGGATATTTATTTTACTATATACATCCCTTACAGGAATATCCTACAATATTGTAGGAAATCAGAGGTATGGCTATTATTATACCAGCCGTATTAATTGTGTTCAGTTCTGTAGGTATTGTTAATAATAATATATTGTTTATTATTATTATTATTATTATTATTATTATTATTATTGTTGTTAATAATGATTTATTGGTTGCTGTAAATAATAATAATAATTTATTGTTTATTATTAGTGTTATTGTTAGTAATAATAATTTATTGGATATTGTTGTTAATAATAATAATAATAATAATAATAATAATAATAATAATAATAATAATGTATTGTGTATCATTATGTGCCATTGTTAATAATAATATTAATACAAATATTTATTGGTTGTTGTTGTTGTTAATAATAATAATTTATTGGTTGTTGTTGTTGTTATTAATAATAATAATAAGTTGTAAGAGGTTAAAGAGCCCCAAAAGACAGCACAGACAGCACGAGAGACAAATCACAGCTGTTTAAAGTGTTTTATGCAGCAACCTGAAAAAGTGGCCAGTGTAGTGCCACAAAGCTCGTTGTACGGTGCTTTATACTATTCTGTGGGCAATAAAAGTCAAATCAATGAAGAATTAATTCCTCAGCTTCTATTTCACATTTGGGTATTAATATATAATAATAATAATAATAATAATAATACAAATGTATTGGTTGTGGTTAATAATAATAATAATATTATTATTATTATTAATAAAAATAATTTATTGATTGCTGTTATTTATTATTTATATAATAATAATAATAATAAAAAATTATTGGTTGTTGCCATTGTTAATAATAGTAATAATACACATAATAATTTATTGGTTGTTGTTGTTTAACAATAATAATTTATTGTAAGAGGTCTCCTTCACATTTGGGTGCCTCTGCTGGCACCATTGTTATTAAAGGAACACTAAAGTCCAAAAAAATTTTTTTTTTAAATAACAAACATGTTATACTTACCTCCACTGTGCAGATCGTTTTGCACAGAGTGACCCGGATCCGTGTCTTCTGGGGTCCCTAGGCGGCTGTCTCTGCTCCTCCTCGCAAAAGCTTTCCACATTCATGCAAGCTCCCTCGCATGGTGGAAAGCTTTTGCGAGCGCGCTCCCGTGATACAGCAGCGGCCATAGCCTCCGACTGTATCACTCGGCCCCGCCCCCCGGCGCGACGCGTCATCCGCTGTGATTGACAGCAGCGCCAGCCAATGGCTGCGCTGCTATCAATCCGCCCAGCCTAGCCAATCAACGGCCAGGCTGGGCACCGAGCAAGATGACAAGCACGGACCCGAGACTTTCGAACGGTCAGGTAAGTGAAACGGGGGCTCGGGGGGGGGGGGGGCGGTGCTGTCAGATGTTTTTTTACCTTAATGCATAGGATGCATTAAGGTAAAAAAACTTTTACCTTTACAACCCCTTTAATAATAATATAAATGTAGTTTTGTCATTATTAATAATAATAATAATAATAATAATAATAATAATAATAATAATAAATTGCTTGCGTTTATTTATTATGTATATAATAATAATAATAATCATTTTTTGGTTGTTGCAGTTGTTAATAATAATAATTTATTGGTTGTTGTTGTTAATAATAATAATAATAATTTTATTAGGTTAAAGTGTCCCAAAAGACAGCACAGACAAACGAGAAACAGATCACAGCTGGTTAAAGTGTTTTATGCACCAACCTAAAGAAGTGGCCAGTGTAGTGCCATGAAATGCGTTGTACGGTGCTTTATACTATTTATACTATACTCACTATATGTGAGCAATAAAGTCAAATCAATGAAAAATACATTCCTTAGCTTCTCCTTCACATTTGGGCGCCTCTGCTGACACCTTTTTCCTATCTTTTGGGGCTCTTTAACCTCCTTTTGTGAACACACCGAAATCCTGAGACCGCAGTGCGTAGAATTCTCCGGATCACCCCACCGAGCATCGAGAGCGACCTCACTCTGTGCGGGGAAACTCATATTCCCTACAGGTTTCCATGCCAGGTTATCTGATATCCCATTAGGGAGCTCAGCAACCTTCCAGATGTGAGTAATGCCCTGTACACATGATCGGTTCGTCTGATGGACCGTTTTCATCGGACAACCCGATCGTGTGTGGGCTCCATCGTTTTTTTTTCCCCATCGGTGACCCGTTTTAAAATTTTCTGATGGTTAAAAAAACGATAGCAAAAAACGGAAATTAATCTGGTCTAATAAAGTGGACTTTTGGCGGTACAGGTAATTAGTGTAAAAAACTATAAATATTTATTAGTAGAAAACACATATAAAGAACATTGGGCCAGATTCACGTAGAATCGCGGCGGCGTAACGTATCCTAGATACGTTACACCGCCACAAGTTTTCACTGCAAGTGCCTGATTCACAAAGCACTTGCGATGAAAACTACGCCGGCGGCCTCCGGCGCAAGGCGGGCCAATTCAAATGGGCGTGTGCCATTTAAATTAGGCGCGCTCCCGCGCCGGACCTACTGCGCATGCTCAGTTTCGCAATTCCCATCGTGCTTTGCGCGCCGTGACGTCATTTTTTCTAATGGCGACGCGCGTAGCGTACTTCCGTATTCCCGGATGTGTTACGCAAACGACGTTAAATTTTTAATTTCGACGCGGGAACGACGGCCATACTTTAGACAGCAATACGATTGCTGACTAAAGTTAGGGCACCCAAAACGACGACTAACTTTGCGACGGGAAACTAGACTAGCGGCGACGTAGCGAACGCGAAAATCCATTGTGGATCACCGTAACTCCTAATTTGCATACCCGACGCTGGTTTACGACGCGAACTCCCCCCAGCGACAGATCCGACAGTGTAAAACAATTACACCTGTCGGATCTTATGGATATCTATGCGTAACTGATTCTATGAATCAGTCGCATAGATAGAAACAGAGATACGACGGAGTATCCCTTTTGTAAATCTGGCCCATTGTATACACAATTCCATAAAATCGTATAGTATCAACACTACTTAGCTACATACTGGGGCACGGCGTCCATGTATGACCCCTTCTCTGTTTCCCACTGTTATACCCTGTGGCGACCACTGCACGTCTGCCCCACACCATTTGGCTGCCCAAAGACCAGGCCACTTTTTGCGATTCGGCATTGCGTCGCTTTAACTGACAATTGCGCGGTCGTGCGATGTGGCTCCCAAACAAAATTGAAATCCTTTTTTTTCCCACAAATAGATGTTTCTTTTGGTGGTATTTGATCACCTCTGTGGTTTTTATTTTTTTGCGCTATGAACAAAAATAGAGGCGACAATTTTGAAAAAAATGCAATATTTTTTTCTTTTTGCTGTAATAAATATCCCCCAAAAATATAAAAAGTTTTTTTTTCTTCAGTTTAGACCGATATGTATTCTTCTACATATTTTTGGTAACAAAAAAAAATAAGCGTATATTGATTGGTTTGCGCAAAAGTTATAGCATTTACAAAATATGGGATAGTTTTATGGCATTTTTATTATTATTTTTTTACTAGTAATGGCGGCGATCAGCGATTTTTTTTCGTGACTGCGACATTATAGCGGACACATTGGACACCTTTGACACATTTTTGGGACCATTGTCATTTTCACAGCGAACAGCGCTATAAAAATGCATTGGTTACTGTGAAAATGACACAGGCAGTGAAGGGGTTAACCACTAGGTGGCGCTGTAGGGGTTAAGTGTTCCCTGCATAGTGTTTCTTACTGTAGGGGGGATGGGCTCTGTGTCACATGACACTGATCTCCGCTCCGAGTACACGGAGCCAAGATCAGTGTCATTGTCACTAGTCGGAGCGGGGAGATGTTTGTTTACACAAGCATCTCCCCGCTCTATACCTCCGTATGACGATTGCGGGAAAACCCGTGGGGATCGAGTCTGCGGGACCCGCGGTCCGACTCACAGGGAAGGCGGCAGGGTCGCAAGCGCACCGTCGGAGGGCATTTAAAGGGCCACGTACAGGGACCTGCCTGTCCGTGCCATTCTGCCGACGTACTGTATATATACAGTGGGTGGTCCTTAACCACTTAACGACCACCGCATGTACATGTACGTCCACAGAATGGCACGTACAGGCAGATGGGCGTACATGTACGTCCCTGCCTAGACGGGGGTCCGATCGGATCGCTGATCGCTGCCATTACTAGTAAAAAAAATATAATAAAAATGACATAAAAATACCCCCTATTTTGTAAACGCTATAACTTTTGCGCAAACCAATCAATAAACGCTTATTGCGATTTTTTTTTACCAAAAATATGTAGAAGAATACGTATCGGCCTAAACTGAGGAAAAAAAACATTTTTTTTATATATTTTTGGGGGATATTTATTATAGAAAAAAGTAAAAAATATTGCATTTTTTTCAAAACTGTCGCTCTATTTTTCGTTATAGCGCAAAAAATAAAAACCGCAGAGGTGATCAAATACCACCAAAAGAAAGATCTATTTGTAGGGAAAAAAAGGACGTCAATTTAGTTTGGGGACACGTCGCACGACCGCGCAATTGTCTGTTAAAGCGACGCAGTGCTGAATCGCAAAACCTGGCCTGGGCCTTTAGCTGCATTTTGGTCCGGGGCTTAAGCGGTTAAAAGTAAAGAGGTTTCACCTTAAACTACGTAGAGGGTTCTTTAATGTAAGAGCGGCAAGGCGGACACTGGCTGCAAAAGCGCCTTGAGGCGATTTAGTTCGCGTTTGTAGCGCTATACAAGTTATTCATTCATTCATTCAAGGATGTGGAATTCCCTTCCACAAGTGGTGGTCTCAGTGGGGAGCATCGATAATTTCAAGAAACTATTAGATAAGCACCTGAACGACCACAACATACGGGGATATACAATGTAATACTGACATATAATCACACACATAGGTTGGACTTGTGTCTTTTTCCAACCTCACCTACTATGTAAATATGTAATAATAATTTATTGGTTGTTGTTGTTGTTGATCTGTTATTTACATAATACTAATAATAATACTAATAATAATGTATTGGTTGTTTAACCACTTCCTGACGTGTGTGGTTCTTAAGTGTGGTTCTTAATCTCTAGGAGACCGTCTATATATGGGCAACGGCCTCCAGCCACTGGGGGGGGGCGAGCGTGCCCGCAGCATCACTGAGATGCCGATGCGCGTGCCTGGCGGCCGCGATGTCCGCCAGGCACCCGCGATCGCTGGTTACAGAGACAAGGACGTGGATCTGTGTGTGTAAACAGAGTATCCCCCAGTCAGTCCCCTTCCCCCACAGTTAGAAACACTATGCAGGGTACACATTTAACCCCTCCCTCACCCCCTAGTGTTAACCCCTTCCCTGCCAGTCACATTTATACAGTAATTAGTGCATATTTATAGCACTGATCACAGTATAAATGTGAATGGTGCCAAAAATGTGTCAAAAGTGTCCGATGTGTCCGCCATAATGTCGCAGTCCCAATAAAAATCGCAGATCGCCGCCATTACTAGTAAAAAAAAAATAATAAAAAATAATAATTCTGTCCCCTATTTTGTAGGTGCTATAACTTTTGCGCAAACCAGTCGCTTATTGCGTTTTTTTTGTTTTTTTTACCAAAGATATGTAGAATAATACGTATCGGCCTAGACTGAGAAAAAAAAATTGGGTTATTTATTATAGCAACAAGTAAAAAATATTGAATTTTTTTTCAAAATTTACGCTCTTTTTTTGTTTATAGCGCAAAAAATTAAAACCGCAGTGGTGATCAAATAACACCAAAAGAAAGCTCTATTTGTGGGGAAAAAAGGACATCAATTTTGTTTGGGAGCCACGTCGCACGACCGCGCAATTGTCAGTTAAAGCGACGCAGTGCCGGAAGCTGAAATTTCACCTGGGCAGAAGGGGGTATATGTGCCCAGTAAGCAAGTGGTTAATAAAAATAATAAGGTGTTGGTTGGTGTTTATTTATTATTTATAAAATAATAATAATAATTTATACAAATGCTCCATAAACTTTCTTTCTGGCACTTTACAGAGCAATGTAACAGCAGCATAACAATAAATCCAAAAATTTCATTTGACAATAATTGTAATTTGGATACTCTGAGCTATGATCTTGTAAATTCTTGCTCTGCAGAACTCGCTGCCTGTGATATTAAAGAGAGATGTTTTCTTTCTTTTCGTTTTTTTTTTAGTTTATGTCATACTTACCCGCTCTGTGTAATGGTTTTGCACAGAGTAGCCCCAATCCTCCTCTTCTCAGGTCCCCCTGCCTGTAGCTCCTGCCAGCTGCCCCCATAGCAAGCAGCTTGCTATGGGGGCACCCAAGCAGGCTCGTCCCTGAGCCGTGTTCTGTGTGTGAATGGACACACAGAGCAGCGGCTCGGGCCCCTGCTTTCTCCTCATTGGCTCACTGGCTGTGATTGACAGTAGCAGAAGATTTTTTTTTACCTTGTACGAATCCTGGAGCCTTTAGAATTACTTTAAAGTGTATGTAAACCTTAAAGCCGAGCTCCACCCTAAAGTGCAACTTCCGCTCATCGGAACCCTCTCCCCTCCGTTGTCACATTTGACACCTTTCAGGGGGAGGGGGGTGCAGATACCTCTCAAAGACAGGTATTTGCACCCACTTGCGGGAGTCCTCTCTGCGGGTATTTTGCGGGTAGTGCGTCACTTCCCGCCCCCGCCCGTTGTGTTCTGGGAAACACTCCTGGGACCAGTGAGGACGACGCTGCGCGACTCGCACATGTGCTGTAGAGAATTGGGCAGTGAAGCCGGAGCGCTTCACTTCCTGGTTCCCTCACTGAGGATGGCGGGGGGGCAGCAGAGAGACGAGCGATCGCTCGTCCTCTGCTGCGGACGGCGCTGGACTCCAGGACAGGTAAGTGTCCTAATATTAAAAGTCAGTAGCTGCAGTATTTGTAGCTGCTGGCTTTTAATATTTTTTTTTTCCGGCAGGAAATCCGCTTTAATAATGAGCTTTTCATCTTATGCTCCCTTTTGTTCTGTTTAATATACCATTGAAAGTGATATGTTATATCTTTGTGATACCCGTTGATCCTTCCAGAAATGTTGCGAGCTGATAACTTCCTTTTCTTTCCTGCTCTTCTGCACTGGTATAGGTTATATTATCCCCAGCTCACTGTGGACTACAGAACACTGCCGTGCCATTAGGGACAGAGGAAGTGTTCTGTAGTCCTAAAGCTGGTTCAAATTTCAAACCATGGGTAGACCTGTCAGCACTATGCGGCTTAACAGACCTCAACTAAAAAAAAAATCGAAGGAGCCGGGTAGAAAATGTTGTTCACACAGCGACTGCGTCCTATTAGATTCCACACTGTTTAGCATGGAGAAGTCTACAGTGCCTTGCTTATTACCTATTTTGTTACATTACAGACTTGTTCAATGTTTTTTTTTTTAATCTGTTTAATATGTGATGGATCAAAACACAATAGTCTAAGTTGGTGAAGCAAAATTAGAAAAATATAGACATAAAACTATTTTTCAGAAATGAAAAACTGATAATTGGCATGTGCGTATGTATTCACCCCCTTTGTTATGAAGCCTATAAAAAGCTCTGGTGCAACCAATTACCTTCAGAAGTCACATAATTAGTGAAATGATGTCCACCTGTGTGCAATCTAAGTGTCACGTGATCTGTCATTACATATAAACACCTTTGTGAAAGACCCCAGAGGCTGCAACACCTAAGCAAGAGGCACCACTGTGTCCATGCCTCACTGTGCCCATGCCTCCCTGTGCCCATGACTAGACTTATGTTTAACATGGGAGTCGATGGAAGGGGTGCCCAAATTTGAAAAATCGGTGCTTCCCAGCCGTAGGTCCCCCAGACAGAACACACTTGTAGAGGAGAACTGGGGCTACATGTGTGCCAAGTTTCGCGTCCAGAGGATCTATGGCCGGCTGGTACCGGGTCCCCAAAGTTACCGGAGAAATTACCGTTTAACATAGGAGTCTATGGAAGGGGTGCCCAAATTTAAAAAATAGGTACTCCCCGGCCGTAGGTCCCCCAGACAGCAAACTTTACACACTGGTAGAGGAAGAGTGAGGCTAAATGTGTGCCAAGAAGGCTGGTACCGGGGTCCCCAAAGTCCGGGAGATCAGGTGCAAAAAGGTGACTCGAGTATAAGCCGAGGGGGGCATTTTCAGCACAAAAAAATTTACTGAAAAACTCGGCTTATACTCGAGTATATACGGTAGCTAGATATAGCATCTATATTATGTAGATATAGATAACATCTATTATATAGATAGATATAACATTTATATTATTATATTATATAGATTCTATTGCAGCATGGAAATCCATGTACTTGAAATTCTTGCCTGGGTCTCGGGGCATCAAACTAGGTAAAAATTACACAATAAAGCCACTTACCCCTCAGTACTGACTGTTATTTAATATTAATCTTCATTTCACCCCCCCCCCCCCCAAAAAAAACAGGACATATTTCATATTTTGAAATTTTTTAGATTCACTCAATATTATTTTTCCACTAAATTCCACCAGGAGAGGAATTACATCTTAAAATCTCAAATGTAATAAAAATGTAGAAGTCACAAAATAACAAATTTTGATGGTGAAAATGCTGGAATGCGGATTAATGGGTTATTGGAGTGCAGCAGATTTCAAACCTCGGAAAAATCGAATTGAATGGCGAACTAAATTAATAAATCCTGGAGACATAGGGCCAGATTCACAAAAGGGTTACGACGGCGTATCTGCTGATACGCCGTCGTATCCCTGTTTCTATCTATGCGACTGATTCATAGAATCAGTTACGCATAGATATCCCTAAGATCCGGCAGGTGTAATCGTTTTACACTGTCGGATCTTAGGATGCAGTACCGCGACCGCCGCTGGGGGCATTTCTCGTCGTAAACCAGCGTCGGGTATGCAAATTAGCACTTACGGAGATCCACGAAACTTTTTCCCTTCGTGAAGTCGCCGCAAGTGTTAGTTTGCCGTCGCAAAGATAGGGTACCTTTTACAAAGTGTAAAGTTAGTACACCATGTAAAAGTATACCCGTCTTTCACGCGTCGCTGTCAAATTTTTTTTAAATTTTTTATTCTTCCCGCCGCATGTCTTTTTTACCCGTCGCGATTCTCAAAACCTTGGCGCAACGTAACTTCGCGCAAAGCACGTCGGGAAAATAGCGTCGGGAGCATGCGCAGTAACTCCGGCGCGGGAGCGCGCCTAATTTAAATGGTACTCGCCCCATTTGAATTGGCCCGCCTTGCGCCGGACTGATTTAGGATACACCGCCGCAAATTTCCAGGTAAGTGCTTTGTGGATCGGGCACTAACTTGGGAAATTTGCGGCGGTGTAACTTAAATCGGAAAAGTTAAGTTGCGCCCGCTGTACGTGAATCTGGCCCATAGTTACATAGGTAGTCAGGTTAAAAAAAGACACAAGTCCATCCAGTTCAACCACAAAAAAAATAAACAAAATAAAAAACACAAAGACGCTCACACTAAACTCTGTTGCAAAGTCACAGATGCGTAAATGGTAAATAATCTCTACCAGTGATTGTACCGACTCTCCCCGGTAAATACCAGCAGTACGATCTCAGTGTAAGCACAGGACCGTTGTCATCTGCTCTTTATAAAAATGTCATTTTCAAAAATAAGAACAAATGCATTAATAAAATATAGACAATCAGAGGAAACACACACAGCTCGTCTTACCGTCCAGTCCATGGTCAGCCCAGCCGACTTCTAAAAGCCATTTCCTCTGCCCTCTACATATAGTCCACAGTGGACTGCCACCTAGTGACAAGTTAACAAATTGTGGGCCAGATTCACAAAAGAGATACGATTGTCGTAACTATGCGCCTGATTCATAGAATCAGGTTACGCATAGATAGCCCTAAGATCCGACAGGTGTAAGTGACTTACACCGTCGGATCTTAGGCTGCAATTCTAGGCCGGCCGCTAGGTGGCGATTCCATTGCGGTCGGCGTAGAATATGCAAATGACTAGTTACGCTGATTCACGAACGTCTGCTTTGCCCGTCGCTGTAAATTTACGTTGTTTCCGTAGAGTTACGCCGCGTAAAACTAAACCTGCCCTCTAGGTGGTCTAGCCAATGTTAAGTATGGCCGTCGTTCCCGCGTCGAAATTAAAAATTTCACGTCGTTTGCGTAAGTCGTCCGTGAATGGTGCTGGACGCCATTTACGTTAACGTCGAAACCAATGACGTCCTTGCGACGTCATTTAGCGCAATGCACGTCGGGAAATTTTAGGGACGGAGCATGCGCAGTACGTTCGGCGTGGGAACGCGCCTAATTTAAATGGTCCCCGCCCCATTTGAATTAGGCGGGTTTGCACCGGGCGGATTTACGCTACGCCGCCGCAAGTTTACAGGCAAGTACTTTGTGAATCAGGCACTTACGCTGTAAACTTGCGGCGGTGTAACGTAAATGTAATACGTTACGCCGCCGCAGCGTAGGGCGATTCTACGTGAATCTGGCCCTGTATTTTTAGCTTTGCATCTAAATTTGGGAAACCCCCACTCTATGTTTGTTATGTATTCCCATCCACATAGAATGCTTAACCACTTAAGGACCGGAAGGATTTGCCCCCTTAACCACTTCCTGACGGCCCTACTACTCTATATACGGCCGCAGTATGGTCGCCATCTTTTTACGGCCTCTGCTCCTCCGGGCCACTGGGGGGCGTGCGAGCGCCGCTGGCAGCGCGCGCGCCGCATCACCGGGATGCTGATGCGCGTGCCTGACGGCCGCAATGTCCACCAGGCACCCGCGATCGGCGGTTACAAAGACAAGGACGTGGATCTGTGTGTGTAAACACACAGATCCACGTCCTGTCAGGGAGAGAGGAGACCAATGCTGTGTCCCTTGTACATAGGGACACAGATCGGTCACCTCCCCCAGTCAGTCCCCTTCCCCCACAGTTAGAAACACTATGCAGGGCACACATTTAACCCCTTCCTCACCCCCTATTGTTAACCCCTTAAATGCCAGTCACATTTATACAGTAATCAGTGCATATTTATAGCACTGATAGCAGTATAAATGTGAATGGTGCCAAAAATTTGTCAAAAGTGTCCGATGTGTCCGCCATAATGTCGCAGTCCCAATAAAAATCGCAGATCGCCGCCATTACTAGAGAAACAAGTATGTAGGTGAATGAATGACTTCCTCTTGAGCAGCAGTCACTCACAATCCCATCAAAATTATAAACAATAAAAAGGTTAGCTTATATAAGGGGAGGAAAGAAATCTCCTCTCCAAATATAGGGATTTTTACGTGAGGTGTGCTGCTCTTAGTATCGAAGGTAGGCGCACAAAACACAAGGTTTTTAGATATCAAAAATAATTTATTTATATAGATATAAGGTTTCACATTTCATAAAATAAATTAGCAAAGTGAAAAATACATGATCACGACCAAATTTACATGATTTATACAAAAAAGGAAATGAGAGTTATAATTAGAAGAAAAGTAGATGCGATATTGCCAACTAGTTTCGCACTAGATGTGCTTCATCAGGGCTTGCATGATACTTCTGTTCCTTATTTACATGAAATGGTCTGTGTATGACATAAAAATTCATCATTAATACAGGTATGGTCAATGTAATATCTTTAGACTTTGTAAATGAGTGTTCAACACATGTACAAAAAATATATAAGAGAATATAGTGCGCTTACCAATTTATGTTTAAAAAAGCTCAAAGAACCTGGCAGAACAAGCTGCTAAGAAAATAACGAAGGCGAACCTGATGCGGACAGGAGGTATTGACTGCTGCACTTTCAATCAGTGGAGACCAGATCCACTTGATTTTAGCAGGTGCGGACAATGAGATGTATAGAGGGGGTTCACCACAATTGAGGAGGAAGAGATACAGGTATTTGTACGTTGTATCTAATTCTCTCCTAAGGAATTAAGAATAAAAGTATGAAAAGAAAAGAAAGAATAATAATAATACAGCAGATTAAGGAAGTATCCATGTATATTTATAGACATTTTTTAAAATAAAGTAAAGTAAATATCTTGTATTTAAATGGACATAGACAGAGTAAATATCTATGCACTAAATAAGTATGGATAAAGTCTAGTAAATATGTATAAAACTAGAGAGTATTACCTCAATAGTAGTGAAGTTTGGATATAGGGTTAATGCTGTCAATAGAGTCCAATGGAGTTCATACTGAATTCATAGTAAATTCTATAAGTAAGTAAAGTACAGAATGTGTATGCATATAGGTATATAAATGAATTCAATTTAATTTGAAAAGGTAACTATTGCATTGCAACGTAGTACCCGTCTATTAAAGAAGGATATAATTGAAAAGGAAAAAAGTTTACCTTAGATGGTTAATGACATGGAGTGTATAATAATGTATACTGTTGTCCTAGAGGGATATAATATCCCAGTAGCATTATAGTTAAAGGCAATGCTGTCAGAACAATCCAAGGGCAGTTATATGTATTTCAGTTCCGATTCTATAAACAGGCAGGATAGTAAATAGGTTAGGTTCGTGCATATGACCAGAAAATCCTACATGGAGGATTAAATCTTAAAGAAATGGACTGGAAAGCAATTACCTTATTTGTATCGTGATACCAGAAGGCTAACTAAAGCAGCGTTCCACGTGTGGTGTGATGTCCTCCCTCAAGCCGTCCAAGTCAGCGTCTGACACACACTGTGTCAGCGGTGACCTTAAGAGCAACATCTCCACCGGAAGTGAAGAGAGTCAGAAATGACCCCTGGCGTCATTTCCGGTCCACGTGTCCCAAGACACTTGCGCGCGCATCCTATGCGCTCCAGCGTGATGATGTAAGCTGGAGCGCATAGGGAGGAGACATGTATTAACAGTCTCGAACCGGCCAGAAAAGAAAAAGTGGCCGGATGTGCGCGCGCATCCCATCTGATGTTGTTGATAGGAACGGGAGGCGTCAAGGAAAGCACGCCCCCTGTGTTGGGACCTGTGATTGGCCACACCAAAGCTGTGCAGAATCGGACCTACCCCCGCATCAGGAAACCCTCCATATGATAGATGGAATAGTTCAGAGCTTAAAAAACGCAAACAGAAAGTTTTAGTAAACACTAATAATAAGTTATACGCAATAAAACGTGTATTTGACTGTAAAAGGATATATTAGAATATACTAATGATTTCTCTCAGCTAGATATCCAATGGTTTATTTTCACATTGTCTTATCAGGGAGCAGGTTAATGAAAGAGACATCTACAGTAGTAAGTATTTTTGGAAAGTTTTCACATTTTCCAATTATTGATTCATAAGACTGAATATAACAAGGCAAACTAAAATAAAACAAAACAAAAATGAAACAAGATGCACTCCTAGCAAAATAAAGCATAACAAAACAAAACAAGAAACAAAGCACAAAAGATACATATCAGCCAGTAGTAGAGGGAGAAGCAATCTAGTCATAGATCATAAAGTTTATATCATATATTTAACCAAAATTGGTTTATTAGATCTACATAGGGCTAGTGTACCAGGCAAAAGACATAATTAGCCCCGACCCGGCGACCTATATTGAAGTATATATGCAGTTTATAAATTAAATCTCTATGATTTACGCCAATAATAAATGAATACATAGGGTGTATTTTAATAAAGTTTAGTGATGATCAATTACGGCCATGACATTTCCCTATAAGAAAGGTTTAAATGACAGGGATGTGTTGAGCCCTGGTACATAGGTGGCTCGTTGGTCAAAAATCCAACGGGCCTCTCGTTGAAGGATTTTTTTGTCAAAGTCCCCTCCTCTTTCCGGAGGGGAGATTACTTCTAATGCAAAGAAAGTAATGAAAGATGGATCATAGCTGTGGTGCAACCCCACATGTTTACAAATAGGTGTATAGAGCAAACCTGCCTCTAGATAATAAAGATGATCCTTGATTCTTCTAGAGAATGCCCTTTTTGTCTTTCCTATATAGAAAGCGCCGCACCGACACTTTGCAAGATATACAATGCCTATAGTGGAACAATTAGCATGTTTCTTGGATTTAAGAAAACCTCCTCTAGGGAGGGGACAGCCGTCCCCTTCTTCGATCCAGGGGCAAACATCACAGTGTCCACATTTGTAGGTACCCGGTATCTCAGGCTCCTGTAAAGTGGGAGCGTCAGGTACCAGGTGGCTATGTGTAAGGCCATCTTTGATGGACCTACATCTTCTATAAACAATTTCAGGTCTTTGTGAGATATATTTTGAAATGATAGGGTCCTCAGCAAGGAAGTGCCAATTATGGTTAATCAATTGGCGAAAAATGTTCTGATCAGAACTGAAAGTGGTTATTAATTTAGTTGTTGGATTGGACTCTTTTTCCTTTTTCTTAAATAATAATGTATCTCTTGTGTTTATCTTTGACTTTGCATATGCCTGTTTAAGAACTTTTTTGCTGTATCCTCTCAATAATAAGCGTGAATAAAGGGCAGACGCTTCTCTTTCAAAGTCTTCCTCCTTTGCACAATTGCGTCGAAGTCTTAGGTACTGACTGTAGGGGATGCTTCGCACCAAAGATCTTGGGTGAGAGCTGGAATAGTGTAAAATAGTGTTTCCTGCCGTTTCTTTCCTATACAAATTAGTGGACAGAGTACCATCATCATTTACTGAGATTTTTAAGTCAAGAAAGGGGATGCTTTTGGTGTCCGACTGGATCGTAAATTTTAAATTATAATTGTTAACAGATAAATATTCCATAAATTTGGACAAAAGGTCCGCACCACCAGTCCAGATGACCAAAACATCGTCAATATACCTCCGCCATAATAAGATATGGCGGAGGTATATCACGGCGGAGTCATCTGAAAAGATGGCTCTCTCCCACCCCCCCAGGTACAGGGTGGCATACGATGGGGCACAAGAAGTCCCCATCGCCACACCCTGCACCTGGAGGTAGGTTGAGCCATTAAAGACAAAAACATTATTAGTCAATATATGCTCAAGCAAGGCCGTAACGAAGTTACAAAGTTTCCAGTTATTGTGGTCTTGTTCACGTAAAAACTGGGAAATGACCTGAATCCCTTTTGTGTGAGGGATACTAGAGTAGAGGGCCTCTACGTCTATTGCTGCCAAAATTGATCCTGGGGGTACACTCATGCCTTCGACTATTTTTAAAAGTTCCAACGTATCTTTAAGATACGATGGTAGTGCCATTACATGGGGTCTCAATTGCATGTCTACATACTTACTTGCAGTTTCCGTATGGCTGCCTATACCCGAGATAATAGGGCGCCCGGGTGGATCCCTGATGTCTTTATGTATTTTGGGCAATTACTAGTAAAAAAAAAATAATAAAAAATAATATTTCTGTCCCCTATTTTGTAGGCGCTATAACTTTTGCGCAAACCAGACGCTTATTGCGATTTTTTTTTCACAAAAAATATGTAGAATACGTATCGACATAGACTGAGAAAATGAATGTATTTTATTTTTTTAAAAATTGGGCTATTTATTATAAATATAAAATATTATTATTTTTTTCAAAATTGTCGCTCTTTTTTTGTTTATAGCGCAAAAAATAAAAACCACAGAGGTTATCAAATACCACCAAAAGAAAGCTCTATTTGTGGGAAAAAAGGACGTCAATTTTGTTTGGGAGCCACGTCGCACGACCGCGCAATTATCAGTTAAAGCGACGCAGTGCCGGAAGCTGAAATTTCACCTGGGCAGGAGGGGAGTATATGTGCCCAGTAAGCAAGTGGTTAATGACCAGAGAAATCTTTGCGTTAAGGCACTGCGTCATTTTAACTAACAATTGCACGGTCATGCGATACTGCGCCCAAACAAAATTGGCGTCCAAAAAAGGAGCGACAATTTTGAAAAAAAAAAAAAATTTTTTACTATACATTTACTATATTTTTTAAATATAAAAAAATAAATAATAATTCTTAATCAGTTTAGGCCAATATGTATTCTTCTACATATTTTAGTTAAAAAAAAAAAAACGCAATAAACATATATTTGCAGCAAATTTATGTGTCTACAAAATAAGGAATAGATTAATGGCATTTTTATTATGTATTTATTTTTTACTAGTAATAGCGTCAATCTGCGATTTTTAGCGGGACTGCGACATTGCGGCGGAGAGATCTGACACTTGACACCTTTTTGGGACCAGTGACTTTTATACAGCGGTCAGAGATAAAAATAGCCACTGATTATTGTGTAAATGTCACTGGCAGGGAAGGGGTTAACACTAGGGGGCGATCATGGGGGTTAGGTGTTCCCTAGGGAGGTGTTTCTAACTGTGGGGGGAGGGGACTGACTAGAGGAGGACAGAGATTGCTGTTCCTGATCACTAGGAATAGCAGATCTCTCTCTACTCCCCTGTCAGAACGGGGATCTGTTTGTTTACACTGACAGTTCTGTCTCTCTAAAGAGCGATCGCGGGTGGCCAGCAGACATTGCAGCTGCAGGCCACATGCATCAGCTCTGGCGTCGTGGCGCACGCCCGTCCCCTATAGCTAAAGCGGCAGACGTACAATTACGGCGTTTCGCACAGCCATGCCAACCTGCCACAGTACAACTGCGGCGGCTGGTCGGCAAGTAGTTAATTCATTGAAGTGTATTTTCCCCCCAAAAATTTGAAAGACCGCTATGCAAATACAGTGTGACATAAAATATTGCAACAATTGCCATTTTATTTTCTAGGATCTCTGCTATAAAAATATAATGTTTGGGGTTCCAAGTAACTTTCTAGCAAAAAATACTGGGGCAGATTCACATACATTTAGATAGGCGCAGCGTATCAGAGATACGCTACGCCGCCATATCTTACCTGACTTTAAGTCGAATCCAGGAAGATTTTGCGCCGTAAGTTACGGCGGCGTAGTGTATTTCTGGCGGCGGAATTCAAATCGGCGATTAGGGGGCGTGATTCATTTAAATGAAGCGCGTCCCCGCGCCGATTGAACTTTCGCATACTCTGTTTCGAAATTTCCCGCCGTGCTTTGCTCGAAATGACGTCGCAACAACGTAATTTTTTGAACTTAGACGTGACTTACGTCCATCCCTATTCACGGACGACTTACGCAAAAAATAAAAAAAATTAAAATTTCGATGCGGGAACGACGGCCATACTTAACATGGCAAATCTATCTATACGCCGCAAAATAGCAGCTTTAACTATACGCCGGAAAAAGCCGACTAGAGACGACGTAAGAGAATGCGACGGCCGCGCGTACGTTCGTGGATCGTCGGAAAAAGCTCATTTGCATACCCGACGCGGAAAACGACGCAAACTCCACCCAGCGGACGCCGAAGTATTGCATCTACGATCCGAAGGTGTACGAAGCCGTACGCCTGTCGGATCAAAGCCAGATGCCGTCGTATCTTGGTTTGAGGATTCAAACTAAAGATACAACGCGGGTAATTTGAAAGTACGCCGGCGTATCAGTAGATACGCCGGCGTACTCTCTCTCTGAATCTGGCCCACTGATTTTAACTTTGTAAGAAACAAGTGTGCCCCCTATCGCTGCCAACATACACCTACGACGATTCGCGCCGGTGAGCCAACCTGTCGCGGTATAATGATGGCGGCTGGTCAACAAGCGGTTACATTTTTTTTTAATATATTTCTTACCTTTTTAGTTGTTTCTTTGGAGCAGGATTATACACAGGACTCTATTGACAGTTTAATTAACTTGCTAAAATATATATCACAGGGACATTTTAGGATTTTTTTACACGGGTGGCCATAGGGGTGTAAAAACAGGTGACTGAGCCATGGTTTTACCCAGTGGCGGCCCGTCCATAGAGGGCGCCCGGGCGCCGCCCCCCCTCCCCCAGTCAGTAAAAGAAAAAAAAATTATAAAAAAAAAAAAAAAAAAAAGTTTTTTTTTTTTTTTTTAAACATGTCCCTTTAAGAAAAAAACGAAAAAAAAATATGGTCCTTATGTGCACCGTGCCCGGCGCCGGGCACAGTAAAGTGCGGTAGCGCCACGTCTGTGCAATCACAAGATTGCAGGCGAGGCGCTACATTGGAAGGCAAAAAATGCCTTTGTGGCGTTCTCCATCGCGCCACAATTTTCGGCGCGATGGACTTTATTATTATGGCCGAGCGGGTGCACGCGCTATTGATCCAAGTCCGACGTCACTCGAGGTACAGGAAGTGACGTCGGCACACTCTGCAGCTCAGCGCCCGTGTGGTCCTGACTCCCGGGACATTAAGGTATGCAGCAGCATCCCCCTCCACCTCTTAACTTTACTCCCCCCTCGGGACTAATTACATTACTGAGTCCCGAAAAAGTAGCTGCCAGTGCCACGATCCCCCTGCCCCCCCCCCGTCCTCGTTATTGCCTGTTTGTTTCTCAGTACATTCCTCTCTGCTCCTCTGCTCACTAATCCTATGTGCTGCGGAAATAGCGTCCATCACCCCCCTCACCCCCCCCCCCCGCTTATTAACTAAATGTCTTTTACAGTAAAAGACATTTAGTTAATAAGCGGGGGGGGGGGGGGGGGGGGGGGTGATGGACGCTATTTCCGCAGCACATAGGATTAGTGAGCAGAGGAGCAGAGAGGAATGTACTGAGAAACAAACAGGCAATAACGAGGAGGAGAAGCAGAGGGGAATGTACATGTTACATGCTCCTCTGCTCATTAATCGTATGTGCTGCCGAAATAGCATCCGTCACCCCCCCCCCTTATTACTAATTAACTAAATGTCTTTTACAGTAAAAGACAGTCGGGGGGGGGGGGGGGGGGGGGTGACGGATGCTATTTCGGCAGCACATACGATTAATGAGCAGAGGAGCATGTAACATGTACATTCCCCTCTGCTTCTCCTCCTCGTTATTGCCTCTGTGTTCTTCAGTACATTCCTCTCTTTTCCTCTGCTCACTAATCCTATATGTTGCTGAAATAGCGTCTGTCACCCCCTCCCCCACCTACCCCCCCCCCCTTATTAACTAAATGTCTTTTATTTTAAATGTACATGTCTTCCAAAATTATAGCCGTCACTACCATCCCCCTCCCCCCCCTTATTAACCAAATGTCATTTATTTTAAATGTACATTTCTGCCAAAATTATAGCCATCACTACCACCCCCCCGAACCCCCCCGCCCCCCGCGCTTATTAACCAAATGTTATTTATTTTAAATGTTCATTTCTGCCAAAATTATAGCCATCACTACCATCCCCCCAAACCCCCCCCCCGCGCTTATTAACCAAATGTCATTTATTTTAAATGTACATTTCTGCCAAAATAGCGGCCATCTCCACCCACCCCCCCAACCCCCCACGCTTATTTACCGGATTTTATTTACATTTCTGCCAAAATAGCAGCCTTCAGTCCCCCCCCCCATGCCCACTTATTTACAAAATGTATTTTACATGTAAAATACCAACCTTCACCCCCTACACAAAGTCTTTCATTAGGGCCACAATTCACAGAATTATGGGTTCTCTAATGCAGTATGTCTACAGTCTCTGGTAATCTCCTGCAGTATGTCCGCAGTATCTGGTAATCTAATGCAGTATGTCCGCAGTCTCTGGTAATCTAATGCAGTATGTCCGCAGTCTCTGGTAATATTGTGCAGTATCTCTGCAGTCTCTGGTAATCTAATGCAGTATGTTCGCAGTCTCTGGTAATCTTGTGCATTATCTCCGCAGTATCTGGTAATCTTGTGCAGTATATCCGCAGTCTCTGGTAATCTTGTGCAGTATGTCCGCAGTCTCTGGTAATCTTGTGCAGTATATCCGCAGTATCTGGTAATCTTGTGCAGTATGTCCGCAGTCTCTGGTAATCTTGTGCAGTATATCCACAGTCCCTGGTAATCTCCTGCAGTATGTCTGCAGTCTCTGGTAATCTAATGCAGTATGTCGCAGTCTCTGGTAATCTCCTGCAGTATGTCGCAGTCTCTGGTAATCTCCTGCAGTATGTCCGCAGTCTCTGGTAATCTAATGCAGTATGTCCGCAGTCTCTGGTAATCTAATGCAGTATGTCCGCAGTCTTGGTAATCTCCTGCCTATTTAGAGTCCTTCATTACTAACAGTGTAATTTTTTAGTTTGTTTGCGCCGATCTGTAAGGCTGCGCTATATACCATGATTTGTGATGCTGGGGCTATATACTCTGTCCTGTGACGCTGAGCTGTATACTCCTGACACTATGAGTGGAAGCAAGTGGAATACAGGGGACGGAGTCGGTGGATTCTATAAGGGGTGTGGCTTATTAGAAGTGGGAGGGACCAACGTGGAGGGGCGGAGTCTTGCGCCCCCCCATCCAAAAACTTCACCAGCCGCCACTGGTTTTACCACACCTTGGCTGCCCACCTAAAGACTAAACGACGAGACATGCCCAGTTGACTGGCGGCACTGCCTGTCCATATCAGCTGTTCAAGCCATTGGGACCACGTCACAACACTTGGTTTGCGGTTTTGACACATTAGACCCACTAAAAGCTGCCATTTGGAAAATAAAGAACAAGTATTCAGGAGGCGGAAGGATTTCCTCCTGAACATCTGACAGAAAAATACCGTGGAACAACAGGATTTGTAGTCACGTGCCTAGTGACGCAACGCGTGGGGGAGGAGCCTAGTGACGCGATGGACGGGAGATCCGTCCGAATGAGGAGATCGCAACGCTGAGTGGCTTATTCAAACACTGCCTTGCTGAATGCTGTGATTGATCGGGGGGGGTTTCGTGAGTGTTGAATCGCTTTGAATACTCTGCTACCTTTATCGTATACAGTCTTGCACTATGTTTTGTCTCCTTTTATTTACATGAGCTGCTAAATCTGGATGAATGAAAGATCACTCGTTGTATCACATCACCGCTCATAGTATCTGGGACTGATCCTATCAGTTTAATTCAACCTGTCTGTGTGTGCATTGTCCATGGGCTGACATAGGACTTCCATATACTTAGTGTGCCACTATTTGGTTCTTGTTTTATGCACTTGCACAAGGTTTGAGTTAGGAAGGACTCTGTTCCATCCTATTGTTATAGGCACTTAATTGTATTATATTTGCACTTACCTGCTAATCTGCACATTTGTTTCAATTGCATGCAATTTTTCATTTGCACATATTGATACCTCCTGAGAAGGTTGTGTACGAGGTATCATTAGCACTATTTGTACCTACAGCACCAATTGTTGATATTAGCACAGCACTTATGTTTTAAATTTAGGATTTATATGAAATCTTGGGCTATCCCGGGAAATCCGGGAGGGTTAGGAGGTATTCTTAAATTACACTTTAACCACTTAACGACCGCCGCATGTACATATACGTCCACAGAATGGCACGTACAGGCAGATGGGCGTACATGTACGTCCCTGCCTTTCCGCGGGTCGGGGGTCCGATCGGGACCCCCCCCCCCCGGTACACGCGGCGGTCGGAAATCGTCTGGGAGCGATCCGGGATGAGGGGGCGGCTATTAGTTTCTAGCCACCCCCTCGCGATCGCTCCCCGGAGCTGAAGAACGGGGAGAGCCGCGTGTAAACACGGCTTCCCCGTGCGTCACTGTGGCGCTGCATCGATCGTGTGTTCCCTTTTATAGGGAGACACAATCGATGACATCAGACCTACAGCCACACCCCCCTACAGTTGTAAACACACACTAGGTGAAACATAACTCCTTCAGCGCCCCCTGTGGTTAACTCCCAAACTGCAACTGTCATTTTCACAATAAACAATGCAATTTAAATGCATTTTTCGCTGTGAAAATGACAATGGTCCCAAAAATGTGTCAAAATTGTTCCTTAGTGTCCGCCATAATGTCACAGTCACGAAAAAAATCGCTGATCGCCGCCATTAGTAGTAAAAAAAAATTATTTATAAAAATGCAATAAAACTATCCCCTATTTTGTAAACGCTATAAATTTTGCGCAAACCAACCGATAAACGCTTATTGCGATTTTTTTACCAAAAATATGTAGAAGAATACGTATTGGCCTAAACTGAGGGAAAAAAATGTTTTTTTATATATTTTTGGGGGATATTTATTATAGAAAAAAGTAAAAAATATTGCATTTTTTTCAAAACTGTCGCTCTATTTTTGTTTATAGCGCAAAAAATAAAAACCGCAGAGGTGATCAAATACCACCAAAAGAAAGCTCTATTTGTGGGGAAAAAAGGACGTCAATTTTGTTTGGGAGCCACGTTGCATGACAGCGTATTTGTCTGTTAAATCGACGCAGTGCCGAATCGCAAAACCTGGCCTGGGCCTTTAGCTGCATTTTGGTCCGGGGCTTAAGTGGTTAAGAGGGAGCTGGGCAGTTATGTTTACCATAATTAACCCTGTCTGTACTGTGCTGGCAGATGTTCAAAAACAGGACGGGGATGTGTCTACCCATGCACCAACATCCACTAGGTTAAATTTAACCTTTCTTGATCATGCAACCGGATCCATTCCTTGGGCTGATATCAAAGGCCTAAGATGGTTGGTGTGTAAGAAGAAACAGGGTTTGCCTGTAATGACTCTCTGCGGAGGTCTGGGCTCTGGACTTTGGTGTACTAATTCATCTGTGGCACAAAGTTTCTGGCAGAGTCTTCTACAGGTCCAGGTATGAGGTTTTCTCTAATAAAACCCTTGGTAAACCTGAAGGTTGGCACAACTTGCTCGCCGTGGTGGGTGAAAGCTGGAGCTACCTTTAGTAGCTTTCCTGTGGCGTGGATCAGGTAAGAAGATCATTTTTATTTATGTATTATCTTCTTGGAATAGGATGTCTTTCCTGGTTCTTACCACTGGAGGGAGTAAGTGCAACCTGGTGTTTTCTTACATAGCCTTCCAGGATAACATGCTCAGTGAAGTCAGTCATAATAACACCACTCACCTCCTTCCGCTGCAGGCTCTGCCACAATATTACTTTATTAAAAATGTACAGTGGGTATAGAAGCAAACCACCCCCTTTAAAATAATCACATTTTGTTGCTCTGCAGCCTGAAATGAAGACAGACACCTTTTTGTTTTATCCAGCTGTATTTACTCTGCAACTTATAGCATCCAAGCAAAAGATATAACACCAACAAAAATTCAAAAACAGAATCAGTTGAAAAAAGGATCACTCCCCCCCTCCCCCTCCTAAAAATGACTTGTTAACTCAATCAGGGGTAGCTCATCAACTTCTCAATGGCCCACAAAGCCATTTGACTTTCAACTGTGACCAGCTGTGGTCATTTTGATTAGCTTAGCATGAAAAGAGCTTTCCTGGAGCATTTCAGTCCCTGATAGTGCAACTGAAGCAAACAATCAACTATGGGTGGCGAGGCACTGTCCCCAGGATCTTCAGGATAAAGTTGTGAACAGGCACAAGTCAGGAAATGGATACAAAAAAAGTCAAAGGCTTTATCAATGCCTAGAACAGTGTTTTTCAACTCCAGTCCTCAAGGCACACCAACAGGTCATGTTTTCAGGATTTATTTTAGATGAAACTGCTGTGGTGATTACTAAGGCAGTGAAACTGATCGAATCACCTGTGCAAAATAATGGAAAGCCTGAAAACATAACCTGTTGGTGTGCCTTGAGGACTGGAGTTGAAAAACACTGGCCTAGAAGCACAGTGAAGTCTATTATTAAGACGTATATGTGCAGGAGGCAGTCCTTAAAGTGGGGGTTCACCCTTAGAGAGCACTTTTCCCCCTTAGATGGATGCTCGTTTTCTCTAGGGGAATCGGCTATTTGTTTTAAAATATGTGCAGTACTTACCCGTTTACGAGATGCATCCTCTTCCATCGCTTCCGGGTATGGGCTGCGGGACTGGGCATTCCTTCTTGATTGACAGTCTTCCGAGAGGCTTCCGACGGTCGCATCCATCGCGTCACGATTTTCCGAAAGAAGCCGAACGTCGGTGCGCAGGCGTAGTATAGAGCCGCACCGACGTTCGGCTTCTTTCGGCTACGAGTGACGCGACCGTCGGAAGCCTCTCGGAAGACTGTCAATCAAGAAGGAACGCCCGCTCCCGAAGACCCATACCCGGAAGCCAACGGAAGAAGATGCACCTCGAAAACGGGTAAGTACGGATCATATTTTAATACAAATAGCCGATTCCCCTAGACCGAACGAGCAGGAATCTAAGGGGAGAAAGAAAAAAATGTAATAAATGGGTGAACTCCCGCTTTAAGTGGTTAAAAAAAATAAAAAAAATTTAACCTTTATGCTGCGTACACACGATCATTTTTCGGGTTGTAAAAAACGTTGTTTTTTAAAAACGTCATTTAAAATAATCATGTGTGGGCTTCGAACATGCTCTATTTTTTAACGACGTTTTAAACTATGTCGTTTTTCGGGTTGTAAAAAATAATCGCGTGTGGGCTAAAACGACGTGAAAAACCCGCGCATGCCCAGAAGCAAGTTATGAGACGGGAGCGCTCGTTCTGGTAAAACTACCGTTCGTAATGGAGTAAGCACATTCATCACGCTGTAACAGACAGAAAAGCGTGAATCGTCTTTTACTAACACGAAATCAGCAAAAGCAGCACCAAGGGTGGCGCCATCCACATGGAACTTCCCCTTTATAGTGCCGTCGTACGTGTTGTATGTCACCGCGCTTTGCTAGAGCATTTTTTTTTCACTATCGTGTGTAGGCAAGGCCGTTTTAATGATGAAGTTGAAAAAAACGTTGTTTTTTCTAGAGGCTGAAAAACGTTGTTTTTTACAACCCGAAAAATGATTGTGTGTACGCGGCATTAGTGTCACTTTAAAGTCACCATTACCCACAATTCAACTACCAAAGTGACTCTTGCTTACATTTCAATATCTTAAAGTGACCCTTCCCAGCAAATTTCACATGTTAAAGCGGTTCTCCACCCTAAAGTGGAGTCCCGCTGATCGGAACCCTCCCCCCCTCCGGTGTCACATTTGACACCTTTCAGGGGGGAGGGGGTGCAGATACCTGTCTAAAGACAGGTATTTGCACCCACTTCCGGCCCGGCATTCACGGGCAAAAGACGGGCATTCCGTCACATCCCGTCGCCCCCCCCCGTTGTGTGCTGGGAACACTCGGCTCCCAGCACATAGCGGGAGCCAATCGGCGGGCGCGACTCGCGCATGCGCCGTAGGGAACCGGGCAGTGAAGCCGCAGCGCTTCACTTCCTGGTTACCTCACCGTGGATGGAGGGGGGAGCAGCAGGGTGACGAGCGATCGCTCGTGCCCTGCTGCGGACGGCGCTGGACTCCAGGACAGGTAAGTGTCCTTATATTAAAAGTCAGTAGCTGCAGTATTTGTAGCTGCTGGCTTTTAATATATTTTTGGGGTGGAACATCCGCTTTAAGGAGAACGGTGCAAAACCACTTTGCCTCTTAAAGAGAATCATCCTGTTTCTCCACATCTTAAATGGACTGCACCTCTACTGTGCGCCAACGTAAGGGCCCCAACTAAGCTGGCAGAAGAATCAACCTTCCAGATTGAGAGGCATCCATGGTGACACTGGCACTGGCAGGCATTGGGGATGGGCAGTGATTGGCAGCTGCCTGGGCACTGATTGGCATTTCTCTGGTGGTCTAGGGTGGCCTACCTGGTGGTCCAGAGTGGTGGCCATTCCTGGTGGTCCTGGCGGCATCCTGGTGGTGTTGGGCGGGCATCCGTGGGGGGACTGCGCTGATAAAAAAAAATCAGCACAGACCTCCCCTGTTAGGAGAGCAGCCGATCGGCTCTCCTCTACTCGCGTCTATCAGACGCGAATGAGGAAAAGACGATCAACGTCTCTTCCTGTTTACATCGTGATCAGTTGTGATTGGACACGGCTGATCACGTGGTAAAGAGCCTCCATCTGAGGCTCTTTACCAAGATCGGTGTGGCGGTGTGTCAGACTGACACGCTGCACCACCGATTGCCGCGGGGGCACACATCGGCTGTTATCCTGCTGAACGTCGTATGATGCCCAGTCAGGATAACTGAATCACCACCCGGCCGTCATTCTGCTATAGGCCGGGCAGGAAATGGTTAAAAATGTTTGGTCTTTTTTTTCATTTGTTTAGCAAAAAAATAAAAAATAAAACACAGTGGTGATTAAATACCACCAAAAGAAAGCTCTATTTGTGTAAAAATATATATATATATATATATATATATATATATTAAAAGTTCAGATGAGTACAGTGTAGCATGACTGCGCAATTGTCATTCAAAGTGCGACCGCACTGAAAGCTGAAAATTAGCTTGGGCAGGGAGGGGTTAAAAGTACCCAGGAGGCAAGTGGTTAAAGTGGAGTTCCACCCGTTTTTTTGTTGTTTTTTTTTTTTGCAAAAATCTGAAAAAAAAATAAAAATTATACTCACCAGAAAGGGCTGTTGCTATACGGAAGTAGCTGTTCTGCCTCTTTCTCCACCGCGGTCCTTTTCTTCTTCTTTGTCCTCCGTTGCTGTGTCTTCTGGTGAATGGGGCGCGCTGCCTTTTGGGAACTGTGTGTATCCCAGGAGGCAGCCGCCCATTCACAAAGCGCTGTGCAAGTCGCGCATGCGCAGTAGGAAACGGGACGGCTTCACTGTCTGTTTCCCTTAGTCAGGATGGAGGCGCCAGGACCGCGCGATCGCCGTCGGGGGCCCATCATCGCGGCCGCCTAGGACAGGTAAGTGTCCTTATTAAAAGTCAGCAGCTACACTGTTAGCAGCTGCTAACTTTTACAAAAAAATAATTTGCGGGTGGAATCCCGCTTTAACCACTTAAGGACCGCCTCCTGCACATTTACGTTGGCAGAATGGCACGGCTGTCCCCTTTAAAGCGGGAGTTCACCCAATTAGTTTTTTTTTTCTCTTTTCCCCTTAGATGGATGCTCGTTTTGTCTAGGGGAATCGGCTATTTGTTTTAAAATATGAGCCGTACTTACCGTTTACGAGATGCATCTTCTCCGTCGGCTTCCGGGTATGGGTCTTCGGGAGCGGGCGTTCCTTCTTGATTGGCAGTCTTCCGAGAGGCTTCCGACGGTCGCATCCATCGCGTCACTCGTAGCCGAAAGAAGCCGAACATCGGTGCGGCTCTATACTGCGCCTGCGCACCGACGTTCGGCTTTTTTCGGAAAATCGTGACGCGATGGATGCGACCGTCGGAAGCCTCTCGGAAGACTGTCAATCAAGAAGGAACGCCCAGTCCCGCAGCCCATACCCGGAAGCGGCGGAGAAGATGCATCTCGTAAACGGTAAGTACAGCTCATATTTTAAAACAACTAGCCGATTCCCCTAGACAAAACGAGCATAAAGCTAGGGGGAAAATGTGTTCTCTATGGGTGAACCTCTGCTTTAAGTGCCCTTCCCCATTCTTCACAGTGGCAGTGTCAGTGATCGTCTGTTCCCTGATATAGGGAAACACGATCAATGACGTCACAAGTCCAGCCCCGCCCCCCTACAGTTAGAAACACATATGAGGTCACACAAAACCCCTACAGCGCCCGCTAGTGGTTAACTCCTAAACTGCAATTGTCATTTTCACAGTAAACAATGCATTTTTATAGCATTTTTTGCTGTGAAAATGACAATGGTCCATAAAATGTGTCAAAATTGGCCGCAGTCACAAAAAAAATCGCTGATCGCCGCCATTAGTAGTAAAAAAAATATTAATAAAAATGCCAAAAAACTATCCCCTATTTTGTAAACGCTTTAAATTTTGCGCAAACCAATTGTTAAACGCTTATTGCGATTTTTTTACCAAAAATAGGTAGAAGAATACGCATCGGCCAAAACTGAGGAAAAAATATTTTTTTTTAGATCTTTTTTGGGGGTATTTATTATAGCAAAAAGTAAAAAATATAATTTTTTTTCAAAATTGTCGCTCTATTTTTGTTTATAGCCCAAAAAATAAAAACCGCAGAGGTGATCAAATACCACCAAAAGAAAGCTCTATTTGTGGGAAAAAAAGGACGTCAATTTTGTTTGGGAGCCACGTCGCACGACCGCGTAAATGTCAGTTAAAGCGACGCAGTGCAGAATCGCAAAAACTGGCCAGGTCCTTTACCTGCATAATGGTCCGGGTCTTAAAGTCACGCAGTGCTGAATAGCAAAAAATACCTTGGTCACGAAGGGGGAAAATCCTTCCGGAGGTAAGTGTAATTGAATAACAAACCATCATTTTTCAATAAATATACTTGTGTCTTTTGAAGCAGCCACACTCTTTTGTGCTTGGCTGGTTTCAGTCGAAACTTCATTTTTGTTAAAGTGGATTAGAATCCTCAGTTGTGAAATCTGATCTATACAGTACTAGCGCACTACAGGACTCACCTTGTTTGCTCGTCACTTTTTTTTCAATCTTCTCCTACGGAGCCAACCCTTGTGCCTTGTTGTCATGGTGCTGAGGGTGAGGAGGACATACATGGGATGGGATTAAGGTGTGTACACTTTAACCACTTGCTGACCAGGCTTTTTCTGGCACTTTTTGTTTACCAGCTTTAATCAGTATTTCTTGCTAGAAAATTGCTTATACTGTAACCCCCAAATATTATATATATTTTTATTTAGACCCCAGGGAATAAAATGGAGATCGTTTTTTTTTATGTCACGCGGTATTTACGCAGCGGTTTTGCAAATGCAATTTATTTGGAAAAAATACACTCTAAGGCCCAGATTCTCAAAGGACTTACGACGACGTAGCGCCATGTACGCCGTCGTAAGTCCGAATGAGAGCCGTCTTATCTATGCGCCTGATTCTTAGAATCAGTTACGCATAGATTTGTATTAGATCCGACCGGCGTAAGTCTCTTATGCCGTCTGAGCTTAACTGCATATTTACGCTGGCCGCTAGGGGCGTGTACGCTGATTTACGCCTAAAAAAATATGTAAATCAGCTAGATACGAGAATTCACGAACGTACGCCCGGCCGACGCAGTACAGATACGCCGTTTACGTTAGGCTTTTCCCGGCGTAAAGTTGCCCCTGCGACGAAATTTGAATATTTTACGTCGTTTGCGTAAGTCGTCCGTGAATGGGGCTGGACGTAATTTACATTCACGTCGAAACCAATACGTCCTTGCGGCGTATTTGGAGCAATGCACACTGGGATATGTCCACGGACGGCGCATGCGCCGTTCGTTAAAAACGTCAATCACGTCAGGTCATGAAAATCCGATTGTGTGTACGGGGCATTAGAGTCTCTTGCTAGATCAGGAACAACCCATTACAGACTAGGAACTCACAGTCCCTTGGTAAAGGAGCACATGTGGAGTGAACACAACCTTGTGCTTCTCCTGTTGACACTGGTCCCAGTTCTACCAAATGCAGAAATGCTAGCCCACCACCAGTCCACCTGGAAATGCTAGCCCACCACCAGCCCACCTGGAAATGCTAGCCCACCACCAGTCCACCTGGAAATGCTAGCCCACCACCAGTCCACCTGGAAATGCTAGCCCACCTGGCTGCTTCCTTTTCTCAGTCCTCCCGACTGACATGCACATGGAGACTCCCCAGGGCAGGGTTGGATGAAGACTTGGCACACTGTGGTCTTCAAGAGAGCACTGCTAGACATGTGCAATTTTTTTAGTTACGAATACGTTTTCCGTCAATTTTCGTTATTTTAGTTGATTCGTTAACATACGAATGTACAAACGGTTAAGTTGCAATTAATAACGATATTTTCAAAATAACGAATATGGAAAACAACGAAGATACGAAAGAAGAAAGAAACGAAAACATAGAAAAAACGAAAATACCGAACCCAAAAAAAATAATAATTACGAAAAACAAAATGAACGAAAATGCAAACTTACTAATATTCGAAGACCGAAAAGAAAACAACCGAAATGCCGAACAAAGACTAAAAAACGAAAATCAAAACTAACGAAAAATAAATTACGAATCTTCGGAAAACTGAAATGAAAACAACGAAAATACGAAATAATGTAAATTAGCTTTCGTTAGTACTGAAATATTTCTGGACATTGACCAATAGCCACTGAGCGCTGTCCCTTTCCTCTGAAGAGGTTTGTTCCTTCCCCCAATGAGCTTCTTTCTCATTACCTCCTGGCTCCTTGTGTCTTTTTCTGTGTTAGACTGCAGTGCATCTAATTTCTAGATTTTTATTTGTAATATCCGACATATTTTAGTTTTCTTCTACGTCAGACTTCATTCTAGACAGGGTGTGTGTGCTAACTAAGACAGTCAAGTCAATCACAGTAAAGTACGAATTACAAAATTGCGACGAGTAGTGTGTCGAATAAACGTAAAATGTATTCTAACAGAATTACGAATGCAATAAAATCTACAAAAGTACGTTTTTACAATCAAAGGAAATTAGACACGAAAATACGAATGATCATAAAGCAACGAAAATAGATTTCTTACGAAAATACGAACGCGGCATGATGGAAAATATAATGTAAATACGAATAGCAAAACAGCAAAAATTAAACCAACGTAAATACAAAGGAACGAATAAAATCATTTTAAAAATACGAACGCGGCAGAATACAAAATATAACGAAAATACTAATCTCGATTCAACGAAAAATAAACTAACAGAAAAAAACGGAAACGGAAAAAAACGTTTTACGAAAATACTAAAGAGTACGAATACGATAACTAACGTCTTACGAAATTACGACTCGTTACGAATCACGATAAACGAACAGAAACGAAACAGAAATAAACGAAAATTTTTGCTGTGCACATGTCTAAGCACTGCTACAGCCGGCAGTCTCTCCCCTTATCTGTCCCTGTACTGTGCTGATCTACTCACTCTTCTTGCTCCTGCTGCCTCTCCGGTAGGGTCGCCCGACTGCTTCCTATGGTGGGATTCTTCCAGGCCAGCCTCCCAAGCTTCAGCCCAAGGTTAAACCCCTCCTCATCAAGGGTCCCTCAAGTGCCACTGACAGCCTCTCCTCAGCACTGCTGCTACATCTTCCACCGGACTCCCTGACAGGGGCGGACTGACCATTGAGTCACTCAGGCACTGCCCGATGGCCCCTTGCCACTAGGAGGCCCCATCAGGGTTGCCAGACTCAGTAAAACCAGGGACAGTATGTAAAAATCTATGTTTTTTTTTCATTTGTCCCTGATACATCGAAAACTGACATGCTTTTGATGTGAAAATCACAAGATTTTAGCTGCCCCGCCTCTGCACTGCCTCCTGGCGTGGTGGCCATCTGTAAGCCCAGGGGCCCCATAATCTTCTATTGCCCGGGGGCCCCATGGCTCATTCCTATTTAAGGGCTCCTTAGTCCCCCTGCAAGACCCACTCCTGTGGATTGGCTAAGGGTGCCTAAATATTCAAGGCAACCCCTCCTAACTTCCATGCACTATCTTCCAGAATGTTCTCCAACATTCTAGAAACCAGGGGAGGCACAAGAGAGCTTCCAGGATCAGTCATTCAGTCCTAACCTCTAATAGCCCAGACCCAGATTCCATGCCCCAGGTATATCTCTGAGCCAGATACATTTTCTTGTACTACCACTAGTGGTGGCATACTAGAGGGTGATATAGAAAAACACTTTTAAAGTTCATTCACCTTGACTTGTTATACCTTTCTAAAAACACTATCATACATATAGGGGTTCTGCGCGAACCAACACAGTGATAAAAAGGTAAATAATCTAGACATATAAATATATAAATATAGTGAATGTGAACAAAAAGTAGAAAGTGGGATAGTGAGTCTCTTACCTCAAACCATAAATAAATGTGCATCCAAT
Source organism: Rana temporaria (assembly GCF_905171775.1). Classification (NCBI taxonomy): domain Eukaryota; kingdom Metazoa; phylum Chordata; class Amphibia; order Anura; family Ranidae; genus Rana; species Rana temporaria. The sequence goes on from NC_053490.1 coordinate 519,384,220, forward strand.
AGATATTGAATCACCATAGAGATCTTCTCTCTTGTTAGTATCAGCTGGAACGTCTCCTTGGCCACTTCCTAATACAGCTCCAGTACAGGGAAAAGAAAGGAACACAAGGGCTCCAATAGTGTAATATTGTAAGACTCAGGGGGAATTTATTAAGGAAAAAACCTGTGCTTACATCAAAACATAAAAACGAGTGCAGTGAATAAACATACAAGCGGCGTCTTCAGCGCCGGCTTACGTCACTCCAGGTGTACGCTCTGACCAATCGGGATTGTGGCCAAGGAGACGTTCCAGGAAGTGGCCAAGGAGACGTTCCAGCTGATACTAACAAGAGAGAAGATCTCTATGGTGATTCAATATCTATTGGATGCACATTTATTTATGGTTTGAGGTAAGAGTTCTGGGAGCCTTGTGAGGGAGTGAACTATACATCTGTCAACAACCTGCTTAGTGGATATCCAGCTACACTGCGACCACCATCTGACAGCTTGGTACACCAGTATTGGGACACTCTTTATTCACTTTTTTCACCTCATTTTTTCATATTCCATATTTTCTATTTTTATATATTTTTCGATCACCTCAACTTTTTTGGACTGTTTGCTCGATTATTTAACCACTTAATTAATATAATTAGTATATTTAATTATTTCATTCTTTTTGAGGTTACACTTACACATATTTGATTTTGGAAAGTGTGAGCACTCACTATCCCACTTTCTACTTTTTGTTCACATTCACTATATTTATATATTTATATGTCTAGATTATTTACCTTTTTATCACTGTGTTGGTTCGCGCAGAACCCCTATATGTATGATTTCTGATTTGTGTATTGTAAACACTATTAGGTTTTGCAGCACCGTATCTGTTTTGGGTTATTACTGTTTAGGAGTCTACAGTAGCGCGGAGGCTCTTTTTTGATTTTTTCTAAAAACACTGTTCCAAGGGCCAGCAAAGCTGCCTGGGTGATCCACTATTGAAGGGGTGCTGGCTTCAGAAATTCTCATCCAAACAGCACACCGAAGTATGCAATGTATAGGCACCGCGCACAACAGCTCAGTGTGTGATAAACTGTGAAGAGCACCCTCAGTTTCTTCTGAGACCACGCCCTCTGCTGCATTTTGGCCCGCCCCTGAGTTTTTTTTCACCCCGCCACCTAGTGCTTACTCATTTGACTAATGAGTAAGCACCAGGTGGCGGGGTGAAAAAAATCGAGGGGGTGGTTTCAGAAGGAGCTGAGCATGAGGCCGCTCTTCAGGGTTGTGTGGCGCCCAACAGCTCAGTAATAATAGAATAAAGAGGTGAGAAGTTTGAACCCAATTGCTGTCTGTCTCCCTGTTCAAGAAATTCACTATGGGCTAGATCCACAAAGAAATTACGCCGGCGTATCTAGTGATACGCCGCGTAATTTCAAAATTCCTGCGTCGTATCTTTGTTTTGAATCCTCAAAACAAGATACGACGGCTTCTGGGTTAGATCCGACAGGTGTACGTCTTCGTGCGCCTTCGGATCTAAGATGCAATACGTCAGCGTCCGCTGGGTGGCGTTTTCTGTGTCGGGTATGCAAAGTAGCGATTTACGACGATCCACGAACGTACGCGCGGCCGTCGCATTTTCTAACGTCGTCTGTAGTCGGCTTTTTCCGGCGTATAGTTAAAGCTGGTATTTTGCGGCGTATACATAGAATTGCCATGTTAAGTATGGCCGTCGTTCCCGCGTCGAAATTTTAAATTGTTTTTTTCATTTCGCGCAAAGCACAGAGGGAAATTTCTGGACGACGCATTCGCATTTCATTCGGCGCGGGGACGCGCTTCATTTAAATGAAACCCGCCCTTAACCCGCCCAATTTGAAATCCGCCACCAGAAATACACTACGCCGCCGTAACTTACGGCGCGAAATCGCTGAGGATTCGAAAATGCGCCAGGTAAGGTACGGCGGCGTAGTTTATCTCTGATACGCTGCGCCGTTCTACATGTATGTGGGTCTGGCCCTTTGTCTTTCTACAAAGGAGTCTCCTCTTACAGCAGAGTCCCCCTTTAGATCCGAGTCCCTTCTTACATCAGTCCCCTTTCACATCAAATTCTCCCTCTTTAATTAGAGTGCCCACTTACATCAGACACCCTTAGATCAAAGTCCCCTTTTATCAGTTCCCCCTTAGATCAGAGTTGCCCCTAGATAAAGATTCTCACTTTACATCAAAGACATTCCTTAAATCAGAATGTTCCTTAAAGCGGGGGTTCACCCTAAAAAAAAAAAAAAAAAAATTCTACCATGTCATCCAGCATACTAGCGTGAGCTAAAGTATGCCTTTATTTTATTTTTTGGCGCCGTACTCACAGTTTAATCCCGTAGTTAAGTTTCAGACTCCCCGCGAGGAGTAGGCGTTCCTATGCATAGGGAAGATGATTGACGGCCGGCTATGGCGCTTCCCGAAAATAGCCGAAATAGGACTTGGCTCTTCACGGCGCCTGCGCAGTCAGCTCCTAGTCTGTGCGCAGGCGCCGTATAGCGCCGTGAAGAGCCGAGTCCTACTCCGGCTATTTTCGGGAAGCGTGACGCGCCGTCAATCATGTTCCCCTCTGCATAGGAACGCCCATTCCCCGCGGGGAGTCTGAAACTTAACTACGGGATTAAACTGTGAGTACGGCGCAAAAACAATAAATAAAGGCATACTGTAGCTCACGCTAGTATGCTGGATGACATGGTAGAAACTTGTTATTTAGGGTGAACCTCCGCTTTAACATTGAGTCCCCCATAGATCAGAAATCTCCTTGTAGGTCAGAGCCCCTCCTTAGATCAGAAGACCAACTTAGATCAGAATCCCCCCTTTGGTCATAGTCCACTTTTGGGTAAGAAGTCCAATCTTAGATTAGAAGTCTACCTTAGGATCAGTGCCTCCCCTTAGATTGAAGCCCCCCTTAAATCAGGAGTCTAGCTTTAGATTGAAATCCAGAATGTGGAGTAATAGGGGATGCAAGGGTGCAGAGTGGAGTGCAATGGAGGATGCAGAGTGTGATGTAATAGGAGATGCAGATTGTTATGGGGGATGTGCAGAGTGCAGAATTTGGAATAATGGGGGATACAGAGGGTACAGAGTGTGGAGCAATAGGGGATTCATGTAGTGCAGATCGTGGAGTAATGGGGGATGTAGGATGTTGAGTAATGGGGTATACAGGGGGTGCAATGTGTGGAGTAATGGAGGATAGAGAGTGTGGAGTAATGGGGGATGTAGGATGTTGAGTAATGGGGTATACAGGGGGTACAATGTGTGGAGTAATGGAGGATAGAGAGTGTGGAGTAATGGGGGATGTAGGATGTTGAGTATTGGGGTATACAGGGGGTGCAATGTGTGGAGTAATGGAGGATAGAGAGTGTGGAGTAATGGGGGATGTAGGATGTTGAGTATTGGGGTATACAGGGGGTGCAATGTGTGGAGTAATGGAGGATAGAGAGTGTGGAGTAATGGGGGATGTAGGATGTTGAGTATTGGATTTTACAGGGGGTGCAATGTGTGGAGTAATGGAGGATAGAGAGTGTGGAGTAATGGGGGATGTAGGATGTTGAGTAATGGGGCATTCAGGGGGTACAATGTGTGGAGTAATGGAGGATAGAGAGTGTGGAGTAATGGGGGATGTAGGATGTTGAGTAATGGGGTATACAGGGGGTACAATGTGTGGAGTAATGGAGGATAGAGAGTGTGGAGTAATGGGGGATGTAGGATGTTGAGTATTGGGGTATACAGGGGGTGCAATGTGTGGAGTAATGGAGGATAGAGAGTGTGGAGTAATGGGGGATGTAGGATGTTGAGTATTGGGGTATACAGGGGGTGCAATGTGTGGAGTAATGGAGGATAGAGAGTGTGGAGTAATGGGGGATGTAGGATGTTGAGTAATGGGGCATACAGGGGGTACAATGTGTGGAGTAATGGAGGATAGAGAGTGTGGAGTAATGGGGGATGTAGGATGTTGAGTAATGGGGTATACAGGGGGTGCAATGTGTGGAGTAATGGAGGATAGAGAGTGTGGAGTAATGGGGGATGTAGGATGTTGAGTAATGGGGTATACAGGGGGTGCAATGTGTGGAGTAATGGAGGATAGAGAGTGTGGAGTAATGGGGGATGTAGGATGTTGAGTATTGGGGTATACAGGGGGTACAATGTGTGGAGTAATGGAGGATAGAGAGTGTGGAGTAATGGGGGATGTAGGATGTTGAGTATTGGATTTTACAGGGGGTGCAATGTGTGGAGTAATGGAGGATAGAGAGTGTGGAGTAATGGGGGATGTAGGATGTTGAGTAATGGGGCATTCAGGGGGTACAATGTGTGGAGTAATGGAGGATAGAGAGTGTGGAGTAATGGGGGATGTAGGATGTTGAGTATTGGGGTATACAGGGGGTGCAATGTGTGGAGTAATGGAGGATAGAGAGTGTGGAGTAATGGGGGATGTAGGATGTTGAGTATTGGGGTATACAGGGGGTGCAATGTGTGGAGTAATGGAGGATAGAGAGTGTGGAGTAATGGGGGATGTAGGATGTTGAGTAATGGGGCATACAGGGGGTACAATGTGTGGAGTAATGGAGGATAGAGAGTGTGGAGTAATGGGGGATGTAGGATGTTGAGTATTGGGGTATACAGGGGGTACAATGTGTGGAGTAATGGAGGATAGAGAGTGTGGAGTAATGGGGGATGTAGGATGTTGAGTAATGGGGCATACAGGGGGTGCAATGTGTGGAGTAATGGAGGATAGAGAGTGTGGAGTAATGGGGGATGTAGGATGTTGAGTATTGGGGTATACAGGGGGTACAATGTGTGGAGTAATGGAGGATAGAGAGTGTGGAGTAATGGGGGATGTAGGATGTTGAGTAATGGGGCATACAGGGGGTGCAATGTGTGGAGTAATGGAGGATAGAGAGTGTGGAGTAATGGGGGATGTAGGATGTTGAGTAATGGGGCATACAGGGGGTACAATGTGTGGAGTAATGGAGGATAGAGAGTGTGGAGTAATGGGGGATGTAGGATGTTGAGTAATGGGGCATACAGGGGGTACAATGTGTGGAGTAATGGAGGATAGAGAGTGTGGAGTAATGGGGGATGTAGGATGTTGAGTAATGGGGCATACAGGGGGTACAATGTGTGGAGTAATGGAGGATAGAGAGTGTGGAGTAATGGGGGATGTAGGATGTTGAGTATTGGATTTTACAGGGGGTACAATGTGTGGAGTAATGGAGGATAGAGAGTGTGGAGTAATGGGGGATGTAGGATGTTGAGTAATGGGGCATTCAGGGGGTACAATGTGTGGAGTAATGGAGGATAGAGAGTGTGGAGTAATGGGGGATGTAGGATGTTGAGTAATGGGGCATACAGGGGGTACAATGTGTGGAGTAATGGAGGATACAGAGTGTGGAGTAATGGGGGATGTAGGATGTTGAGTAATGGGGCATACAGGGGGTACAATGTGTGGAGTAATGGAGGATAGAGAGTGTGGAGTAATGGGGGATGTAGGATGTTGAGTAATGGGGCATACAGGGGGTACAATGTGTGGAGTAATGGAGGATAGAGAGTGTGGAGTAATGGGGGATGTAGGATGTTGAGTAATGGGGCATACAGGGGGTACAATGTGTGGAGTAATGGAGGATAGAGAGTGTGGAGTAATGGGGGATGTAGGATGTTGAGTATTGGATTTTACAGGGGGTACAATGTGTGGAGTAATGGAGGATAGAGAGTGTGGAGTAATGGGGGATGTAGGATGTTGAGTAATGGGGCATTCAGGGGGTACAATGTGTGGAGTAATGGAGGATAGAGAGTGTGGAGTAATGGGGGATGTAGGATGTTGAGTAATGGGGCATACAGGGGGTACAATGTGTGGAGTAATGGAGGATAGAGAGTGTGGAGTAATGGGGGATGTAGGATGTTGAGTATTGGGGTATACAGGGGGTGCAATGTGTGGAGTAATGGAGGATAGAGAGTGTGGAGTAATGGGGGATACAGAGTGATAAGTGATAGGGGATGCAGACTGTGGAGTAATGGGGGGTGTACAGGGTACAGAACGCAGAATAATGGGAGCTATAGAGTATAGCGTAATGTGGAATTGTGGGTGCAGAGGTACAATCAGGGCACAGATAGAGTAATGGGAGATTGCAGGTGATGTAGAGTTCTGGGTAATGGGGAATGCAGGGGGTGCAGAGTGCGTAGTATTGAGGGTTGCAGGGGGTACAGAGGTGTAATGAGGGTACAGATAGAGTAATGAGAGATGCAGATTGTGTGCTGGGTAATGTGGAATGCGGGAAGAGCAGAGTAAGGTATAAGGGGGATGCAGGGGCACAGAGTGCAGGGTAGTCGGGAGTGCAGGGGGTACAGAGTGCAGGGGGGTACAGAGTGCAGGGCAGTGAGGGGGTGCAGAGAAGGGTGAAAGGGGATGTAGTCGGCAGTGCAAAGTGTAGGGTAGTGGGGAGGGGTGCAGGGGTTAGAAAGTGTAGGGTAGTAGGGAGTTCATCTAGAGCAGTGGTTCTCAACCTTCTAGTGCCGTGACCCCTTGATAAAATTTCCCAAGTTGTGGGGACCCCTAACAGTAAAAAAATTGTAGTGTGGGTTATCAGCACCCACCCAAGGCAAGACAGGTAATTTGCGCCCCTAACCCACGGACATTTAGCGCTCCCTGAGTCCCTTCAACTCGTACAATATTAAAACCCCTTATAGTACATTTTAGGAGTGTAGGGTAGTGGGGGAGGTTCAGGGGGTACAGAGTGTAGGGTTGTGGGAGGGGGGGTCAGGGGGTACAGAGTGTAGGATAGTTGGGGGTGCAGAGTGTAGGGTAGTGGGGGGTTCAGGGGGTACAGAGCATAGGATAGTGGGGGGTTCAGGGGGTACAGAGTGTAGGGTAGTTGGGGGTGCAGAGTGTAGGGTAGTGGGGGGGTTCAGGGGGTACAGAGCATAGGATAGTGGGAGGGGGGGTCAGGGGGTACAGAGTGTAGGATAGTGGGGGGTGCAGAGTGTAGGGTAGTGGGGGGTTCAGGGGGTACAGAGCGTAGGATAGTGGGGGGTTCAGGGGGTACAGAGTGTAGGGTAGTTGGGGTGCAGAGTGTAGGGTAGTGGGGGGTTCAGGGGGTACAGAGCGTAGGATAGTGGGGGGTTCAGGGGGTACAGAGTGTAGGGTAGTTGGGGGTGCAGAGTGTAGGGTAGTGGGGGGGTTCAGGGGGTACAGAGCATAGGATAGTGGGAGGGGGGGTCAGGGGGTACAGAGTGTAGGATAGTTGGGGGTGCAGAGTGTAGGGTAGTGGGGGGTTCAGGGGGTACAGAGCGTAGGATAGTGGGGGGTTCAGGGGGTACAGAGTGTAGGGTAGTTGGGGTGCAGAGTGTAGGGTAGTGGGGGGGTTCAGGGGGTACAGAGCATAGGATAGTGGGAGGGGGGGTCAGGGGGTACAGAGTGTAGGATAGTTGGGGGTGCAGAGTGTAGGGTAGTGGGGGGTTCAGGGGGTACAGAGCGTAGGATAGTGGGGGGTTCAGAGTGTAGGGTAGTTGGGGGTGCAGAGTGTAGGGTAGTGGGGGGTTCAGGGGGTACAGAGCATAGGATAGTGGGGGGTTCAGGGGGTACAGAGTGTAGGGTAGTTGGGGGTGCAGAGTGTAGGGTAGTGGGGGGGTTCAGGGGGTACAGAGTGTAGGGTAGTGGGAGGGGTTCAGAGCGAAGGATAGTGGGGGGGTACAGGGTGTAGGGTAGTGGGGGGGGGGGTTCAGGGGGTACAGAGTGTAGGGTAGTGGGGGGTTCAGAGTGTAGGATAGTGGGGGGGTTCAGGGGGTACAGAGTGTAGGGTAGTGGGGGGGTTCAGGGGGTACAGACTGTAGGGTAGTGGGGGGTTCAGGGGGTACAGAGCATAGGATAGTGGGGGGGTTCAGGGGGTACAGAGTGTAGGGTAGTTGGGGGTGCAGAGTGTAGGGTAGTGGGGGGTTCAGGGGGTACAGAGCATAGGATAGTGGGGGGTTCAGGGGGTACAGAGTGTAGGGTAGTTGGGGGTGCAGAGTGTAGGGTAGTGGGGGGGTTCAGGGGGTACAGAGTGTAGGGTAGTGGGGGGGGTTCAGAGCGTAGGATAGTGGGGGGTTCAGGGGGTACAGGGTGTAGGGTAGTGGGGGGGGGTTCAGGGGGTACAGAGTGTAGGGTAGTGGGGGGTTCAGTGTGTAGGATAGTGGGGGGTTCAGGGGGTACAGAGTGTAGGGTAGTGGGGGGGTATCAGAGGGTACAGAGTGTAGGATTGTGGGGGGTTCAGGGGGTACACAGTGTAGGGTAGTGGGGGGGTTCAGGGGGTACAGAGTGTAGGGTAGTGGGGGGGTATCAGAGGGTACAGAGTGTAGGATTGTGGGGGGTTCAGGGGGTACACAGTGTAGGGTAGGTAGGGGTGCAGAGTTTAGGGTAGTAGGGGGTACAAAGTGCACAGTAGTAGGGGGTTCAGGGGGTACAGAGTGTAGGGGGTTCAGGGGTTACAGAGTGTAGGGGGTTCAGGGGTTACAGAGTGTAGGGTAGTGGGGGGGTACAGAGCATAAGATAGTGGGGGGGTTCAGGGGGTACAGAGTGTAGGGTAGTGGGGGGGTTTCAGGGGGTACAGAGTGTAGGGTAGTAGGGGGGTTCAGGGGGTACAGAGTGTAGGGTAGTTGGGGGTGCAGAGTGTGGGGTAGTAGGGGGTACAAAGTGCACAGTAGTAGGTGGTTCAGGGGGTACGGAGTGCAGGCTAGTGGGCAATGAGACCAATAGAGGGTACTGGGGGACCTGTCAGGTAGGTTGATATCTAATGGTGACACTACCACTATTATACTACGTACCCCCCTATATTTTTCCAGCTGCATACTTGGCTGTGTGCCTGTAGTTCAGGTTCTGTTGTATTTTCTGTGCTTTGTATTTGCGGTCAATGCTGCGTTTGTCAATGGAAGGGTTACAAAGACGATCGGTCTGGTGATTGTGAATCACAGTGGGGGGGGGGGAGCGGTGCTGCTGCTTTGCCTCGGCACACATTCAGTTTCGTTTCTCGGGAAGGAAGGAATTCTCCATCCTCTGCGATCTGAGGTTTCACTTTCCTTTATCTAGAACAGGAGGGGGGAGGAGGAGGAAACAAAAGGAACATAACAGGTAGGAGATTCTTCATTCTGCACTGAGATCTGTGAGGAGACGGAGTGCGGTGAGTTTGTCTCCCATTGAGATAACACAATATATTTAAAAAGCAGCCATACACTATACAATCTGATTGTACAATCTCCTATAGGATATGCCATCAACCACGTAGAGCAGGGAACTGCCTGATTGGATACAAATTGTATAGATTGTTTTTCCTTATATTTTTAGTTTATGTAAATCTAATCGTGCTCCTACATGCTACAATGTTATTATTCCGATCGATAATGCATTTCAATTAAAACGGCAAACAATCGAATAGCTACAGTATTCCAATTGATTTTGATCTGAGTTGGTCAGCCAGGGCAGAAAATGATCAATTGTGTGGCTTCGACGGGCAGCACAGACATGCTCTGTCTGTGAATTCAATAGTATTTCCTCCACCAGATCATGAGATTGCATAGATGTGACCGCTAACTTGCGATTGTACCGATCATGTGACCGCTAACTTGCTCCCGCTATCATGTGACCGCTAACTTGCTCCCGCTATCATGTGACCTCTAACTTGCTCCCGCTATCATGTGATCGCTAACTTGCTCCCGCTATCATGTGACCGCTAACTTGCTCCCGCTATCATGTGACCGCTAACTTTCTAACTTGCTCCCGCTATCATGTAAACACTAACTTGCTCCCGCTATCATGTGACCGCTAACTTGCTCCTGTTATCATGTGACCGCTAACTTGCTCCCGCTATCATGTGACCGCTAACTTGCTCCCGCTATCATGTAAACACTAACTTGCTCCCGCTATCATGTGACCGCTAACTTGCTCCTGTTATCATGTGACCGCTAACTTGCTCCCGCTATCATGTGACCGCTAACTTGCTCCCGCTATCATGTGACCGCTAACTTTCTAACTTGCTCCCGCTATCATGTAAACACTAACTTGCTCCCGCTATCATGTGACCGCTAACTTGCTCCTGTTATCATGTGACCGCTAACTTGCTCCCGCTATCATGTGACCGCTAACTTGCTCCCACTATCATGTGACCGCTAACTTTCTAACTTGCTCCCGCTATCATGTGACCGCTAACTTTCTAACTTGCTCCCGCTATCATGTAAACACTAACTTGCTCCCGCTATCATGTGACCGCTAACTTGCTCCTGTTATCATGTGACCGCTAACTTGCTCCCGCTATCATGTGACCGCTAACTTGCTCCCGCTATCATGTGACCGCTAACTTTCTAACTTGCTCCCGCTATCATGTAAACACTAACTTGCTCCCGCTATCATGTGACCGCTAACTTGCTCCTGTTATCATGTGACCGCTAACTTGCTCCCGCTATCATGTGACCGCTAACTTGCTCCCGCTATCATGTGACCGCTAACTTTCTAACTTGCTCCCGCTATCATGTAAACACTAACTTGCTCCCGCTATCATGTGACCGCTAACTTGCTCCTGTTATCATGTGACCGCTAACTTGCTCCCGCTATCATGTGACCGCTAACTTGCTCCCACTATCATGTGACCGCTAACTTTCTAACTTGCTCCCGCTATCATGTGACCGCTAACTTGCTCCCGCTATCATGTGACCACTAACTTGCTCCCGCTATCATGTGGCCGCTAACTTGCTCCTGCTATCATGTGACCGCTAACTTGTTCCCGCTATCATGTGACCGCTAACTTGTTCCCGCTATCATGTGGCCGCTAACTTGCTCCCGCTATCATGTGACCGCTAACTTGCTCCCACTATCATGTGACCGCTATCTTGCTAACTTACTCCCGCTATCATGTGACCGCTAACTTGCTCCCGCTATCATGTGACCGCTAACTTGCTCCCGTTATCATGTGACCGCTATCTTGCTCCCGCTATCATGTGACCGCTAACTTGCTCCCGTTATCATGTGACCGCTAACTTGCTCCCGTTATCATGTGGCCGCTAACTTGCTCCCGCTATCATGTGACCGCTAACTTGTTCCCGCTATCATGTGGCCGCTAACTTGCTCCCGCTATCATGTGACCGCTAACTTGCTCCCACTATCATGTGACCACTATCTTGCTAACTTACTCCCACTATCATGTGACCGCTAACTTGCTCCCGTTATCATGTGACCGCTATCTTGCTAACTTACTCCCGCTATCATGTGACCGCTAACTTGCTCCCGCTATCATGTGACCGCTGACTTGCTCCCGCTATCATGTGACCGCTGACTTGCTCCCGCTATCATGTGACCGCTAACTTGTGACCGCTAACTTGTTCCCGCTATCATGTGGCCGCTAACTTGCTCCCGCTATCATGTGGCCGCTAACTTGCTCCCGCTATCATGTGGCCGCTAACTTGCTCCCGCTATCATGTGCCCGCTAACTTTCTAACTTGCTCCCGCTATCATGTGACCACTAACTTGCTCCCGCTATCATGTGACCGCTAACTTGCTCCCGCTATCATGTGGCCGCTAACTTGCTCCCGCTATCATGTGGCCGCTAACTTGCTCCCGCTATCATGTGCCCGCTAACTTTCTAACTTGCTCCCACTATCATGTGACCACTAACTTGCTCCCGCTATCATGTGACCGCTAACTTGTTCCCGCTATCATGTGACCGCTAACTTTCTAACTTGCTCCCGCTATCATGTAAACACTAACTTGCTCCCGCTATCATGTGACCGCTAACTTGCTCCTGTTATCATGTGACCGCTAACTTGCTCCCGCTATCATGTGACCGCTAACTTGCTCCCACTATCATGTGACCGCTAACTTTCTAACTTGCTCCCGCTATCATGTGACCGCTAACTTGCTCCCGCTATCATGTGACCACTAACTTGCTCCCGCTATCATGTGGCCGCTAACTTGCTCCTGCTATCATGTGACCGCTAACTTGTTCCCGCTATCATGTGACCGCTAACTTGTTCCCGCTATCATGTGGCCGCTAACTTGCTCCCGCTATCATGTGACCGCTAACTTGCTCCCACTATCATGTGACCGCTATCTTGCTAACTTACTCCCACTATCATGTGACCGCTAACTTGCTCCCGCTATCATGTGACCGCTAACTTGCTCCCGCTATCATGTGACCGCTATCTTGCTCCCGCTATCATGTGACCGCTAACTTGCTCCCGTTATCATGTGACCACTAACTTGCTCCCGTTATCATGTGGCCGCTAACTTGCTCCCGCTATCATGTGACCGCTAACTTGTTCCCGCTATCATGTGGCCGCTAACTTGCTCCCGCTATCATGTGACCGCTAACTTGCTCCCACTATCATGTGACCACTATCTTGCTAACTTACTCCCACTATCATGTGACCGCTAACTTGCTCCCGTTATCATGTGACCGCTATCTTGCTAACTTACTCCCGCTATCATGTGACCGCTAACTTGCTCCCGCTATCATGTGACCGCTGACTTGCTCCCGCTATCATGTGACCGCTGACTTGCTCCCGCTATCATGTGACCGCTAACGTGTGACCGCTAACTTGTTCCCGCTATCATGTGGCCGCTAACTTGCTCCCGCTATCATGTGGCCGCTAACTTGCTCCCGCTATCATGTGGCCGCTAACTTGCTCCCGCTATCATGTGCCCGCTAACTTTCTCCCACTATCATGTGACCGCTATCTTGCTAACTTACTCCCGCTATCATGTGACCGCTAACTTTCTCCCGTTATCATGTGACCGCTAACTTGCTCCCACTATCATGTGACCGCTAACTTGCTCCCGCTATCATGTGACCGCTAACTTGCTCCCGCTTTCATGTGACCGCTAACTTGCTCCCGTTATCATGTGACCGCTATCTTGCTAACTTACTCCCGCTATCATGTGACCGCTAACTTGCTCCCGTTATCATGTGACCGCTGACTTGCTCCCGTTATCATGTGACCGCTAACTTGCTAACTTGCTCCCGCTATCATGTGACCGCTAACTTGCTCCCGCTATCATGTGACCGCTAACTTGCTCCCGCTATCATGTGACCGCTAACTTGTTCCCGCTATCATGTGACCGCTAACTTGTTCCCACTATCATGTGACCGCTAACTTGCTCCCGCTATCATGTGACCGCTAACTTGTTCCCACTATCATGTGACCGCTAACTTGCTCCCGCTATCATGTGACCGCTAACTTGCTCCTACTATCATGTGACCGCTAACTTGCTCCCGCTATCATGTGACCGCTAACTTGTTCCCACTATCATGTGACCGCTAACTTGCTCCCGTTATCATGTGACCGCTATCTTGCTAACTTACTCCCGCTATCATGTGACCGCTAACTTGCTCCCGTTATCATGTGACCACTGACTTGCTCCCGTTATCATGTGACCGCTAACTTGCTCCCGCTATCATGTGACCGCTAACTTGCTCCTACTATCATGTGACCGCTATCTTGCTAACTTGCTCCCGTTATCATGTGACCACTAACTTGCTCCCGTTATCATGTGGCCGCTAACTTGCTCCCGCTATCATGTGACCGCTAACTTGCTAACTTGTTCCCGCTATCATGTGACCGCTAACTTGCTCCCACTATCATGTGACCACTATCTTGCTAACTTACTCCCACTATCATGTGACCGCTAACTTGCTCCCGTTATCATGTGACCGCTATCTTGCTAACTTACTCCCGCTATCATGTGACCGCTAACTTGCTCCCGCTATCATGTGACCGCTGACTTGCTCCCGCTATCATGTGACCGCTGACTTGCTCCCGCTATCATGTGACCGCTAACTTGTGACCGCTAACTTGTTCCCGCTATCATGTGGCCGCTAACTTGCTCCCACTATCATGTGGCCGCTAACTTGCTCCCGCTATCATGTGCCCGCTAACTTTCTCCCACTATCATGTGACCGCTATCTTGCTAACTTACTCCCGCTATCATGTGACCGCTAACTTGCTCCCACTATCATGTGACCGCTAACTTGCTCCCGCTATCATGTGACCGCTAACTTGCTCCCGCTTTCATGTGACCGCTAACTTGCTCCCGTTATCATGTGACCGCTATCTTGCTAACTTACTCCCGCTATCATGTGACCGCTAACTTGCTCCCGTTATCATGTGACCACTGACTTGCTCCCGTTATCATGTGACCGCTGACTTGCTCCCGTTATCATGTGACCGCTAACTTGCTAACTTGCTCCCGCTATCATGTGACCGCTAACTTGCTCCCGCTATCATGTGACCGCTAACTTGCTCCCGCTATCATGTGACCGCTAACTTGCTCCCGCTATCATGTGACCGCTAACTTGTTCCCGCTATCATGTGACCGCTAACTTGTTCCCACTATCATGTGACCGCTAACTTGCTCCCGCTATCATGTGACCGCTAACTTGTTCCCACTATCATGTGACCGCTAACTTGCTCCCGCTATCATGTGACCGCTAACTTGCTCCTACTATCATGTGACCGCTAACTTGCTCCCGCTATCATGTGACCGCTAACTTGCTCCCGCTATCATGTGACCGCTAACTTGTTCCCACTATCATGTGACCGCTAACTTGCTCCCGTTATCATGTGACCGCTATCTTGCTAACTTACTCCCGCTATCATGTGACCGCTAACTTGCTCCCGTTATCATGTGACCACTGACTTGCTCCCGTTATCATGTGACCGCTAACTTGCTCCCGCTATCATGTGACCGCTAACTTGCTCCTACTATCATGTGACCGCTATCTTGCTAACTTGCTCCCGTTATCATGTGACCGCTAACTTGCTCCCGTTATCATGTGACTGCTAACTTGCTCCCGCTATCATGTGACCGCTAACTTGCTCCCGCTATCATGTGACCGCTAACTTGCTCCCGTTATCATGTGACCGCTAACTTGCTCCCGTTATCATGTGACCGCTAACTTGCTCCCGTTATCATGTGACCGCTAACTTGCTCCCGTTATCATGTGACCGCTAACTTGCTCCCGTTATCATGTGACCGCTAACTTGCTCCCGCTATCATGTGACCGCTAACTTGCTCCCGCTATCATGTGACCGCTAACTTGCTCCCACTATCATGAAACGGCGTATCTTTACTGCGCCGGGCGCACGTACGTTCGTGAATCGGCGTATCTAGTCATTTACATATTCTTGCCGAACTCAGCGGAAGCGCCACCTAGCGGCCAGCGGAAAAATTGCACCCTAAGATACGACGGCGTGGGAGACTTACGCCGCTCGTATCTTAGCCTAATTTAAGCGTATCTGGTTTCCAGAATACGCTTACATTTACGACGGCGCAGATTCAGAGTTACTCTCTATGATCCTGGCTAATAGACAACTGTACAGATCCACGCCCGTTGCTCGGAATGTTGTGGTGAATGCAGAGACAATGATATGTCCGAAACCTTCCTTCCCTGCAGGTACCACAATCCAGACGTCTTACTCTGCCCCACCCTCGGTGCCATGTCTAGTCACGTCGTATCTCCCTTAAAGGTGAAACTGCCATCGGTGGTTGTCGCAGCAAATCCAGTGACGCTACAAGTTAATGGAGGTAGGATTGTCAATCTACTACTTAATAATAATAATAATAATTATGGATACACCCAGGGCTGCTGATGGGGGGGGGGGGACCACCAGTCCTCCTGTAGGGGGGCCAAGCACACATAGGGGCCCGGACAGGGAGAGGGATTGGTTACTACTGCTGCCCATGATTAAGCACTAATTTATAGCGTGAAACGTGTCAGCTGTTTTACTCCCGTGTAGTGTGCTGTGACTTGTAGTGCATTTTTGCTTTTTTTAAATAAAGACAACCATCAAGGTTTTTTGGAGTGCGGCTGTCCATATTTTCTTTTTCCATTTGTTACTATTGCTAGCCTACCGTCACCATGTTCTGCAAAGGTAAGCAAATTGCTTTTATTACATTAGTGGTCAGTGTAAACCACTATTACATTAGTGGTCAGTGTAAACTCCTATTACATTAGTGGTCAGTGTAAACCCCTATTACATTAGCGATCAGTGTAAACTAGAGGTCGACCGATATATCGGTCGGCCGATATATCGGCCGATATTTGACCGTTTTTAAGAGATCGGCATCGGCCGATTATTGTAAAAAAATCGGCCGATTTTCGGCTGCCACACTAAGTCCCGCTCCACCTACAGCAGCACAAGAAATGAATCCCTCAGCCACGCTGCTGGTAGTCTGCGCGCCGGCCCCGCCCCCCCCCCTTTACCTCGGCGGGCTGTAGCAGAAAGCAAACATGTCACAAGCCCGAGCAGCTGCAGTAGTTGTCTGTGCGGAGATCACACATGTAATGCTTCCTGCATGCTGGGACGGTGGCGGGATTACTGAACATGGGCTCTAGGCTACGGCTCCAGCCGTAGCCTAGAGCCCATGTTCAGTAATCTCGCCACCGTCCCAGCATGCAGGAAGCTTTTGTGATCTCTTCGCACAGACAACTACTGCAGCTGCCGAGGTAGGGGGGCGGGGCCGGCGCGCAGGCTGAGGCTACCAGCAGCGTGGCTGAGGGATTAACCACTTAAGCCCCGGACCAATATGCAGCCTAAAGACCCAAGGGGTTTTTACAGTTCGGGACTGCGTCGCTTTAACAGACAATTGCGCGGTCGTGCGACGTGGCTCCCAAACAAAATTGGCGTCCTTTTTTCCCCACAAATAGAGCTTTCTTTTGGTGGTATTTGATCACATCTGCGGTTTTTAGTTTTTGCGCTATAAACAAAAATAGAGCGCCAATTTTGAAAAAAAAGCAATATTTTTTACTTTTTGCTGTAATAAATATCCCCCAAAAACATATATAAAAACATTTTTTTTCCTCAGTTTAGGCCGATACGTATTCTTCTACCTATTTTTAGTAAAAAAAATCGCAATAAGCGTTTATCGATTGGTTTGCGCAAAATTTATAGTGTTTACAAAATAGGGGATAGTTTTATTGCATTTTTTTTTTTTTTTTTTTTTTTACTACTAATGGCGGCGATCAGCAATTTTTTTCGTGACTGCGACATTATGGCGGACACTTCGGACAATTTTGACACATTTTTGGGACCATTGTCATTTTCACAGCAAAAAATGCATTTAAATTGCATTCTTTATTGTGAAAATGACAGTTGCAGTTTGGGAGTTAACCACAGGGGGCGCTGTAGGAGTTAGGGTGCACCTAGTATGTGTTTACAACTGTTTGGGGGTGTGGCTGTAGGAATGACGTCATCGATCGTGTCTTCCCTATAAAGGGAATGACGCGATCGATGCGCCGCCATAGTGAAGGACGGGGAAGCCGTGTTTACACACGGCTCTCCTCGTTCTTCAGCTCCGGGGAGCGATCGCGACGGAGCGGCTATAAACAAATAGCCGCGCCGTGGTCCCGGATCGCTCCCCGAGCGGACCCGACCTCCGCATGTAGCGGGGGGGGTCCCGATCGGACCCCCCACCCGCTAATAGGCGAGGACGTACCCATACGCCCATGTGCCTGTACGTGCCATATTGTGGACGTATATGTACATGGGCTGGTCCTTAAGTGGTTAATTTCTCGTGCTGCTGGAGGCTGGCAGCCTGATACTGGGGTAATGTACAGTATTCATATTATCTATGATAGGTGCCTCGGCTCTCTAGTGATAGTACTCTACTCACGTGGGAGCTCACAGGTGTCATCCAATGGGCAGTGCTGGAGGGAACAGTGTGTACATGTCAGAGCACACCCCTCTCCTGTATACAAACTCATATACATACTCCTGTATACACACACATTTTATATATATCCATCCCCCACCCACGGCCAGCTCCATCCATCCACCCCCCTCTACAAAGCATCTCGCACCCACGGCCAGCTCCATCCATCTCATCCTCCACAATGCATCCCCCACCCACGGCCAGCTCCATCCATCCACCCCCCTCTACAAAGCATCTCCCACCCACGGCCAGCTCCATCCATCCATCCACCCCCCTCTACAAAGCATCTCCCACCCACGGCCAGCTCCATCCATCCATCCACCCCCCTCTACAAAGCATCTCGCACCCACGGCCAGCTCCATCCATCTCATCCTCCACAATGCATCCCCCACCCACGGCCAGCTCCATCCATCCACCCCCCTCTACAAAGCATCTCCCACCCACGGCCAGCTCCATCCATCCATCCACCCCCCTCTACAAAGCATCTCCCACCCACGGCCAGCTCCATCCATCCATCCACCCCCCTCTACAAAGCATCTCGCACCCACGGCCAGCTCCATCCATCTCATCCTCCACAATGCATCCCCCACCCACGGCCAGCTCCATCCATCCACCCCCCTCTACAATACATCTCCCACCCACGGCCAGCTCCATCCATCCATCCACCCCCCTCTACAAAGCATCTCCCACCCACGGCCAGCTCCATCCATCCACCCCCCTCTACAATACATCTCCCACCCACGGCCAGCTCCATCCATCCACCCCCCTCTACAATACATCTCCCACCCACGGCCAGCTCCATCCATCCACCCCCCTCTACAATACATCTCCCACCCACGGCCAGCTCCATCCATCCACCCCCCTCTACAATACATCTCCCACCCACGGCCAGCTCCATCCATCCACCCCCCTCTACAAAGCATCTCCCACCCACGGCCAGCTCCATCCATCCACCCCCCTCTACAATACATCTCCCACCCACGGCCAGCTCCATCCATCCACCCCCCTCTACAAAGCATCTCCCACCCACGGCCAGCTCCATCCATCCACCCCCCTCTACAAAGCATCTCCCACCCACAGCCAGCTCCATCCATCCACCCCCCTCCCTCCATCCACAGCCAGCACCATCCATCCACCCCCCTCCCTCCATCCACAGCCAGCACCATCCATCTCTTCCCCTCCACAATGCATCCCCCACCCACGGCCAGCTCCATCCATCCATCCCCCTCCACAATGCATCCCCCACCCACGGCCAGCTCCATCAATCCACCCCCTTCCCTCCATCCACAGCCAGCACCATCCATCTCTTCCCCTCCACGGCCAGCAACATCCAGCCATCCCCCTCCACAACGCATCTCCCACCCACGGCCAGCACCATCCATCTATCCCCCTCCACAACGCATCCCCCACCCACGGCCAGCATCATCCATCCCCCTCCACAACACATCCACCGCCAGCAACATCCAGCCATCCCCCTCCACAATGCATCCCCCACGCACAGCCAGCACCATCTTTCCCCCTCCACAGCGCATCTCCCACCCACGCCCAGCACCATCCATCCTCCTCCACAATGCATCCCAATCCAAAAATCGGCCCAAAATATCGGCCGCAAAAATCGGCATCATATATCGGCCATCGGCTGCCCCGATTTCGAAATATCGGCATCGGCATCGGCCAGAGAAAAACCCATATCGGTCGACCTCTAGTGTAAACCCCTCTTACATTAGTGGTCAGTGTAAACCCCTATTACATTAGTGGTCAGTGTAAACCCCTCTTACATCAGTGGTCAGTGTAAACTCCTATTAAATTAGTGGTCAGTGTAAACTCTTATTACATTAGTGGTCAGTGTAAACTCTTATTACATTAGTGGTCAGTGTAAACTCTTATTACATTAGTGGTCAGTGTAAACCCCTATTACATTAGTGGTCAGTGTAAACCCCTATTACATTAGCGATCAGTGTAAACCCCTATTACATTAGTGGTCAGTGTAAACTCCTATTACATTAGTGGTCAGTGTAAACTCCTATTACATTAGTGGTCAGTGTAAACCCCTATTACATTAGTGGTCAGTGTAAACCCCTATTACATTAGTGGTCAGTGTAAACTCTTATTACATTTGTGGTCAGTGTAAACTCTTATTACATTAGTGGTCAGTGTAAACTCCTATTACATTAGTGGTCAGTGTAAACCCCTGTTACATTAGTAGTCAGTGTAAACCCCTATTACATTAGTGGTCAGTGTAAACCCCTATTACATTAGTGGTCAGTGTAAACCCCTATTACATTAGTGGTCAGTGTAAACTCCTATTACATTAGTGGTCAGTGTAAACTCTTATTACATTAGTGGTCAGTGTAAACTCCTATTACATTAGTGGTCAGTGTAAACCCCTGTTACATTAGTAGTCAGTGTAAACCCCTATTACATTGGTGGCCAGTGTTAAAACTCCTCTTTATATTAGTATTCGGTAAAAAAAAATCAGCATTGCCATTAATTGAAATGAGAACGAAACTGCATGGAGGGGGGAGGGCCCAAGCATTTTTTTGCCCAGGGTCCAGGCCAGGGATGGACTGGCCATAGGGACTACAGGGAGTTTCCCGGTGGGCCGATGGCTCAGTGGGCCGTTTAAAAAAAAACTTATTTTTTTAACTGAGACTCTCTCAGTCCCCCCCTGTCTCTCAGTCCCCCCTCTTTTAGCCCCCTCCTCTATCTCTCAGACCCCCCCTCTATCTCTCAGACCCCCCCTCTATCTCTCAGACCCCCCCTCTATCTCTCAGACCCCCCTCTGTCTCTCTGACCCCCCCTGTCTCTCTGACCCCCCCCCCTCTGTCTCTCTGACCCCCCCCCTCTGTCTCTCTGACCCCCCCCTCTGTCTCTCAGCTCCCCCCCCCCCTGTCTCATTCACTCCCTAACTCTTAGGCTGCTTTCACACTCCAGGCAATATTAAAGATGGCCCTGGCAGCGACAGAACCATGCCATGTGCAGCTCTCTGCAGCAGCTGAAAGCCTGTTTCTCCCCCTCCCACCAGCTTTGTAGAGGGAGCGATACTCAAGGCATTGTTCTGTAATTAATATCCAGTGTATCCAATGTAAATGGCGTTGGGTATTTATATGTAAATTCGGGTGATTCTGGGTGTTCATTCCTGGAAAGTTTAGGTGAAGAGAAAACTTCCTACTGCTGTTCCCTAGCAGAGGAGAATCAGGAAGACTATAGTGAATAGTAATTTGCTATTGTCACACAACTGGGTGGGCGGGGGGGGGGGGGGGGGGGGGAGTAAAAAGAACATGGTACAAAAATCATAGGGGGGTAAAAAAAAAATGGGCCGTGTCTTTATTACTTCCCCCCTCCCCCTCCCTATGTTCTTTTTACTCCCCATGTTTTTTTACTCCCCTCTCTCCCTCCCTATGTTTTTTTTTACTCCCCCCGTGTTCTTTTTACTCCCCCCGGGCCCCCCTCCCTATGTTCTTTTTACTCCCCCCCGGGGCCCCCCTCCCTACCGCGTCCGTACCTCGTGGCAGGAAATTCAGTTTCCTGTTCCTGGCCGGACTGAAAGGAAGTGAGCACTCAGTGTGCACTTCCTGTCAGTCCGGCCGGGAACAGGAAACTGAATCTCCTGTACCGCGCGGTACCCGGCC
This sequence comes from Rana temporaria, assembly GCF_905171775.1. Lineage (NCBI taxonomy): Eukaryota > Metazoa > Chordata > Amphibia > Anura > Ranidae > Rana > Rana temporaria. The sequence goes on from NC_053490.1 coordinate 519,405,531, forward strand.
GGAATCCGGACTGACAAGAGGAGGAGCTGCTCGGCCACGCTACACAGAGAAGGGGAAGTGACATCTCGAGGCAGGCTGGCAGCAGTGCTGCAGGCTCTCTATAGAGCTCTCAGGCGGCTGTAAGAAGCACGGCAAGGGCGGTAAGCAAGGGCCCTGCTTGGGGCCCCAGGCCAGCTCGGGACCCCAAGCAATTGCTTGGTTTGCGTGCCTTTTAGCAACGGGCCTGTGTACGTGGTATTAGTATGCAGGGATCCAGGGTAAAGCGATCCACATAGACCATCCTCCTCACCGTTGACTCTCACCGCTGTCAGTCTGCAATCGTGACCAGGAAGACTACCCAGCGATCTGAAAGCGAGGCTTGAACCGCTCGTGGAGCGCAGCGTGGAAGGGACGACATCAATGGTGGTGAGGAGGACGGTCTATGTGGATCGCTTTACCCCGGATCCCTGCATACTTAGATGTGCCTCTTTTAATCATCAACCATGTGAGTTGCTAAATGTTGTACCTTCATTAAATGTAACCATATTGCTACACTTAGAGGCGCCTCTCTTCTCTTTTATACTCAGTTGTGACATGACGCTACTCTTGTATCAAGACATCGCTTGTATATCAAGTCAAAATGTATTAAAAAATGTTGCTTGTCTTGCAAAACGCTCTCAAACCAAGGTTTTACTGTAAATGGGAGCCCCATCAGCACAACACAAAGTGTATGAAAATGTATTCTGTAACTGAGTCCTATTAATGTTGAGATCATTTTTTTTTTTTTTAAACATCTTCAGTTTCAGAAGTTATCACAACAGAAGATGTAGAAGAAGGAACACCCCCAGCAGCTAAAATGGTATGTAGGCATTTAGTTCTGTACATTGTTCTTCTTTTCAATAAAGTTTTATTGGGTTACGCAATGTAGAAAATACAAATTGTGGGGTCAAGTGTAAAAAAGGTGTGTAAAAGGGTCAAGTGTGAAAAGGAAAAAGCAAATATAGGCCAAATGTATATGTAGCATTACCCCCGGAGGAGCTGCTGGATGTTTGGGCGGCGTATTACCTCATGGCTCCTCCGAACTCCTAGGGGTGAATGATGCGTATTGATAATAGTAGAAGTAAAGGAATGTCCAGACAGGTGCTCTTTGCTGTTACCAGCCGGGTAAAAACAATAGACTTGTGGTGAGGAAAGTAAAGTTGTCGAAGAAAGGAGAACAGCAGATTCAGGCGTTATGATAAGGAAACAGTCCTGCTCCCAAACGTAACACTTCTGCGCCACTCCCGCCGGAATAGGTTTAGTGTACCCGGACAGGCCTCTCTCACTGACCTGGCAGCCGGAGAATCACTGGAAACAATTTCAGGAGAAAGTCTCTGCCACAGACCCTCCTTGGTGAACTTGAGGAGAAGTCTCTGCTAAAGACCCTCCTTGGTGAACTTGAGGCAGGGCCGATCCTGGGCGGGTGCGAGGGGTGCACTGCACCCAGGCGCCTCAGAGGGGGGGGGGCGCCAGAGTGTCAGGGTATCCTGATCGTAAGTACCGACTCCCGAGTGTGCTGCCTCCCGCCCGCGGCGGCAGTGTGCATATTCACTGCCCACCTCGTGCTCGCGGCACTGAATATGTTAGCAGCATTTGTATATTCCTTCCTCGCCCCCATCACAGAGTTTATTAACATTCCCTGCAGGGACTGCCCCGCGGCGCGCTCGCGGCTTTGTGCACAAGATTTATTTTCTTGCCCGGCGGCTGCAGTACATTCCGTGCGAGGAGGAGGGAGGCTAGGTCTGCCTCACCTCCTCCCCATGTCCCGCCTGTGTCCGCCCACAACCCCTTCGTGCAGCCAATCTGTGCCTGGGAAGGGGATGTGGGCGGGAGATTTCTAACCAGCCAGCGATCCTGCCTGTCCTGATGTCGCTCTGCCCGAGTGCCTTCCCTGCAGTGCTGCACATGATCATCCCGCGCCCCGTGTCTGCTGTATTTTCCTTACAAGAAGGAGGTAGGCTAAGTCTGCCCAGCCTCCTCCCCATGTCCCGCCTGTGCCCGCCCACAACCCCTTGTGTGTAGCCAATCTGTCCCTGGGAAGGGGGTGTGGGCGGGAGATTTTAAACCAGCTAGTGATCCTACCTGAATCTGATGTCGCTGACTCGCTGCCTGAATTGCCTGTGCTCTGCCTCTGAAGACAATGCAGCCTGGGTTAGTGATCTCTCCCCTCTCTTCTCTAAATGTGCCATAGACTTCCAGGCTTCCATGTATTGCCTCCCATGTGTCATAGCTGCCCAGCCTTCCATGTGTCATAGCCTTCCGTGTGCCATAGCCTTCCGTGTGCCATAGTCTTCCAGCCTTCCATGTGCCATAGCCTTCCAACCTTCCATGTGCCATAGCCTTCTAGCCAGGCTATGGCACATGGAAGGCTATGGCACATGGAAGTTTGGAAGGCTATGGCACACGGAAGGCTGGACAGCTATGACACAGAAGGAAGGCTATGGAACAATGAAGGCTATGGCACATGGAAGGCTGGAAGACTATGGCATATGGAAGGCTATGACACATGAAAGGCTGAGGCACATGGAAGGCTATGGCACATGGAAGGCTGGACAGCTATGGCACACGGAAGGCTGGATAGCTATGACACATGGAAGGCTATGGCACATGGAAGGCTATGGCACATGGAAGGCTGGACAGCTATGGCAATGGAAGGCTGTGGCACATGGAAGGCTGGACAGCTATGACACATGGAAGGCTATCAGCCTCCCATGAGCCATAGCCTTCCAAGTGCCATAGCCTTCCATGTTCCATAGCCTTCCAGCTTTTCATATGCCATAGTCTTCCAGCCTTCCATGTGCCATAGTCTTCCAGCCTTCCATGTGCCATAGTCTTCCAGCCTTCCATGTGCCATAGTCTTCTAGACTTCCATGTGCCATAGTCTTCCTGCCTTACATGTACCATAGTGATCCTTCCTGCCTTCCTTGTACCATAGTGATCCCTCCTTCCTGCCTTCCTTGTACCACAGTGATCCTTCCTTCCTTGTACCATAGTGATCCTTCCTTCCTGCCTTACTTGTACCATAGTGATCCTTCCTGCCTTCCTTGTACCACAGTGATCCTTCCTTCCTGCCTTCCTTGTACCATAGTGATCCTTCCTTCCTTGTACCATAGTGATCCTTCCTGCCTTCCTTGTACCGTAGTGATCCTTCCCGCCTTCCATGTACCATAGTGATCCTTCCTTCCTTGTACCATAGTGATCCTTCCTTCCTTGTACCATAGTGATCCTTCCTTCCTTGTACCATAGTGATCCTTCCTTCCTTGTACCATAGTGATCCTTCCTTCCACCATAGTGATCCTTCCTTCCTGCCTTCCTTGTACCATAGTGATCCTTCCTTCCTGCCTTCCATGTACCATAGTGATCCTTCCTTCCTTGTACCATAGTGATCCTTCCTTCCTGCCTTCCATGTACCATAGTGATCCTTCCTTCCTTGTACCATAGTGATCCTTCCTTCCACCATAGTGATCCTTCCTTCCTTGTACCATAGTGATCCTTCCTTGTACCATAGTGATCCTTCCTTCCACCATAGTGATCCTTCCTTCCTGCCTTCCATGTACCACAGTGATCCTTCCTTCCTGCCTTCCATGTACCGTAGTGATCCTTCCTTCCTTGTACCATAGTGATCCTTCCTTCCTGCCTTCCATGTACCATAGTGTCCCCTCTTCCTTCTCTCTCCCTAAGGGGTCATACTGCAGTACTTATTCTTTGGCTCCATCCCGGGTTCCTCAGATCCTTTATAATCCTCTATTTTAAGCTCTCTGTCTATGCTCAATGTATACAAAACCAGGTGTATTGGAAGTAATTTTCTAAATGATTGTGTTGAGGTTTATATGTATCTATGAGACTACAGCCTGTGGCACAGCAATCAAAGCATATTTAGAGGGACAAGGAAGGCCAGGTTTTGTTTAACCATGGCCCTTAAGCCAAAAAGTTCAAAAGTTGTGAGGTATGCATAATACATGGGCAGGGCAAAGGGGGTGGAGTCAGCGGTGGAGCCAGGGGGAGGGGGGTTGGGCAAAATGAGGTTTTTCGCCTAGGCTGTCAAAAATCCTTGCACCAACCCTGTTTGGTGGGCACTGGTAAGGCTGCATTTGGTGGGCACTGGTAAGGCTGCATTGATCTCTTGTATAATTTTTGCAGTCTCTAACCATTTCCTGTATCATGTTTGCAGTCCCTGACCATCTCCTGTCTGCAGTCTGACCACCTTTTGTGTCATATCTGTAGTCTTTGACCATCTCCTGTATTATGTCTGGGGGCTCTTTCTAACAGAGGCCCTCTCTGGGTGCATTAGAGAGACCCCTCCCTCCAGGTCCCATTAGCGTACTCCTTGCTCTCTTAACAATGAAAAAAATACAGAAAGTATTTTTTTCATTGTTAAGAGATCATGGGAGGATCCCAGGGTAACGAAAGACTCCTTAGGGGAGCATCTCTTTGTTTGAGTCGTTGCCATAGAAACATGTGTAAAGGGAGGAGTTAGTAAAAAAAACACGCCCATGTGGGGGCGCCAGAAATATTTCTGCACCCAGGCGCCTGTGACCCTAGGATCGGCCCTGACTTGAGGAGAAGTCTCTGCCACAGACCCTCCTTGGTGAACTTGAACTTGAGGAGAAAGTCTATGCCACAGACCCTCCTTGGTGAACTTGAGGAGAAGTCTCTGCCACAGACCCTCCTTGGTGAACTTGAGGAGAAGTCTCTGCCACAGACCCTCCTTGGTGAACTTGAGGAGAAGTCTCTGCCACAGACCCTCCTTGGTGAACTTGAACTTGAGGAGAAAGTCTCTGCCACAGACCCTCCTTGGTGAACTTGAGGAGAAGTCTCTGCTACAGACCCTCCTTGGTGAACTTGAGGAGAAGTCTCTGCTACAGACCCTCCTTGGTGAACTTGAGGAGAAGTCTCTGCTACAGACCCTCCTTGGTGAACTTGAGGAGAAGTCTCTGCCACAGACCCTCCTTGGTGAACTTGAGGAGAAGTCTCTGCCACAGACCCTCCATGGTGAACTTGAGGAGAAGTCTCTGCCACAGACCCTCCTTGGTGAACTTGAGGAGAAGTCTCTGCCACAGACCCTTCTTGGTGAACTTGAAGAGAAGTCTCTGCTACAGACCCTCCTTGGTGAACTTGAGGAGAAGTCTCTGCCACAGACCCTCCTTGGTGAACTTTAGGAGAAGTCTCTGCTACAGACAGAGGTGTATTTAGGTTTTGTGCTGCCCTAGGCCTGACTAAACTCGTGCACCCCCTAATTTAAATATGACCCACCCCCTCCTGTCAAGGCCACACCCCTTGCGGTTTAAGACCCACCCTGAAATTTTCAAGTGGGGACACTAGTTCTGATGGCCTGGGGGGGGGGGAATGGATTCCCTTAATTTGCATAGATTTCCTCTCACTTCCTGTTTGGCTATGGGACAGGAAGTGAGGGGAAATCTCTGCAATGAGACAGGGATGGTAAAAAATTAGAAGTGAGGCCCCCCCCCCACAGTTGCAGAATGCCACATACTGGAAGCAGTGCGGAGGATTTATGGGGGTGCTGAAATTAATTTGCCTAACAGTATAGCGCAAGCAGGCAGGGACACTGTCCGTGCTGCCCCCCTGCAAAGTGCTGACCTAGGTCTGGGCCTTGTTGGCCTAGGGCAGGATACAGAATTGGCTACAGACCCTCCTTGGTGAACTTGAGGAGAAGTCTCTGCCACAGACCCTCCTTGGTGAACTTGAGGAGAAGTCTCTGCCACAGACCCTCCTTGGTGAACTTGAGGAGAAGTCTCTGCTACAGACCCTCCTTGGTGAACTTGAGGAGAAGTCTCTGCTACAGACCCTCCTTGGTGAACTTGAGGAGAAGTCTCTGCTACAGACCCTCCTTGGTGAACTTGAGGAGAAGTCTCTGCTACAGACCCTCCTTGGTGAACTTGAGGAGAAGTCTCTGCTACAGACCCTCCTTGGTGAACTTGAGGAGAAGTCTCTGCCACAGACCCCCTTCTGGATTGAATTCTTGGAGATATCCCTCCTTAGGTGAGTTACGCCTGGGTCTCCTTCAACTTGTCGCCCAGGTACCGACTGACAGGTGATCAATCCCTCAGTGTCCGGCTACCTCGATCCCCGGTGGTTTGTCCAGGCCCTTTTGGACCGTCAGCCTCTCAATGGCGCTCCTCAGACTGACTCCCCACCGAACAGCAGTACAGCTTGGGATCTTCAAAGGTAGGAACCCAGTCACTCACTGGGTCCCCGTCGCTGTTCAGATGCTCCGGGCCAGCATTGCTCCGGAACCAGGAACACCACGTGGCACGCACACCCCGGCCAGGTAGGCCATAACGTCAGGGGGCCGTGATGTGGCCACCCTAAAGGTGGGTGCCACACTGGACGAAGAAGAACCAGAACCAATGGCGTCTGCCTCATAAATACCCCTCCCCAGCATGCACAGCAAGGTCAAACCCTCCTGATTGGCTGCTGGGAAAGAGCACCCAAACCCAGACTCCACTGCTGCCACCTGCAGCACCGGGGCTGGAAGAACACCCCAGTACAGCAGAATGAGCCTACAGCACAGCCAAGCTGAGACAGAGACCCTGTTTTACAACTAACAATCTGGATCAGAGTTTAACTACACTCTGATCTACACACAAATTTAACTAGCACTAGTACTATATAGTACACAGGCGCTACACATAGGAAGGACATGACTAGAGGAACTTACTTCCCAACATTCCCATAGACACACTCCTAAACCTTGTGGACGGCCTTCCCAGAAGAGATGGATTTGTTATAGCTACAAAGGGTGAGTTACTGTAACTCAATATTGAACCCTACCGACTAAGACTGGGATTCCATTAAAGTTCATGGGCCAGATTCTCGTAGACTGGCGTAAAACAGCGGCGGCGTAACGTTTCTCATTTACGTTACGCGGCCGAAAGTTTTACGGGCAAGTGCTTGATTCACAAAGCACTTGCCTGTAAAGTTGCGGCGGCGTAGCGTAAATTCTCCGGCGCAAGCCCGCCTAATTCAAATGATCCAGGTAGGGGGCGTGGATCATTTAAATTAGGCGCGTTCCCGCGCCGATCGTACTGCGCAATGCGCCGTCCCTAAAATTTCCCGACGTGCATTGCGCTAAATGACGTCGCATGGACATCATTGTTTTCGACGTTAACGTAAATGGCGTCCAGCGCCATTCACGGACGACTTACGCAAACGACGTACTTTTTTTAAATTTCGACGCGGGAATGACGGCCATAGTTGGTTGCCCCTCATAATAGCAGGGGCTAAAGCTACGGAAACGTCGTAAATTCTCTGCGTCGACCGCGCGTACGTTCGGGAATCTCGCGTAAAAACCTGATTTGCATAGACGACGGGGAAAACGTCGTCGGCGACAACTAGCGGCGGGAAAAAAAATTGCATCTAAGATCTGACAGCGTAAGAGCCTTACGCCTGTCAGATCTAATGGATATCTATGCGTAACTGATTCTAAGAATCAGTCGCATAGATACGCCGAGCCAGATTAGGACTTACAACGGCGCAAATGGCTTTTCGCCGTCGTAACTCTTTTGAGAATCTGGCCCCATGTGCTTGTAAAGACAGGCGTCCCGATACATTTTGTAATATAGCGTGTATATATATATACACACACACACACAGTATTTCACAAAATGAGTACACCCCTCACATTTTTGTAATTTTATTCTAAATTTTCATGTGAGTATTGAACCCTACAGACTAAGACCGGGATACCTTTAAAGTTTATGTGCGTGTAAAGGCAGGTGTCCCAATACTTTTGGTAATATAGTGTATTTAGCCATACAAAGCCCTGAAGAAGGTGCCATAAAACCCCTGAAATGCGTGGTCAATGTTGATGAATGTTTATTTACCAATAAATACAAATCTTGTCCTTTTAACTGGATACAAGTTACAAGACCTTCTCACCTACCTCCACAACATCCATGGATGGCAAATACAATGCCTTGCAAAAGTATTCACCCCCCTTGGCTTTTTACCTATTTTGTTACATTACAGCCTTTAGTTCAATGTTTTTTTTTTTATCTGAATTATATGTGATGGATGAGAACACAATAGTCTAAGTTGGTGAAGTAAAATTAGAAAAATATAGACAAAACTACTTTTCAGAAATAAAACACTGATAATTGGCATGTGCGTATGTATTCACCCCCTTTGTTATGAAGCCCATAAAAAGCTCTGGTGCCACCAATTACCTTCAGAAGTCACATAATTAGTGAAATGATGTCCACCTGTGTGCAATCTAAGGCTGCATTCACACCTGAGCATAGCGTTTTGCTGAGTTTTTTCCCGCGATTTGCCGCGACAAAACGCATCGTTTTTACCGCAACAAAACGCAGCATTTTTACCGCGTCAAAACGCTGCGTTTTTTACCGCGATTTTTTTACAGGTCTAGGGTCACCAATGTAAAACGCCCAAATTCGAGCGTCAAAAAAGGGTCCAGAACTTGTTTGGGCTTTAGGCGTTCGGCGTCAGGCGTTTTGGAGTGGAGATGTGTACCATCTCCATAGAGAATAATGTATTTTTTCCCCTCTAGCGTTTTGGGGCGTCGAGGTTCAGGCGACAAAATGCTCAGGTGTGAATGCAGCCATAGGCCCCGTACACACGATAGAATCCATCCGCTGAAAAATCCCAGCAAATGGGTTTCAGCGGATAGATCCTATGGTGTGTACACTCCAGCGGATCTGTTTCCGCGGATATATCTCCCCTGGGATGGATTCCAGCAGATCGAATATTTGCTGACATGCACAACAAATCCATCTGCTGGAATCCATCCCAACGGATGGATCCGCTGGTCTGTATAGACTCACCGGATCCATCCGTCCGAAGGGATCCCCCGCATGCGTCGTAATGATTAGACGCATGCGTGGAATTCCTTATATGACAGCGTCGCGCACGTCGCCGCGTCATAATCGCGGCGACGGCGCGACACGTCATCGCCAGAGGATTTCGGCGCGGATTTCAATGCGATGGTGTGTACACTCCATCGCATGAAAATCCGCCGAAATCCTCAAGAGGATTTATCCGCGGAAACGGTCCGCTGGACCGTATTCGCGGATAAATTCTCTTGTGTGTATGGGGCCTAAGTGTCACATGACCTGTCATTACATAGACACACCTTTCTGAAAGGCCCCAGAGGCTGCAACACCTAAGCAAGAGGCACCACTAACCGAACACTGCCATGAAGACCAAGGGACTCTCCAAACAAGTAAGAGACAATGTTGTGGAGAAGTACAAGTCAGGGTTATACAAAAATATCCAAATCTTTGATGATCCCTAGGAGCCCTATCAAATCTATTATAACCAAATGGAAAGAACATGGCACAACAGCAAACCTGCCAAGAGACGGCCGCACACAGTAGCAGCTGGTGAAGTTTTAGGATGGTGGGGCGCCAGACCCGGCCCTTCCTTTTTGACCCCTCCCACTTGGCGGAAATGGGCGTGGTTTCAGCGAAATAGTGGGCGTAGCTCTAAAGTGGTGTGGTTAGCATCTAAGACGAATGAGGGATGGAGGGAGAGGGAGGGAGGGAGAGCGAAGGAGAGGGAGGGACAGCAGGCCCATATCCTACACAACAATAGAAATATGTGTATTCTAGAAAGTTCAACAGCAGATAAAGATACTTCAATCATCCCGGCACCATGGTTGTTATGGTGTCAGGATTATTGAAGCGCATTATTTCTATTATTACATTATAATATAAAATGAAATGATTAAACTCACCATAATGCTGTGGAAGCCCTGAGCGTGTCGCCTGCCACCAGATGCCATCAGGTGTTCCCAGCGGAGTCCCTCCTTACATACAGCCCTGTGTCACATCAAATGCAGCCTCTGTCCCCCATCAAATGCAGCCTGTCCCCCATCAAATGCAGCCTCTGTCCCCCATCAAATGCAGCCTGTCCCCCATCAATTGCAGCCTCTGTCCCCCATCAAATGCAGCCTCTGTCCCATCAATTGCAGCCTCTGCCCCATTAAATGCAGCCTCTGTCCCCCATTAAATGCAGCCTCTGCCCCATTAAATGCAGCCTCTATCCCTCATCAAATGCAGCCTCTGTCCCTCATCAAATGCAGCCTCTGTCCCCCTTCAAATTCAGCCTCTGTCCCCCATCAAATGCAGCCTCTGTCCCCCATCAAATGCAGCCTCTGTCCCCCATCAAATGCAGCCTCTGTCCCCCATCAATTGCAGCCTCTGTCCCCCATCAATTGCAGCCTCTGTCCCCCATAAAATGCAGCCTCTGTCCCCCATCAAATGTAGCCTCTGTTCCCTATCAAATGCAGCCTCTGTCCCCCATCAAATGCAACCTCTGTCCCCATCAAATGTAGCCTCTGTTCCCCATCAAATGCAGCCTCTGTCCCCCATCAAATGCAACCTCTGTCCCCATCAAATGCAGCCTGTCCCCCATCAAATGCAGCCTCTGTCCCCCATCAAATGCAGCCTCTGTCCCCCATCAAATTCAGCCTCTGTCCCCCATCAAATGCAGCATGTCCCCCATCAAATGCAGCCTCTGTCCCCCATCAAATGCAGCCTGTCCCCCATCAAATGCAGCCTCTGTCCCCCATCAAATGCAGCCTCTGTCCCCCATCAAATGCAGCCTGTCCCCCATCAAATGCAGCCTCTGTCCCCCATAAAATGCAGCCTGTCCCCCATCAAATGCAGCCTGTCCCATCCACGGCCGCCGAAATTCTGAAAATGACAATGACACTGGGGAAATGAGATTTACATTACAGTTAATAAGCATAGGGAGGTGGGGGGGGGGGGGGTTTAGCCGGGTGCCGCCGAACGCCGAGAACTAGATCACACAGTGGGACTTAGCTTTTTGTGTGTTGTCCTCCTTGTGTCTTCTTCCTCCACTGGCAGCGGCCATGGATGAGTCCGCTCCTCATACTTCCTGTTTTCTCTCTCGGGCGCAATGAGAGAGAGAAAACAGGAAGTGACATCATGATCTAACAGATGTCAATCAAACTGCCCGGCCACAGTAATAGATACTACGAGCGCCAGGCAGAAGCTGTGGCGCATCGGAAAGCGCCACAAGGCGGGACAAAAGCCTGCAAATGAAGTGCCGCATCTGCAATCTCGTGATTGCATTGACGTGGCGCTTCCCATAATGCATGTGGCCGGCGCCACATAGTGCATTTACTGTAGCAAAAGGACATTTTTTTGCATTTTTTATTTCTTAAAGGGGCAGTATTAAAAAAATAAAATATTTTAAATTTTTTTGTGACTACAGGAGGGGGGGGCGGCGCCCGGGCGCCCCCTATGGACGGGCTGCCACTGGCCGCACACCAAAACTCACGGACCGGGCAAGGAGGGCATTAATCAGAGAGGCAGCACAGAGACCTAAGGTAACCCTGGAGGAGCTGCAGAGTTCCACAGCAGAGACTGGAGTGTACATAGGACGACAATAAGCCGTACGCTCCATAGAGTTGGGCTTTATGGCAGAGTGGCCAGAGGAAAGCCATTACTTTCAGCAAAAAAACAAAATGGCATATTTTGAGTTTGCAAAAAGGCATGTGGGAGATTCCCAAAATGTATGGAGGAAGGTGCTCTGGTCTGATGAGACTAAAATTGAACTTTTTGGCCATCAAAGAAAACGCTATGTGTCTGACGCAAACCCAACACATCATATCACCCAAAGAACACCATCCCCACTGTGAAACATGGTGGTGGCAGCATCATGCTGTGGGGATGTTTTTCAGCAGTTGGGACTGGGAAACTGGTCAGAGTTGAGGGAAAGATGGATGGTGATAAATACAGGGATATTCTTGAGCAAAACCTGTACCACTCTGTGTGTGTGATTTGAGGCTAGGATGGAGGTTCACCTTCCAGCAGGACAATGACCCCAAAAAAAACTGCTAAAGCAACACTTGAGTGGTTTAAAGTGGATGTAAAGCCACTCTCATCCTTTCTAAACTCCTGCCATAGTGCTGATCTATAAGGATATAGATGCCTCCTGCATGTATCCATACCTGTCACATGTCTCCTCTCTGTCTGTTATAAGAACTGAAAAACTGCAGATTCTGTGGGTGGGTCTGTTGTCTGAAGCTTGGTGGGTGGAGTCGTGATGTCAGTAGACTCCCCGCCCACCTCTACACTCCCCTTGTCAACATGCATTTTCTCGTGTGTATTTCCTACACTGAACTTCTGCTTTGATCACTAACATCAAAACACAGAAAAGTAACCACATGACATCAGAAAAGGAGTGGGGGTGGGAACTAAAAAATAATGCCTGTCTCCAGGCTAGTGCATGAGATATGTAAATAACCTGTCACTCACAGCAAGGGGGCGGAACGGACAAAAGTTTTCTTCTGTTTCACCCTGAGAGTGATAGGGACTAACGCTACTGGGATCTAGAGCCTCCAACCACGGCACTTGTCAACAGGCCCCCTCTGTACATATTTAGCCCGGGATTCTCCCGAGCACTGTCACGAGGACTGTCCGTATTGGACTCAGTGGAACCACTGACCTGCTGCACTTTGCCTTCAAAACGCCCCATTTTTGGGACATCCTGTGTTTGAGGCTAGTCGGAGCCACCCTTCCCTCTTTCTCCACCCGCAAGACCCCAAAACTGAATTTTGGGTACATCGAGAACCCACGACACAAGGGTTCACTCTTCAATCCTTTGCTTGTTACAAACGAGAAGAGAGCTCACAATCACACACTCCTGTGGCCCCTGATGAAGGTCTCTTGTCTTATCAACAGACCAGAAACGCGTCGGGAAAATCTCCATCGCTCCCTACAGAGTGTTTTTTTAATCAATTTGTTTGTTTTTTTGTCACTGGGTCTATTTTGTTTTTTGGTTTCTACACGGGACACACCATGTCCCAGGTGTCATTTATTTGTATGTTTTTTCCATTGTTTGTTTCAGAAGATTCATGTAATCTAATGTCCAGACTATCTCTGTGAACTAATGTCAACCCATCTTGGTTTAACCCATTTAATAAAACTTATTTATCTTGTACTGGAGTCTGACCTTTAAAGTCCCACCTGGGGGTAATTCGCTTTTCTTTTCTTCTGTTTGTCCGTTTATCTCACTGAAAAAAGAAAAGAGGATTGCTCAGAGCTGGATTAACTCTTTGTGGCAAGACTGGGCACAGATGATAGGAAATCTTATACTCTACACAGAAAGAAAAAAAATTCGGGTTTACATCCACTTTAAGGGGAAACATGTAAATGTGTTGGAATGGCCTAGTCCATGGGTCTTCAAACTACGGCCCTCCAGTTGTTCAGGAACTACAATTCCCATCATGCCTAGTCATGTCTGTGAATGTCAGTGTGTTACAATGCCTCATGGGATGTGTAGTTCTACAACAGCTGGAGGGCCGTAGTTTGAGGATCCCTGGCCTAGTCAAAGCCCAGACCTCAAGCCAATAGAAAATCTGTGGTCAGACTTAAAGATTGCTGTTCACAAGCGCAAACCGTCCAACTTGAAGGAGCTGGAGCAGTTTTGTAAGGAGCAGGAATTGGCAAAAATCCCAGTGTTAAGATGTGGCAAGATTATAGAGAATTATCCAAAGAGACTTGGAGCTGTGATAGCCGCAAAAGGGGGCTCTACAAAGTATTGACTTTAGGGGGGGGGGGGTGAATAGCTTTGCACATTGACTTTTTCTGTTATTTTGTCCTATGTGTTGTTTGCTTCACAATAAAAAATAAAAAAACATCTTCAAAGTTGTGGGCGTGTTCTGTAAATTAACCACTTGCTTACTGGGCACATATACCCCCCTCCTGCCCAGGTGAAATTTCAGCTTCCGGCACTGCGTCGCTTTAACTGACAATTGCGCGGTCGTGCAACGTGGCTCCCAAACAAAATTGACGTCCCTTTTTCCCCACAAGTAGAGCTTTATTTTGGTGGTATTTGATCACCTCTGCGGTTTTTATTTTTTGCGATATAAACAAAAAAAGAGCGACAATTTTGAAAAAAAAAATAATATTTTTTACTTGTTGCTATAATAAATAGTCCAATTTTTTTTTTTTAAAAAAACATTTTTTTTTCTCAGTCTAGGCCGATACGTATTCTTCTACATATTTTTCGTAAAAAAAATCGCAATAAGCGACTGGTTTGCACAAAAGTTATAGCGCCTACAAAATAGGGGACAGAATTATTATTATTTTTATTATTTTTACTAGTAATGGCAGCGATCTGCAATTTTTTTATTGGGGCTGCGACATTATGGCGGACACATCGGACACTTTTTTGGCACCATTCACATTTATACTGCGATCAGTGCTATAAATATGCACTAATTACTGTATAAATGTGACTGGCAGGGAAGGGGTTAACACTAGGGGGTGAGGTCAGGCACGCGCATCGGCATATTAGTGATGCGGCGGGCACGCGCCCCCCAGTGGCCGTAGGCCGTATAGAGACGGCCTCCCGGAGATTGGCAAACACACTGCGGCCGTGTATAGTCGTACGGCTGGCAGGAAGTGGTTAAATGATGCAAATTCTCAAACAATCCATGTTAATTCCAGGTTGTGAGGCAACAAAACACGTAAAATGCCAAGGGGGGTGAATACTTTTGCAAGGCACTGTAAATACTTCAAAGGGGTCCTAAGCTATTCATACTCTATCCAAAAACAGATTGGCTTTGATAGTTCATTTTTAGAGATCTAAAGAGCTCATAAGAAACCAGAGATCACTTTTCTCTAATAGAAGTAGGGAACACTAACCTAGTGTAAGGTTGGCATGTTGGGGCAGATCCACAAAAGAATTACGCCGGCGTATCTATTGATACGCCGGCGTAATTTTAAATTTCCCGCGTCGTATCTTTGTTTTGTATCTACAAAACAAGATACGACTGCATCTCGGATCGATCAGACAGGCGTACATCTTAGTACGCCGTCGGATCGTAGATGCATTTTTCCGCCGGCCGCTAGGTGGCGTTTCCGTCGAATTCCGCGTTGAGTATGCAAATTAGCTAGTTATGGCGATCCACGAACGTATGTCCGGCCGGCGCATTTTTTTACGTCGTTTGCGTTCGGCTTTTTCCGGCGTATAGTTACCCCTGCTATTATGAGGCGTACTCAATGTTAAGTATGGCCGTCGTACCCGCGTCGAATTTTGAATTTTTTACGTCGTTTGCGTAAGTCGTTCGCGATTAGGGATTTGCGTAGAATGACGTCACCGTCGGAAGCATTGGCTTGTTCCGGTTTATTTTCGAGCATGCGCACTGGGATACCCCCACGGACGGCGCATGCGCCGTTAAAAAAAAAGTTGTTTACGTCGGGTCACGACGTATTTGCATAAAATACGCCCCCATCACATCCATTTGAATTGCCGCCAAAGATACACTACGCCGCCGTAACTTACGGCGCAAATTCTTTGAGGATTCGAAAAAATATATATAAGTTACGGCGGCGTAGTGTATCTTAGATACGCTACGCCCGGCGGATATATGCGCCGATCTACGTGGATCTGCCCCGTTATCTCCTATGTGGAGTTAAATCATCCAATTTATTATGTCTGTCTTCTCTCCAGCCCTCTACACAAGTCCTGCTTTGTCAAGATTATGAGG
This sequence comes from Rana temporaria, assembly GCF_905171775.1. Classification (NCBI taxonomy): domain Eukaryota; kingdom Metazoa; phylum Chordata; class Amphibia; order Anura; family Ranidae; genus Rana; species Rana temporaria. The sequence continues at coordinate 519,421,051 of NC_053490.1, forward strand.
AGATTACCGTCAAGACAGAGCCAGAGAATGTTCTAAACCAACAATATGAGTACAAGATCCGGCCTTGCATTGATCTCATTGACTCCCTGCGGTCACTGGGGGTGGAGAAGGACTTGGGGTTGCCGGCCATTGCTGTGATCGGTGACCAGAGTTCGGGGAAAAGTTCCGTACTGGAGGCCCTTTCCGGTGTATGTCTACCCAGGGGAAGTGGTAAGAATTCTTCTAGTAATCCACATCCACATAGTGAAACTAGATCAGAATATAATGCTTGTTTTGTCAAAGTGGTGATCTAATAATGTGTAAAATGTACTGAACCTTAGACATGTGCAGAACGAAAAAATTCATTTTGTTTCAATTCGTTACTTACATAAAATCTTTTAGTTAAATCAGTTTTATTCATTTAATTCGTTTTCAGAAAATCGTTAATTAAAATCAAAAGTCCTTCAAATTCCATTGGAAATTTAATCTATTCTAAATTTAAAAATGTTGACATTCTAATTTTGGAAAATTGGTTATATTTTTCTATTCTATTATTTTATATTCTATTCTGTTTTTTTCCATTCTTTTTTTAATTTATTCTATTAAAATTTTGGGAAATGGTTATGTTTTTTTTTATTCTATTCTCTTCTATTGTTTTATTTATTTCAATTTATTCGGTTTGAAATGTACATTTCGGAAGGTTATATTCATTCTATTTTATTCAATTTTTTTTTCTATTGTATTCAAATGTATTCTATTTGAAATTCGAATTTCAGAAGCTGGTTATTCTTTCTATTTTATTCTATTCTGTTTTTGTTATTGTATTGTATTCCTTTATTTTCTATTCTATTTTACTTTGTTTTTTATTTTCTATATTCTATCTTGTTCTGTTTTACTCTATTACATAGTTACCGTATTTTCCGGCATATAAGGCCCCGTACACACGACCAAACATGTATGCTGAAACTGGTCCGCGGACCAGTTTCAGCATACATGTTCGGTCATGTGTAGGCGCCAGCGGGCCGAATTCCAGCAAACATTTGCCCGCCGGGCCTTTTCCCAGCGGGCAAATATTCCTGGACTTGTTTTAAAACCGTCCGCTGGAATCCTGCCCGCTCGGACATGTATGGTCGTCAGTACAGACCTACCGTACATGTCCGAGCGCCCGCCGTCCCTCGCATGCGTCGAATGACTTTGACGCATGCGTGGAAGTATTTAAAAGGCAGGCCCGCCCACGTTGCCGCGTCATCGTCGCGGCGACGGCGCGGACACGCCCCGCGTATTGTTTACGCGCGGACTTCTGTACGATGGTTAGTACAGCCATCGTACAGAAGTCCCCGGGCAGACATGTACGATGAAAACGGTCCGACGGACCGGTTTCATCGTACATGTTTGCCCGTGTGTACCCGGCCTTAGATGACTTTCTAACCCCTTCAAATCTTCTTAAAAGTCGGGGGTCGTCTTATACGCCGGTAACCTAACTTACCTTATCCCAGAATTGCGGCCGTACGATTTTTCAAAAGCCACGCCTCCGACGTCTTCTGTTCCGTGATAGGCGGAAACACTCAGCTTCCCAGGAGGCACTGTTTTCAGTGTCCGCCTATCACGGAGGGCCTCTCGTCCTGTGTTTAGTGTCCGCCTATCACGGAGGGCCTCTCGTCCTGTGTTTAGTGTCCGCCTATCACGGAGGCCCTCTCGTCCTCGGAGAGAAAACTTGCTCATTTTGAAGTTTGATGTCAAAAAGTCCGACCATGTTTGGGCCTTAAAAAGAGGGATGATGGAAGGGAAATGGCTCATTCACCTATGTGTATAAATTTCACCTTGAGCTATTAAGCACTGTAAACAGCAGGTCATTTTTTCAACAGAGCTTAGAACAGATAACTAAGCATGTGAAACAGAGGTAATGGCAATAGCTCCACCTGCTTGCTAAAAAAATATAAATTATAAGAAATATAAAATATTTGAAAAATATCATAAAATATTTGTAATTCTTGTCTAAAATATAACTTTTTAAATGAAATTACCCCTTTAATAAATCTAAAAATGTAATAAATTATTCTATGTGGTGATTTTATTTAATTTATTTTTTGCTTTTGTGAAGGTATTGTCACTCGTTGTCCCCTGGTACTCAGGTTAAAAAAGTCTTCAAAGGGCTCGAAGTGGACCGGTGAAATCAAGTACCGTGACCAAAAAGTAAAACTTAAAAACCCAGGCGAAGTGGAGCATGAGGTCAGAAAAGGTAAAGCAATCCTGTCATTCCAGAGAGGGCAGAGCAGAGAGTTTGCCTTGTATTCACAAGGGTTGTGGACGCTGAGCTAGCATGGTCGACAGTTGCCCCTCTTCCTCCACCACTTTTTGACCACGCTGTTTAGTAGAGGACGAGTAAATAATTAGATGTTACTGACAGCGCTTGTCTTGGGCACCAGGTGCTAGCCCAAGGACCAATGCCATCACTACTTATGCTTGGTGAGTGTCAGCGAGACTGTAAACACATAACCAGGACTTTCTCACAGACATGCTCATAGCAAAGGGGGTGGTAGCAGGAGACCTCTGCTTGAGTGCCACAAAAGGAAAGTCCACAAATCGGGCTTCCTACAGGGGTGGAGCTGACAGGCAATACTAGCAGCAATTAAGACATGAAATACTGAAGAATCATGCAACATTTATTTTAAAGCGGAGCTCCGCTGGAAAAAAAATATTAAAAGCCAGCAGCTACAAATAGTGCAGCTGCTGACTTTTAATATTAGGACACTTACCTGTCCTGGAGTCCAGCGCCGTCCGCAGCAGAAGATGAGCGATCGCTCGTCACTCACTCTGCTGCCCCCCCCCCTCCGCCATCCTCGGTGAGGGAACCAGGAAGTGAAGCGCTCCGGCTTCACTGCCCGGTTCCCTACGGCGCATGCGCGAGTCGCGCTACGCCTGCCGATTGGCTCCCACTGTGTACTGGGAGCCGAGTGTTCCCAGAACACAAACGGGGGGGGAGGTGACGTCATGCCCGCAGTCTGCCCAAGACTGTGTGGCCGGAAGTGGGTGCAAATACCTGTCTTTAGACAGGTATCTGCACCCCCCTCCCCCCTGAAAGGTGTCAAATGTGACACCGGAGGGGGGGAGGGTTCCGATCAGCGGGAGTTCCACTTTAGGGTGGAGCTCCGCTTTAAGAAACAAATATGAGCATTTAAATATGAATCAACTGACTTGCCATTAAGTTTTCATTGCTGATGAGGAACTAATGTCTGCATCATGGTGGGTGGGCTCTTGCCATAATCTTCGCAGCATACTTGCACATTTTACTACACTTACCCTCCTCCCTCCAGCAATGTGGTGTCAGCTATCCTCTTTTTGCTGCAATCCAGGTCTTCTGCCGCGTACACGCGATCGGAAATTCCGACAAGAAAACCGTGTTGTTTTTTTGTTTTTTTTCGATGGAATTTTGGCTCACACAAAATTCCGACCGTCAAGAACGCGGTGACGTACAAGACGTATGATGGGCCGAGATCAATGAAGTTCAATAGGCAGTTTGACTCTTCTGCTTGATTTTGAGCATGCGTGTTTTTTTTGTGCATCGGAATTGCATACAGACGATCGGAATTATCGACAAGAACTTTTCTTGTCGGAAAAATTGAGAACCAGCTCTCACATTTTTGTTGTCGGAAGTTCGGAAGTTTTGTTGTTCGAAGTTTTGTTGTCGGAAGTTCCAACAGAAAAAGTCCGATGGAGCCTACACTTGTTGTAAATTTCCGATCGTGTGTACGCGGCATTTCAGTTTCAATATTTTTGACCATCTTGAGCATGCACATGGGAGTGAATTCATCCTGGAACCCAAGGCATGCTGAAATTGTATAGTAAGCTGTATAGTAAGCTGAGCATTGTACTAATAATCCAAAGCAAATTGCTAGCAGGCAAGGGAGAAGATTTTAGGGCAGAAGAGACATACAGAGCGGAGACCAGCATTGCATGTCCCTACAACCACTGGTCCACACCGACCCAGGTAAGGGGCCCACATGCAATTGAGTCACCAAACATTGACGAGCCCTCTCTGTCCAAAAAAAGGGGGCTTGGAATACAGGTAAGAATACCCATGGAAGCACCGCGGCCAGGGCCACCATCAGGGGGGTACAGGCAGTACACCTGTAAGGGGCCCGGAGGTCCCCAGTGGCCCGGAGGCCCACAGGGCCCCAGATGGCCACCCCCCTTTTTTTTATTTATTTTTTATTAAACGGACATTTTTTTTTAGAGGTCCCCAGGGGCCCGAAGGCCCCCAGTGCTCCGGATGGCAACCCCACCTTTTTTTATTTATTTTTTATTAAAAAAATGTATATATTTTCTAATATATTTTTATTTTATTTTTTATTAAAGGTCCAATTTTTTTAAAACATTTTTTAGGGGTCCGGGGATCCCCAGGGGCCCGGAGATCCCCAGTGCCCCGGATGACAACCCTCCTTTTTTTTTATATTTTTTTTAATTTTTGCTATATATATTTTTATTTTATTTATATATATATATATATATATATAAATATTATTTTATTTCTTTTTATATATATATATATATATATTGTTATTATAAAAGAGCCCAGAGGTCCCGGATGGCAACCCCCCCCTTTTTTTTTTGTAATTTATTTTTATAAAAAGAAAAAATTATATTTTGTGTATATATATATATTTTATTAAAGGGCCCAGAGGTCCCCAGGGCTACCCCTTTTTTTTTTTTATATATATATATATTTTTCTTTACTCCTTCTTTTTTTTGTAAAGGGCCCCCCCCCCGCTTCTCAATTTGCGGCAGCCGCCCCCCCCCCGCTTCTCAATTTCAGGCGGCACCCCCCCCCCCCGGTTCTCTGCTCCAGGGGGCCCATGCCTGAAGCTGTGTAAGGGACCCCATAATTCCTGATGGCGGCCCTGACCGCGGCCTCAGAGATGTGATTGACAGCAGCGCTCAATCCATCCGCTCTAGCCAATCAGCCGCTAGGCCGAGCGGCGAAGAGGAATATCGGGACCGCCGCACGGGACTTTGGGCAGGTCAGGTAAGTAAAACGGGGGCTCGGGGGGGCCGGCAACACCAGATGTTTTTTCACCTTTAATACATAGATTGCATTAAGGTGAAAAACATTTTTCATTTACAACCCCTTTAATACAGGCGTCTCTCAAAGTAAAGTTTTGTGTTTGCCCATTCCTTCTTTTTCTCTCCTAGCTCAAGACTGCATGGCTGGTGCCGGATACGGGGTCAGTGAGGAACTTATAACCCTGGAAGTTATATCTCCGAATGTTCCAGACCTGACTTTGATCGATCTCCCGGGAATCACACGGGTTGCCCTAGCCAATCAAGAGGCGGATATTGGACAGAAGGTTTGCACACCTCCCAACATTTTGAGATAGGAATGAGGGACACATACTAACAAATATGGCCCAGATCCACAAAGAAATTACGCGTATCGATACGCCGCGTAATTTCTAAGATGCCCCGTCGTATCTTTGTTTTGTATCCACAAAACAAGATACGCCTGAATCTGGGCTAGATCCGACTGGCGTGCGTCTTAGTACGCCGTCCGATCTTAGGTGCATATTTACGCTGGCCGCTAGGTGGCGCTTCCGTCGATTTCCGCGTCGAGTATGCAAATTAGCTAGATACGCCAATCCACAAACGTACGTCCGCCCGGCGCTTTTTTTACGTCGTTTACGTAAGGCTTTTTTCGGCGTAACGTTACCCCTGCTCTATGAGGCGTACGCAATGTTAAGTATGGACGTCGGGCCAGCGTCTAATTTTCCGTCGTGAACGTCGTTTGCGTAAAACATTCGCGAATAGGGCTTTGCGTAGAATTATGTTCATGTTGAAAGCATTGGCTTGTTGCGGGTTAATTTCGAGCATGCGCACTGGGATACCCCCACGGACGGCTCATGCATATAAAAGTGCATTTTATATACAACTATAGAGATCAGACCAGAATGAGGGACAAATGAGGAGGAAAGATGGACAGAGGGACATTGTTCCACATCAGGGACAGTCCCTCGAAATCAGGGACAGTTGGGAGCTATGGGTTGTAGCTTTAAGGCTTCAGGCCCTCAGGTCAGTCACCTGAGGCCGCATGGCAGCCTATGCTGAGGAGAGGCAGCAGCCTCCTCCCCACCTGAACCTCTCTCCTTAGAGATGGGCTGGACTGGAACCCCGAACCCGAGCCCATGTGCTCCTCAGATATAAATACAGCCATCCAGTATTCCCTGGGGCACACCCCCTTCTAATTGGCCAGGGCTGTATCTACATCCAAATCTGCTGGATTTCCTCCCACTGTCCAATATACTTAATTTCTATTGGATCTGTGTGAAACATCAAGACAGCATGAGCAGCACCAGAACACACTGAGCAGACCTCACTAAACAATCACAGCTCTCTGTTAAGCAGAAAAGCAAAAAACAATATACAGTGGAACCTCGGATTGCGAGTAACGCGGTTAATGAGCGTTTCGCAATACGAGCACTGTATTTTTAAAAACCGTAACTCGGTTTGCGAGTGTTGTCTCGCAAAACAAGCATGATTCAGGCCAAAGCGGTGTGCAGTACCGCGTTTGGCCTGCGGTGGGGGGCGCCAGAGCAGAGCCGAACGTCGCCAATCGGCACCGTTCGGAAATGCAAATCTTGGGAACAAATAACTGGATTCAGGTATGTGGTCATAACTTTGAGGCGGCGTAGCGTATCGCATATACGCTATGCCGCCGTAGGTCAGAGAGGCAAGTGCTGTGTTCACAAAGCACTTGCCTCCTAAGTTACGGCGGCGTAGCGTAAATGGGCCGGCCTAAGCGCGCCTAATTCAAATGTGGAACAGGGGGGCGTGTTTTATGTTAGTAACTGGTGACCCGACGTGATTGACGTTTTTAAGGAACGGCGCATGCGCCGTCCGTGGACATATCCCAGTGTGCATTGCTCCAAAGTACGCCGCAAGGACGTATTGGTTTCGATGTAAACGTAAATTACGTCCAGCCTACATTCACGGACGACTTACGCAAACGACGTAAAATTTTCAAATTTAGACGCTGGAACGACGGCCATACTTAACATTGGCTACGCCACCTAGGGGGCAGGTTTATCTTTACGCGGCGTATCTCTTACGGAAACGGCGTATCTTTACTGCGACGGGCAAGCGTATGTTCGTGAATCGGCGTATCTAGTCATTTACATATTCTACGCCGAAATCAACGGAAGCGCCACCTAGTGGCCAGCTAAAAAAATACACCCTAAGATACGACAGTGCAGACCGTCGTATCTTAGCTAGGTTTAAGTGTATCTAAGTTTGAGCATACACTTAAACTTACGACGGGCTTAGATTCCGAGTTACGTCGGCGTATCTGGTGATACGCCGACGTAATTCTTTGTGAATCCGGCCCTGTATTTTTAAAAGCGAGTGTTTCGCAAAAGCAAGCATGATTCAGGCCAAAGCGGTGTGCAGTACCGTGTTTGGCCTGAGGTTGGGGACGCCAGAGCAGAGCCGAACGTCGCTAATCGGCACCGTTCGGAAATGCAAATCTTGGGAACAAAGTCTTTCCGAGGTTTGCAGAGGTGTCTTTGGGCCTTTTCGGCTGTTTCCGAGGCTCTCCGGCGCCCCCCCGTCTCTGGCCGCATGCTGTATTGCATGCCATTGAACTCAATGCGGAACTAATTATTTCCGTTTACTTTGACTTCTATGGATTACGAGAATTCTCCTGAAACGGATGATGCTCTTAATCCGAGGTTCCACTGTACTTATTTTGGCCTAGTGACTTAGATAGCATGGAACGGAAGCTGTAAAATACAAAAAAACACTCAAATAAGCAGCATTTTCAGAAGAAAGTTAGCATGGGCAGTCCTTGTATATCTACCAGGGCCGCCATCAGGAAAAATTATGGGGCCCCTTTACACAGCTTCAGGCATGGGCCCCCTGGAGCAGAGAACCGGTGGGGGGTAGGGGTGCCGCCGTCTCAAATTAAGAAGCGCAGGGGAGGGGCGTGCCACAAATTCAGGTCGGGGGGCTTTGGGTACTGACGAACAGAAAAAAAAGAGGGGGTTGCCCTGGGGACCTCTGGGCCCCTTACCAAATATATATATATATATATATAATATAAAAATTATAATAAAAAAAAAAGAGGGGGGGTTATCATCTGGGCCCTTAAATAAAAAAAATATATAAAATAAAAATTATAACAAAAAAATGTAAAAAAAGGGGGGTTGCCATCCAGGGCCCTGAGGACCTTTGGGCCCCTGTGGACCTCTGGGCCCTTTAATATAAACAAACAAATATTTAAAACATGTAAAAAAAAAAAATAAAAAAAAGGGGGGTTGCCATCCGGGGCCCTGGGGACCTCTGGGCCCTTTAATAAAAATAAACAAAAAAATTAATATATAAAAAAATTAAAATTATAAAAAAAAAGAAGGGGGGGAGGGGGTTGCCATCCGGGGCCCCTGGGGACCTCTGGGCCCTTTAATAAAAATAAACAAAAAAATATATAAAAAAAAAAAATAAAAAAAAGGGGGGTTGCCATCCGGGGCCCTGGGGACCTCTGGGCCCTTTAATAAAAATAAACAAAAAAATTAATATATAAAAAAATTAAAATTATAAAAAAAAAGAAGGGGGGGAGGGGGTTGCCATCCGGGGCCCTGAGGACCTTTGGGCCCTTTAATATAAACAAACAAATATTTAAAAAATGTAAAAAAAAAATATATATAAAAAAGGGGGGTTGCCATCCGGGGCCCTCTGGGCCCTTTAAAAATAAACAAAAAATAAATATATAAATAAATTCAAATTATAAAAAAAAAGGGGGGGGTTGCCATCCGGGGCCCTGAGGACCTTTGGGCCCTTTAATATAAACAAACAAATATTTAAAAAATGTAAAAAAAATATATTTAAAAAAGGGGGGTTGCCATCCGGGGCCCTGGGGACCTCCGGGTCCCCGGGGACCTTTGGGCCCTTTAATAAAAATAAACAAAAAAATTAATATATAAAAAAAAATTAATTATAAAAAAAAAAGGGGGGGGGGGTTGCCATCCGGGGCCCTGGGGACCTCCGGGTCTCTTACAGGTGTACTGTATGTACCCCACTGATGGCGGCCCATTTACATTTGGTCACCTTTTCATTACAGCAAACTGCTAACTGGAAAATTTCATGTTTTTCTAGATTAAAAGGATGATCAGCAAGTACATTATGAAGCAGGAGACCATCAATTTGGTCGTGGTTCCCAGTAATGTGGATATTGCAACAACAGAGGCTCTGGAAATGGCCAAAATTGTGGACCCCAGCGGACAGAGGACATTAGGTACAAAATAACTGTTATTGAAAATCAATTTGCTTTGATACATTACCAACAGATACGAAGATTAACCGCTTCCATACCGGGCATTTTCACCCCCTTCCTGCCCAGACCAATATTTAGTTTTCAGCGCTGTCGCATTTTGAATGACAATTGTGCGGTCATGCAACACTGTACCCAAATATAAACTTTATGTTTTTTTTCCCCACAAATAGAGCTTTCTTTTGGTGGTATTTGATCATCTCTGTGGTTTTTATTTTTTTGCGCTATAAACAAAAATAGAGCGCCAAATGTGTGTTCCTCTTTACTGGGAACACACATCGGTCTCCTCTCCTCTGACAGGACATGGATCGGTGTGTGTTTACACACACCGATCCATGGTCCTGCAAAAAGCACAAAATAATTAGAGGTGGAGGAAAGAAAAGGAAAAAAGGTAGGAAGGTACAGATGTCGCTCACCGGGGGGGACAGCGGAGGGGGGGGGGGATATTGTTTTTTTTTTTTTTTTCTCTCTCTCCTTCCTCTCTTCCGGTCCATGGTTCTACATGGACGGAGGAGGAGAGGAGGTGGAGATAAAGAGGGGGTCTTGAGGAGGGGAAGGGGGGCGGGAATGAGGGGGGGAAAAAATGGGGAAGGAAGGGTGACGGAGATAAAGAGGGAATTACCGTATTTATCGGCGTATAACGCACACTTTTTTCCCCTGAAAATATGGGGAAAATCACGGGTGCGCGTTATACGCCGATACTGTACCTCGGCTCGGAGGAGAAGGAGGGGGACGAGTGCCGCCGGAATTCACGCGCCATATCTCCTGTTTACTCGGCACACGTCACACACACATTCCCGCTTCCGCCACCGGCATTGGACCAGTGTTCTATTAATCACAGACGCTGGTCCAATGCCGATGGCGGAGGCGGGACTGTGTGTGTGACTGCTGCCGAATGAACAGGAAATGACGGCTCGGATGATGGCTCGGCTCGGTGATTCCCACGAGAGAAGGTGAGGCTGCATTTGGGCACAGGCTGCATTTGGACACAGGCTGCATTTGGGCACAGGCTGCATTTGGGCACAGGCTGCATTTGGACACAGGCTGCATTTGGGCACAGGCTGCATTTGGGCACAGGCTGCATTTGGACACAGGCTGCATTTGGGCACAGGCTGCATTTGGGCACAGGCTGCATTTGGGCACAGGCTGCATTTGGGCACAGGCTGCATTTGGGCACAGGCTGCATTTGGACACAGGCTGCATTTGGGCACAGGCTGCATTTGGGCACAGGCTGCATTTGGGCACAGGCTGCATTCCCTCTGAAATTGGGGTGCGCGTTATACGCCGGCGCGCGTTATACGCCGATAAATCCGGTAGTTTAATCAAGAAATATACATAGGGAAAATATGGATAATTAGGGAGGAGATGAAATAACTGGGGAAGAATAGGAATAGTATTTTGGTTATGACATCTCTCCTAGGGGGAATGGATTTAAAAAAACTGTTTGTGATATAGTATATTATAATTTCCCTCGGTGGTAAACTGTAATTAGTAAAAATAGTTGAAGAGAGAGATGTAATGTAATATCCATGTGTTGTTTTCATGGATTTTGCTTGTTCCTTTTCTTATGTTTCCTGTATTGCTTTCTTGCCTTTAAAAAAAAAAAAAAATATAGAAGAAAAAAAAAAAAGCACAAAATATTGTTTTTTTTCATTTATAGCGCAACAAATAAAAACCGCAGAGGTGATCAAATACCACCAAAAGAAAGCTCAATTTGTGGGAAAAAATGGGCGTCAATTTTGTTTGGGAGCGACGTCGCACTTTCAAAGTGCGACAGCGCTGAAAACTAAAAATTGGTCCGGGCAGGAAGGGGGTGAAAATGCCCTGTATGGAAGGGGTTAAGGTTAAGAATAAGGATGGGCAGGATGCACTGGACTGCATCAAAAACACACCAAAAATGGACTAGAATGCATCAAAAAATGCGTCAAACGCGCATACAGAAAAGCACCTGGAACTCATCCGGACTGCTTTTCTATGGTGTGAACTGACCCTTCCCTTAGGCTTTTCCTTATAACTGAAGGAAGTTGTATAGAGTGGAGAGGGATTGGAACATCAGTTGTTTTTTTTGTTTTTTTTTATGCTTTCCCCCCTCTCTTTTTGACCCTGTGACAATTATAATCAAGAATGAAAGTGTAAGACCTCGTACACACGACGGGACATGTCCGATGAAAACGGTCCGCGGACCGGTTTAATCGGACATGTCCGCTGCCTGATTTCGGTCTGATGGCTGTACACACCATCAGACCAAATTTCCCGCGGACAGCGAACGCGGTGACGTGGCCGCGCCGATGACGCGGCGACGTGCGCGACCCTGGAAGGTCAATGCTTCCACGCATGCGTCGAATCACTTCGACGCATGCGAGGGCTTTCGGCCGAGCGGACATGTCCGGTGAGTCGTACAGACGACCGAACATGTCCGACGCACAGGCTTCCAGCGGACATGTTTCTTAGCATGCTAAGAAACATTTGTCCGCTGGAAACCTGTCCGATCCGCCGGACAATTGTCCGGTCGGCCGTACAGACGACCGAACATGTCTGCGGAAACTGGTCCGACGGACCAGTTTCAGCAGACATGTTCGGTCGTGTGTACGAGGCCTAAGAAAATTCACAATTTTGAGTGGTCTTCAGAGCAGGAGGGAAATCTTCCAATGAGAACATTAGTTCTAGTGACTACCAGGGAAATTCCTCCCTTTAGGCCAGGTTCACACTATTGAGAATCGGAAGTGAGTTTCCCGCATCCAATTTGCATAGCAGGAGATTGTGAGCGACTCTCTATGGAGCCGGTTCACACATCTCCAAAGCGGCTCCGGAGGGAATTGCACAGGAGTCCTGTGCGTCTTTTTGGTCCATTTCGGGTCTGAATTCAGCCAAAGATTCGGGCTGAGATCAGACCTGAACCGGTGAATGGAGACGCCCCGGACCCCCTGCTGTGAGCTGCTCCGTGCTCTCGTGTGAACCCAGCCTCAGAGGGTTTACTTTCCACTCCTTGTGGAGGCAATGGAAGGGATGGATGGGAAATCTCCCCAACGCGACACAGATGGCCAAGAAGAGTTATGACCCCCTCTTTACTCAGGCCAATTTTCAGCGCTGTCACACTTTGAATGACAATTGCGCCGGTCATGCAACACTGTACCCAAATGGAATTTATATAATTTTTTTCACACACACACAGAGCTTTCTTTTGGTGGAATTTATTCACCACTGGGTTTTTTTTTTACCACTTCAGCCCCGGACCATAATGCTGCTCAATGACCGGACCACTTTTTGCGATTCGGCACAGCGTTGATTTAACTGACAATTGCGCGGTCGTGCGACGTGGCTCCCAAACAAAATTGGCGTCCTTTTTTTCCCACAAATAGAGCTTTCTTTTGGTGGTATTTGATCACTTCTGCGGTTTTTAGTTTTTGCACAATAAACAAAAATAGAGCGACAATTTTGAAAATAATTAATATTTTTTACTTTTTGCTGTAATAAATATCCCCCAAAAATATATAAAAAAAACTATTTTTTTCCTCAGTTTAGGCCGATACGTATTCTTCTACCTATTTTTCGTTAAAAAAAATTGCAATAAGTGTTTATTGATTGGTTTATGCAAAAGTTATAGCGTTTACTAAATAGGGGGTAGTTTTATGGCATTTTTATTAATATTTTTTTTTTACTAGTAATGGCGGCGATCAGCGATTTTTTTTGGTACTGCGACATTATGGCGGACACTAAGGACACTTTTGACACATTTTTGGGACCATTGGCATTTTTAATAGCGATCAGTGCTATAAAAATGCATTGATTACTATAAAAATGCCACTGGCAGTGAAGGGGTTAACACTAGGGGACGAGGAAGGGGTTAATTATGTTCCCTGGGTGTGTTCTAACTTAAGGGGGGGTGGAACTGGTTTGGGGAAATGACAAATCGCTGTTCATACATTGTATGAACAGACGGTCAGGCATTTCTCCCCCTGACAGGACCGGGAGCTGTGTGTTTGGTTCTCGCTCTGTAACGAGCGATCGCGGGTGCCCGGTGGCGATCGTGCCCGCCGGCCACGCGCGCCGGGATCAGGGACGAGCGGGGGGCGTGCGCCTCTATTGGCTGAAAGGCGAGATGACGTATAGCTACGTGATCTCACCCAGCCGTGCCGACCTGCTGCTGTATAACTGTGGCGGCTGGTCGGCAAGTAGTTAAAAAAAGACCGAAAATGTTTAAAAAAAAATTGTAGTTTCTGTCAGTAAATTTAGTAAATAAATATTTTTTCATTCACTGATGTGTGCTGATGAGGCGGCACTGATGGGCACTGATGAGACAGCACTGAAGGACACTGATTAGGTGGCACTGACGAGGAAGCACTAATATGCCTCACTGATGGGCACTGATAGGTGGCACTGATGGGTGGCAATTATGGGCACTGATTGGCAGCACTAATGGGCAGCACTGATGGGTACTGATAGGTGGCACTAATGGGCAGCACTGATTGGTGTCACTGATGGGGCTGCACTAATAATCAGGTCACTAATGATCAGTGCCCTGATTATCTGTACAGGTTTCCCCTTGGAGGAGATACCACTGATTGGCTCTCCTCTCCTCACACTCTGTCAGTGTGAGGCAAGGAAAGCCAATAAATGGCACCTTCACATTTACATGTAATCGGCTGTGATTGGACACAGCCGATCACGTGGGTAAAGAGCCGCGGCATCGTAAAAGCGGTGACACAGGGGAGATCCCGCCCACCATTATTTTACTATACGGCAGGCGGGATCTAGTTAACGTGGTTGTAAACCCTAAGGCCCCATACACACGGGAGGATTTATCCGCGGATACGATCCAGCGGACCGTTTCTGCGGATAAATCCTCTCGAGGATTTCCGCGGATTTCTATGCGATGGAATGTACTCACCATCGCATTGAAATCCGCGCTGAAATCCTCTGGCGATGACGTGTCGCGCCGTCGCCGCGATTATGACGCGGCGACGTGCGCTACGCTGTCATATAAGGAATTCCACGCATGCGTCGAATCATTACGACGCATGCGGGGGATCCCTTCGGACGGATGGATCCGGTGAGTCTATACAGACCAGCGGATCCATCCGTTGGGATGGACTCCAGCAGATAGATTTGTTTAGCATGTCAGCAAATATTCGATCTGCTGGAAATCCATCCCAGGGGATAAATATCCGCGGAAACAGATCCGCTGGAATGTACACACCATAGGATCTATCCGCTAAAACCCATTTGCTGGGATTTTTCAGCGGATGGATTCTATCGTGTGTATGGGGCCTTAGGCCTCGTACACACCACCGTACACATGCTAAGAAATGTATCCGCTTGAATCGGATCCGGTGGTGTGTCCCCTCCCTCGCATGCGTCGTAATGATTCGACGCATGCGTGGAAGTACTTACCTTCCAGCGTCGCGCACGTCACCGCGTCATCATCGCGGATGAATTCCGCACGGATTTTGATCCGATGGTGAGTACAAGCCATCGGATCCAAATCCGGAGGAGGAATCTCCGCTGGAAACGGTCGGGCGGACCGTTTCCAGCGGAGATCCCCTCGTGTGTACGGGGCCTTAGATATACCCAGTGAAGTGACTGGTCTGAAACAAATCCTCCTATGTACGGTGTACATGTTTATCTGCATTCTTCTCTTCACTACAGCCGGGCAAAGTCCAGAATTTATAAATCTTGTCTGAGATGTCAAAAAAAGGGGGCAGAGAGCTGAAATTACACTCTGCAGAGCTCAGTGAGGAGAGCTCTGAGAGCTGATTGGAGAGAAAAGACACACCCCCTCCACACAGCTTACATGAACAGAGCTAAAACTGTCAATCAGCTGGAGCTTCCTCCCCTGTCACCATTATCCTCTTGGTGGCAGGAAATCAGAAGTGACTCATGCGAATAGCAAAGGAAGGAGGCAGCAGACAGAAATGACTCTTCATGCTCTGGCTTGAGACAAGTACACACTATAGAGGGATATGCTTTGTTCAAATTTCACGTCTGAGGCCCCGTACACACGGCCGAGAAACTCGACGAGCAAAACACATTGTTTTGGTTGTCGAGTTCCTTGTGAAGCCGCCGAGGATCTCGCCGAGCCAAGTTTCCCCATTGACTAACGAGGAAATAGAGAACATGTTCTCTATTCGGCCCGACGAGATCCTCGTCGGTTTCCTCGGCCAAAAGTGTACACACCACCGGGTTTCTCGGCAGAATACGGCTCCCATCGAGTTTCTGGCTGAATTCTGCCGAGAAACTCGGTTGTGTGTACGAGGCCTGAGGTTTACCACCACTTTAGCTATCAGAAGCCATCCCAATAAATATTTTTCCAGGAAGTAACTGCTTGGCGGCCATTGGGTACTTTTAGACAGGGAAGGAAAACTTTATGGCTTTGATAATGCTGAACATTTCCTGTAACTTCTCTCCCAGGGATCTTGACCAAGCCCGACCTGGTTGACAACGGAGCAGAAGAAGACATTGTTAACATTGTGAGAAACCTGGTCTACCAACTCCGGAAGGGCTATATGATTGTCAAATGTCGCGGACAGAAAGAGATCCTGAATAACGTTTGCCTAGAAGATGCCATAAGGAACGAGAGAGCTTTCTTTGAAAACCATGAACATTTTAGGTAGAGTGACAATCATTTTGGTCTTCTTAGTAACAGACGATGTTTGATTATTTGCCCTTCTGTATTATTTTTTTTTTATATATATATATATTTTATTTGTTTTCAAAGAAATGAGCAGATACACGTTAAGGGCATTCACAATAGTCACATCTTGTTATACCATCAACCTATACATCAGTCACTTAAATTAACAATCAAGCGAAAAAGAAAAGAAAAACCGGAGGGGAGACCCCCCCGATATAGGCTCCTGTTTGGGCTTACCCCTCTCGGTGGTCTCTACCCTTCTGGTTGTCTTCCGGGTTCCTTACATTAGCTACCCCTCAACATGTATCGACTACAAACTATCTTATTCCTCCTAATTCCCCCTACCCCCCAAAAAAAAGGGAACCCCCCCCCCAAAGTCCCCTCCTTCACCTCTCCTTCCCCCAGGCCCATTCACGGACGACTTACGCAAACAACGTAACTATTTCAAATTTCGACGCGGAAACGACGGCCATACTTAACATTGTTACGCCGCACTTATGCCTCATATAGCAGGGGCAACTATACGCCGGGAAAAGCCTAACGTAAACGTCGTAACTTTACTGCGTCGGTCGGGCGTACGTTCGTGAATTCGCGTATCTAGCTAATTTGCATACTCAACGCGGAATTCGACGGAAGCGCCACCTAGCGGTCAGAAAAAATATGCAGTTAGGATCTGACGGTGTAAGAGACTCACGCCTGTCGGATCTAATGGATATCTATGCGTAACTGATTCTTGGAATCAGGCGCATAGATACGACGGCTCGTATTAGGACTTACGACGGCGTACATGACGCTGCGCCGTCGTAAGTCCTTTCTGAATCTGGGCCAGTGTGTGTGTGTGTGTGTGTGTATATATATATATATATATATATATATATTTTTTATGCGCAATTTTTTATTTTTGAGGCGGGTGGGGAATCCTGGGTGAGTTCCCACACTTTTTTCCCAGGACTTGACCCCTGAGAATGTCCATATAAACTTGTGTTCAACAAATCCAATAGTCCAGGAAAAAGTGCTGACAGGATAGTGCCTCCACCAAACAATAACACTGCCGCTTACCCGATGGATGTGATCTCTAATTATAGGAGATCAATATGCGCATATGGTTGATAGCCCAGCCTGGGGTCTCTATTGGTAGCATAAATGTAGTTCAATATTGCATAGAAGATGTCTCAAACAACATAGCAATTCAGGATGCACCACATAAAAAAAAGGAAGGTACTGGCATAGTGTAAAACCCTTAAAATTTTTAATAAGTGTAGCGCCGGACTACTTTCAGAGCGGGTGCTATATTAAATTTAGGGGGAAAATTCAGAGAAATAGTTGACTCTGAATTCGTATGATTGTTTCAATTTGGGTCTCTGCTCTAACTTGGCTGTACTGTGGGTTAACCTTTTGTCCGGGGACTCAAGTCACCCTCCGGACGGCAGGTGGCAGCAGTGGGGTCAAGTGTTCTGAGTGCCACTCCTTAGCGGCCAGTGAGAGGTTGGCAGTCTCGCTTTGCATGCTGGGGAGGGGTATAAAGGGGGCAGACGCTGTTGCCTCGAGGTTCATCTTCTTCCTCGTGTGGCGCCCACTATTGGGGTAGCCATTCCACGACACCCCCGCATATGGCCCTCCTGGCCAGGGTGTGCATGGGTAGCAGTGTTCCTGGTTCCGGGACCACGTTGACCCGAAGCAACTGATCTGCTGTGCGGACCCAGTGTTTGACTGGGTCCCCAACTTGGAGGGGTCCCGAGCTGTCCGTCCAATTGGAGGAGGCTGGACGATGAGGAGCCTGTCCGGTGGATACCAAGCACGAGGCTGGTGTTCCAGGAGGGGTCTGTCCATTCATCGGGGACTACCTGGAATCTGACAGGCTGGATGTTGGTCGCCTGTCAGTCGCTAACTTGCAAAAGAAACTACCTGAAGGAGATCCGGGTGTTGAATCTACAGAGAAAGGATTCTGGACTATAATTGTCTCCATTCTTTTGGGAGGGTCTGTGGCAGAGACTTAATCCTAAGTTTGAGTGACACCCTGGATGCCAGGCTGGTAAGAGAGGCCTGTCCAGGTGCGCTACACCCACTCGGGCTGGAGTGGCGAAGTAAACTATTGTTGGAAGCAGGACTGTTTCCCGTATGCAGTTACACCTGAATCTGCTGTCTCCTATTTGCTATCCCTTCACCTTTTAACCGTTTGATTGTTTCCGGCTGGGTAATAAAAGCACAGAAAGACATTCCCTGCACTACAACTCTCATCAAGTACCCTAGACGGCGGAGATACAGAGGTAACATGCCACCCAAAACAAACCAGCAACTCCTTCGGGGGTAGTGCTACAAATGTAACATAAAAATGCACACTTACATCGAAGAAGTGAGATAAAGCATATTCAACCAGGTTCAAGCCCAGGTCCTGACAGCTTGCTAACTGTGGGGGAGGTGCTTTGCCTGGAGGGGAAGACAGAGATCGGTGTTCCTCAGAAGATCTCCATCTTCCCCTCTGACAGAACGCGATTTGCCTTGTTTACATAGGCAGACCGCCGTTCTGTCTGCCTCGGCAACGTTTGGCGGGTCCTGGCGGACATCAGGTGCGCCGGACATGCCGATTGGCTCCCGCTTGTGCCCAGTCACATCGGGAGTGGGTCGCCGGCGACCCGTGCCCCAGACCTGGCAATCGAAATCACGTACAGATACGTTATTTTGTGCTGAAGGGCCGCCCTGCTGCAGTAAATTTAAGTGGGGCGGTCCAGAAGCGGTTAAGATGGTGTGGGGAGGTCGATTTGAGATTGCGATCTTTTAACGATTAATCGTGCGTCTCTACTTTCCAACTGAAATCTGTGCAGTTTTTCCTTTAGTTTTCATGCATGTATGGTGTGAGCGAGCCCTAAAAAAAAAACGGTAATTGGTTCCGTCGAGTACTTGAGAAAAAGTATCGGTACTCGGGCCTAAAAAATGGTTATCGGTGCATCCCTCCTGTCCACGGCGCTGATTATAAATTAGACTGAGAATGCAATCATAAAAATCTTGATACCCTAAGGCCCCGTACACACGACCGAACATGTCTGCTGAAACTGGTCCGCAGACCAGTTTCAGCGGACATGTTCGGTCGTCTGTACGTCCGACCGGACAATTTTCCGGCGGATCGGACAGGTTTCCAGCGGACAAATGTTTCTTAGGCCCCGTACACACGAGAGGATTTATCCGTGGATACGGTCCACCGGACCGTTTCCGCGGATAAATCCTCTCGAGGATTTTGATCCGATGGAGTGTACTCACCGTCGGATCGAAATCCGCGCCGAAATCCCATCGCGATGACGTGTCGCGCCGTCGCCGCGATGATGACGCGGCGACGTGCGCGACGCTGTCATATAAGGAGTTCCACGCATGCGTCGAATCATTACGACGCATGCGGGGGATTGATTCGGACGGATTGATCCGGTGAGTCTGTACAGACCAGCGGATCAATCCGTTGGGATGGATTCAAGCGGATAGATTTGAAAGCATGTCTTCAAATTTTTATCCGCTGGAAATCCATCCCAGGGGATAAATATCCGCGGAAACAGATCCGCTGGAGTGTACACACCATAGGATCTATCCGCTGGAGCCGGTCCGCGGATCAATTCCAGCGGATGGATCCTCTCGTGTGTACGGGGCCCTAGAATGCTAAGAAACATGTCCGCTGGAAGCCTGTCCGTCGGACATGTTCGGTCGTCTGTACAGACTCACCGGACATGTCCGCTCGGCCGAAAGCCCCCGCATGCGTCGAAGTGATTCGACACATGCGTGGAAGCATTGACCTTCCAGGGTCGCCGCGTCATCGTCACGGCGACGGCGCGGCCACGTCACCGCGTATCCTGTACGCGGGGATTTTGGTTCGATGGTGTGTACAACCATCAGACCAAAATCCGGCAGCGGACATGACCGATGAAAACAGTCCGTTCGTGTGTACGAGGCCTTAGAAATAAGAAAACGTTATACAATTCACACAAGATCCCCGGAGGAATTAATGCCGTATTTTGTTTTTCTTTTTTCAGCGTCCTGTTAAATGAAGGCTATGCTACAATCCCATCACTGGCAGAAAAACTGACCATTGAGCTTGTTGATCATATCAGTGTAAGTCACTTACAAACCATCATTTCAGCTGTGGCTTTATCAGTGAAAAGGAATGTTTTATTTTTTTTCTCTCAAACAATACTGTAGGTGCAAGTACTCCCCCCCCCCCCTTTCTTGTCTCAGCCCAGGGATTTCTTAATGCAGGGGCACCCCTGGGAATTGCCCAGGTGCATGGGGGCCCTATAAAAATCTTGCATTACATCATACTTGCCAACTGTCCTGGATTTGCTGGGACAGTCCAACTTTTTACAAAGCTGTCCCGGGAAGGCTGTGTCCCAGGCTGGTTCCCGGAACCTGTACTGTGCCCTTCTGCCTCCTCCATACTGTGTTCTTTGTGTTGTCTTTGATTTATGTTTTTTTTTTTTTTTATGGTTTAAAATTTTAAGATTTTATTGAAAGTACTAATAATTATGGGGCAAATCCACAAAAAACCTGCCTAACTTAACTTTCAGCAGTTAAGTTACACTGGCGGAAAATTTCTACCTAAGTGCCCGATCCACAAAGCACTTACCTAGAAATTTTCGGCTGTGTAACTTAAGTGCCTCCGTCGCAAGGCGGTCTTCTCATCCAGGGGGCGATGACAATTTAAATGAGGCGCGCTCCCGCGCCGGACGTTCTGCACATGCGTGTGACGTCATTTTTCCCGACGGGCAGCGCGCGAAATTACGTTACGTCGGGCTTTGTGGATTGCGACGGGACAATAAAGTTGCGTCGGGAAAAAAAAAAAGTTACGCGGCGAAAAATAAAATTCGAAATTTAAAAAAAATAACGGCGATCGAAAAAAAGGTATGTTTTTACAAGGTGTTACTAGTTTACACTTTGTAAAAGCATCCCTAATTTTACGCATGCAAAACGTAACTTACGCAGAAAACACAAAGCTAAAAAGCTTTGTGGATCTGCCTAAGTACTCATTTGCATACGCAAAGCGGCATTTCGACTCGAAATGCCCCCAGCGGCGGATGCGGTACTGCATCCTAAGATCCGACAGTGTAAGTCTATTACAGATGTCGGATCTTCTGCCTATCTTTGGAAAACTGATTCTGAGGATCAGTTCCAAAGATAGGCACAGGGATACGCAGGCTGAACAGCAGTTCTGCCTGCGTATCCCTTTTGAGGATTTGGCCCTATATGCTTAATTCTATTAACTATTTATTCTTTGGTGTGTAAATTGGGGCATGCTGGTAGGGGGCCCCAGAGCATTACTTTGCCCAGGGGCCCATGATGCTATTAAGTCGGCCCTGTCTTAGGCTTCATGCACACTGAAGCTGATAAACTGCAGTTTATTGGCGTTTTGGACTTTTTTTAAAAAGCCCATAAACTGAACTCTATTAGCTGGATTCAGGTATGTCGGCGTAATTTTGAGGCGGCGTAGCGTATCGCATATACGCTACGCCGCCGTAAGTCAGAGAAACACGGTAGTATAAGGAGCATCCTGAAAGCAGGAGAGAGCAGAGTGATAGAGAGAAGAGCTCATTAATCTGCTGCTTCTCCTTTCACTGTCCAGACATAAGGTGGATCTCCTGGATGGCATGAAATACAAATCCTTTGGCAGGTAAAATAGTTTCCTTATGTGTTTTTCATCAGTGTATTGACCTGTTTGCCTGGAGTTCAGCTTTAGGATATACACTAGGCTTCTGATCTAAACATAATTTTCTGTTTTGTAACTATATTTTTTATATATTTTTTTACTTTTAGCAAAGTTTACCCACTTTGGAGCATCAGATCAAAGAGAAACGCAGGAAGGCAGAAGAGAGGCTGAAAGTTATTGGCACAGGGGTCCCAGAGTCTGAAATGGAAAAAGCTTCCTGTCTCATTAATGTAAGTGCAGGTCCATAAATCCCCGACCACAAGGTGCCTGCTCAGATATTCAATTTAGCTACAAAGTGATACAGTGGAGCATAATCTGTTCCAGGAGAATGTTCGTAATCCAAAGTACTCGCATATTAACCACTTAAGCCCCGGACCAATATGCAGCCTAAAGACCCAAGGTGTTTTTACAGTTCGGGACTGCGTCGCTTTAACAGACAATTGCGCGGTCGTGCGACGTGGCTCCCAAACAAAATTGGCGTCCTTTTTTCCCCACAAATAGAGCTTTCTTTTGGTGGTATTTGATCACGTCTGCGGTTTTTAGTTTTTGCGCTATAAACAAAAATAGAGCGACAATTTTGAAAAAAAAGCAATATTTTTTACTTTTTGCTGTAATAAATATCCCCCAAAAACATATATAAAAACATTTTTTTTCCTCAGTTTAGGCCGATACGTATTCTTCTACCTATTTTTAGTAAAAAAAATCGCAATAAGCGTTTATCGATTGGTTTGCGCAAAATTTATAGTGTTTACAAAATAGGGGATAGTTTTATTGCATTTTTATTTTTTATTTTTTTTTTACTACTAATGGCGGCGATCAGCAATTTTTTTCGTGACTGCGACATGGCGGACACTTCGGACAATTTTGACACATTTTTGGGACCATTGTCATTTTCACAGCAAAAAATGCATTTAAATTGCATTCTTTATTGTGAAAATGACAGTTGCAGTTTGGGAGTTAACCACAGGTTTGGGGGTGTGGCTGTAGGAATGACGTCATCGATCGTGTCTTCCCTATAAAGGGAATGACGCGATCGATGCGCCGCCATAGTGAAGGACGGGGAAGCCGTGTTTACACACGGCTCTCCTCGTTCTTCAGCTCCGGGGAGCGATCGCGACGGAGCGGCTATAAACAAATAGCCGCGCCGTGGTCCCGGATCGCTCCCCGAGCGGACCCGACCTCCGCATGTAGCGGGGGGGGTCCCGATCGGACCCCCCACCCGCTAATAGGCGAGGACGTACCTATACGCCCATGTGCCTGTACGTGCCATATTGTGGACGTATATGTACATGGGGTGGTCCTTAAGTGGTTAAAGCGAGTTTCCCCATTGAAGTCAATGGAAACTAAAATAATTTGTTCTGCTATGACTTCAATGGCATGCAATACCGTATGCGGCCAGAGGCAGGGGGGCACTGGAGAGCCTCAGAAACAGCCGGAAAGGCCAAAAGGACAGCCTCGGAAAGGATTGGGAACGTAGTCATTCCGAACTGCGCCGATCAGCTATGCTCGGCTCCAGCTTATGCAAGCTCATATTCAGTAAAGCAGGAAGAAGAAGAACAATGAGTCGGTCTCTTCATTGACATTTGAGATGAGTTGCTCATACCTGGGGACTCTTTAGTGGAATATGGCTCACATGGAGATCGTGGTGCCCTGGTGGGTTTGATTGGCCAGTGTTTTGGTGGAGGCGGGTCTCTTGTTTGCACCAGAAACACAGTAGCTTGGTGGCCTTGAAGCTAAGTGGTTGGCATGAACATGGTGAGACCGGGCTGTCTACTCTAGGAGATGGGACCCCGTTAACCATGTGACTTTTGTAGACTAGGGGTTTCCTGATAGGCTCTTAGGCCATAACTAGTGAGCTAACGCTTGGGGTTAGGCCTCCGATGCCCTTAGCAGAAGAGCTCCTGATGTAGACCCCTAGTGCAGGATCTTTCAGCTGCTGATAAGGGGCTTTACACATGTGCGAAAACCTTTTGTACCTGCCCAAAGGAACTGCTAGGGTTCATGTAGATATTGGTCCCGTGAATGTGAGAGAGCTGCCCCAGCAGGAAATTGGGAGTGGAAGGATTCTAAAAATCTATTCTCCTGTATATCTACTACATTATGAATGAGCTACAGATCAGTGGCGGTGCGTCTATAAAGGGCGCAGGAGCACCACTCTATCGCTATAGAATGAATCTATCTATGGTCGCTGCTGACACCCCCTATTCAGGTGTCCGGCCCCTTTTTGGGCGCCAGGCACCTGAATTACATCGGCGGGGGTGGTCGCTGTTCTTTCAGCTGTGTGTTAGCAAAGCGAAGGAATTTCACTGAACCGCCTCTCAGCCAATTAGGTTGCCGTGTCTGTTACCGGTGACCTGATTGGCTGAAATGTCAGGCGCTGTGATTGGACACCTGAGAGAGGACGGAAAAAGACATGGAGGGCGTGCAGGAGACCGCCGCTGATCCGCTGCGAGACAGGTAAGTGGCGGGCAGCATCTGATGGGGCACAGTAGCAGCAATTGATGGGCACAGTAGCAGCAATTGATGGGCACACTGGCAGCATCTGATGGGGCACAGTAGCGGCAATTGATGGGGCACACTGGCGGCAATTGATGGGGCACACTGGCAGCAATTGATGGGGCACACTGGCAGCAATTGATGGGCACAGTGATGGCAATTTATGGGTACAGAGGCTGTCGGATTATCCGACAACATCCTGTCATCACACAATTCCCGTCGGATTATCCGATCGTGTGGTGTGTACAGGCCCTAAAGGGGTTGTAAAGGTACAATTTATTTCCCTAAATAGCTTCCTTTACCTTAGTGCAGTCCTCCTTCACTTACCTCATCCTTCCATTTTGCTTTAAAGCCTAGGTTCACACTGCTGCGAATTCAAAATCGCGGTAAAATGCGCGATTTTCCTGCGATTTTGCGGCTGCGATTCTGCCGCGATTTTGCCGCGATGTAAATCGCGGCCCGAAATCGCAAAAAGTAGTACAGGAACTACTTTTTGAAATCGCAGATGCGGCGTCGCACTGATTAGGACAGTGCCATTGCCGACAATTGCCGCCGATTTGAGATGCGATTTGACATGTCAAATCGCATCTCAAATCGTTCCAAATCGTACCCAGTGTGAACCAGGGCTAAATGTCCTTATTTCTTCTGAGAAATCCTCACTTCCTGTTCTTCTGTCTGTAACTCCACACAGTAATGCAAGGCTTTCTCCCTGGTGTGGAGTGTCGTGCTCGCCCCCTCCCTTGGACTACTGGAGAGTTCTGACTCTCCTGTAGTCCAAGGGAGGGGGCAAGCACAACACTCCACACCAGGGAGAAAGCCTCGCATTACTGTGTGTATTTACATGACAGGAAGCTATTTAGGAAAACAAAATTGTACCATTACAACCCCTTTAAGGACCTGACCTTAAAAATGTTGAATGAGAACAAATTCCCACAGACAGACTTTGAAATCTTGTGGAAAGCCTTTCCAGAAGAGTGCAACAATGGGGGGCCAACTCTATGTTAATGCCAATGGTTTTGGAATGGGATGTCCAACAATCTAATATAGGTGTAACAGACAGGTGTCCACAGACATTAAATGGGGAAAGTGAAGGGCGACCCCAGTTTAACCACTTAAGGACCGCCTCCTGCACATATACGTCGGCAGAATGGCACGGCTGGGCACATCCACGTACAGGTACGTCCTGTACTAGTACCCAGCCGTGGGTCGCTCCCGCGACCCGCTCCGAAGCTCCGTGACCGGGACCGCGGGTCCCGCGGACCCGATCGCCGCTGGAGTGCGGCGATCGGTCCCCGGAGCTGAAGAACGGGGAGAGCTGTGTGTAAACACGGCTTCCCCATTCTTCACTGTGGCGGCTGCATCGATCGTGTGATCCCTTTTATTGGGGGACACGATCGATGACGTCAGACCTACAGCCACACCCCCCTACAGTTAAACACACACTAGGTGAAACGAAACTCCTAAAATGACAATGGTCCCAAAAATGTGTCAAAATTGTCCAAAGTGTCCGCCATAATGTCGCAGTCACGAAAAAAATCGCTGATCACCGCCATAAGTAGTAAAATTTTTTTTTTATAAAAATGCAATAAAACTATCCCCTATTTTGTAAACGCTATAAATTTTGCGCAAACCAACCGATAAACGCTTATTGTGATTTTTTTTTTACCAGAAATATGTAGAAGAATACGTATCGGCCTAAACTGAGGAAAAAAATGTTTTTTTATATATTTTTGGGGGATATTTATTATAGCAAAAAGTAAAAAATATTGCATTTTTTTCAAAATTGTCGCTCTATTTTTGTTTATAGCGCAAAAAATAAAAACCGCAGAGGTGATCAAAAAAGGACGCCAATTTTGTTTGGGAGCCACGTCGCACGATCGCGCAATTGTCTGTTAAAGCGACGCAGTGCCGAATTGTAAAAACCCCTTGGGTCATTTAGCAGCATATTGGTCCGGTCCTTAAGTGGTTAAACTCTATATGAGGGTCCTGCGACTTGTTAGCTCCACCTCCGCTCTCCTGTATATACAGTGGAACCTCGGATTGCGAGTAACGCGGTAAACGAGCGTTTCGCAATACAAGCACTGTATTTTGTAAAATCCTAACACGGTTTGCGAGTGTTGTCTCGCAAAATGAGCAGGATTCAGGCCAAAGTGGCGTGCAGTACCACGTTTGGCCTGAGGTGGGGGGGGGGGCCGAGCCGAACAGTGCCGATCGTAACTGTTCGGAAAGACTCAGAAATACTATCTTCCAGAGCCTTTCTGAGGTTTGCCGAGGTCAGCCGAGCTGTCCTCGGGCCGTTCCGTCTGTTTCCGAGGCTCTCCTGTGCCCCCCCCCGTCTCTGTCCGCATGCGGTATTGCATGCCATTGAAGTCAACTAATTATTTTAGTTTCCATTGACTTCTATGGGGAAACTCGCTTTGATATGCGAGTGCTTTGGATTACAAGCATTCTCCTGGAACGGATTATGCCCGTAATCCGAGGTTCCACTGTATTATATTAGAACAATGTCAGTTCTATTTGATATGTTTCTATCTATCCTTTCTCTAACAGAAAATTAAACACTTTGGAGACGAACTTGAAAAAGCCGTTCATGGGGAGGAGGACGTCAGCAAAGGAAGTTTAAAGCTTTTCACCAGCATGCGAAGGCTCTTCAATTCCTGGGAGAGAAGTCTCAAAGACTCAGCTGACAATTGTAAGCGCAAAAAAACAACATTATTTCAACAAACTTTTATTTTCTATTGTTATTGTTGGTCTGAAAATGATTTTTGATAGCATTTATGCTTACAGGTTTATACATTACAGACTTGTGTGTCAGATAGTACAGTCAGCATTCTAGCAGGACACCTATTGCAAGCCATTCATTTAGAGCCACCTATCAGTATATTATCAAAGCCTATTCTATAATAATATATAGTATAATATATAAAATGGTATAAAAGCAATAGACATGTGCACTGCTGAAAAATGTGTTAGTTTTCGTTATATTCGTTTTTTTGCATTTTTCGGGAATTCTGAAATTCTAAAGAAATTTTCAATTCTGAATTTTCGAATTTCGGATTTCCTTAATCTCCCATTTTGGAATTTTGAAATTACAAATTTTGGAATTTCGTATTTTCAGAATTTCGAATGTTCAGAATTTCCTAATTTCGAATTTCCGAAATTTAAAAATTACAAAATTACAATTTCCAAAATGTCTGAAATATGGAAATTTTTTAATTTTCAAAATTACAAGTTTCCAAAAATTCGGAAATTCAAAATTTTGGAATTCGGGAATTCTGAAATTAGAACATTTGAAATTTTCGGAAATTCGAGAATTTTCGAATTTTTCAATTCTGAATTTTCGAATTTCTGATTTCCTAATCTCCCATTTTGGAATTTTGAATTTTCGAATTTCAAATTTTCGAATTTTTAGAATTTCCTAATTTCGAACTTCAAAAAATGTAAAAATTACGAAATTTCAATTTCCAAAATTTTGAATTTTCGAAATTCCAAGTTTCCAAAAATTTGTAAATTTTGCAATTCAGGAATTCTGAAATTAGAAAATTCTGAATTTCGGAAATTTGAGAATTCGTAAATTTTCAGATTTTCGAATTTTTCAATTCTGAATTTTCGAATTTCTGATTTCCTAATCTCCCATTTTGGAATTCTGAATTTTAGAAATTTCAAATTTTGGAATTTCAAATTTTGGAATTTCGAATTTTGGAATTTTCGAAATGTAAAAATTACGAAATTCCAATTTCCAAAATTTCGAATTTTTTAATTTTCAAAATTCCAAGGGCCAGATTCACAAAAGAGATACCACGGCGTATCTCTGAGATATGATTGTCGTATCAATGCGCCTGATTCATAGAATCAGGTTACGCATAGATAGCCCTAAGATCTGACAGGTGTAAGTGACTTACACCGTCAGATCTTAGGCTGCAAATCTAGGCCGGCCGCTAGGTGGCGATTCCATTGTGGTCGGCGTAGAATATGCAAATGACTAGTTACGCCGATTCACGAACGTCCGCTTTGCCCGTCGTTTCCATAGAGATACATCACGTAAAACTAAGCATGTCCTCTAGGTGGCCTAACCAATGTTAAGTATGGTCATTCCCGCATCAAATTTTTTAATTTCACGTCGTTTGCGCAAGTCGTCCGTGAATGGCGCTGGACACCATTTACGTTAACGTCGAAACCAATGATGTCCTTGTGACGTCATTTAGCGCAATGCACATCAGGAAATTTTAGGGACGGAGCATGCGCAGTACACGTTCGGTGCGGGAACGCGCCTAATTTAAATGGTCCCCGCCCCATTTGAATAAGGCGGGCTTGCGCTGGGCGGATTTACGCTACGCCGCTGCAAGTTTACAGGTAAGTGCTTTGTGAATCAAGCACTTACGCTGTAAACTTGCGGCGGTGTAACGTAAATGGGATACGTTACGCCGCCGCAGCGTAACGTATTTCTATGTGAATCTGGGCCCAAGTTTCCAAAAATTCGTAAATTCGAAATTTTGGAAATTCAAAATTTTGGAAATTCAAAATTTTGGAAATTCGAAGATTCAAAAATTCTAAATTGAGGAATTCAAAATTTTGAAAATTCAAAATATAGGAAATTAGAAACTTCGAAAATTAGAAATTTTGGAATTCGAAGATTTGGTAATTAGAAATTTCGTAAATTGAAAAATTCGGAAATTTTGGAATAAGCGAATTTGTCAAAATTCGTTAAACAAATTCAGTACTAAATGAATTGCACATGTCTGAAAAGCAACCAAACTGTTGAAACAGAGTGTAGGTTCCTTGTGCTGCCTGTGTTAGCCAACTGATTCCTGTAGAACCCCTTGGATCCTTATCCTAGGCTGTACCTCAAATTCTTAAAAAAAAATTGCCACTGACTTGACATGCGATTTGACATGTCAAATCGCACCAGTGAGAACGAGGGCTGAAGGCTGTGTTGTATGGTGACTGGACTAATCAAGTTGGTTACTCCCTCCTAATTTTGCTCAGCAGTAGACTGTTGACTTGAGGAGGGGTTTCTTAGGAAGTGGGACATTGCTGTTGTGACTCCAACCATTTCTTAGCCATAGCAGGGGATGGCTTGGGGACTCCTGTGGGATCAGTTCAACTCAAACTACACTTTTCCACT
The DNA here is from genome assembly GCF_905171775.1 of Rana temporaria. NCBI lineage: Eukaryota > Metazoa > Chordata > Amphibia > Anura > Ranidae > Rana > Rana temporaria. The sequence continues at coordinate 519,450,275 of NC_053490.1, forward strand.
TCTAAGGCCCCTGCCTCATCCGTCCCACAGAATCAAAATGGAGGGATCTTTAGTGCTACTTATGGCACCGAACAGGGTCCCCCAACAGCCTACCTGGTGGGGGGGAGCAGCACAGTGGGGGATCAGAAGTAGGCAGAACAAGGAGGGGGATCGGTGCGGGGGAAGCGATTACAGGCACGATGCCCTATGTCTGTGTCTCTCCCTGCAGCAGCTGAAAGCCAGCATAGGATGCATTAAAGTGAAAAAACACAAAGCTTTACAACCCCTTTAAGGACCGAGCCTCTTTCTGAGATTTGTTGTTTACAAGTTAAAAACATTTTTTTTGCTAGAAAAATACTCCCCAAACATTAAACATTTTTTTCTTACACCCTAGAGAATAAAATGGCGGTCGTTGCAAAACTTTATGTCACACCGTATTTGCGCAGCGGATGGGGCGCGTTTAAAAAAAAAAAAAATCTTATTTATTTTACCTTTTTATTTTTTACACTGTTCTTTTAAAAAAAAAATTGTGTCACTTTTATTCCTATTACAAGGAATGTAAACATCCCTTGTAATGGAAAAAAAGCATGACAGGTCCTCTTAAATATGAGATCCGGGGTCAAAAAGACCTCACATCTCATATTTACACTAAAATGCAATAAAATAAAAAAAAGAGCTATGGGCGGAAGTGACTTTTAATGTCGCTTCTGCCCTGCTATGGTATGGAGACAGGTGGGGGCCATCTTCCCCTCATTCGTCTCCATACCCAGCCACAGGAAGGACCTGATCGCCTCCGCCGCTGCCGACAGCTACGGTAAGGGGGGGCCTCTCCCGCCGCCGATAGCGGGGATCTTGCGGCGAATCTGCCGCAGAGACCACCATTATCGGAAACCGGACCCCCCGGTGAAGACGAGGATACCTGGGTTATGGTATATATGGCGTGCGGTGGTCCGGAAGTGGTTAACAGACCCTTTTTTGGGGGAGAGAGTGGTAGGGCCATTACTGCTGTCAATCAAATCCTGTGACACAAGAGCAGGGGGCGGGGCCGAGTCTTGCTGTCTGTGTCTATGGACGCAGCAGCGGGAATCATGAGCGGGCCCGCACCGGTGTCCCCAGGGAAACTGGCTATCCATGGGGGCACCCGATAAAGAGGAGGAGCCAGGAGCGCCGCCAGGGGACCACAGAAGAAGAGGATAAGGGCTGCTCTGTGCAAACCCCTTGCACAGAGCAGTTAAGTATGACATGTTTGCTATTTAAAAAAAATAACCTTTACAATAATTTTAACCACTTCAGCCCCGGACTATTTGGCTGCCAAATGACCGAGCCACTTTTTGCAATTTAGCACTGCGTTGCTTTAACTGACAATTGCACGGTCGTGCGACGTGGCTTCCAAACAAAATTTACGTCTTTTTTTCCCCACAAATAGAGCTTCTTCTGGTGATATTTGATCACCTCTGCGGTTTTAATTTTTTGCGCTATAACAAAAAAAAATATATTTTGTACTTTTTGCTATAATATATATCCCCATTTTTTTTTTAAAAAAAGCGAATTATTTCCCAGTTTAGGCCGATACATATTCTTCTACATATTTTTGGTATATTGATTGGTTTGCGCAAAAGTTATAGCGTCTATAAAATAGGGGATAGTTTTATGGAATTTTTATTATAATTTTGTTTTTACTAGTTATGGCGGCGATCTGCGATTTTTATCGTGACTGCGACATTATGGCGGACACTTTTGGGACCATTCACATTTATACAGCGATCAATGCTATAAAAATGCACTGATTACTGTGTAAATGACACTGGCAGTGAAGTTGTTAACCAGTAGGGTTAAGTGTGTCCTAGGGAGTGATTCTAACTGTTAGGGGGCGTGGCTACACGTGACACGTCACTGATTCACTGCGTTGCTTTAACTGACAATTGCACGGTCGTGCGACGTGGCTCCCAAACAAAATTGGCGTCCTTTTTTCCCCACAAATAGAGCTTTCTTTTGGTGGTATTTAATCACCTCTGCGGTTTTTATTTTTTGCGCTATAAACAAAAACAGAGCGACAATTTTGAAAAAAAAGTTAATTTTGTAATAAATATCCCCCAAAAATATATAAAAAAACATTTTTTTTCCTCAGTTTAGGCCGATACGTATTCTTCTACATATTTTCCGTAAAAAAAATCGCAATAAGCGTTTATTGATTGATTTGTGCAAAAGTTATAGCGTTTACAAAATAGGGGGTATTTTTATGGCATTTTTATTAATATTTTTTTTTACTAGTAATGGCGGCGATCAGCGATTTTTTTTCGGTACTGCGACATTATGGCGGTCACTTCGGATACTTTTGACACATTTTTGGGACCATTAGCATTTTTATAGCGATCAGTGCTATAAAAATGCATTGGATTACTATAAAAATGCCACTGGCAGTGAAGGGGTTAACACTAGGGGGCGGGGAAGGGGTTAAGTATGTTCCCTGGGTGTGTTCTAACTGTAGGGGGGTGGCCTCACTAGGGGAAATGACTGATCTTCTGTTCATACATTGTATGAACAGAAGATCAGCATTTCTCTCCCTGACAGGACCAGGAGCTGTGTGTTTACACAGACAGCTCCCGGTCCCCGCTCTGTAACGAGCGATCGCGTGTGCCTGGCGGCGATCGCGCCCGCCGGGCATGTGCACGGGAGTCGGGGGCGAGCAAGAAGCGACGCCTGCGCGAGAGCCTACGTATAGCTATGGGCTCTCTCGCAGGGGAGCCGACCTGCCGCCCTATAACTGCGGCGGCTGGTCGGCAAGCAGTTAAAAAAAAAGATACAATCATTTGACACTGTGGTTACCTTAGAAATATTTTACCGCATGTAATACATATTATTCACATTAATAATTTAAACTCTTTTTCAATGATTTTTAAGTGAGATTAAGAGAAGAAAAATGTTCACCTGTACTTGGTTTTCAGATGCTGAGGACCTAAGAGATGACATAAAGATCTATGAGGAGCAGCACCGAGGCCGAGAGATGACGGGCTTTGTAAATTTCAGAACGTTTGAAAATATTGCCAAGAAGCAAATCCAGACATACGAAGATCCGGCGATTGTGAAGCTGAATGAAATAACCGGTAGGAAGGAACACAGTCCTGTTTACTGGTGGGAAAGAGACCTTTGATCTCACAATAAATGTGTTACTTGGTGAAGTAGGAAATTAATCCCTTTTCTCAAAAACCTTTCCTTCAGAAGACCATTTCACAGTAGTGTTCCTGGTACAAAAGATAAGAGAAAAATTTAAAAAGCACATATAAAAAATACATGATAAGAAGTGAGCCCCTGTGCGTCAACGCGTTTCGCCGTTAAGCTTCGTCAGGACACATTCAGAGATCGTTTGAAAAGAAAACAGGTCTCACTGTCCATAGAATTTAGAGTATCCTATACAAAGGTATATCAGATATTCTGGGTATTCGGGGAGCCAGCTATTAGCTCAGGCAATCCCTATAGCAAACTATGGTTTCCTGTTGTTGATGTGTTCTCCTTATAGAGGAAAAAGAGGATAAGAAAAATACTCTTCTGTTTCCATGTGTTGCTTCCTTACTAGCTGGATGAGCGAGATGTCAGTCCCTTTCTGGTGAGTGCACCCGGAAAGTATTCACAGCGCTTCACTTTTTCCACATTTTGTTATGTTACAGCATTATTCCAAAATTGATTCATTAAAAAATTAAATTCATTATTTTCCTCAAAATTCTTCAAACAAAACAATACCCCTTAACCACTTAAGCCCCGGACCAATATGCTGGCTAAAGACCCAAGGGGTTTTTACAGTTCGGGACTGCGTCGCTTTAACAGACAATTGCGCGGTCGTGCGACATGGCTCCCAAACAAAATTGGCGTCCTTTTTTCCCCACAAATAGAGCTTTCTTTTGGTGGTATTTGATCACCTCTGCGGTTTTTATTTTTTGCGCTATAAACAAAAATAGAGCGACAATTTAAAAAAAAAATGCAATATTTTTTACTTTTTGCTGTAATAAATATCCCCCAAAAACATATATAAATGTTTTTTCCCCTCAGTTTAGGCCGATACGTATTCTTCTACCTATTTTCGGTAAAAAAAATCGCAATAATCGCTTATCGGTTGGTTTGCGCAAAATTTATCGCGTTTACAAAATAGGGGATAGTTTTTTTGCATTTTTATTTACTAGTTATTTACTAGTAATGGCGGCGATCAGCGATTTTTTTCGTGACTGCGACATTATGGCGGACACTTCGGACAATTTTGACACATTTTTGGGACCATTGTCATTTTCACAGCAAAAAATGCATTTAAATTGCATTCTTTATTGTGAAAATGACAGTTGCAGTTTGGAAGTTAAACACAGGGGGCGCTGTAACATTTAGGGATCACTGTGTATGTGTTTACTAGTGTAGGGGGGTGTGGCTGTAGGACTGACACCATCGATCGAGTCTTCCCTATAAAAGGGATCACTCGATCGATGCAGCCGCCACAGTGAAGCACGGGGAAGCCGTGTTTATACACGGCTCTCCCCGTTCTTCAGCTCCGGGGAGCGATCGCGACGGAGCGGCTATAAACAAATAGCCGCGCCGTCGTCCCGGATCGCTCCCCGAGCGGACCCGACCTCCGCATGTACCGGGGGGGGGGGTCCCGATCGGACCCCCCACCCACGTCTAGGCAGGCACGTACAGGTACGTTGATGTGCCTGTCCGTGCCATTCTGCCGACATAAATGTACATGAGGAGGTCGGGAAGTGGTTAATGACAACGTGAAAGGAGTTTGTTTGAAATCTTTGCAAGTTTATTAAAAAAAAAAGTATTCACAGCCTTTGCCATGACACTTAGGCCGCGTACACACGACCGGTCAAAACCGATGAGAATGGACCGAGGTTCAGTTTCATCAGTCCAAACTGACCGTGTGTACGGCCCATCAGTCTTTTGTCCTTCGGACCAAAATTTTAAAACATGCTTTAAAATCGAAACGATGGACCGCTGACCGATTGCGCCAAACCGATGGTTAGTACAGAAAGCATCGGTTCAAAACCCGCGCATGCTCAGAATCAAGTCGACGCATGCTTGGAAGCATTGAACTTCGTTTTATTCAGCACATCGTGTGTTTTAAGTCACCGCATCCTGACCCGATCGATTTTTGGAATGATGGTGTGTACACACATCAGACCATCAGGCCACGTCAGCGGTGAACCGATGAAAGCGGTCCGTCGGACCATTCTCATCGGATGAACCGGTCGTGTGTACAGGAGCTCAGGTGCATCATGTTTCCACTGATCATCCTTGAGATGTTTCTACAACTTGATTGGAGTCCATCTGTGGCACATTCAGTTGATTGGACATGATTTGGAGAGGCACACACCTGTCTATATAAAGGTCCCACAGTTATCAGTGCATGTCAGAGCACAAACCAAGCTATGAATTCCAAGGAATTGTCTGTAGACCTCCCAGACATTTTTGGAGGCACAGATCTGGGGAAAGGGTACAGAAACATTTTTGCCGCATTGCAGGTCCCAATGAGCACAGTGACCTCCATCATCTGTAAATGGAAGAAGTCTGGAAACACCAGGACTCTTCTTAGAGCGTCAGCCCAGCCAAAGTGAGCAATCGGGAGAGAAGGGCCTTAGTCAAGTAGGTGACCAAGAACCCGATGGTGACTCTGAGAGAGCTCCAGTGTTTCTCTGTGGAGAGAGGAGAACCTCTCAAAAGAACAACCATCTCTGCAGCTCCCCACCAATCAGGCCTGTATGGTAGAGTGGCCAGACGGAAGCCACTCCTCAGTAAAAGTCATGTGATACCCTGTCTGGAGTTTGCCAAAAGGCACCTAAAGCACTCTCAGTCCATGAGAAACAAAATTCTCTGGTCTGATGAAACAAATATTAAACTCTTTGGCCTGAATGACCAGCATCATGTCTGGAGGAAACCAGGCACCGCTCATCACCTGGCCAATACCATCTGTAACGGTCACCACCGTTTATGACCTTCCATCCCATCCACGACAGCTCATCTGACACTCCAACCGTCCAACAGACATCAGACATCCCAGAATAATGAGACTTGCTCCATTACTGGTTTCAAAATGAAGACAACTTTAATGGTTTCTTCTCAGCTTATAGTACAAGGCATGGAAGTATTCAAAGGAACAATGAAATCTCCACCCCCCTAATCACACACTAAGGCTAATTACTAAACATTCCTTCATTAACAGCATAACAAACAAAACACCATCACACAGTGATCTCCTTCCAATCCACATCCCCAGACAGACGCTCTGTCTCCGACAAGTACATTCCACACATAAACAGTATTTAGCATACATAATTAGAGGTCTGGGAGCAGACCTGGATTAACACCTTTACACAAGGACAATAGAATGTCTTCCAGGCCCTGACTCAATTAGCATGTCACTAGTCAGGGCTAATCATAGAAATGAGTCATAGAATATTCTTTGCAGGCATTAAGGAATATACTGTAAATCACTGTCCACGCCAAAACAATCCAACATGTGTACCCCATCTCCTGGCTCAATCTGTGCCCAAAAGTGACTCCTGTTACACCATCCCTACAGTGAAGCATGGTGGTGGCAGCATCATGCTTTGGGGATGTTATTCAGAGGCAGGAACTGTGAGACTAGTCGGGATCGAGGGAAAGATGAATGCAGCAATGTACAGAGACATCCTTGATGAAAACTTCCTCCAGAGCGCTCTGGACCTCAGACTGGGGAGAAGGTTCCTCTTCCAGCAGGACAACGACCCTAAGCACACAGCCGAGAGAACAAAGGAGTGTCTACAGGACAACCCTGTGAATGTTCTTGAGTGGCCCAGCCAGAGCCCAGACTTGAACCCGATTGAACATCTCTGGAGAGATCTTAAAATGGTTGAACACTGACGCTCCCCATCCAACCTGATGGAGCTTGAGAGTTCCTGCAAAGAAGAATGAGAGAAACTGCCCAAAAATAGGTGCGCCGAGCTTGTAGCCTCATACTCAGAAGGACTTGAGGCTGCAATTGGCTTCAACAAAGTATTGAGCAAAGGCTGTGAAAACTTATGTACATGGGATTTTTTTTTTGTTTTTTATTTTTAATAAATTTGCAAAGATTTCAAACAAACTTCTTTCACGTTGTCATTATGGGGTATTGTTTGTGGAATTTTGAGGAAAATAATGGCCCGGATTCAGGTAGATTTTCCCCTTATTTGCGGAGGCGCAGGGCAGCGTTTTTGCCCTGCGCCCCCGCAAATTTACTGCGCTACCCGCGATTCACGGAGCAGTAGCTCCGTAAATTGCGTGTGCGCTGTGTAAACTTGCCCTGCGTAAGGGCGCCTAATGTAAATGATCCCGTAGGGGGCGGGAATCATTTAAATTAGGCGCGCTCCCGCGCCGAGCGTAGAGCGCATGCTCCGTCGGGAAACTTTCCCGACGTGCATTGCGGCAAATGACGTCGCAAGGACGTCATTTGCTTCAAAGTGAACGTGAATGGCGTCCAGCGCCATTCACGAATCACTTACGCAAATTAGGTAAAATTCGAACGTCGCGACGCGGGAACGACGGGTATACTTTAGCATTGGCTGCCCCTGCTATTAGAAGGGGCAGCCTTACGCTAAACACGCCGTACGGAAACAACGTAAATTGCGTACGCAGGGCTCACGCAACATTGTGAATCGGTGTTAGTATGCAATTTGCATACTATACACTGAGCACAATGGGAGCGCCCCCTATCGGTCATCGCTAGAATGCAGCCTAAGATATGCGTGGCATAAGAGCCTTATGCCACGCAGATTTTAGGCTGCAGTCGGCGTTACGATGTTCCTGAATCAGGAGCATTCGCTACACCGGAGCAAGTAAGCAATTGCGCTGTGTAACCTATGGTTACACAGGCGCAATTGCTACTTGAATCCGGGCCAATGAATTGAATCCATTTTGGAATAATGCCGTAACATAAGAAAATGTGGAAAAAGGGAAGCTTTCCAGATGCACTGTACATTCTTACAGCATTTCTGTCAACAAGGAGCAACGGCTTTCTCATTCAGCCAGCAAGGGATTAACCCATGGAGGTAGGTGAAAATATTTTCTCCAATTTTTAGATCCTGTTGCTGGGAATTCTAGTGGCCATAATGCATTATGACCACTAGATGGAGCTGATGATCAAAGAAATACATATATTATTATTATAGGGATTATTTGTAATGGCTGTACAAAAGCTGATGCATTCGCCCAATGATTTTTTTTTTTAATTAATAAATCCTTTAATCACTTGATCTCCAACAGATTTACCCCTCTTCATGACCAGGCTATTTTTTTTGCTAAACAGCACTTTGTTACTTTAACCACTTAAGACCCGGACCTTTATGCAGGTAAAGGACCTGGCCAGTTTTTGCGATTCGGCACTGCGTCGCTTTAACTTACAATTGCGCGGTCGTGCGATGTGGCTCCTGAACAAAATTGGGGTCTTTTTTTTACCACAAATAGAGCTTTCTTTTGGTGGTATTTGATCACGTCTGCGGTTTTTATTTTTTGCGCTATAAACAAAAATATAGCTTCAATTTTTAAAAAAAATCTATATTTTTTTACTTTTTGCTGTAATAAATATCCCCCAAAAATATATACAAAAAAAAGTTTTTTTTCCTCAGTTTAGGCCGATACGTATTCTTCTACATATTTTTGGTAAAATGGCGGCAATCAGCAATTTTTTTCGTGACTGCGACATTATGGCGGACACATCGGACAATTTTGACAAATTTTTGGGACCATTGTCATTTTCACAGCAAAAAAAATGCTATAAAAATGCACTGATAACTGTGAAAATGACAATTGCAGTTTGGGAGTTAACCACTAGGGGGCGCTGTAGGGGTTATGTGTGACCTCATATGTTTTTCTAACTGAAGGGGGGTGGGGCTGGACGTGTGACGTCATTGATCGTGTTTCCCTATATCAGGGAACACAAGATCAATGAAGCTGCCACTGTGAAGAACGGGGAAGCTGTGTTTACAAACAGCTCTCCCTGTTCGGGGGCAACGTGGATGGCCAGGAATGTACCCCATGGCCATCCACATGTTAAAAAATATTCACAATAGATGCCAATCAGTGCCCACAAATGGGCACTGACTGGCAACATGGGCACTGACTGGCAAAAAATATAAAACAAGTGTTGCCCAGCAATGCCACCATCAGTATCATCAGTGCCACCCCTCAGTGTCCATCAGTGCCATCTCTCAGTGCCCATCATTGCCCACCAGTGCCCCTCTGTGCCACCTATCAGTGCTGCCTATGAGTGCCCATTAGTGCCGCCTATGAGTGCCCATCAGTGCCGCCTATGAATGCCCATCAGTGGCGCATACCAGCGCCGCCTATCAGTGCCGCATATCAGTGACCATCATCATTGCCCATCAGTGCCACCTCATTGGTGCCCATCAGTACAGCCATATAAGTGCCCGTAATTGAAGAAGAAAACGTACTTATTTAGCCTATGTATAGGGGCGGGACCAGGAGTGGGGCTGAAGGGGGCCCCGTCAGGTAGGCTGTATGGGGCACCATGATTTCTATCAGCGGCCCTGGTTCTCAGAGCCCCATAATCAGAGAGCTGGAGGCTCTCCGTCACCGGCTCTCTGCTCACTGGAGTGCTGGGCTGTGGAGGGGGTGAGAGCGACTCGCTGAGAGGCTGAGCCTGGTACCGATCCAGGCACGTGGGAAAATCCTGACCATATTGTCGTCACCTTGCCCGAGCCTGGACCGGCTCTGTGACATCAGCCGACAACAGGCTTCGGCCCGCTGTCTGCTAAAAAGGGCTCACAGGACTGCAGAACAAGCTTTGGCTACACTTCTCCTTTAATAAAACTAAAGCATCGACAACAGGAATGAAGAGACCCTGCCACTTTCATTAACTGGTTAAGACCCGGACCATTATGCAGATTAAGGACCTTGCTCCTTTTTGCGATTCGGCACTGCGTCGCTTTAACTGACAATTGCGCGGTCGTGCGACGTGGTTCCCAAACAAATTTGGTGTCCTTTTTTCCCCACAAATAGAGCTTTCTTTTGATGGTGTTTGATCACCTCTGCGTTTTTTATTTTTTGCACTATATACAAAAATAGAGCGACAATTTAAAAAAAAATTCAATATTTTTTGCTATAATAAATATCCCCAAAAAATATATAAAAAAAAAATTTCCTCAGTTTAGGCCGATACGTATTCTTCTACATATTTTTGGTAAAAAATATCGCAATAAGCGTTTATCGGTAGTTTATAAAATGTATAGCGTTTACAAAATAGGGGATAGTTTTATGGCATTTTTATTAATAATTTTTTTTTTTACTACTAATGTCGGCGATCAGCGATTTTTCTTCGTGACTGCGACATTATGGCGGACACTTCGGACACTTTTGACACATTTTTGGGACCATTGTCATTTTCACAGCGAAAAAAAGTGCTATAAAAATGCACTGATTACTGTGAAAATGACAATGGCCGTGAAGGGGTTAACCACTAGGGGGCACTGTAGGGGTTAAGTGTGACCTCATGTGTGTTTCTTACTGTAGGGGGGCGGAGCTGGACGTGTGACATCAGTGATCAGGGAACAGACGATCACTGACATTGCCACAGAGAAGAACGGGGAAGGTTTGTTTACACTCACCTCTCCCCGTTCTTCAGCTCCTGTGACCGATCGCGGGACACCCGCGGGGTTTCACGGTCACGGAGCTTCGGACCGGGTCCATGTGCCTAGCCGCGCCATTCTGTTGACGTATATAGTTGTGCGGAGGTCCTTAAGTGGGTAATATAGTATCTCACTAACATTACATTTCTCTTTTCTGTTTTTTTTTCTTAGAGCTTGTCCGAAAATATTTCGACAGCATCGCTTCAAGGCATTTTGAGCAGTTCCCCAATCTTTACAGAAGTGCAAAGGTAAGCCTGATTACTCAGATTCTATTGGTAAATACAACTATTTAATCTTCACCTTTTACAAACAGATTATCCGGTTAACGCTCGCCGCATGTATATGTACGTCCACAGAATGGCACGTACAGGCAGATGGGCGTATATGTACGTCCCCGCCTTTCCGCGGGTCGGGGGTCCGATCGGGACCCCCCCCCCCCGGTACATGCGACGGTCGGTAACCCGCAGGGAGCGATCCGGGATGACGGCGCGGCTATTCGTTTCTAGCCGCCCCCTCGCGATCGCTCCCCGGAGCTAGAGAACGGGGAGAGCCGTATGTAAACACGGCTTCCCCGTGCTTCACTGTGGCGGCTGCATCGATCGAGTGATCCCTTTTATAGGGAGACTCGATCGATGACGTCAGTCCTACAGCCACACCCCCCATCAGTTGTAAACACACACTAGGTGAACCCTAACTCCTACAGCGCCCCCTGTGGTTAACTCCCAAACTGCAACTGTCATTTTCACAATAAACAATGCAATTTAAAGACATTTTTTGCTGTGAAAATGTGTCAAAATTGTCCGAAGTGTCCGCCATAATGTCGCAGTCACGAAAAAAATCGCTGATCGCCGCCATTAGTAGTAAAAAAAAAATAATTAATAAAAATGCAATAAAACTATCCCCTATTTTGTAAACGCTATAAATTTTGCGCAAACCAATCGATAAACACTTATTGCGATTTTTTTTTTTACCAAAAATATGTAGAAGAATACGTATCGGCCTAAACTGAGGGAAAAAAAAAGTTTTTTTTTTATATGTTTTTGGGGGATATTTATTATAGCAAAAAGTAAAAAATATTGCATTTTTTTCAAAATTGTCGCTCTATTTTTGTTTATAGCGCAAAAAATAAAAACCGCAAAAACCACCAAAAGAAAGCTCTATTTGTGGGGAAAAAGGGACGCCAATTTTGTTTGGGAGCCACGTCGCACGACCGCGCAATTGTCTGTTAAAGCGACGCAGTGCCGAATTGTAAAAACGCCTTTGGGCATTTAGCAGCATATTGGTCCGGGGCTTAAGTGGTTAAAGTGTAACTCCGCTTTTGTGGACAAAAAAAATAAAATAAAAGGTTCCCCCCACACGGCTGATCTATATACATTGCCAGGATTTAAACAAACATTGCGGCAGATTCCTACCCTTTTCTGTTCCACTACGTCCTTTAAAGAATGATTCCTGAATGAGAGTGTCTGTGTTCTTTATAACCACCTGAGCAGTGGCGGCCCGTCTATTACGGGTGCACTGGCGCCACCCCCTCTATCCATGCGTCCGGCCCCCTAATCTACATGCATGGCGCGGACACATGGATTCCAATGGGGGTTTTTTTTTTTTTTTAAAGCATGTGATTAGAGCCAGAGACTCTAATGCCGGGTACACACGAGAGGATTTATCCGCGGAAACGGATGATGCGGCGACGTGCGCGACGCTGTCATATAAGGATATCCACGCATGCCTCGAATCATTACGACGCATGCGAGGGACGGGTTCGGACGGATCGATCCGGTGAGTCTGTACAGACCAGCGGATCGATCCGCTGGAGCCGATTCCAGCGGATAGATTAATTAGCATGCTAAGAAATTTGTATCCGCTGGAAATCGGTCGGCCCGAAATATATCCGCGGATAAATATCCGCTGGATCGTACACACCAGCGGATCTATCCGCTGAAACCGATCCGCGGATCAATTTCAGCGGATCGATCCTCTCGTGTGTACGGGGCCTAAGGCCTCGTACACACGATCAGTCCATCCGATGAGAACGGTCCGAAGAACCGATGAAGCTGATTGATGGTCCGTCGCGCCTACACACCATCGGTTAATTAACCGATCTTGTCACAACGCGGTGACGTAAAAACACAACGACATGCTGAAAAAAACAAAGTTCAATGCTTCCAAGCATGCGTCGACTTGATTCTGAGTTTTTAACCAATGCTTTTGCATACTAACGATCGGTTTTGACCTATCGGTTAGGCGTCCATCGGTTCAATTTTAAAGCAAGTTCCTATTTTTTTGACCGAAGGTTAACTAACCGATGGGGCCCACACACGATCGGTTTGGACCGATGAAAACGGTCCATCAGACCATTCTCATCGGATGGAGCGATCGTGTGTACGCGGCCTAATAGGCTTAAAAAAGGGTGGGCTCAGTTAGCGTTTCTAACTGTATGGGGATGTGACTGACTGGGGGAGGAGACATATCGCTATTCCTACTTAGTAGGAACACACAATCTGTCTCCTCTCCCCTGACAGAACAGGGATTTGTTTGTTAACACACACAAATCTCCGTGCTGGCTCTCATGCCTACGATAGCGCAGCGGGCGGGCGCCTCCAGCGGCTCTTAAAGGCAACAACGTACCCATACCTTGTTTTGCCCAACCATGCCATTCTGCCGACGTATATCAGCGTGAGCCAGTTGGCAAGTGGATAATAAAAAAAAAAAAAAACAATGTCCCCTGCAGTGGCGGCTGGTGCTCCATTATTTTGGGGGGGCGCAAACAAAGCCCCAACCAACCCCCCCCCCCCCGGTCACTCGCCCACAATAGGTCCTACAGATATATATACAGACAGACCAATAGAAAGACAGACAGGCATTGTGTGGAAATAGAGACAGATGGGATAAATATGCAGACAGATAAATAGACAGATGGAGAAATAGATAAACATTGGGTAGGAGGGGGGGGGGCAGATAGATAGATAGATAGATAGATAGATAGATAGATAGATAGATAGACAGATACATAGACAGACAGACAGACAGACAGACATATAGATAGATAGATAGATAGATAGATAGATAGATAGATAGATAGATAGATAGATAGATAGATACATAGATAAACAGACAGACAGATAGATAGATAAACATACAGATAGACGGACAGACAGATAGATAGATAAACATACAGATAGATAGATAGATAGATAGATAGATAGATAGATAGATAGATAGATAGATAGATAGATAGATATACAGATACATAGATATATAGATAGATAGATAAACATACAGGTAGATTGACAGATAGATAGATAGATAGATAGATAGATAGATAGACATATAGATTGATAGATAGATAGATAGATAGATAGATAGATACATAGGTAGATACTCAGATAGATAGATAAACATATAGATAGATAGATAGATAGATAGATAGATAGATAGATAGATAGATAGATATAGATAAACACATAGATAGATATAGATAGATAGATAGATAGATAGATAGATAGATATAGATAAACACATAGATAGATAGATAGATAGATAGATATAGATAAACACATAGATAGATAGATAGATAGATAGATAGATAGATAGATAGATAGATAGATAGATAGATAGATATAGATAAACACATAGATAGATAGATAGATAGATAGATAGATAGATAGATAGATAGATAGATAGATAGATAGATAGACAGATACATAGATAGATAGATAGACAGATACATAGATATATAAACATATAGATAGATAGATAGATAGATATTGGGTCTAAGGGGAATAATGAGAGATAGAAAGATAGATAGAGAGAGATAGATAGATAGATAGATAATCAGATAGATAGATAGATAGATAGATGCATAGGTAGATAATCAAATAGATAGATAGATAGATAGATAATCAAATAGATAGATAGATAGATAGATAGATAGATAGATAGATAGATAGATAGATAGATAGATAGATAGGTAGATACTCAGATAGATAGATAGATAGATAGATAGATAGATAGATAGATAGATAGATAGATAGATAGATAGATAGGTAGATAATCAGATAGATAGATAGATAGATCGATCTATAGATAGACACTGGGTCTAAGGGGAAGAATGAGAGATAGATAAGACAGACAGATGAGAGAGATTTAGTGGTGAATGGGAGAAACAGTTACTACAATCAGCAGTCCCCCATCCCCCCCCCCCCTTCTGCTCTCCTCTCGAGTCCAGCTGCACACAGCTTCAAGTCTGTATGCTCGGAGCAGCACTGACTGTGAAGAGGGGGGAGGGGGGGGGGGCCTGCTTCACCTTTCCCCCAGCTTTTCACTCGTAATCTGCTGGTGAAGACAGATACATGTGCCTGGCAGAAGAGGTCAGCCACCAGCAGATTACGAGTGAATAGCTGGGGGAAAAGGTGAAGCATAATCTCCCCCCCCCCTCCTCCCCCTCCTCCCTTCACACAGTCAGTTCGATCAGAGCATACAGACTTGAAGCTGTGTGTAGTGCTGCTCGGCGGGACCCTGGAGAGGGGAGCAGGAATCCCGCTTCCAACTGGGGGGGGGGGGTGCTGGTGGTGACGGGGCTGGCTGTCAGTGGCAGTACTAGCGCGGGATGATGCTGCGGGGCACGGTGGTGGTTTGGCTGGTGGTGGTGGTGGCAGACATGGATGGATTTAGCTGCAGGGAGTGGAGGTATGAAAGTAACTGCTTACCTTCAATGGCGCCGCTCCTCTGATGCCCCCACAAGCACTCCAGAAACCGGAAGTGATTTAAATGGCACTTCCCACTGACCTCTACTTCGGTCCCCGCTGGCCAATCCCATCACACCACTAGGGCATTTTAACAAATCACTGGAGAGTGGGAGTGTGTGCGGGCGCACAGCTTGCGCCCTGCACACGCCCTAAACACGGGCAAATCAGCTTTCCAGCCTGCAATCAGCTGATTGCAGGCTGGGAAGCTTTCCATAGACCGCCGCATGTCCGGCGCCTGATCACTCTTAAAGTGACATTTACAAAAAAAAAAAAAAATTTTTTTTTTTTTTTATTATTTTTTTTTACAGCTTGGGGGGGGTGGGGGGGCGGCGCCCGAGCGCCCCCTATGGACGGGCCGCCACTGGTCCCCTGGTGTAGATCACGACGCCCGCCGCCACACCACCAACCCAAAAAAAGCTCAGTTCTGGCCGAAGGCTCCCACCGCCTGAAAGCTCTTATATAGCTAAGGGGAGGGGGCCACCCAGCAACGTCGCCTGTGCCACGCCCCCTTGTGGTGTTATCGACCGGTGCATGCTGGGGGCAGTGCAAATCTACAGGCTCATAACACGCTAAAGAGGATTAGATCTCTGACATCATAGTGCTGAGGTTTAAAGTGGAACTTAAAGTGGTTGTAAACCCTTACAGACCACTTTAACCTACATGTAAGCTTAGATTTAGGCCCCGTACACACGACCAAACATGTCTGCTGAAACTGGTCCGCGGACCAGTTTCAGCAGACATGTTTGGCCGTGTGTAGGCCCGAGCGGACCATTTTCGGGCGGATCGGACAACTGTTTCCTGGACTTGCTTTAAAACAGTCCGCTGGAAACCTGTCCGCCCGTACATGTCCGGCCGCCCCCCATCCCTCGCATGCGGCGAATGACTTCGACGCATGCGTGGAAGCATTTAAAAGGCAGGCCCGCCCACGTCGCCGCGTCATTGTCGCGGCGACACCGCGTCATCGCGGACACGCCCCGCGTATTGTTTACGCGCAGACCTCTGTTCGATGGTGTGTACAGTCATCGAACAGAAGTCCCCGGGCAGACATGTCCAATGAAAACGGTCCGCGGACCGGTTTCATCGGACATGTCTGCTCGTGAGTACAAGGCCTAAGGCTTACCTGTAGGTACAAGAAATATCTTCTAAACCTATACGGTTTAGGAGATATTTGCAGAAGAAAGGCACCGATGTCTACGGTGCGCCATAGACAATGGCACGCAGGCGCACTAAGCGTGCCATTTCTAACGGCGATGATGCCGTTAGTGGCGGCACCCGCATGCATTCACGGGTGTGACGTCATCAAGGCTCCGGACAGTCACAGCGCTGGAGCTGCGATACCCGGAAGTCCCTCTAGGAGACATGGCAGCAATGGAGCAGCTGAAGGAGGACCGCTGGGGGGGCTTCGATCTCAGGTAAGTACTTCATAATGAGCTAGTATGCTATGCATACTAGCTCATTATGCCTTTGTCTTGCAGGGTTTATTTATTTTATAACTGCTTGCCGACCAGCCGCGGCAGTTATACGGAGGCAGGTCGGCTCTGCTGGGTGAGATCACTTAGCTATACGTCATCTCTCCCAGCAGCCAATAGGGGCGCGCGCCCCCCGCTCATCCCTGATCCCGGCGCGCGTGCCCGGCGGGCGCGATCGCCGCCGGGCACCGGCGATCGCTCGTTTACACACACAGCTCCCGTTCCTGTCAGGGGAGAAATGCCTGATCTTCTGTTCATACAATGTATGAACAGCGATCAGTCATTTCCCCTAGTGAGGCCACCCCCCCCCTTCAGTTAGAACACACCCAGGGAACATACTTAACCCCTTCCTCGCCCCCTAGTGTTAATCCCTTCCCTGCCAGTGGCATTTTTATAGTAATCAATGCATTTTTGTAGCACTGATCGCTATAAAAAATGCCAATGGTCCCAAAAATGTGTCAAAAGTGTCGGAAGTGTCCGCCATAATGTCGCAGTACCAAAAAAAAATTGCAGATCGCCGCCATTACTAGTAAAAAAAAAAATATTAATAAAAATGCCATAAAACTATCCCCTATTTTGTAAACGCTATTATTTTTGTGCAAACCAATCAATAAATGCTTATTGCGATTTTTTTTTTTACGAAAGATATGTAGAAGAATACGTATCGGCCTAAACTGAGGAAAAAAATTGTTTTTTATATATATTTTTGGGGATATTTATTATAGCAAAAAGTAAAAAATATATATATTTTTTTTCAAAATTGTCGCTCTATTTTTGTTTATAGCGCAAAAAATAAAAACCGCAGAGGTGATCAAATACCACCAAAAGAAAGCTCTATTTGTGGGGAAAAAAGGACGCCAATTTTGTTTGGGAGCCACGTCGCACGACCGCGCAATTGTCTGTTAAAGCGACGCAGTGCCGAATCGCAAAAAGTGGCCCGGTCATTGACCGGCAATATGGTCCGGGGCTGAAGTGGTTAAGGCGGCTTTACTTCCTCTTTAAATAGCTAAAGGGCGGGGCCGCCCGGCAAAGTCACCTGATGCCACCGCCCCTCTTGTGACTTTATCGACCGTGCATGCTGGGTCGGTGACGTCACAAGGGGGCAGTGCAAATCTACAGGTTCATAACACGCTAAAGAGGATTAGATCTCTGACATCATAGTGCTGAGGTTTAAAGTGAAACTTATATAGGTTGTAAAGGAAATAATTTTTTTCCTTAAATAGCTTCCTTTCCCTTAGTGCAGTCCTCCTTCACTTACCTCATCCTTCCATTTTGCTTTTAAATGTCCTTATTTCTTCTGAGAAATCCTCACTTCCTGTTCTTCTGTCTGTAACTCCACACAGTAATGCAAGGCTTTTTCCCTGGTGTGGAGTGTCGTGCTCGCCCCCTCCCTTGGACTACAGGAGAGTCAGGACGCTCTCTATGTTGCAGATAGAGAAAGGAGCTCTGTGTTAGTGGGCGTCCTGACTCTCATGTAGTCCAAGGGAGGGGGTGGGCACGACACTCCACACCAGGGAGAAAGCCTCGAATTACTGTGTGGAGTTAGACAGAAGAACAGTAAGTGAGGATTGCTACAAGTGCTATCATCTAATTCATTTTTAATATTCAAAGCAAAGTCCCCCATCCATCCATCCATCCACGTCTCCACGCTTTATTTTGCTAAGAAGTCACTTTGGAATTCCCCCTCTAGCATTTGTAGCCGTGGCCATCTTGAGTAAGGGCAGATGATTCATGTAGCATTTACTCCCTGGAATCCATTTGCCCTTAGCTCAGGCATGCAGGCTGGAGGATGTGCTGAGAGAAAACCTCTCCTCCACTCCTCCAGGAATAAGATGCCCTTGAAGACTCCTAGGGAGTATTAGGTAGATTCAGGTACCTGGGTGCAAAATTACGGCGGCGTAGCTTAGCCTGTTTAGGCTACGCCGCCGTAAGTTAGCTAGGCAAGTACATGATTCTCAATGTACTTGCCTGCTAATATACGGCGGCGTAGCCTAAAGCGGGCGTAAGGGAGCCAAATTCAAATGTCTTGGAGGGGGGCGTGTTTAATGGCAATGAGGCTTGACCTCACGTTTTTTACATTCATCTCTAACTGCGCATGCGCCGGGCGCCTACATTTCCCAGTGTGCATTGCGGCTAAGTACGCCGCACGGGCCTATTGATTTCGACGTGGACGTAAACGGCGTAAATCCCGATTCGTGGACGACTTTTACGCAAACAATGTAAAAAATTTGAATCTCGCGGCGGGAACGGCGGCCATACTTTAACATTGTTATTCCACCTAATAGGTGGAATAACTTTAGGCCTGCTAATGCCTTACGGAAACGGCGTAAATCGACTGCGGTGGGCTGGCGTACGTTCGTGAATCGGCGTATCAACTCATTTACATATTCTACGCCGACCACAATGGAAGCGCCACCTAGCGGCCATCCGAAAAATTGCAATCTAAGATAGGACGGCGCAAGCTGTCTTATCTTAGATATGTTTAAGCGTATCTCTGTTTGAGCATACGCTTAAACATAAGTCGGCGTAGATTCTGAGTTAGGTCGACTTATCTACTGATAAGTCGGCCTAACTCTACCTGAATCTACCTATATGAGATCATTTTGGCCTAGGCCAAAAACCAGGAAGTAACTATAGAAATGTGTGTGTATATGTATGTATATATATATATACACCTTCCTATCTATTTTTACTAAGGCTAGCAGCATAAGGATGAAAATAGCTTTAAGCTCTCCTCTCCTTTTTTTTTTCAAAAGGGAAAGCTGGAAAACATTTGTGGTGACCAACAAAAAGAGGCCGAGAACGTGATCCAAAACCAGTTCAGGATGGAGGACATCATCTACTGTCAGGACTCAATCTACGGGCGCTACCTGAAGGCCGCCCGCGAGGACGCTACTAAATTTTGTTTCCAGAAGAAATCTCAAGGCGACATGCACTTATCCATCGTGGAAATGAGTTATCATCTCCAAGCCTATTTCAAGGTGAGAATTCTGTACGGGTCAGAAAACCAGGACTGGAGTCGTCTATGGATTGGTGGGACCAGAGTCATGTAGAGATGACTGGTGGTCTGTGCACTATAGACGTGTTCTGTGGGCAAGGGCAAAGCAACAATGAACAAGCCCAGTGCAAAGGGACAGTCATCCCAGAATAGATGTTTTGTACACCAAATAACAGAGGATCGGGTGGATCAGGGTTGGGGTAGGTCTGGATCAGGGACCACCAAATTACAAAATGAAACCCACTGTATTTTGCCGCCTCCATCTGCTGCACTCAAATGGCGCCCTCCACTGTGTGAGTTTTTATACACCTACTGGTGGCTACTGAAGTCACAAGCTAATATGCATTAGAAAGTATTGCCACCTGCAGGTAGAACAAGAGAATGTCAGGTTCTTGATAGTGTATTTAGGCTAACTAGTAATTCAATCAAGCAAAACACTGGGGTAGATTCAGCAAGCAATTACGCCTGCGTATCCATAGATACGCAGCGTAATTACTAAGTAGCGCCGGCGTATCAACTTTCTGTATTCAGAAAGCTCGATACACCGACTGTAGCCTAAGATACGACTGGCATAAGGCTCTTATGCCGTCGTATCTTAGGCTACATTCTGATGCTGGCCGCTAGGTGGCGTTCCCGTAGTTGTCAGCGTAGAGTATGCAAATTTCATACTCACGCCGATTCACAAACGTACGCGCGCCCGGCGGTCGTGTTTTACGCCGTTTGCGTTCGTTGCTTTCGTCGTAAGGGTGCTCCTGCTATTAGGAGGCGCAGCCAATGGTAAGTATACACTTCGTTCCCGCGTCGCGATTTTCGAAATTTACGTCGTTTGCGTAGGTGGATCGTGAATGGCGCTGGACGCCATTTACGTTCACGTCGAAGCAAATGATGTCCTTGCGACGTCATTTACCGCAATGCACGTCGGGAAATATTCCCGACGGAGCATGCGCAGTACATTCGGCGCGGGAACGCGCCTAATTTAAATGATCCACGCCCCCTACGGAATCATTTAAATTACGCGCGCTTACGCCGGCCCCTTTTACGAAACGCTGCCGCAAATAACGGAGCAAATGCTTCGTGAATGAAGCGTAGCTCCAGTAATTTTACGGAGGCGTAGCGTAAAAACGGTACGCTGCGCCGCCGTAGCAGTGTGCGCCCCTACCTGAATCTACCCCACTAATTGCATGGGTGAAGTGCATATAAAGTACCGTGCAACCTTGGATTATGAGCATAATCCGTTCCAGGAGAATGCTTGTAATCCAAAGCACTCGTATATCAAAGCGAGTTTCCCCATAGAAGTCAATGAAAAACTAAGATAATGGGCCAGATTCAGAAAGACTTACGACTTGCGTATCAGTAGATACGCCGTCGTAAGTCCGAATCCGCGCCGTCGCAACTTTAAGCGTATGCTCAAACTGAGATACGCTTAAATGTTGCTAAGATACGACCGGCGTAAGTCTCCAACGCCGTCGTATCTTAACTGCATATTTACGCTGGCCGCTAGGGGCGTGTACGCTGATTTACGCCGAGAATATGTAAATCAGCTAGATACGCCTATTCACGAACGTACGCCCGGCCGTCGCAGTAAAGATACGCCGTTTACGTAAGGGGTTTTCAGGTGTAAAGATAAACCACCAAAAAGATGGCGCAGCCAATGTTAAGTATGGACGTCGGAACCGCGTCAAATTTTTCTAATTTTACTTTGTTTGCGTAACTTGTCCGTGAATGGGGCTGGCCGTAATTTACGTTCACGTCGAAAGCATTGACGATTTGCCGACGTCATTTGGAGCATGCGCACTGGGATACGTCCACGGACGGCGCATGCGCCGTTCATTAAAAACGTCAAATACGTGGGGTCACTAGTATTTTACATAGAACACGCCCCCAACCAGCCTATTTTGAATTAGGCGGGCTTACGCCGGCCCAGTTACACTGCGCCGCCGTAAGTTGCAGCGCAAGTTCTATGTGAATACAGGACCTGCTGCTCTAACTTACGGCTAGGTAGTGTATCTGAGATACGCTACGCCCGCCGAAATCTACCTGAATCTAGCCCAATGTGTTCCGCATTGACTTCCATGGCATGTAATACCGCATGTGGCCAGAGGTGAGCCTCGGAAATACTAAGGGACAGCTCGGCTGATCTCGCGTGATTCTGAGTATTTCCAAACGACCCAAACCGAGTGTCACCAGCGCCCCCGCACCTCTGGTCAAATGCGGTACTGCACACCCCATTAGCTTCAATTCTGCTCATTTTGCGAGACAACGCTCACAAACCGAGTCAGGATTTGAAAAAGAAAAAAAGTGGCTCATTATTCAAAACGCTCGTTAACCGCGTTACTCGTAAACCGAGGTTCCACTGTATCTCACAAAAGTGAGTACACCCCTGTTGAGGAGTTAAGCTGCCTGTGGGTGGTGCCAAATCAGCAGGTGACCATACTGTGTGGACAGACTGCGACTGATTTACTAAAACTGGAGATTGCAAAATCTGGTGCAGCTCTGCAAAGAAACCAATCAGCTTCCCAAGCTTAATTGAACAAGCTGAAGTTAGATTGCCTACCATGGACAGCTGCACCAGATTTTGCACTATCCAGTTTTAGTAAATCAACCCCAATGTGTTTATTTCCTATGATCATCAGCTCTATCAGGGGAATAATGCGGTATACAGCAGAACCTCGGATTACGAGCATAATCCATTCCAGGAGAATGCTCGTAATCCAAAGTACTCGCATATCAAAGCCAGTTTCTCCATTGAAGTCAATGGAAATGAAAATAATTTGTTCCGCATTGACTTCAATGGCATGCAATACCACATACAGCCAGAGGCCGGGGTAGGGGGCGCCGGAGAGCCTTGGAAACTGGTCTGAGGACACCTCGGCAAACCTCAGAAAGACTTTGTTTCCGAGATTTGCAGAGGTCAGCCTTGATGTCCTCTGGCCTTTCCGTGCATTTCAGATTGGCTGCGATCTGCGACGTTCGGTTCGGCTCGGCTCTGGCTCTGGCTCCCCCCGCCTCTGGCCGCATGCGGTATTGCTTGCCATTGAAGGCATGCCATACCTTCTGATCCAGGTATTTCAGTAAAATTCCACATTATGGCCAGTAGATGGAGCTGACGATCATAGGGAAAAAAAAGGAAATTACAAGCTGATTGGCCACCATGCCCAGCTGAAAGAGATTTTGCACTCTCCAGTTGTAGTAAATCAACCTGTGGAAGGTAGGTCAATGCACTCAGGGATGTGTGAAACAGTTTTAGTCCAGGAAATAGATGCTGCCCATTGGCAGATGCCTGTACCAGAGGCGTTGCTAGCCCGGTGCGGGGGCTGGGCTCCGCACCAGGTGACACCCGCTAGAGGGGAGACACCTTCCGACTCTTCTTCTCTCAGGGTGAGGAGGGTCCTGGCTAAACATCTCTAGCGACGTGCGCCGCAGCCGCACGTGTGTCCTTCCTGCCTCCAACATCCCTGCGCTGCGTGCTGAGCCTGTCACGTGTCTGCACTATCTCTGTGTCTGCGTGGCCCCAAGCTGGTGCTGTGACGGGCGGGAGCGCCGGGAGGGTGTTAGCATGTTGAGGGGGTGACCGCCGCCGACCCGAGGTGAGAGGAGGGGGGGGGATTGCCATGGTGTCTATGCGAGTATGTGAAGCCTGTGCTCGTCTGATGATGGGGGGGGGAACTGGACATGGACACAGCTCTCTCTCCCCCTCCCCCTCCCCCTCCCTCTCCCTCTCCCCCTCCCTCTCCCCCTCTCCCTCTCCCTCTCCCTCTCTCTATATATATATATATATATATATATATATATATATATATATATATATATATATATATATATAGCCTGGGGGTGCTATGGGAGGTGAGAGGGGGTTCTGCACTGAAGGGGGTCTATGCTTATGGAGGGGGGGGTTTGCACTGAGGGGGATCTCTGCTTATGGAGAGGGGGTCTGCCCTGAGGGGGATCTATGTTTATGTAGGGGGGGGTCTACTATGCTTAGGGAAAGGGGGGTTTGCACTGAGTGGGATACATTTTTTTGTAGAGTGGGTCTGCCCTGAGGGGGATCTATGCTTATGGAGAGGGGGGGTCTGCCCTGAGGGGGAACTATGCTTATGGAGAGGGGGGTCTGCACTGAGAGGGATCTATGCTTATGGAGAGGGGGGTCTGCCCTGAGGGGGGATCTATGCTTATGGAGAGGGGGGTCTGCCCTGAGGGGGGATCTATGCTTATGGAGAGGGGGGTCTGCACTGAGGGGGATCTATACTTATGGAGAGGGGGGTCTGCCCTGAGGGGGATCTATGCTTATGGAGAGGGGGGTCTGCCCTGAGGGGGAACTATGCTTATGGAGAGGGGGGTCTGCCCTGAGGGGGATCTATGCTTATGGAGAGGGGGGTCTGCACTGAGAGGGATCTATGCGTATGGAGAGGGGCTGCACTGAGGGGGGGGTCTATTCTTATGGAGGGGGTCTGTTCTGGGGGGTGTCTATGCTGATGGGGGGGGGGTCTGCACTGAGGGGAGGTATATACTGATGGATACGTACTTAATGGGAGTGGGTTATATTGAAGAAAGGGAGTCTGTACTTAGTGGGGGGGTCTATAATGAGGGAGGGTGGTCTGTACTGAAGGGGGACTATTGTTGGTCGAGGGGGTGACACCAATTTTTTCCGCACCGGGTGACACCAACCCTAGTGACGCCACTGGCCTGTACATAAATAGTGCCACCCTCCTGGGGTAGAAAGGAAGGTGAATGCACTGTCAGGGGGAGTACTGTGATCCCTTTATAGATAATATTTAATTGTAACCTTTTTCTTTCTTTCCTAGAACACAATTGCCCGCCTAGCTAGTCAGATCCCGCTCATCATCCAGCACTATGTCCTCCGCGGCTCTGCCAGTCAGCTTCAGACACAGATGATTCTCCTTATTCAAGACAAAGAGAACTTGAATCTGATGCTGCAGGAGAAGCAGGACCTCTCCACCGAGAGGAAGAGCTTAAAGGGTCGGATCGACCGGCTGCAAAAAGCCCAGCGGCGCCTGGCGAGGTTCCCCAACTAAGTTCTGGATCCTTCACTGAAGTGGTCATCAAACTTTATCACTATTTTAGAAAGGAACACTTCCTTGTCTTATGTGCATTCTAGCACTATGGCCCAGTAAATAATAAATAAACCTAGAAAACTTTAATAGATTTGGATTTTACTGATACCGAGAGAGGAACAGCCACACATTTATAATAAAATAACAATGTTTATTACAAAAATATATAAAAAGAATCAATAAAAACATGTATGCGTATATTTTATGGACATTTTTTGCCATATATTGAAACACCAATATATCTTTGCTAGATACTTTAAGAGGTTGACGCGTTTCGCATATATATATATACATAAAAACATGTATTTATGGGACAATTTTTGCCATATATTAAAACTCCAATATATCTTTGCTAGATACTTCAAGGAGTCGACGCGTTTCGCGTAATCGCTTCCTCAGGACCTCAATGTCTTTGCAGCAAAGAAGTTAGGCCTATCCAAAAGAAAAATTACAATAATCGGCACATAAGTATCAGAAAAGAGAGACAGCCACACATTTCTAATAAAATAACAATGTTTATTACAAAAATATGTAAAAAGCATCAATAATAAAAACATGTATTCGTATATTTTTATGGGACAGTTTTTGCCATATATTGAAACACCAATATATCTTTGCTAGATACTTCAAGAGGTCGACGCGTTTCATGTAATCGCTTCATCAGGACCTCAATGTCTTTGCAGCAAAGAAGTTGGGCCTATCCAAAAGAAAAATTACAATAAGGCCCCTTTCACATTGAGGCGTTATTCATGCGGTACAGCGCTAAAAATAGCGCTGCTATACCGCATGAATAAATCTTGCCCTGCAGGCTTCAATGTGAAAGCCTGAAGGCTTTCACACTGAAGCGGTGCGGTAGCAGGACCGCTCCAAAAGTCCTGCTAGCCGCATCTTTGGAGCGGTATAGGAGCAGGGTGTTTACCGCTCCTATACCGCGCCTTCCCATTGAAATCACTGGGAAACCGCGGTAATACCACCCACAATGCGCCTCTGCAGAGGCGCATTGTGGGCGGTATTAACCACTTTTCGGCCGCTAGCGAGGGTTAAAACCTCACCGCTAGCGCCCAAATATCGCCGTAAATACGACGGTATAGCGGCGCTAAAAATAGCGCGGCTATACTGTCACCGCACCTCCGCTGCCCAATGTGAAAGCAGCCTAATCGGCACATAAGCATCAGGAAAGCTGTGTTTCATACATCTACTTACGTATCATCCCATAGGCAGGACATACAGATGGTAGTGCAGCAGGTAATGTGGACTTGATAAATTGTGAAAGGCAATGTATCAAGTCCGCATCACCTGCTGTACTACCATCTGTATGTTGCGCCTATGGGATGATACGTACGTGGATGTGTGAGACATTTTATACAGCTTTTCTGATGCTTATGTGCTGATAATTTTATTTTTTATTTTGGATAGGCCTAACTTCTTTGCTGCTAAGATTATGAGGTCCTGAGGAAGCGATTACGCGAAACACGTCAACCTCTTGAAGTAACTTCAAAGATATATTGGTGTTTTAATATATGTCAAAAATTGTCCCATAAATACATGTTTTTATTGATTATATTTATATATATATATAAAGTCTCCTAAGACTTTGAGGTACTGAGTAAGCGATTATGTGAAACATGTCGACCTCTTGAAGTAATTTCAAAGATATATTGGTGTTTTCATATATGGCAAAAATTGTCCCATAAAAATATGAATACAGTAATACCTTGGATTACGAACATTGATCGTTCAAAAAAGCATGCATGTAATCCAAAGCACTCGAATATCAAAGCGAGTTTTTCCATAGGAAATAATGGAAACTCCGTTAATCCGTTCCACAGCCACTGCTGGTCTATGCAGTACCGCATGTGGCCAGAAGTGCGGGGGTGCCAGAGACCCTCGGAGACACTCAGGAACCGAGTGTCTGTGGCACCCCCGCAGCTCTGGCCAAATGTGGTACTGCACACCCCAGGAGCTTGAATCCCGCTCGTATTGCGAGACAACTTTTGCACGCTCGTATTGCGAAACGCTCGTAAACCGCATTACTCGCAATCGGAGGTTCCACTGTACATGTTTCTATTGATGATTTTTATAGATTTTTGTAATAAACATTGTTATTTTATTATAAATGTGTGGCTGTTCCTCCTTTTGATACCAGTAAAGTTCAAATCTGTTAAATTTTTTATTGATCCACCAAGTTCTAAACATTCGAACTGTCACGGGTCGGTTGTTTCCCAACCCTGAAGGATATTTAGTGTTTTGCAGAGATTTTTATTTTTTTAGCTGATTAAAAAAAATACCCTTGATGTGCAGCCCCCGCACGGCAAGGGTTAAGTGCTCATTAAGTCTAGGGGTAGATGAATAATCTGTAATACCATGTTTCTTGCTCTGGCAGGCATCCATGACTGGTCTCTCGAAGCCTCTCACTCTGACGCCATCATGTACAATACAGGACCAGAGGTCCTGCATTGTACTTGAGGATGTCAAAGGCCCACCCACAACCTGGTATGTCAAAGAGCGGGCCATAGCCTGTTGGAGCCAGGAATAAGGTAAGTATTGCTCTGCTTCCTCTACCCCTAGACTTAAAGTGGAGTTCCACCCAAAAATTTAACTTCCACTTTTTGGAACCCTCACCCCCTCCGGTGTCACATTTGGCACCTTTCAGGGGGAGGGGGGAACCGATATCTGTGTAAGGCCCCTTTCACATGGGGCAGATCAGTAATAATCCGCCCCATGAACCTCCGCTTGCTCAGCGGGGATCGCCCCGTTGATCTCCGCTGAGCCGGCGGATGACAGGGCGGTCCTCGCACACTGTGCAGGGACCGCTCTGTCTTTTCTCCGCTCTCCCCTATGGGGGGATCGGATGAACACGGACCGTATGTCCGTGTTCACCCGATCTGCCAGATGGATGGAAAAGTAGGTTTTTCCTTCGTCACACTTTGGCGGGTCGGATGTCAGCGGGCATGTCACTGCTGACAACCGCGGCTCCATAGAGGAGCACGGAGCGCCCGTTCAGGTCCGCCTAGAAAACTGGCAGGCGGACCTGAACGGGCCGCCCGTGTGAAAGAGCCCTAATACAGGTATTTGCTCCCGCTTCCTGGCATAGATCACCGCAGTGATCTACGCCACTTACGGCGCTTCCTCTGTCCCCCCCGGTGTCTTCTAGGAGACACACAGGTCCCAGAAGACAGCAGGGACCAGTGAGGACGCGCACATGCCTAGTAGGGAACCAGGAAGTGAAGCCAGAAAGCTTCACTTCATGATTCCCATAGCGAGGATGGAGACTGTGGCTGCTGCTGAAAGCCGACGGACAACATTGTCTTAATACAAGATCCATGTGTATTCTTTGTTGAATTTTGCACTCCTTTGTGTATTATCTTTGTTAGTAATTCATCATGAAACAACTCCTGTACTTTGCCTCTGAGAAGGCGCTTCTTGTAGAACAGACCGGTCACTGCTGCTTCTCTCTCTTAGGGGTCTTGTCTCCGCCCCCTCCTGTAATGTTCTGGCACCCCCACCCATAGTTCTCTGGTGATGCTTTTACAATCTCAGATTTTGGTTTGTGAAGGCGTCTGGTGCATGCAAACTAGATATATATATCCTGTGTGGCCAACAAGGAATAATTACAAATAAGTGTGTGTCCTAAGTTGGGGGTTAATGCTTCAGTGCACTAATGTTCCTCCAATAGCAGGGCAGCTTTGAAATCTTGAATTTGCCGCTGTATTTGTGTGCTTTGTTAAGCGGTAGCGTTGTTGTGTAGTGGGGGGAATGCAGGGAACAGTAGATCACTGACGTGTCACTAGGCAGAAGAGAGGAATGCCTTGTTTACAGAGGCATCCCCCTGTTCTGCCTTTGCCGACCGCAATCCCGGGCCGCCCTGGAACATTGAGTTCCCGGGACCCGCTGGGTGCCAAATTTAAAGGTACGTAACAGGTACGCCCATTTGCCTGCCCGTGCCATTGTGTCGACGTATATCATCGTGCGCTGGTCGGCAAGCAGATAAAGCGGAGTTCCGCCAAAACAAAAAAAATTCAAAGTCAGCAGCTACAAATACTGCAGCTGCTGACTTTTAATATATGGACACTTACCTGTCCTGGGATGCCAGCGATGTCGGCACCCGAAGCCGATCTGTCCCTCGTCTCTCGGGTGCTGCCGCCGCCATCTTTGGTAAGGGAATCAGGAAGTGAAGCCTTGCGGCTTCACTTCCTGGTTTCCTACTGCGCATGCGCGACTTGCGCTGCTTGATCCCACTGGTCCCTGCTGTCTTCTAGGACCTGTATGTCTCCCAGAAGACGAGAGAGGGGAGGCGCCAGACGTGGCGTAGGTCACCACGATCACCGTGGTGATCTATGCCCGGATGTGGGAGCAAATACCTGTATTACACAGGTATCTGCTCCCTCCTCCCCCCTGAAAGGTGCCAAATGTGACACCGGATGGGGGAGGGGGAATTCCAAAAAGCGGAAGTTCCATTTTTGGGTGGAACTCCTCTTTAAGTTGAGATATGTAAAGTACAATGATTTAGGGTCCAGTATCCCTTCCTTAGGGAATGTGTGTAGTTCTGATATCTACAAGTCCTCCAGCTTCCCCCCTAAGCTCCCTGCCTACATGCTGGTCCTTGCGGTTGCACCCACATGGAAAAAACAGTAATCACTCTCCTTGTGGAATCGAACAAACTAGCCACGTTTTTTACCTTCCTAATATAACCTTACCCAGGGTACCCCTCAGGGGTGGGGCTAGCACTTAACCCAGGAGGCTCCTAAGCTGAGTCCTACTCTCAAGCTATGGGAGCATCTAGTGGCCAACCAGGAGAACTACAGCAGCCCATATATGTGCCTCACCCTACAGCATATCCAAATGACCCCAGATCCCAATGCAAAATACGAAGGAGGGCTTCTCGGCATCTTCTTATTATTAATGATGCTACACATATTTTTTTATTGGCTGTCTGTGTCCTGTTGGGGAGACAAATGAGAGGAAATCTCCCTAAAATGATTGTAAATCCCATTTTAGAAAGCTGTTACTGGCCCCCTTGGAAGACTTCTCCGCTATTCTTCTTTTGGGGGCAACTGTAGAATTTAGGATTTTCCATCATTTTCTGTGCCACCTGTCACCAGGACTAATAGAGAAGCTGAATCTCCCCAGCTGGGACACAGACAGCAATAAAAACCTGACAGAGGTTCCAACCCCTCCCTACTCTAAGAGTAGAGTTGAAATGTACAGTGGAACCTCGGATTACGAGCATAATCCGTTCCAGAAGAATGCTCGTAATCCAAAGCACTCGCATATCCAAGCGAGTTTTCCCATTGAAGTCAATGGAAACAAAAATTATTTGTTCCGCATTGACTTCAATGACATGCAATACCGCATGCGACCAGGGGTGACGGGAGCACCGGAGAGCCTCGGAAACGGCCGGAAAGGCCTGAGGACACCTCAGCAATCATCGGAAACTGAGGCCCAGATTCAGAGAGATCTGCCTATCTCTCCGCGGGGGCGTAACGTATCTCAGATACATTACGCCGCCGTAAATTAAGGCGCAAGTTCCGTATTCAGAAAGAACTTGCGCCCTATGTTACGGCGGCGTAGCGTATGTGGTCCGGCGTAAGCCCGCCTAATTCAAATGTGAATGATGTGGGCATGTTTTATTCAAATTTAGTGTGACCCCACGTATTTGACGTTTTTTATGAATGGCGCAGCGCATGTGCCGTTCGTGAAAGAATCCCAGTGCGCATGCTCGAAATTACTCCTCAATTCGTCAATGACTTAGACGCGAACGTAATTTACATACAGCCCTATTCGCGAACGACTTACGCAAACGACGTAAAATTTTCAAAATTCAACGCGGGAACGACGTCCATACTTAACATAGGATACCCTTCATATAGCAGGGGTAACTTTACGCCGGAAAAAGCCGAACGTAAACGACGTAAAAAAAATGCGCCGGGCGGACGTACGTTTCTGAATCGGCGTATCTACCTAATTTGCATATTCCTTGCGTAAATATACGGAAGCGCCACCTAGTGGCCACCGTAAATATGCAGCCTAAGACACTTACGCCAGTCGGATCTTAGGGAAATCTATGCGTAACTGATTCTATGAATCAGTCGCATAGATACGACCCCGCAACTCAGAGTTACGACGGCGTATCCAGAGATACGCTGTCGTAACTGGTATCTGAATCAGGGCCTGAGTATTTCCGTGTCTTTCTGAGCATTGCCGAACGGCGCCCCTCACCTCAGGCCAAACGCGGTACTGCACACTGCTTTGGCCTGAATCCTGCTAGTTTTCTGAGACAACACTTGCAAACTGAGTTAGGATTTTTTCAAATACAGCGCTCGTATTGTGAAACGCTCGTTAACTGCGTTACTCGCAATCCGAGGTTCCACTGTATACTAAAAGCTTCTTCTAGTTAATACATAGGATAATACTCCCATTGGTACAGTACAATGGAAAGAGGCCAGTATTCCGAAACAGAGGTGAGAGGTGGACCTCAAAGGTCAAATTTCCCAGAATGATGTCCACCCCGCTACCCTGTTGCTAGGATGGTGAGTGTTAAAGGTATATATATATATATTCATTTTTAATCTACTAGGTCAATTTATCTGCTGTGATGTCCTGTGTTTCCACAACTGCAAGGTATAATTTTATTTATTGTTATTTGTAAGTAATCTACTATACATGTATAGAAAAAATTGCTTTAATAAAAATTTGTGAAACCTGATTGTGTTGTTTTTTTTTACAATTTGTTTAAATGATAATATTCATTAACCGGTTAAGCCTCGGACCATTATGCAGTTTAAGGACCAGGCCCCTTTTTGACGATTTGGCACTGCGTCGCTTTAACTGTCAATTGCGCGGTCGTGCGACGTGGCTCCCAAACAAAATTGGCGTCCTTTTTTCCCACAAATAGAGCTTTCTTTTGGTGGTATTTGATCACCTCTGCGGTTTTTATTTTTTGCGCTATAAACAAAAATAGAGCGACAATTTTTAAAAAATATGCAATATCTTTTACTTTTTTCTATAATAAATATCCCCAAAAAATATATAACATTTTTTTCCTCAGTTTAGGCTGATATGTATTCTTCTACATATTTTTGGTAAAAAAAATCGCAATAAGTGTTTATCGATTGGTTTGCGCAAAATTTAAAGCGTTTACAAAATAGGGGATAGTTTTATTGCATTTTTATTCATTTTTTTTTTTACTACTAAAGGCGGCGATCAGCGTTTTTTTTATCGGGACTGCGACATTATGGCGGACACATCGGACAATTTTGACACATTTTTGGGACCATTGTCATTTTCGCAGCGAAAAGTGCTATAAAAATGCATTGATTACTGTGAAAATGACACTGGCAGCGAAGGGGTTAACCACTAGGGGGCGCTGTAGGGGCTAAGTGTGACCTAATGTGTGTTTCTTACTGTAGGGGGGCGGGGCTGGACGTGTGACGTCAGTGATCGTCGTTCCCTACATCAGGGAACACGCGATCACTGACACTGCCACAGAGAAGAACGGGGAAGCTGTGTTTACACACACCTCTTCCCGATCTTCAGCTCCTGTGACCAATCGCGGGACACCCGCGGCGATCAGGTCCGCGGGTTTCTCGGCCGCGGTCACTGAGCTTCGGACCGGCGCGCTCGCGACCCACGGCTGGGCTCTTATAGAGGACGTATATATACGTCCATGTGCCCAGCCGTGACATTCTGTCGACGTATATAGTCGTGCGGCGGTCCTTAAATGGTTAAATATATATATATATATTAAATGTGGCCCTGACCTGAAATTTTTTTTTAATCCCTCCCCAGTCCCTTTTCAAACTAATCTGCCTTTGTTGCCACCCGTGTACAGTGTAGTATGCAAGAATTTTTTTTTACAGAGCTATTATTCTTGTGAAACTGATGGAACTTTCAAATAGGGAGAAAGCAAATGTTTTCAAGCTATTTCCTCTACAGTTCGAATGTTGTACATTCATAAAAAAAAAAAAAAGTGGTTGAGGAAAATGGCCCATTATGGCCTCTAGAAGGAGTTGGGGATCATAGGAAATAAGTATCATCAGCTCCATCTATTGGCCATAATGCGATAACTTTTTCTTTCGTAGCTTTGGGTGGAATGTTGCCGACAATAGTCGAAGGAGGGATTTCCATCACTTTGGTGAGCTTTTCATTCTCTTCCTGTTGTGTCTCCAGGACAGGAAGTGAAGAGATATCTTCCCCCTACTCTGTCCGAAACAAAAAGAAAATTTGGGGCTTTTCATAAACTTAAAGTGGATGTAAACCCACTCTAATCTCCTGCCATAGTGCTGATCTATAAGGATATAGATGCCTCCTGCATGTATCCTTACCTGTCACATGTCTCCCCTCTGTCTGTTATAAGAACTGAAAAACTGCAGATTCTGTGGGTGGATCTGTTGTCTGGAGCTCGGTGGGTGGAGTCGTGATGTCAGTAGACTCCCCGCCCTCCCCTACACTCCCCTTATCAACATGCATTTTCTCCTGTGTATTCCTTACACTAAATTCTGCTATGATCACTAACATCCAGTCACAATCCAGAAAAGTAACCACATGACTTCAGAAAAGGAGTGGGGGTGGGAATTAAAAAATAATGCCTGTCTCCAGGCTAGTGCATGAGATATGTAAATAACCTGTCACTCACAGCAAGGGGGCGGAACGGACTAAGGCTTTTCTCTGTAAGTCCGTTTTATTTCCCTGAACAATAAAAGAGGATTGCTCAGAGCTGGATTAGCTCTGTGTGGCAAGACTGGGCACAGATGATAGGAAATTGTATACTCTACATTGTGACATCAAAAAACATAAATACAAATTTTTCGGGTTTACATCCACTTTAAAGTAAAAGGTTAATTTCCAGAAACTCAATCAGATACTATGCAAGTACTAAGGGCCAGATTCACAAAAGGGATACGGCGTCGTATCTGTTGTTCATAGAATCAGTTACGCATAGATATCCCTAAGATCCGACAGGTGTAATTGTTTTACACTGTCGGATCTTAGGATGCAATACCGCGGCCGCCGCTGGGGGGAGTTCGCGTCGTAAACCAGCGTCGGGTATGCAAATTAGGAGTTACGGCCACCATCTTTGGTAAGGGAATCAGGAAGTGAAGCCTTGCGGCTTCACTTCCTGGTTTCCTACTGCGCATCCGCGACTTGCGCTGCTTGATCCCACTGGTCCCTGCTGTCTTCTAGGACCTGTATGTCTCCCAGAAGACGAGAGAGGGGAGGCGCCAGACGTGGCGTAGGTCACCACGATCACCGTGGTGATCTATGCCCGGATGTGGGAGCAAATACCTGTATTACACAGGTATCTGCTCCCTCCTCCCCCCTGAAAGGTGCCAAATGTGACACCGGATGGGGGAGGGGGAATTCCAAAAAGCGGAAGTTCCATTTTTGGGTGGAACTCCTCTTTAAGTTGAGATATGTAAAGTACAATGATTTGGGGTCCAGTATCCCTTCCTTAGGGAATGTGTGTAGTTCTGATATCTACAAGTCCTCCAGCTTCCCCCCTAAGCTCCCTGCCTACATGCTGGTCCTTGCGGTTGCACCCACATGGAAAAAACAGTAATCACTCTCCTTGTGGAATCGAACAAACTAGCCACGTTTTTTACCTTCCTAATATAACCTTACCCAGGGTACCCCTCAGGGGTGGGGCTAGCACTTAACCCAGGAGGCTCCTAAGCTGAGTCCTACTCTCAAGCTATGGGAGCATCTAGTGGCCAACCAGGAGAACTACAGCAGCCCATATATGTGCCTCACCCTACAGCATATCCAAATGACCCCAGATCCCAATGCAAAATACGAAGGAGGGCTTCTCGGCATCTTCTTATTATTAATGATGCTACACATATTTTTTTATTGGCTGTCTGTGTCCTGTTGGGGAGACAAATGAGAGGAAATCTCCCTAAAATGATTGTAAATCCCATTTTAGAAAGCTGTTACTGGCCCCCTTGGAAGACTTCTCCGCTATTCTTCTTTTGGGGGCAACTGTAGAATTTAGGATTTTCCATCATTTTCTGTGCCACCTGTCACCAGGACTAATAGAGAAGCTGAATCTCCCCAGCTGGGACACAGACAGCAATAAAAACCTGACAGAGGTTCCAACCCCTCCCTACTCTAAGAGTAGAGTTGAAATGTACAGTGGAACCTCGGATTACGAGCATAATCCGTTCCAGAAGAATGCTCGTAATCCAAAGCACTCGCATATCCAAGCGAGTTTTCCCATTGAAGTCAATGGAAACAAAAATTATTTGTTCCGCATTGACTTCAATGACATGCAATACCGCATGCGACCAGGGGTGACGGGAGCACCGGAGAGCCTCGGAAACGGCCGGAAAGGCCTGAGGACACCTCAGCAATCATCGGAAACTGAGGCCCAGATTCAGAGAGATCTGCCTATCTCTCCGCGGGGGCGTAACGTATCTCAGATACATTACGCCGCCGTAAATTAAGGCGCAAGTTCCGTATTCAGAAAGAACTTGCGCCCTATGTTACGGCGGCGTAGCGTATGTGGTCCGGCGTAAGCCCGCCTAATTCAAATGTGAATGATGTGGGCATGTTTTATTCAAATTTAGTGTGACCCCACGTATTTGACGTTTTTTATGAATGGCGCAGCGCATGTGCCGTTCGTGAAAGAATCCCAGTGCGCATGCTCGAAATTACTCCTCAATTCGTCAATGACTTAGACGCGAACGTAATTTACATACAGCCCTATTCGCGAACGACTTACGCAAACGACGTAAAATTTTCAAAATTCAACGCGGGAACGACGTCCATACTTAACATAGGATACCCTTCATATAGCAGGGGTAACTTTACGCCGGAAAAAGCCGAACGTAAACGACGTAAAAAAAATGCGCCGGGCGGACGTACGTTTCTGAATCGGCGTATCTACCTAATTTGCATATTCCTTGCGTAAATATACGGAAGCGCCACCTAGTGGCCACCGTAAATATGCAGCCTAAGACACTTACGCCAGTCGGATCTTAGGGAAATCTATGCGTAACTGATTCTATGAATCAGTCGCATAGATACGACCCCGCAACTCAGAGTTACGACGGCGTATCCAGAGATACGCTGTCGTAACTGGTATCTGAATCAGGGCCTGAGTATTTCCGTGTCTTTCTGAGCATTGCCGAACGGCGCCCCTCACCTCAGGCCAAACGCGGTACTGCACACTGCTTTGGCCTGAATCCTGCTAGTTTTCTGAGACAACACTTGCAAACTGAGTTAGGATTTTTTCAAATACAGCGCTCGTATTGTGAAACGCTCGTTAACTGCGTTACTCGCAATCCGAGGTTCCACTGTATACTAAAAGCTTCTTCTAGTTAATACATAGGATAATACTCCCATTGGTACAGTACAATGGAAAGAGGCCAGTATTCCGAAACAGAGGTGAGAGGTGGACCTCAAAGGTCAAATTTCCCAGAATGATGTCCACCCCGCTACCCTGTTGCTAGGATGGTGAGTGTTAAAGGTATATATATATATATTCATTTTTAATCTACTAGGTCAATTTATCTGCTGTGATGTCCTGTGTTTCCACAACTGCAAGGTATAATTTTATTTATTGTTATTTGTAAGTAATCTACTATACATGTATAGAAAAAATTGCTTTAATAAAAATTTGTGAAACCTGATTGTGTTGTTTTTTTTTACAATTTGTTTAAATGATAATATTCATTAACCGGTTAAGCCTCGGACCATTATGCAGTTTAAGGACCAGGCCCCTTTTTGACGATTTGGCACTGCGTCGCTTTAACTGTCAATTGCGCGGTCGTGCGACGTGGCTCCCAAACAAAATTGGCGTCCTTTTTTCCCACAAATAGAGCTTTCTTTTGGTGGCATTTGATCACCTCTGCGGTTTTTATTTTTTGCGCTATAAACAAAAATAGAGCGACAATTTTTAAAAAATATGCAATATCTTTTACTTTTTTCTATAATAAATATCCCCAAAAAATATATAACATTTTTTTCCTCAGTTTAGGCTGATATGTATTCTTCTACATATTTTTGGTAAAAAAAATCGCAATAAGTGTTTATCGATTGGTTTGCGCAAAATTTAAAGCGTTTACAAAATAGGGGATAGTTTTATTGCATTTTTATTCATTTTTTTTTTTACTACTAAAGGCGGCGATCAGCGTTTTTTTTATCGGGACTGCGACATTATGGCGGACACATCGGACAATTTTGACACATTTTTGGGACCATTGTCATTTTCGCAGCGAAAAGTGCTATAAAAATGCATTGATTACTGTGAAAATGACACTGGCAGCGAAGGGGTTAACCACTAGGGGGCGCTGTAGGGGCTAAGTGTGACCTAATGTGTGTTTCTTACTGTAGGGGGGCGGGGCTGGACGTGTGACGTCAGTGATCGTCGTTCCCTACATCAGGGAACACGCGATCACTGACACTGCCACAGAGAAGAACGGGGAAGCTGTGTTTACACACACCTCTTCCCGATCTTCAGCTCCTGTGACCAATCGCGGGACACCCGCGGCGATCAGGTCCGCGGGTTTCTCGGCCGCGGTCACTGAGCTTCGGACCGGCGCGCTCGCGACCCACGGCTGGGCTCTTATAGAGGACGTATATATACGTCCATGTGCCCAGCCGTGACATTCTGTCGACGTATATAGTCGTGCGGCGGTCCTTAAATGGTTAAATATATATATATATATTAAATGTGGCCCTGACCTGAAATTTTTTTTTAATCCCTCCCCAGTCCCTTTTCAAACTAATCTGCCTTTGTTGCCACCCGTGTACAGTGTAGTATGCAAGAATTTTTTTTTACAGAGCTATTATTCTTGTGAAACTGATGGAACTTTCAAATAGGGAGAAAGCAAATGTTTTCAAGCTATTTCCTCTACAGTTCGAATGTTGTACATTCATAAAAAAAAAAAAAAGTGGTTGAGGAAAATGGCCCATTATGGCCTCTAGAAGGAGTTGGGGATCATAGGAAATAAGTATCATCAGCTCCATCTATTGGCCATAATGCGATAACTTTTTCTTTCGTAGCTTTGGGTGGAATGTTGCCGACAATAGTCGAAGGAGGGATTTCCATCACTTTGGTGAGCTTTTCATTCTCTTCCTGTTGTGTCTCCAGGACAGGAAGTGAAGAGATATCTTCCCCCTACTCTGTCCGAAACAAAAAGAAAATTTGGGGCTTTTCATAAACTTAAAGTGGATGTAAACCCACTCTAATCTCCTGCCATAGTGCTGATCTATAAGGATATAGATGCCTCCTGCATGTATCCTTACCTGTCACATGTCTCCCCTCTGTCTGTTATAAGAACTGAAAAACTGCAGATTCTGTGGGTGGATCTGTTGTCTGGAGCTCGGTGGGTGGAGTCGTGATGTCAGTAGACTCCCCGCCCTCCCCTACACTCCCCTTATCAACATGCATTTTCTCCTGTGTATTCCTTACACTAAATTCTGCTATGATCACTAACATCCAGTCACAATCCAGAAAAGTAACCACATGACTTCAGAAAAGGAGTGGGGGTGGGAATTAAAAAATAATGCCTGTCTCCAGGCTAGTGCATGAGATATGTAAATAACCTGTCACTCACAGCAAGGGGGCGGAACGGACTAAGGCTTTTCTCTGTAAGTCCGTTTTATTTCCCTGAACAATAAAAGAGGATTGCTCAGAGCTGGATTAGCTCTGTGTGGCAAGACTGGGCACAGATGATAGGAAATTGTATACTCTACATTGTGACATCAAAAAACATAAATACAAATTTTTCGGGTTTACATCCACTTTAAAGTAAAAGGTTAATTTCCAGAAACTCAATCAGATACTATGCAAGTACTAAGGGCCAGATTCACAAAAGGGATACGGCGTCGTATCTGTTGTTCATAGAATCAGTTACGCATAGATATCCCTAAGATCCGACAGGTGTAATTGTTTTACACTGTCGGATCTTAGGATGCAATACCGCGGCCGCCGCTGGGGGGAGTTCGCGTCGTAAACCAGCGTCGGGTATGCAAATTAGGAGTTACGGCGATTCACGACGGATTTTCGCGTTCGCTACGTCGCCGCTAGTCTAGTTTCCCGTCGCAAATGTAGTCGTCGTTTTGGGTGCCCTAACTTTAGTCGCAATCGTATTGCTGTCTAAAGTATGGCCGTTGTTCCCGCGTCGAAATCTAAAATTTAACGTCGTTTGCGTAACACGTCCGGGAATACGGAAGTACGCTACGCGCATCGCCGTTCGAAAAAATTACGTCACAGCGCGCAAAGCACAATGGGAATTGCGAAACGAAGCATGCGCAGTAGGTCCGGAGCGGGAGCGCGCCTAATTTAAATGGCACACGCCCATTTGAATTGGCCGCCTTGTGCCGGAGGCCGCCGGCGTAGTTTTCATCGCAAGTGCTTTGTGAATCAGGCACTTGCGATGAAAACTTGCGGCGGTGTAACGTATCTACGATACGTTACGCCGCCGCTCACCTACGTGAATCTGGTCCTAAGGGCCCATTCAGACTATATAACGCACATTACCACAACATTTTTGTACTAGAAAAGAAAGAATAGAATACATTCAAATTAGAATAGAATAGCAAATACTAGAATAGAAAAAAAAACAATAGAATAGAAAGAGTATAACCATCAAATAAATTTGAGTTCAAATAGAATAGAAAATAATAGAATAGAAAAGAATAGCATAGAAAATACAATAACAGAATAGAAAAGAATGGGATAAACAATAGAAAAGAACAGAATAGAAAGAATATGACAATATAACCATTTTCCAAAATTCTAATTCCGAATAGGATAAATTTTAATTCGAAAAGAATAGAATGGAAAATAAAATAATAGCATAGAAAAGGATAGAATAGACTAAACAATAGAAAATAAATTCCTGAAATTCAAATGGTTAATAGAGTAAATTTGAATAGAACAGAAAAGAATAAAAAAATAGAATCGAAAAACCAATAGAATAGATTGGAATAGAAAGAATATAACCATCTTCCAAAATTCAAATTTTGAATGGAATTCGAATTGATTCAAATCTTCCGAGTTCGGTCAAACGGAGTTCAGAAAATGTGAATCGATTCGATTCCAAATAAACACTGGATTCTGAAAACAAATGAAACAAATTTAACTAAACAAATTTGTGTAAATTATGAATTAAAACAAAAACAAATGTTTTCGTTCTGCATGTGTCTAATTAGGATTTATTACATGTTTGTGAACTTACAAACATTTGCGAGTATTTCTTACACTTTTTTTCATTAATAAATGGTGCTTAAAGCGGTGGTTCACCCTGCAGAACAACATTGTAGCATACAATTCGGCATTGTAGCGCGAGCTACAGTATGCCGGTCTTAATTTTTTTATCGCCGTACTCACAGCGTAATCGTACATCGTAGATTCCGTCTGCCGCGGGGAATGGGCGTTCCTTTCAAGAGGGAGGGTGATTGACGGCCGGCTCTGGCGCGTCACGCTCCCCGAAGACAGCCGGAGTAGGTCTCGGCTCTTCACGGCGCCTGCGCACAGACTATGCGCAGGCGCCGTGAAGAGCCAAGCCTATTTCGGCTATTTCCGGAGAAGCGTGACGCGCCAGAGCCGGCCGTCAATCACCTTCCGTCTGGATTGGAACGCCCATTCCCCGTGGGCAATCGGAATCTACGATGTACGATTACGCTGTGAGTACGGCGATAAAAAAATTAAGACCGGCATACTGTAGCTTGCGCTACAATGCCGAATTTTAGGCTAGAAGAAAAAAAAAAAAATATATTTATTTTATAGGGTGAACCCCCGCTTTAAAGACTATGCACTAGGCTGGGAATTTTTTTTTTTTATATATATATATATTTTTGCTTTTCTTCTGAATTGGCATACTCCGAAGAAACAAGCATTCCAGAGGCACTGAGATGCTCATCTGAGTTTATACAAAGTATTCAGAGGAAATAAACACATTCACACAATTCAACACAAATTTGTGCCAAGTTATCCTTGCTATCTGGGTTGGACTCTTATGATTTGGTCTTGCATTCCTTTCATTGGTGCATGTTTTTTCCGACCAGCCATAGCAGCTATAATTTTTTTTTTTTAAATATTAATCAGACTTTTTACTCTATTTAGTGCCAGTTTTGATGCAGGGCCATCTTAATAGCATCATGGCCCCCTGGGCAAAGTAATGCTCTGGGGCCCCTACAATGATGACAGTGCAGGTAAACGGACATTAAAGTGGTTGTAAACCTAAAATTTCTTCTTTCTATTTCTAGAGGCATTCTAATATCCCCAATTCGTCCCTGTCTTTTTTTTTTTTCCCTACCTGCTTCCTTCTCCTGATATCGCCGATATCCCAAATGGTGACGTCACTCCGCGCATGCGCCGTCCGTTCGTTAATCCGGCCAGCCGAGACCCTGCCGGTCACTAGCTCTGTTTATGTCGGGGGCTGCGTCATTTCCTGCTGTTGACGTCAGCCCCGACATCGCGCGATATTTTTCAGTGAAATTTCCTCCCTCCCCCCCCAAGAGGCTCATGGATGTTTACCTTCATACCTTGTGACTCCTACGTCACAGGGTTTGAAGGAGGAAGACGGCGCGCAAGACACACCAGGAAGCGTCTTGATATTGCAGAGTGTGAAGCCTGGATTCCTGATGTAGCTAAGCCTGCAATCATATGTAAAAGTATATGCACATTCCAGTGTATGTGTTACTATTCTCATGTGTCATTTGTGTCTTACAATTAGATTTATAATAAAAAAAGATTGTTCAAAAATTGATTGTCTTGTGTCATCTCTCTCTCTCTCTCTCTCTCTCCCCATATATATATATATATATATATATATATATATATATATATATATAACGAGAGAGAGAGAGAAACGCATATATATATAAGACAATAGATTTTAAAAATAATAACTATATATATATATATAGAATATATATATATATATATATATATATATATATATATATATATAAATATATATGTGTGTGTGTGTAAAATAATATATATTAAAATATTTATATCTTAATATGCTAAATATATATATATATATATATATATATATATATTATTTTTAATATATATATATATATAAACACATATATATATATATATATAGATATACATACAAAACAGAAGATTAAAAAAATACATATATACATAAATCAAGATATATATATATATATATATATATATATATATATATATATATTTTAGATATATAAATAGAGAGAGAGAGAGAGAGAAACGCATATATATATATATATATATATAAGACAATAGATTTTAAAAATAGTAACTATATATATAGAATATATATATATATATATATATATATATATGTGTGTGTGTGTAAAATAATCTATATTAAAATATTTATATCTTAATATGCTAAATTATATA
Source organism: Rana temporaria (assembly GCF_905171775.1). Taxonomy (NCBI): domain Eukaryota; kingdom Metazoa; phylum Chordata; class Amphibia; order Anura; family Ranidae; genus Rana; species Rana temporaria. The sequence goes on from NC_053490.1 coordinate 519,492,528, forward strand.
TATATATATATATATATATAAACACATATATATATATATATATATATATATATATATATATATACATATATATGTATATACATATGTACACATATATATATATATATATAGATATACATACAAAACAGTAGGTTAAAAAAATACATATATACATAAATCGAGATATATATAACGGAAAATTGAATACTTACCTTTCTGTAATTTTCCTTTCCTGGTGCCTACCCATGGCAGCATACCAATGGTCATGGCTCCGCCCCCGACCGACCCACAGGACCACATAACTCTCTTAATAAAAGGAGTTGCTCCCCCCTGTTTAGGCATTCTTAGTAACTAGACCTCAGACCGCAGAGCAGTCCGAAAGGGAGGGTGTATGCTGCCATGGGTAGGCACCAGGAAAGGAAAATTACAGAAAGGTAAGTATTCAATTTTCCGTTTTCCTGGTGCCTCCATGGCAGCATACCAATGGTCAAATAACTCGCTTACAGGGAGGGTACTGCTCAAAAATATATATTTAATAAACTACAGAGTGGAGCATTCTAGCATTTTTCTCCCAAAGTCACGGGAGGTGAGAGCTGCCGGATCCAGGCTATAGTGTGCCATAAAGGTGCTGAAGGAAGACCAGCTTGCTGCCCTGCAGATTGTCTCTGGGGAGACCCGTGCCAAAGCTGCCCAAGACGCGGCGACTCCTCTTGTTGAATGGGCGTTCACTGCCTTGGGAATAGGAAGACCACTAGCCCGATAAGTTTTCTGAATGAGTTTAACAATCCAACTTGCCACTGTTACTTTGGAAGCTGCTTTTCCCTTCCTTGCTCCTCTAGGGATGATGAAGAGACGTTGGTCCTTCCGGAACTCCTGAGTTAACTTAAGATAGTGTTTTAAGGATCTGGCTACATCCAGCTCATGTAAGTTTGAGGATGCTTGTTCTACTTCAAATGTTGGAAGGACCCATTCCTGATTTAGATGAAAGACCGAAGGTACTTTAGGAATGAATTGATGAATAGGCTGTAATACCACCCTGTCTGGGAAGAAGGTGATATAAGGCTCTTGGGCTCCTAGGGCCTGAATTTCCGATATCCTGCGCCCCGATGTGATGGCAATTAGGAAGGCTGTTTTCCAGGTAATGTCTTCCAGTGAGCAATCTTCTGTAGGAGCGAAGGGGGAACGTGCTAGAGCTTCCAGAACTATTGTTAGATCCCACTTGGGGTATAGAGATTTTCTAGGCGGGCGTAGTCTCAGAACCGCTTTCAGAAATCGGTCCACCAACGGATTATGAGCCCATCGAACATCTGTTAGAGCTGAGATGGCAGACACCTGGACCTTTAGGGTGCTGTGGCCCAAACCTAGGTCTAAGCCTGACTGCAGAAAAGATAGAACATTGTGGACTTCAGGCAATAGTGGGTTGAATTGGTTGGCTTCCGCCAGAGCCACAAACTTCTTCCATATTCTGTAGTAAGTGGTGTTTGTGGAAGATTTCCTTGCAAGCAAAAGGGTTTGAATAACTTTATGTGAACACCCTAAGTCCCCCAGCCTCCTCCTTTCAATTTCCAGACCCTCAAGTCCAGTATCCCTGGATGAGGATGAAGGAAGTTGCCCTGAGACAGCAGGCTGCTCCTGTGAGGTAGAGGAGTCGGACTGCACAGTGATAGACTGACCAAGAGCGGGAACCATGGCCTCCTCGGCCAATATGGAATGACCGCCAGAATGGTGACATCTTCTTTCGTCAGACGTTGGAGTAATCTCAGAATTAAGGGGGTTGGGGGGAATGCATATCCCAACTGGAATGTCCAAGGCTGGATCAAGGCATCCGTACCCGCTGAGGTCGGACATGGTGTCCTCGAGAAAAACAGAGGAGTTTTCGCGTTGAGGGGTGAGGCAAAGAGATCTATTTGGGGAGTCCCCCACTGTTGGCAGATCCTGTTGAAAACCTCTTGGTCTAGAGACCACTCGTTGTTGTTGTAAAATGACCTGGAAAGGTGATCGGCTAGCTGGTTCTCTGGTCCCGGAATATAGGATGCTCGTAGGTCGTATAGATTCTTTTCTGCCCAAGAGATTATCGGAGTTACCTCGCTGAGCAGTGACCCGCTGTGTGTACCCCCTTGGTTCTGGACGTAGGCTACTGCTGCACGGTTGTCCATTTGGAGAAGGACAGGTTTGTCTCTGAGGAGAGGAGCTAGATGCAGAACCGCCATCCACGCTGCTCTTAGTTCCAGGATATTGGAAATCACCCCCTCCGCATTGAACGGCCACCTCCCTTGAACTAGCTTGCCTTGGGTGTGTGCTCCCCAACCAAGCTGACTGGCGTCTGATGTAAGGACTGTCCAGGTAACTGGTCCAAGGAACCGAGGAACTAGTAGATTGGAGGGCCTCGTCCACCACCACAGGCTGGATTTCACTGAAGAGGTAACACTTATTTTCTGTTTGAGATGTTCTTTCCCCCACTGTGCTAGGAAACCTAGTTGGAATTCCCGTAGGTGCCATCTGGCCCATTTTATCATAGGAATGCATGAAGCGAGGGAGCCTACTAGACTCAGACAGTCTGAAGCTGGCATGTTGCGGGAACCCATTGCTCGTTTCACCTTCTGGATCAAATTCGGAATCTTCTCGGGTGGAAGAGAGACCGACCTTTCCGGGGTATTGAATAAGGCCCCCAAATAAGTCATTTTCTGTGTTGGCGTTAGTTGGCTTTTTTCCAGGTTGATCAACCAGCCAAACCTGACCAAGGTGTTTAGTACTGTTTGAGTGTGCTCCTCTAGGGTGCACTTGCGCTGAGACAAGATTAGAATATCGTCCAGATAATACAGTACTCGAATCCCTTCTTCCCGAAGGGGTGCCAGGATTGCCCCTAACACTTTTGTAAATGTTCTGGGGGCTGACGAGATTCCAAACGGGAGGCATTGGAATTGTAGATGTAGACTGCCTATCTTGAACCGTAAGAAATGCTGGAACTGGTCGTGTACTGGAATGTGCAGATACGCATCTTGAAGGTCTATGGAGACCATCCAGTCCCCTGGTTGGACTGATAAGATTACTGTGTTCAGAGACTCCATCTTGAAACGTTCCAATCTGATATACTTGTTTAATCTCTTTAAATCCAGTACGGGCCTCCACCCTCCCGTCTTCTTGGGAACTAAAAAGACGGGAGAGTAGAATCCCGATTTTATCTCTGACGCTGGTACTGGCGATACTGCCTTCTGTTGTAGAAGTATTTGGATGTACTGAAATAATACTTCCCTTTTCTCCTTGGAGGCCGGGATCTTGGTATCTTGAAAAGAAAAGGGTGGGGGTCGGGTTTTGAATCTCCAAAAATGTCCCCGGAGGACGGTGGACACTGCCCATAGATCGGTGCACCCCTCCACCCAGACCTGCGCATAGGATTTGAGTCTTGCTCCCACTAAGCCGGTCTGGGTGGTAGGGAAGTCAAAAAGACTTCTGGGTATCCCCAGCGGAGGTTGTGGGCTTTGGTTTTCCTAGTTTAAGGAAAGAAGCTTGAGACCCTTTCCAGCCCCGTCTGTACTCTCTGCCTGGGCGGTAGGACCTTGAGTCCCTCCCTCTCTGTTGGGCCCCTGGCCTGGGAGCGAATCTCTTCCTCCTGCTTCTGTCTTGAGGGATTAAACCACTCTTTCCCCCTGTGACTCTTGAAATCGCGGAGTCCATCTTCTCTCCAAATAGTGCTTTCCCATCGTACGGAATGCGACACCAAGATTGTTTAGAAGATGGGTCTGCTGCCCATGGTTTTAACCACAGGGCTCTTCTGGCCGTGATCGAATACAGCATGGCCCTGGATGAACTTCTTAAGACATCTATAGCCGCTTCTGCCATGAAATCTGATGCAAGCTTTAGCTCATCTAATGCCTTAATAACTTCTTCAGTGTCTATACCTGCCCTGAGAGCTGTCTCGATGTTGTCAGACCACACTCGGGTGGCCCTGGAGACGGATGACAAGGCCACTGCTGGCTTGCAAGCCCCTCCAGTCGCTTGGTACACCTTTTTAAGGTCTGCGTCGATCCTCCGATCCAAGGCGTCTTTAAAGGAGACCGAGTCTTCTAGTGGTAGGGTCGTATTTTTTGCCAGCCTCATGACTGAAGCATCTACAGCCGGAATGGAGTCAAAGAGTTTGGCATCTGACTCGGCCAATGGATACAGTTTTTGGAGATGATTGAAGGCGACTGGCCTCTTCTCTACCCTTTGCCATTCCCCTAAGATGATCCCTTTAATTTCCTCCATAAGCGGGAAATTAGAGACCTTTTTTATCAAATGAGGAAAATACTTTTTTGTTTTGGACGGGGGTTCGGGGCATTCTTCCTCCCATTGAATAGCGTCCTTGACTGCCACCACAAAAGGTTCCACTAAACTAAAGTCAAATGATGAAAACTCCTCCTCATTTGAGACTGGCTCTTCCTCCGAGCCACCTTCCCCGGGGTATGGGGTGGACGGGCCTGCGACCTCTTGATCAGCAGAGGGAGAAGAAGGGGTACTTTGTGCAGAAGCCAATTCCCTGATTGATTCCTTGATGAGCTCTTTTATGGAGCTTGAGGAGCTCCGCTCTTCTGCTGTAGCCTCTGAAAAACACTGGCCGCAGGCTAGCTTCCCTGGTAAGGCTTTTTTACCACAAACCCAGCAGTCCTCCCCTCTTGGTTTGGATGAGGAGCGGTGGGAAGAACTCCACTGACTACTTGAGTTACGGGTTGAAGTGTGGTGGTGACCCGAACTTCTATGGCTCCCTGAGCCTCTGTCGCGGGATGATCTGTGAGATGAGTCTCGTTGCGGGCTGCGGAGACAAAACCACAGAAAAGGCTATATTGTATGCCTGCTGCAGTGCTCTTTTTTTTAAAAAAAACTTACCTGACTGTAGCAGCCCTTACCTAGTGGATTGTTGAGGATCTTTTTGTTTTGGCGTGACTATGTCCAGGACAGCTAAGGGCAAATTACAGAATTTACGCTGATTACTAACCTGCTTTAGATAAAGTATTACATAAGCATTCGTTTCTTGTGAAGAAAAAGGAATAATAGCAGTATACATCCACACCTACATATATATACATATATATATATACACATACATACATATATATATCCATACACATGCCCATAAAGGATAATCACAAACAAAAGGAAAACATTCCTCCTTTTTTTTTTTTTTTTTAAAACAAAAGAAACACTTTTTTTTTTTTTTTAAGACCCATGAAATAGATGTACCTTGGCAGTGATCCATAGTGCTTGCTGCAGGGGGAGCAAGCAAGAGAAGAGCAATGGAGATGCTATCCCACAGACAGTCTGCTCCCAAATGAGAGACACAGGCTGTTTAAATAGCTTGGGAGTACCAAGATGGCCGCCGGATGCGCAGTGCGCATGCGCGGCCGTGCCGACGCGACTCCGCCCACCGAGATGACAAGCCTGAGTCATGTGACGCGCGCGAAGCGCTCGCCGCTCGTGGAGGGAGCCGATGCTCCGACATCCAGCCGCAGAGTGATACAAACACTGGCGGTAAGTGGGGTGCGCTAGATGGCCTGCTTGGAAGGGACAGCATTATGGAAGAATCAATTGGGATACCTTGGGACAGTCAGCCTGTGTTACCTAGCGAGGAGAGAAGACAGGCTCCTGGAGGTTTAAAATAAGTGCCCTGAAAAAAAGATCCACAGAAAAAAAGGGCTCCTATACTTATCTGGCGCCTTTAGCAGCCCAAGCCATAGGACTCCGTCCTGCAGGAGAGCATGAACCTGCAACGGTCACACCATGGGATGGTGAGGTAGAGCTGACGTATGATCCTGCGGGATGAGGACAGAAAAAAGAATGCCTAAACAGGGGGGAGCAACTCCTTTTATTAAGAGAGTTATGTGGTCCTGTGGGTCGGTCGGGGGCGGAGCCATGACCATTGGTATGCTGCCATGGAGGCACCAGGAAATATATATATATATATATATATATATATATATATATATATATATATATATATATATATATATATTTTTAGATATATAAATAGAGAGAGAGAGTTAAAATTAATCTTTTTTTGTTTTTATATTTATTTTTATGTTTACATATTTTCTTACAGGTGACAGCTATACAAAGGGGAAATAAAGTTGCTGGGAATTTTTGGAGATTTAATCTTTTTGCAAGTAATACTATAATAAATAAAAAAATAAGAAAATTTTCTATAAATATATTTATATAAATCTTTAATGTTTACATATCGGAATTTATAGAGATATATCTTCATATTTTTAAATTGATTTAATTATTAAATGGATGTATAGATATACATATGCATGTATATATTGATTGCTAGATATACACCTCAATATATATCTATACTTCAAAAAATAACAACGCTGCTGTTTTTTGAAAAAATAATTAGTTCTGGTAATACACTCATTAAATATATATATATTTCGATTAATATTTTTTTTAAAACTATAGGGAAATAATGTACGATTTCGGAAGAAGGTAATATTACATTTGTGACCCAGCATCTGCAGCATGCTCCGGAAGCTCTGATAACAGCTTCCGGGTGTACGCTGTGCAGAGCTTCTCTTCGTTTCCATAGTAACCGGAAACGAAGAAGAGGCTTGAATATTTGCCGTAGTGCGCACGCGTGGGATTACAGCAATCGTCATCAACTGTGGGCGGAAGTTTTTACAGCAGCAGATGCGGAAGACAAAAAGAATAATGGTGCTGGCATAGTACAAGGAAGCTCAGGGACAAAGGTAACGATTACACCGCAATTATAATAATTGCATTGATTACATAACGATCGGTGGATGCAGCGGGACACTGTTTTTAGGAAACTGTTAATACTGAAGATAGTAGATGGGGGTTTACAACCGCTTTAAGTAGGTAGGAGGCAGACTGCCTCCCCTTTGCATCTATCACTCTCAGTGCCATCATGGGGCCCCCAATTTCAGGGGAGCATGGGCTCAAGGACCAGCTGCTTTGGGGAAAGTGCAGGGGGCCCCCATGCAGCTGGGGCCCCTGGGCAGTGCCCAGGTGTGCCCTCTCATTAAGACAGCCACGCAAGACTCCATTGCTGAAGAAAAATAATATTGAAGCTTGTTTAAAGTTCGCTGCACAACATTTAGACAAGCCTGTGAAACACGGAGAGAATATAGTCTGGTCAGATCAGAACAAAATTTAACTCTTTGGATGCCATATTACACACCATGTTTGGAGGTCAAATGGCACTTGAAGTAAATATGCAATAATATACAATCTAATATAAACTATATTACTATTCTTCCGAAAGGTGTTTACTGATTCCCTCTATCTATTGCATAAAGGTATTAACTTGTCTAAGCCTATAATTAGATAGTCTATTAAGACTCTGATAAGCACAATGATATAAGTTTTCTATGAAAGTAAACACACTGCTTAGTAAAACAATAACTTTCATTTATTTCCCAAGAAAATAGGAATATACTAACGTCAAACACTAAGCAGCAGAATATCAAAAATACTCATCACAATCCTCTAGACATAGTCTCATTGGCTGGGTTCTGGATGGCAAAAGCCAGGATCTAGGGGGAAAGGGGACTATTTCTCTTTTGTGTGTCTTTTTTACTCAAACATTCACACCCACTCGTAACCACCCCCACTTGCCTTATGCCCAATAGATATTGCCAAGAGGTAGTCCTTGTAATATATTATATTGGCCTCTAGGGGCAGCATTGTCCATGTATCATCTCCATGAACTGTGGGCCGTCTTTGCTAGCCCTTATTCTCTTTGAAGCCTGTAATCACACATATCACACCAGGTGGGCTTGAGCCAAGCCGTTGTTACTAACTTCCAGATGCAGATTCTGATATGCTACAAAGCTTTGATGTTGATATAGAAAAAGGTGGAGTCACGCTAAATAATGTGTGATAAATTATGTCTTATCCAATCATAAGGGACAAAAATAAATATAAAAAAGTCCAATGATGAAACAAGTCTGATTGGACGAAACGTTGGGAGGAGGCGTACTGACGTCACCGCTAGTGAGGATACTCGTTTTGTTACCGGCCGGAACTTTTATGCTGTTTTATATCTCATATGCTGTAAGTGCATTACTTTTTTATTGATTAAACGTCTAAACGATGTTACACTATTGTGAGTTCTCTTCTACATGCTCGTACATCGCCTGATTACTGGTCTGAGGGTCGCTCTGTGGAAAGCTTTCATCTGCTGCACACACTACATATACTGTCTGCGAATGTTATTTCCAGGGCTCTGGTAAGGATCAGTGTGTACTGTGGTGGTGGTGATTTGTTTGTGTCACACTGTTCTTTTGCCAGTCACTGGGGGATGATACATGCAAGTGCTCCATACAGTATCACACTATTTTAGTTCATTTGTTTTTCCCTGGATACTCCGCTGGAGGACCATTGCGAGGATCGCTTCAAGATTCCGATTCCCTGTGCAGCCCAGGTGTATGGCTACTTGCTTTGCTTGATCCATTTGGATCGTCCTATCTGGTAAGGGTCAGTAATACCAGGAAGTTGTGATCCATGCCCGTGGTTTATCCTCTGATCCAGATTTCTTTTACTCCTTTGGATAGCTGTTTTTGAATTTTATTTCTCACTGAACTGATCACATTTTCTGCTATACCATTTTTTATATATATCACATTTTTCTTTTTATATGAACTTTCTCCTTCACTGTTTTCATCATTGGACTTTTTTATATTTATTTTTGTCCCTTATGATTGGATAAGACATAATTTATCACACATTATTTAGCGCGACTCCACCTTTTTCTATGTTAATTTTTGTTTGTATAAACATTTTGAGTTTGCAGCTGTATATTGCACTAGATAAGCGCACTTTTTTTCCCTTTTGAAAGCTTTGATGTTAACTGGTTACATTCCAACTTGGGGCCAGTAGCCTGTATGAACCAGGAAGCGAAATTCCAGAACTATGATATTAACCACTAGAGGCCCGCGCTATAGCCGAATGACGGCTACAGCGCGGACCTGAAAATCCAACTGGACGTCAATTGACGTCTGCCCCTTTCCTCGTTCCCTGCGCGCGCTCCCGAGCGTGCAGCGGGGAAACTCTGTGCTGGCCGTGTCCCTTGGACACAGCCAATCACAGATCGCCGTGAACGGTCAATCGAAGTGGCCGTTTGGTAGGCAATCTGTGCGGCCAATGAGAGATGATCTCATATGTAAACATATGAGATCATCTCTCATTGCCGGCTCTCACAGAGACAGCATGCTGTCAGGGAGAGAGGAGACCGATCTGTGTCTCTTGTACACAGTGGCGTCTCCAGCGTTCATATTTAGGGGGGGCACATGGGGGGACAGGGACAAAAGTAGGGGGCCAACTATAAAATGCAATTATATATATATATATATATATATATATATATATCCTGGGGCCCTTTACTACGATCCCACTATGGGCCCTTTCATATGTTCTGCAGTGAGCTCCCTTCCTACTATACTGGGGCCCCCCAGGGTGGCAGAAAACAAGAGATATATGTCACCAGCACACCAAGAAAATATAAGGGTCCAAAGCAGTGGGAGAACTATCATTGTTGCAAAGGTTGTCATGCCACCGGGCCCTGGTGTTCTGCCACAGTGGGGATCCCCAGCTGTCCTGTCCCTGCTATTTACAGCGCTGGTCTGGCATCTGTCTCCTTGGCAGCGGCGGCAGTCTATTAGGACCTAGTGCTGGTGACATGCAGGGGAAGGCTGGCACTATTGGTTATAAAGAGCTGAGCCCCCAGCTGGTCACCTAGCAGCAGTAATGCTGTATAACCTTCTCTGTTGACATGCTGATCGGCATGTGATCCAGGTGATGCTCCCAGTCAGATCTAATAAACACAGTATTTATTAGCATCAAGAGTACAACCACATAAATATAATCAACCGTATGATCAGCAGCCATGTGGGCTCTATGCCTGTAAAGTGTGGGCTTTGATCATTAAAATCACTGATATTTATGACTAGGATTTGACTAAGAGCATCACCTGGATTGCATCCCGATCAGCATGTCAGAGAAGGGTCCACTGCTGCTAAGCAACCTGCAGGGAGCTCAACTGTCTACAACCAATAGAGATGGGCTCGGGTGTGTTTGAAATCCCACATGCCCAATCCCGCCAGGAAGCCGACACTCCACAGTGCTAATCAATGTATGGGCTGCCTAAGAGCTAAGACCAGCCATAGACAGTTTAAATCTCAGCTGGTTCAGCAGAAACTGGCTGAGATTTGAACCATTAATGAGCAGATTCTCTTATAATTATCACTAGTGGTTGCTGTATAGTCACTGGTGATAATAACTGTTTGTCGGGAGAATATCATTGCTGGGCAGGAGGGATATTCCCCTGTCACCACTGTCTGTTGATGGGGAGTCATGCAAGTTTCTTTCCTGCAATCTGTGGATGCAGGAAAGAAATTTGCACCGTATATTATCTGCCTAACTGAAAGTGAAAGTAAATTGTGAATGTTTTGAAAGAACAGGAGAGGGGGAGGGAGACAGATGGGGGGGGAGAGAGAAGGGATGGAGATAATGTAGTTCAGTGATTACAGTGTACTGCAGTCTGCAGTGCACACACTTAAACACGGTCCAGGCTAGAATATCTGGTTGTGTGAGCACTCGCATTATGCAGTGATGGCGAGCAGAGGGAGGGGGAGGAATCCCCCGCAGAGCTGACTGGGGACACTTTCCCTCTCGGGGAGCAAAATACAAGAATTGTAAAAAAAAAGGAGGGGGGGCACATGGTGGGGCGCAGCATGATGTTGGTGGGGTCAGGGCCCCCTCTGCCCCCCCCCCCTAGGGACGCCCCTGCTTGTACATAGGGACACAGATCGGTCACCTCCCCAGTCAGTCCTCTTCCCCCACAGTTAGAACACTATGCAGGGTACACATTTAACCCCTTCCTCACCCCCTAGTGTTAACCCCTTCAATGCCAGTCACATTTATACAGTAACAATGGGTGATCTATAGAATGCGCCCTAAAAAGTCGCCCACCGTTGCGCCTATGGAGGAGTAGATGATGCCTAGCTGCTGTTTAGAAGATAATAAGTGAACAAAAAGAATGTAAGATGATGAAACTCTCTAAGGAGTGTCAACAAATTAAAACAGCGCTATCAAATAACTGTGCATATTTGACTATATAAAATACATTACTACAACCCATATGTAATGATATACAGTGATAATAAACAAAATATATCCAGTTTAAGAAATAAACACTAAACTGTGACTGTAATAATAAACACCCGTGATTGACTTAAACGTGAAGTGAACGCACTGAAAGTGCAAGAGACAGTCTTTAAAAATAATTTAGAACGTGGCCAAACAAAGCAAAGTTCATGTGTATAAGGATCCTGCGATCTTCAAATTTTTTCAAAAACTTCCACCACACCCGACAGTGCTCAGTGATTCCTCCCCCATCAAATGGACACTCACCGGATAGGTATGCCTCACACTCTCGTGTTTTGGCACAAAAAACCTTATCAGATGTAGTTGTTCCCGTCAATAAAGATGTAATCCAAATATGACATCCAATCAGTTCCACATATATGTCAGAGAGAGACAAAAGAAGTGCAAATAGTGTGATACCATCAAAGGTTTAATAGCACACCAAAATAAAACTTCAAACAGTGCACTCACAAACAAAATCTTGTAAAACAGCAGAATATCACATCAAGAAACTCCTTCAAACGTCAAAATGGTGAGAAGCGGTCACGGCGGACCCCCGATCAGCGAGAAAAAGTGAAACCAATTCTCCTACTCACGGTGCCATGGACTTCTGTCAGATGCAGCTGCACATCCACTTAAATAAAAAACTTCAAACGCACTCTGCATCCAAAAACGCAGCACTAGTGCCAGTGTTTCTTATATATGGTTTCAATTTCCTTATATTGGATGTGGAAGCCCGTCAGGAAGCTCCACTGATGTTCATTTGTGGATGGTTCTTCTATTTTCTTCTTAAAACAGTCTTCTCTCGGCTTCTCTGCGATCTCTTGAATCATTGACACCAGGTTGATCTCATCATATCCCTTTTGGGCAAATCTCTTCTTCAGTACATTCGCCTGCTCAAAATAATCTGAGTCATCAGTGCAGTTTCGGCGCACTCGGAGAAATTGCCCTTTAGGGATATTCTTTATCCAAGCAGGGTGGTGTCCACTTCTGATCGATAGATAACTGTTTCGATCAGTGCTTTTAAAGTACACCTTTGTTTTCAACCTGTCATTACATCTTTCTATAGTTACATCCAAGAAGTTAACTGAACACGCACTGATCACATATTCCAGTTTAATGTTGTTCACATTGTTGTTCAATACTTCAAGGAAAACTTTGAGATCCGTTTCCGATCCCTGCCAGATCAAAAAGATGTCGTCAATGTATCTCCGATAGAAGATAAGTTGAGATCTTTGATCTCTGAAGACACTTTTGTCCTCCCACTCCGCCATAAACAGGTTGGCGAGGCTAGGGGCATATTTAGCTCCCATAGCCACGCCAACCTGTTGTGAAAAAAAGAAACCATCGAACCAAAAATAATTATGCGACATACAGAAATCGAGGGCTTGACCCAAAAATCTTTTTTGTGTAAACGGGATCTCCTCCCTCTTACTCAATGCCCAATTGAGTGCCAGAGCAGCGTCCTCATGCTGTATTATAGTATATAGTGAGGCGACATCCGCCGTCACAAGGAAGGTTTCAGTACCTGGATTTATTCTTATATCCTCCAGGGATATGAGCAGATCAGCTGTATCCTTTAAGTATGCTTTGGTTTCCCGCACACTTGGCTGGAGGAATTTGTCCAAGTATTCACCTAACCTTGCCGTGACGGACCCAATGCCGTTCACTATTGGACGGGCTGGTGGCATGGTTGCATGTTTGTGTATCTTCGGTAAGGTGTAGATAACCGGAACTCTACACACAGAAGGAGCCAAATATGCTTTCTCTTTAATATTCAGGGCATTGATCTGGAAACCCCATTGTATTAAGGAATCCAGTTGTGTTTTGTATGCTTCTGTAGCCTATCATGAGCAGCGTCTGCTCGACCTATCAGGTCGGCTTACCGCTGTGGCTGCTGGGTAAGACAGCCAGCCAATGGAGGAGGCGCTGACTTCCTCCTAGCTTTGGCTGCATAAGCGCTCTAGGCCCGCCCATCGTTGCAGGCGGAGCGGGATGCGCTGTGCAGCATGTGATTGGCTCAGACTGCTGCTGTTGGGGGATGTGATTAACATACTCTCTCACCTATTGGAATCTGGGGACTGGCGCCACGCCTATCACACTGGCTGATTGATTCATACACCAGCCAGTGGTGGTGGATGATGCTGTCAGCCCACAGCAGTTTGGGATTATCGTTTACTTCCGCCCACAGTTTTGGAGGAAGTGGGAAAACGCCCAGGACTGATAGGCTGATTGATCTGACTACATCAGATATAAGGTAACCATTTATGACTGTGTGGTTAGTCCCATGAATAAGTTTTTATAACGAAACATGTCGGGGTATTGCCATACAGTCTAATTTTACTAGTGAGTGCTGCGTTTTTGGATGCAGAGTGCGTTTGAAGTTTTTTATTTAAGTGGATGTGCAGCTGCATCTGACAGAAGTCCATGGCACCGTGAGTAGGAGAATTGGTTTCACTTTTTCTCGCTGATCGGGGGTCCGCCGTGACCGCTTCTCACCATTTTGACGTTTGAAGGAGTTTCTTGATGTGATATTCTGCTGTTTTACAAGATTTTGTTTGTGAGTGCACTGTTTGAAGTTTTATTTTGGTGTGCTATTAAACCTTTGATGGTATCACACTATTTGCACTTCTTTTGTCTCTCTCTGACATATATGTGGAACTGATTGGATGTCATATTTGGATTACATCTTTATTGACGGGAACAACTACATCTGATAAGGTTTTTTGTGCCAAAACACGAGAGTGTGAGGCATACCTATCCGGTGAGTGTCCATTTGATGGGGGAGGAATCACTGAGCACTGTCGGGTGTGGTGGAAGTTTTTGAAAAAATTTGAAGATCGCAGGATCCTTATACACATGAACTTTGCTTTGTTTGGCCACGTTCTAAATTATTTTTAAAGACTGTCTCTTGCACTTTCAGTGCGTTCACTTCACGTTTAAGTCAATCACGGGTGTTTATTATTACAGTCACAGTTTAGTGTTTATTTCTTAAACTGGATATATTTTGTTTATTATCACTGTATATCATTACATATGGGTTGTAGTAATGTATTTTATATAGTCAAATATGCACAGTTATTTGATAGCGCTGTTTTAATTTGTTGACACTCCTTAGAGAGTTTCATCATCTTACATTCTTTTTGTTCACATTTATACAGTAATTATTGCATATTTATAGCACTGATTGCAGTATAAATGTGAATGGTGCCAAAAATGTGTCAAAAGTGTCTGATGTGTCCGCCATAATGTCGCCATCCCAATAAAAATCGCAGATCGCCGCCATTACTAGTAAAAAAAATAATAATAATTCTGTCCCTTATTTTGTAGGCGCTATAACTTTTGCGCAAACCAGTCGCTTATTGCGTTTTTTTTTTTTACCAAAAATATGTAGAAGAATACGTATCGGCCTAGACTGAAAACATGTTTTTTTTTTTTTTTTAATTGGGATATTTATTATAGCAACAAGTAAAAACTATTGTATTTTTTTTTCAAAACTGACTTACTTTTTTGTTTATAGCGCAAAAAATAAAAACCGCAGAGGTGATCAGATACCACCAAAAGAAAGCTCTACTTGTGGGGAAAAAAGGACGTCAATTTTGTTTGGGAGCCAAGTCGCACGGCCGCGCAATTGTCAGTTAAAGCGACACAGTGCCGGAAGCTGAAATTTCACCTGGGCAGGAGGGGGGTATATGTGCCCAGTAAGCAAGTGGTTAAACCATGTTGCCTTCCAACAGCACTGCACATCACCCCAAAAACACACCCATACCAGCAGTGAGGTTTGGAGGTGGGAACATCATGGTGTGGGCGGGGCTGTTTTTTAGCATAGGGTACTGACAAACTTCATATCATTGAAGGAAGGATGAATGGGAAAAATGGACCAAGTCATTCTTGATAAAAATCTGCTGCCATCTACCAGGATGATGAAGATAAAAAGAGGGAGGACATTTCAGAAAGACAATGATCCCGAACACCAGGGCCGATCCTAGGGTCACAGGCGCCTGGGTGCAGAAATATTTCTGGTGCCCCCACATGGGCGTCGTAATTTTACCAACTCCTCCCCTTTACAAATGTTTCTATGGGAATGACTCAACCACAGAGATGCTCCCAACGAAGTCTTCATTAATCTGGGATCCTTACATGATCTCTTAACAATAATCAAAATACAGGAAGAGAAGCAAAGTACTTTATTGGGACCTGGAGGGGGACCTCTCTGATGGACACAGAGAGGGCTTCTGTTAGAGAGTCTGTTAGATGTTCGGCGCCCCCACCTCTGCAGGCGCCTGGGTGCAATGCACCCTGTGCACCCTGCCTAGGATCGGCCCTCCAGAACACAAAGCCAAGGAAACTTGAAAATTGGTTTCAAAGATAAAAAAAAAAAGCTGCTAGACTGGCTCAGCCGACTTGAATCCAAGAGAACATCTATGGAAAAAACTAAAGATCAGAGTTCAGAGAAGAGGCCCACGGAACCTTCAAGATTTGAAGACTGTGTGGAAGAATGGGCCAAAATCTCACCTGAGCAAAGCATGCGATTCATTTCTCCATACAGGAGGCGTCTTGAAGCCGTCATTACCGACAAAGGATTTTGTACCAAGTATTACCGTATTTATCGGGGTATTGCGCGCTCTGGCGTATAGCGCGCACCCCTAAAGTGAACCCGCATTCCTGAAAAAAAAAAGATTTTAGTACTTACAGTTTTGGTGTCTTGCGCGGCGTCCATCGGCGGCCTCGTCGGGTCCGGCGTCCGTCTGCGGCTTCGGTGGTGTCCTGCTCGTCGGGTCCGGCGTCCTTCTGCAGTGTCCTCCCCGCTCAATCCCCGCTTCCCGCGCTGAGTTTGAACTACTGCGCCGGCATATACCGAGCGCAATACACTCGTGTATAGTCGGGCAGGCTCGGCTCCTCTCGCGGTCACGTCCTGTGCGTCCTGTACGTCCAGGACGTGACTGCGAGAGGAGCCGAGCCTGCCCGACTATACGAGTGTACTGCGCTCGGTATATGCCGGCGCAGTAGTTCAAACTCGGCGCGGGAAGCGGGTATCGGCATATATCGCGCACCCACGATTTTGCCCTGATTTTCAGGGCAAAAAAGTGCGCAGTATACGCCAATAAATACGGTAAATACATTTCAGTTAGCATGTTCAATACTTTTTTCCATGGATTGTTACCGACATGTGGTGAAAATTTCATGTCAATAGCACTTTTAGAAATATATTTACCTAGAAAAATGGTGACGTGTCCAATACGTATTTTACCCGCTGTATATTCAGTATACCTGATCATTTCTGCCAGTGGTCTGATAGTGACCACAACAGGAAAAGTCACTCAGGAAGTCTCATCACGCCTCATAATCACACATAAAACTCTGCAAAAGCAAAACTGATCTTTTACCTTGTCTCAGATATTTTTTGTCATGCATGATCTACAATCAATCGGCTTTCTGCTTGATCTGATCTTAATGCTCCGGGGAGCCCTCTGTTCAGGTAAGACTTTTATTGAACGAGGTGGAAGAAGTTGAGTCTGATTTTCTGAATGGAAAGCCAAAGCTAAAGCCCTGTACAAACGATCGGTTTGTCTGATAAAAACGGACCGATGGACCGTTTTCATCGGACGAACCGATCGTGTGTGGGCCCCATCGTTTTTTTCCCCATCGGTGAAAAAAAATAGAACCTGTTTTAAATTTTTCCTATGGATAAAAAAACAATAGAAAAAAAACGATCGTCTGTGTGGAAGTCCATCGGTCAAAAATCCACGCATGCTCAGAATCAAGTCGACGCATGCTCGGAAGCATTGAACTTCATTTTTTTCAGCACGTCGTAGTGTTTTACGTCACCGCGTTGGACACGGTCGGATTTTTGACTGATGGTGTGTAGGCAAGTCAGCTTCATCGGATATCCAACGAAAAAATTCATCGGATTAGATTCCATCAGATATCCGATCGTGTGTACAGGGCTTAACAGGTTATTATGGAAGACCCAACAAATGATGTAGAAAATGACTGCAAGAGCAAACAATAATTACCCTATGTAAGGGGAGTCACTTGTAAATGTATCCTGTCGTCTCTTAACGTGTACTGTATGTAAACCCAAAATCTATTTTTCAGCATGTTTGGGGTCATACCTACAGTTTTTTTTTTGACCGCTTCAGCCCCGGAAGATTTGGCTACCCAATGACCTGGCCATTTTTTGCGATACGGCACTGCCTCGCTTAAACTGACAATTGCGCGGTCGTGCGATGCTGTACCCAAACAAAATTGGCGTTCTTTTTTTCCCACAAATAGAGCTTTCTTTTGGTGGTATTTGATCACCTCTGCGGTTTTCATTTTTTTGCGCTATAAACAAAAAAAGAACGACAATTTTGAAGAAAACACAATGGGGCAGATCCACATACATCTGCGTGGGCGCAGCGTATGTGAGATACGCTACGCCGCTGTAACTTACTTTGCAATTCTTTGAATCCTGAAAGAATTTGTGCCGTAAGTTACGGCGGCGTAGCGTATCTCTCGCAGCGTAAGGGTGCAGAATTCAAATGCGGCGAGTAGGGGGCGTGTTTCATTTAAATGAAGCGCGTCCCCGCGCCAAACGAACTGCGCATGCCCCGTCCTTCAAAACTCCCATGGTGCATTGCTCCAAATGACGTCGCAAGGACGTCATTGTTTTCGACGTGAACGTAAATGGCGTCCAGCCCCATTCACGGACGACTTACGCAAACGACGTAAAATGTTCAAAATTATACGCGGGAACGACGGCCATACTTAACATTGAGTACGCCACCAGATAGCAGCTTTAACTATACGCCGGAAAAAGCCGAACGGAAACGACGTAACAAAATGCGACGGCCGCTCGTGGATGGTCGGAAATAGCTAATTTGCATACTTGACGCGGATTACGACGAGAACGCCACCTAGTGGACGCCGAAAAATTGCATCTAAGATCCGAAGGCGTACGAAGACGTCCGCCTGTCGGATCTAACCCAGATGCCGTCGTATCTTGTTTTGAGGATTCAAAACAAAGATACGACGCGGGAATTTTGAAATTACGCCGGCGTATCAATACTTGATACGCCAGGGTACTTTCTTTGTGGATCTGCCCCAATATTTTTTACTTCTTGCTATAATAAATATCCCAATTTAAAAAAAATATATGTTTTTCCTCAGTTTAGGCCGATACGTATTCTTCTACATATTTTTGGGATTTTTTTTTGTTGCAATAACTGTATATGGATTGGTTTGCGCAAAAGTTATAGCGTCTACAAAATAGAAAGAAGAAGAAATCCTGAAGAAGCGTCTTTTGAATACGCTCAACATATCAAGCTGAGCTGTAATTTGACACACCGCCCGTCTCATGCCGCGTACACACCATCACTTTACAGTATGTGATGAAAAAAAACGACATTTTTAAAAACGTCAATTTAAATGACCGTGTGTGTGGGGGAAAACGTTGTTTTATGTCTTGTGAAAAATGACAAAAAAAATTGAAGCATGCTTCAATTTTATGTGTCGTTTTTCAAAACGTCGTTTTTTGTTTCACAGAAATTGACCGTGTGTAGCAAAAAACGACGTTTAAAATGACGTTTTGAAACCCGCGCATGCCCAGAAGCTAGTTATTAATCTAGCTTCAATGGAAAAAAGTGGTGAACGTAACCTCACTTTGCTAGAGCATTGTGAAAAAAAGATGGTGTGTAGGCAATGTCGTTTATGAAAATTGAAGTTTGAAAAACGTCGTTTTTTACTTCACAGAAAATGACGTTTTTTTTCATCACATAAAGTGATGGTGTGTACGCGGCATCACGCTCTATGCTAGTGCATCAATCATTCTTTGGGCAGTGACCTAGGGTTCTTCTTTTCTAAGTATAATATATTTGTTATGTAGGTGGTGTGTTATTTATGCTCTGAGGCATATTTATGAATAGTCAATGGCCCAGATTCAGGTAGATCCGCGCAATATTTGCGTGGGCAAAGGGCAACGATTTTTGCTCTGCGCCCACGCAAATATTTTGATTTGCCCGCGATTCACAGAGCAGTAGCTCCGTAAATTGCGCGGGCGCTATGCTAATTAGCCCGGCGTAAGGGCGCCTAATGTAAATGATCCCGTCGGGGGCGGGAATCATTTAAATTAGGCGCGCTCCCGCGCCGAGCGAACAGCGCATGCTCCGTCGGGAAACTTTCCCGACGTGCATTGCGGCAAATGACGTCGCAAGGACGTCATTTGCTTCTAAGTGAACGTGAATGGCGTCCAGCGCCATTCACGAATCACTTACGTAAACGACGTGAAATTTAAATTTCACGAGCGGGAAGGGCGGCTATACTTTAGCATTGGCTGCCCCTGCTATTAGCAGGAGCAGCCTTGCGCTAAAGTCGCCGTACGGAAACTCCGTACCTTGCGTGCGCAGGGCCCGCGCAACTTTTGTGAATCGGTGGTAGTATGCAATTTGCATACTATACGCCGATCACAATGGCCGCGCCCCCTAGCGGACAACGCAAGAATGCAGCCTGAGATATGAAGGCATAAGGAGGCTTATGTCTGTCATATCCTAGGCTGCAGTCCGCGTAGCGATGTTCCTGAATCAGGGGCATTCACTACGCGGGAGCAAAACAGATATTGCGCGGGCGCAATAGCTTCTTGAATCTGGGCCAATGAATTTCAATGTCAATTTTGTATTTTCTGTAACAAAATCCTTATTCTTTATATTCAGTTGTGTTATGCCTATAAAATCCATCATCTGCCAACCTATTTTTATAAAACGGAACTTTTTCGGGACGTGGCATTTCTTACTCAGTATACCTATCCACAGCACCACTCTGATTTTATGATTTTCAATTATCCACCCTCTGGAGTGTCAGATGAGGGGGCTCCTTCTGCACCTCCTGCCTAGTTGGTCTCTATCCAAATAATAAAACTATGTGGAGATCCATGCTGACTGAGAGTGTGATGGGTACAATCCTGGCACGGCTTGGATATGGCTGGGGTTCCTGAAGCCATGAGAGGCATGCAAACAACAAAAGATAAACCTAGGGATTTGCTCTCTACCAGGTAAATGATAGACAGTTTGGAAATTAGTTCAGTTAAAGGGGTTGTAAAGCTTCGTGTTTTTTCACCTTAATGCATCCTATGCATTAAAGGGGTTGTAAAGGTTTGGCTTTTATTTTCTAAATAGGTTCCTTTAAGCTAGTGCATTGTTGGTTCACTTACCTTTTCCTTCCATTTCCCTTCTAAATGTTTTTTTTCTTTGTCTGAATTTCTCACTTCCTGTTCCTCCTCAGTAAGCTGTTCTGACTGACTTTCCACCGCTCGGATGATGGGAGCAAGCTTACTGAGGAGAAACAGGAAGTGAGAAATTCAGACAAAAAACATTTTGAAGGGAAATCGAAGGAAAAGGTAAGTGAACCAGCACTGCACTAGCTTAACCACTTAAAGGGTTTGTAAAGGAATTTTTTTTTTTCATAATAAGCATCCTTTACCTGCAGACATTCCTCTTTTTACTTCCTCATTGTTAATTTTTGCTCAGAAGTTGCTCTATTTCTTCTCTGTTCTCTTCACTTCCTGCTTGTCTGATTTTACTGACCACCGTGATGGGAGGGTTTACTGCGGTGGTCAGTGACATGCTCGCCCCCTCCTGGGAACTACATCTGTGCGGCAGGACGCTCTCTACGTGTTAGAGACTTCAAGGAGGTGTGAATTACTGGGTGTGCCGCAATTCATACTGGGAAATGTAGTTCTTACATGAACGAGCGCCGCAAACCAGGAAGTGAATGAGAGAACAGAAACTAGAATGCCGGAGGTGATATAGATGAAGGAATTTAATAGGTATTTACTAGTTTTTTAACAGAATCATTACACTATTCTGTCTGTCTACCTTGCAGACATTCATTTCAGGCAAAAATATTTTTTCCTTTACAACTCCTTTAAGGACCCCTTCACGCCGATATACGTCGGCAGAATGGCATGGCTGGGCACAATCACGTACCTGTACGTGATTGTTAAATGCCCAGCCGTTGGTCGCGCGCCTGCGACCCGGTCCGAAGCTCCGTGGCCGCGGGACCCGCAGACCTGATCGCCGCCGGAGTCCCGCGATCGGTCACAGGAGTTGAAGAACGGGGAGAGGTGACTGTAAACACACCTTCCCCGTTCTTCACTGTGGCAGTGGCAGTGTCATTGATCGTCTGTTCCCTGATATAGGGAAAGGCGATCAGTGACGTCACACGTCCAGCTCCACCCCCTACAGTTAGAAACACATATGAGGTCACACTTAACCCCTTCAGCGCCCCCTAGTAGTTAACTCCCAAACTGCAATTGTCATTTTCACAGTAAACAATGCATTTTTATAGCACTTTTTGCTGTGAAAATGATAATGGTCCCAAAAATGTGTCAAAATTGTCCGATGTGTCCACCATAATGTCGCAGTCACGAAAAAAATCGCTGATCGCCCCCATAAGTAGTAAAAAAAAATTATTAATAAAAATGCAAATAAAACTATCCCCTATTTTGTAAACGCTATAAATTTTGCGCAAAAAACAATCGTTAAATGCTTATTGCGATTTTTTTTTACCAAAAATATGTAGAAGAATACGTATCGGCCTAAACTGAGGGGGAAAAAAAACGTTTTTTTTATATATTTTTGGTGGATATTTATTATAGCAAAAAGTATAAAATATTGTATTTTTTTCAAAATTGTCGCTCTATTTTTATTTATAGCGCAAAAAATAAATACCGCAGAGGTGATCAAATACCACCAAAAGAAAGCTCTATTTGTGGGAAAAAAAGGACGCCAATTTTGTTTGGGAGCCACGTCGCACGACTGCGCAATTGTGAGTTAAAGCGACGCAGTTCCCAATCGCAAAAAGGGGCCAGGTCCTTAACCTGCATATTGGTCCGGGGCTTAAGTGGTTAAAGGAACCTATTTAGAAAATAAAAAAAAAACCTTTACAACCCCTTTAAGGTGAAAAAACACCTTGCACGCACCGGCCCCCCCCGAGCCCGCGTTTTCCTTACCTGAGCCACGTATCTCCGCGCGCGCGATCCCGCGTCGTTCTCTCAATCTCAGAGCAGCTCCTCATTGGATGATTGATAGCAGCGCAGCCATTGGCTCCCGTTGCTGTCAATCAAATCAATGATGCGGCGCGGCTATGGCCGCCGAGTGTATCACAAGGGAGCGTGCCGCAAGGTAATCCCCTCGGGAGAGAGCTTTCAAGAGGGGGTTAGCTCTTGCAGGGAGGAGCCGAGAGAGCTGCCGTGGGACCCCAGAAGAGGAAGAACTGGGCCACTCTGTGCAAAACTAACTGCACAGTGGAGGTAAGTATGACATGTTTGTTATTTTTTTGAAAAAAAAAAATGAACCTTTACTATCACTTTAATGCGATTCCCTGAAGACTGAAAAATTGGAGAATGTTGGCCAATCCCTTGCCAACAAATCAGGGAAATGTATTTTCCATCAAGACCGTGGGCTAGATTCAGGTAGGGGCGTGCATAGTTACGGCGGCGCAGCGTATCGTATTTACGCTACGCCGACGCAACTTACAGGAGCTAGTGCAGTATTCACAAAGCACTTGCTCCGTAAGTTGCGGTGGCGTAGCGTAAATGGGGCCGGCGTAAGCGCGCGTAATTCAAATGTGGAAGGGGGGGCGTGTTTTATGTAAATCTATGATGACCTGATTGACGTTTTGCGCCGTCCGTGTACATATCCCAGTGTGCATTGCTCCAAAGTACACCGCAAGGACGTATTGGTTTCGACGTGAACGTAAATTACGTCCAGCCCTATTCGCGAACGACTTACGCAAACGACGTAAAAAAAATTAAAATTTCGAAGCGGGAACGACGTCCATACTTAACATTGGCTGCGCCTCCTAATAGCAGGAACAACCTTACGCCGAAAAAGCCTAACGTAAACGACGTAAATAAATTGCGCCGGCCGTACGTACGTTTGTGAATCGGCGTATCTAGGTAATTTGCATATTCTACGCCGAAAACAACGGAAGCGCCCCTAGCGGCCAACGTAATATTGCACACAATTATACGCCGCCGCATTCAAGTTACGTCGGCGGAGGAAGCCTATTTTTGGAGCGTATCTGCCTTTGAGAATCGGCGTAACTATACGCCGGCGCAGATCTGAAATTACGGCGGTGTAAATGCTACATGAATCTAGCCCCTTATCTGGTGCTCCCTGGCTGAGCCTGTTGGAGAAAATCTGATTGGGATAAAGCTGAAGGGCTTATAAGGGGCACACCAAAGCCTACAACTGCTAAACACACCTAAAATATTCATCCACTTCGGTTTGACTTTCAGGTTCCTCAATTGTGTCTGGGCGATACGGCGGTTCTGTCCTACTGGAGTGCGGCCACGACCCTGGAGAAACCTTCCTACAAATTACGTGGAAGATCGATCTGTACAATTCTACCTGTAAGGCATCGATGAATAAACTAGAAGCTCGAGTAGCAAATCAATGCAACACCAAGGCAAGGATGGAACTAAATAATCAATCCCTGACAATCAATAACATCACATTTTCTGAAGAAGGAACCTACAGATGTGAAGTTGTAAATGCTTTCACCACTTTCTTTAATGAGATTACTTTAAAAGTTTTCGGTACGTAGAAACATTGTGGGTTTTGGCAATTTTACATTTCAAAAAATCATGCCTGTATGGCATACTTTATTACATACTATATATCAGGGCCATCTTAATAGCATCATGGGCCCCTGGGCAAAGTAATGCACTGGGGCCCCTACCAGCTTGCCCCAATTTACACACCTACTTTCAAGTAATAAAGTATAAATAGTTGATAGAATTAAACACATAGGGCCAGATCCACAAAGAACTTACGGCGGCATATCTATTGATACGCCGCGTAAGTTCTACGATGCCCCGTCGCATCCTTGTTTTGTATCCACAAAACAAGATACGCCTGAATGTGGGCTAGATCCGACTGACGTACGTCTTAGTACGCCGTCGGATCTAAGGTGCATATTTACGCTGGCCGCTAGGTGGCGCTTCCGCGTCGAGTATGCGAATTAGCTAGATACACCGATCCTCAAACGTCCGTCCGCCCGGCGCATTTTTTTACGTCGTTTACGTAAGGCTTTTTTCGGCGTAACGTTACCCCTGCCTCTATGAGGCGTACGCAATGTTAAGTATGGACGTCGGGACAGCGTCCAATTTTCCGTCGTTTGCGTAAATTGTTCGCGAATAGGGCTTTGCATAAGTTACGTTCACGTCGAAAGCATTAACTATTTGCGACGTGATTTTGCGCATGCGCACTGGGATACCCCACGGACGGCGCATGCGCCGTTCGTTCAAAATGTCAATCACGTTGGGTCACGATTCATTAGCATAAAACACGCCCACCTCTTCACAATTTGAATTAGGTGCGCTTACGCCGGCACATTTACAATACGCCGCTGTAACTTAGGACGCAAGTGCTTTGAGAATACAGCACTTGCCTCTCTAAATTTTGGCTGCGTAGCGTAAATGAGATGCGCTACGCCCGCCTAGATATGCGCGGAGGTACGTGGATCTGGCCCATATTCATTAGTACTTTCAATGAAATCTATTTTACAAAAGGAAAACATTCAATAAATCAAAGACTAGTCAACACAAAGGGCACAGTACAGGGGGGAATGCAGAAGGGCACAGTACAGGGGTGGTCAGGGCACAACACTGGGATCAGGAGGTCACAGTATATGTTCTGGGACATGACCCTATCGGGACAGTTTAGTAAAAAGCATGACTGCCCCAGCAAATCCGGGACAGTTGGCAAGTATGATGTAATGCAAGATTATTGTGGGGCCCCCTATGTACCTGGGGCCCCTGGGCAGTGACCAGGAGTGCCCTTGCATTAAGATGGCCCTGCTATATATATATATACAGTGCATCCTTCAGATATTCACTTTTCACTTTTTCCGTTTTTAAATTTTTTATAAATTTGAAAAGACTTCAAACTTCTTTCACGTTGTCATTATGGGGTATTGTTTGTAGGATTTTGAGGAAAATATTGCATGTAAACCATTTTGGAATAAGGCTGTAACATAACAAAATGTGGAAAAAGTGAAGCGCTGTGACTACTTTCTGGATGCACTATATATACAGTGATGTGAAAAAGTATTTGCCCCCTTCCTGATTTTTTATTTTATTGCACATTCCTTACACTTAAGTTATTCAGATCATCAAACAAATTTTAATATCACACAAAGGTAACCCGAGTAAATCCAAGATGCAGTTTTTAAATTATTATTTCATGTATTAAGGCAGTGGTCATCAACCCTGTCCTGCAGGGCCCACTAACAGGCCAGGTTTGCAAGATAACTGAAATACATCACTGGTGATATCATTTGCTCCTCAGTGATTGCAGTATTCTAGTCTGCATCTCCCCAAGGTAATACATAAAACCCGGCCTGTTAGTGGGCCCTGCAGGACAGGGTTGATGACCACTGTATTAAGGGATAAAAGCTGTTCAAACCTGCCTGGCCCTACGTGAAAAAGTAATTGCTCCCTCCCATGCTGAATCATGAATTAGCCAGAATTTTTTGGAAAGCTGAGTTAAATTTCACTTGCCACACCCAGGCCCGATAACTGCCAGACCTGTTGAATCAAAAAAAAATCACATAAAAAGAATCTGCCTGACAAAGTGAAGCTTGCTAACAGATCATATAAAGCCACACATCATGCCACAATCTAAAAAAATTCAAGAACAGATTAGAAACAAAGTAATGTACATGTATCGGTCTAGGAAGGATTTCAAAGCCATTTCTAAGGCTTTGGAACTCCAGTGAACCACGGGGAGAGCCACTAATGGAGATAACTTGGAACAGTGGGGAATCTTCCTAGGAGTGGCGGGCCTACAAAAATGACTCCAAGAGCATGACGACGCCTCATCCAGGAGGTCATAAAAGAACCCAGAACAACATCTAAAGAACTGCAGGCCTCACTTGCCTGGTAAGATCCGTGTTCATGACTCAACAATAAGAAAGAGACTGGGCAAAAATGGCCTCCATGGGAGAGCTCCAAGGCCAAAGCCACTGCTGACCAAAAAGAGCACAAAGACTCATCCCACATTTACCAAAAAAACAAGACTTTTAGGAAAATGTTCTGCGGACTGATGAGACAAAAATTTTACTTTTTGAAAGGAGTGCGTCCCGTTACATCTGGCATAAAACGAATACAGTATTTCATGACAAGAACTTTATACCAACAGTGAGACATGGTGGTGGTAGAGTGATGGTCTGAAGTTGCTTTGCAGCTTCAGGACCTGGACGACTTACCATAGTTGATGGAACCATGAATTCTGAGCTCTACCAGAAAATCCTAAAGGAGAATGTCCGGCCATCAGTTCCTGACCTCAAGCTCAAGTGCACTTGGGTTATGCAGCAGGACAACTATCCAAAACTTTGTGTGCCAGATCATCGGTGCATGTTGCATGCTGCACAACTTCGCAGTGAGAAGGGGCCTGGAGATTGACATACGTGAGGACCTGACCCCTGAACCAGACAATCCCCCCCTGACCAACTCTACCCAGTCTACTGAGGGAAGAGCAGCCAGGAGACGCCTCGCAGAAGGCATCTTTGCACAGTAAACACACACATTAATCATGGCACAATGAGAATGCATGCATGCACACCCACTGTGGTCCCTAGCACACACACCCCACATCCTCATCTAATTGGATTAGACCAAAGTACACCGCACGGTACTAGGGAGCAGCAACGCCCCGCCAAGGCTCCAATTATGTCACTGTACATTCATACACCATTCACAAGGACCTGGGATCACTTCTCCCTGGTCCTGGGGATCCCTACTCCACCAAAAATTAGGGTGACACCCCTTTTCTGGCAGGAATGTCACCCTACATTCATACATTATTCATACACATAAAACAAATCATAATCACAGAACAAATCCCTAAAAAAAAAAAAAACACAACAGCAAGTTCACCTCCAAATGGTTCAAACAAAGCAACATTTAGGTTTTGGAGTGGCCTAGTCAAAGCCCAGACCTAAATCCAATTGAGATGCTGTGTCATGACCTTACACAGGCCGTTCCTGCTGGAAAACCCTCCAATGTGGCTGAATTAAAACAATTCTACAAAGAAGAGTGGGCCAAAATTGCTCCACAGCAATGTGAAAGACTCATTGCCAGTTATCGCAAACACTTGATTGCAGTTGTTGCCTCCAAGGATGGCACAGCCAGTTATTAGGTTTAGGGGGCAATTACTTTTTCACATAAAGCCAGGCAGGTTTGGACAGATTTTTTGCCTTAATAAATGAAACCATCATTTAAAAACTGCATTTTGTATTTACTCGGGTTATCTTTGTGTGTTAATAAAATTTGTTTGATAATCTGAGTCATTTAAGTGTGAAAAATATGCAAAAGAAAAAAAAATCAGAAAGGGGGCAAATACATTTTCACAGCATTGTATACATGTATAATAAATATTTGTGTATATACAGTACTGTGTAAAGGTTTTTGTCAGGTGTGAAAAAATGCTGTAAATGAAGAATGGTTTCAGAAATAGAAGTGTTAATAGTCTATTTTATCAATGAACAAAATGGAAAGTAAATGAACAGAAGAGAAATCCAAATCAAATCAATATTTAGGGGCAGATCCACGTAGATTGGCGCATTAATCCGCCGGGCGTAGCGTATCTAAGATACACTACGCCGCCGTAACTTTTTTTTTTTTTTTCGATTTCTCAAAGAATTCGCGCCGTAAGTTACAGCGGCGTATTGTATCTTTGACGGCGTAATGGCGCGGCATTCAAATCTCTGTGATTGGGGAGTGTTTTATGTAAATACGTCGTGACCCGACATAAACTACGTTTATTTTTAACTGCGCATGCGCCGTCCGTGGGGGTATCCCAGTGCGCATGCTCGAAACTAACACGGAACAAGCCATTGCTCACGACGGTGATGTCATTCTACGCAAATTCCTTTTTTCGTAAACGACTTACGCAAACAACGTAAAAAATTCAAAATGCGAGGCGGGAACGACGGCCATACTTAACATTGAGTACGCCACCATATAGCAGGGGTAACTATACGCCGGAAAAAGCCGAACGCAAACGACGTAAAAAAATGCGCCGGCCGGACGTACGTTTGTGAATCGCCGTAAATAGCTAATTTGCATACTCGACGCGGAAATCGACGGAAACGCCACCTGGCGGCCGCCGAAAGAATGCACCTGAGATCCGACTGAGATCGAGCCGAGATGCCGTCGTATATTGTTTTGTGGATACAAAACAAAGATATGACGCGCAAAATTTGAAATTACGCGGCGTATCAAGAGATACACCGGTGTAATTCTTTTGTAGATCTGCCCCTTAGTGTGGCCACCCTTTGCCTTCAGAACAGCACTGATTCTTCTAGGTACACTTACACACAGTTTTTGAAGGAGCTTAGCAGGTAGGTTGCTCCAAACATCTTGGAGAACTGACCACAGATCTTCTGTGGATGTTGGCTGCCTCAAATCCTTCTATCATTTTCATGAAATCCAAGACAGACTCCATGATGTTGAGGTCAGTGGTTTGGCTCTGTGGGGGCCAAACCATCACAAGGACTCCTCGTTCCTCTTTAAGCTGAATATATAGTAGTACCTTGGATTGCGAGCATAATCCGTTCCAGGAGAATGCTGGTGATCCAAAGCACATCTCATATCAAAGCGAGTTTCCCCATAGAAGTCAATGGAAACGAAAATAATTTGTTCCACATTGACTTCTATGGCATGCAATACTGGATGTGGCCAGAGGTGGGGGGCGCCAGAGAGCGCATGACATTGGCTATATGTTTTGGGGCGTTGTCCTGCCTCCTTGATGGTATGGCATGATTGATTGTCTTCATTGCCAATCATTAAACTTCCTCCATAGTCATTTAAAAGCTTGTGATTTATTAAATTAAAAATGATAAGCTTGATCAAACAATTGCCAGAGGTGTGTACTAACATCAGCTAACCTTCATGAGTGTTCCACTGGGTGCGGTCCAAACAGCCGCATACCTCCCAACTGTCCCTGATTTCGAGGGACTGTCCCTGATTTGGAGCAATGTCCCTCTGTCCCTCATTGTCCTCATTTGTCCCTCATTTTGGTCTGATCTATATAGTTGTATATAAAATGCACTTTTTATCTATCAAAAAGTGTTTCCCAGAGCTAAACCTTTCATCTGATTTCTAAATTGCTGTATTTGTAAATTCCAAAAGCCAATATAAAGAAATAGTAGTGGTAAAAAAAGCACTTGTGGGTTTAACCAATCTTATTTTTTTTTTACAATTCTCCTTTAACGGGGCGTGGCAAGGGGTGTGTCCTATGCCTGCATACTTTTGCTGATAGGTGTCCCTCATTCCCATCTCAGAAAGTTGGGAGGTGTGCAGCCGTCCCTCCTGACCACCCCTTGTGCCGGTTCTGGGTACTAGGATTTCGTTTTCGCTCACTGAGTCCAGTGAATTTGTGTTTTTGTTGTTAGGTAAGTTTAGCTTGTGTGGCTGCAATAGCTGCGTTAGGTAAATTTAGTGGTGTTTACTGTAATCAGTGCAGCTTCAGGTGATTAGTTAGGTCTGCTCAGTGTTTCAGCTGCTCAGCTTCCTCTGTTTTCCAGAGAACAGTAGAACTCTCTGGAACATAGGTGTGGAGCTATGCAAAATCAGCATATATATTTATACAGCACCAGCCTATCCCAGGGAGTAGGGACCTAAAGGCTGCTGGGAGTCTGTATAAATACTCTGAGGCCCAGTGCTTCGGGGTCTTATCCAGCAGAGGGGAAGGTCAGCCTGGAGTTGCAGGGAATCTTTTAAGAGACCATTGGTGAATTCAGCAGGTGGCCAGGCCTATCCACACCTCTGGCTGTGTCCCACATACAAGAGACCAATGCATGTCTGCTTACACCGGCATTAGTTGCATATCTAGAACCAATGTTTGTGTGCTTATGAGTCCATTTAAAAAACATCATTATGAACTCACCACAGTAATGCCGCGTACACACGACCATTTTTAATGGTCTAGAAAAAACAACGTTTTTTTCAACCCGATTATTGTTAAGCCTACACACGATCGTGAAAAAAAAAAGCTTGGTGAAGTACAACACGTACGACGGCACTATAAAGGGGAAGTTCCATGCGGATGGCGCCAAACTTGGGGCTGCTTTTGCTGATTTTGTGTTAGTAAAAGTTTGGTGAGAGACGATTCGCTCTTTTCAGTCTGTTACAGCGTGATGAATGCTAGTTTTACCAGAACGAGCGCTTCCGTCTCATAACTTGCTTCTGAGCATGCGCGTTATTTTCACGATGTTAAAGCCTACGCACGACCAATTTTCACAACGTTAAAAGCGACAACGTGAAAAACGACAACGTAAAAATTAAGAGCATGTTCTAAATTTTTAATGGCAATTTTTAACGTTGGCGAAAAATGCTCTGGAGCCCACACACGATCGTTTTTAATGACATAAAAAAAAAAATCATTTTTTCACATCGCGAAAAACGGTCATGTGTACGCGGCATTAGAATCACAGAGTATAAAAAAAGCTGAGAGGTGCCAAAAGACACGTGACATTAAAGTGGAGGTTCACCCTAAAACAATTATATACCATCCCATCCAGCATACTGCCGACATGTACAGTATGCTTTTTTTTTCCCGCTGTACTTACCGTTTAATCGTTCTTTTTCTTTTCAGACTCCCGCAGGGAATAGGCGTAGATGATTGACGTGCGGCTAAGGCGCGTCACGCGTTCCAAAAATAGCCGAACTAGGACTTGGCTATATACGGCGCCTGCGCAGTCAGTTTCTAGTCTGTGCGCAGGCGCCGTATAGCGCCGTATAGAGCCGTGTCACAGTCCGGCTATTTTCGGAATGTGTGACGCGCCTTAGCCGCACATCAATCATCTACGCCTCTTCATAGGAACGCCTATTCCCCGCGGGAGTCTGAAAAGAAAAAGAACGATAAAACGGTAAGTACAGCGAAAAAAAAAAAAAAAAAAACAGCATACTGTACATGTCGGCAGTATGCTGGATGGGATGGTATATAATTGTTTTAGGGTGAACCTCCACTTTAATCATCTTGCCTCTTATCACAAAGTTCTCTTGCACAGTCACCACACTATTGCGTGCATTCTATGAATGGCCCACAAAATGCAAGCCAAGGTGTTGAGTAACCTAGAGGTGTATAGTGAAGAGCTGATAGCGATATCCACTCTGATATAAATGAGGTTCTACGTTTTTCTCTGAGGGTAGCTCATCTATTTTTTAAATAAACAATAAGGTTAAGGTAATATTAAGGTTTATTAAGGTAATAATGCGCTATCAAAGGGCCAGATTCACATACAATTGCGTTAAGCTGCGGCGGAATAACGTATCCCATTTACGTTACTCCGCCGCAAGTTTACAGTGTAAGTGCTTGATTCACAAAGCACTTCCCTGTAAACTTGCGGCGGCGTAGCGTAAATCCGCCCGGCGCAAGCCCGCCTAATTCAAATGGGGCGGGGACCATTTAAATTAGGCGCGTTCCCTCGCCGAATGTACTGCGCATGCTCCGTCCCTAAAATTTCCCGACGTGCATTGCGCTAAATGACGTCGCAAGGACGTCATTGGGTTCGACGTTAACGTAAATGGCGTCCAGCGCCATTCACGGACGACTTACGCAAACGACGTGAAATTTAAATTCGACGCAGGAACGACGCCCATACTTAACATTGGTTAGACCACCTAGAGGGCATGCTTAGTTTTACGCGACGCATCTCTACGGAAACGACGTAAATTTAGATCGATGGGCAAAGCGGACGTTCGTGAATCGCCGTAACTAGTCATTTGCATATTCTACACCGACCGCAATGGAATCGCCACCTAGCGGCCGGCCTAGAATTGCAGCCTAAGATCTGACGGTGTAAGTCAATTACACCTGTCGGATCTTAGGGCTATCTATGCGTAACCTGATTCTATGAATCAGGTGCGTAGATACGACAATCGTATCTCAGAGATACGACGGCGTATACGGAGATACGCCGTCGTATCTCTTTTGTGAATCTGGCCCAAAGTGTTCAACCAAAAAATATAAATACTAATATTAAAGTGCTAAAGTGAAGGTGTACACAGCAGCTAAACTTCTATAGTGTAGCCAGGACCCGTATAAATGTGTATAAATATTGAAGTAGCGCTAATTACTCTAGTGGTTAAAGTGCTAATAATAATAATAATACAATAGATTGATAAAAGATATAAATCTAATAAGAAATGCAATATAAAATGCAGCACAGCAAATAATCCAGCACCTAATCAAAGTCTGTGTGAATGTAATGTAAAATTGATGGAATATATAAACTATATAAACAAGTCCAATGCGTAAGGTGCATAAAAAAGTGCATCCACAAACGTATCTGATAGACCGGAAAAAAGTAAATCTATAATCAGTCTTTAACACAGCGGGACGGTTAAAGATGTAAACAAGATGGGAAGAGGGGGATGGGTAAGGGAGATCATCCTTGTATCTTCCCCCGGTAGTACCAGCCTCTCACCTCATAGATGGACCCCAGTGGGTCTAGTAGTGCATCAAGCAGTGGTATACAGCAGAAAGGGTGGCTCTTTTCTCCTTGGAGAGTCCTGGACAATGGTCAACTGCAGCTATACCTCCAATCTCACCAACGGTTTTCTAAGGAAGGCAGCTTCTAGCTCCACACGTTATAAAACCAAAAAAGAAGAAGGATCTCCATAGTGTAATAAATTAAAATCTAGGTAGTTCCATTTATTTCCAGATAAGCAATAACAATAAAATGTAAAAAAAAAACGCCAAGCAGGTAAAAACCGAAAGTGAAGTCACTAAGCTCCTCCCGACGCATTGCGTCACTGTCACGTGACTTTATCAAGGGTTATCTATTTTTTACTGATCTACTAAAGTCGAGATTTACTTTTTGTTTCGGTATGACTAGTTTTAACCACAGGTCTTTTTGTAGATGTTTGGATAAATAGCACCACGTAGTTGCCTGACATATCAAATCTCTAGAAGTAGCTAGTGGTTGACCACATCAATGAAATAAATACAGCTAGCCATACAGGAAGCCTCAGCTGCTTTATGAATAAGCTGAATGTGTAAAACCCTGCTGACGTATAACTACCACCACTTGCAAAGTTATTTTTCCCAGTACAAGACATATTATATGACTCACTTTATAATTATGCTTTGGATAGAGAAAATTCTGATGATCTAAATGGAAAGTCCAGAATGGAAAAGATGACTGTTACAATATACTGTAACATATGGTGCTTTGGGTAAAAAATATCTGGCAGTTCATATTTTTAGAAAAACAGCTACAGCCCGAGTAGAAAAGCCTGACCCCTGACAGTATACTGAAGATAGAAGAGAAGAAAACCCAATATTCATGAAAATGTAACTGTTTGTTGATCACCACATCCCAAATATATATAGAAAGATAAGGATACTTGCTCCCTGTCTGGAAGCAATGGCTCTGTTGTGTGCGTGTCAATTGGCAGCCCTGTCATACTGCAGTGTGGCTTAGAACACAAAGAAACCTTTACAACCTTTACAATCAATCTACATCAGCTGGAATATTGTTCTTGATACATACAATTGTACAGCAATAGTAACTAAAGGCCGTCTGTCCATTGACTGCAATGACAGTATGAGAATGAACCTGGACAAAACATCTGTGACAATCCAAAGAACAGAAATGGCAGATGAAGGCCACTATACATGTATCATCGTAACTGAAAGCACTGCAGATTATATTGTGATGAGTTTAAAAATGTAGGTAAGTGGTCACTTCTTTAGGCCCCGTTTAGACCTGCCACCTTTTTTTTCATGTTTTTGGAGTGGCACCATTAATTTTGAATGGGCCTCCCTCCTCTCCAAAAATTTGCCAAATACACTCAAATGTGAACAGGGCCTGACCTAAGCCAGTCTGCAGAATTTAGCATTTTTTACTGTTCTGTAATACACAATTCGGGTTTAAAGCCAAGACTTCAACTGAACAACTTGTTCCAAAACTCAGAATTTTGGAGGATCGGGAATTAGCAGACGTTTGTGTTTTTGTACTTGTGAATGTGATGATGTTAAAATGTATATACTCCAAACACAAAAAAGTCTCAGCGCTCACTCTGTCCCACATCCAATTGTACAAAGACAGTTCCCGGCAATGCTGGTCTCTATGAGCGCCAAAACTCCTAAGGCACTACAAAGAAACAAAGGAGGGCGCAAATGCCTAGTACAAGCTTGAATCCCAAAGGCATAGGCATGATGGGAATTGTAGTTTCGCAACAGCTGGAGGGCCACAGGTTGAGCACCCATGATATATGGTATGTTATATTTTTCATTATGTTGCATTTTAATAAAAGAAACATGTTTGTCCCTTTTTAGCTCAGCCCTCTGTGATACTGGAAATAAACAGCGCCGGAAATCCGGAGTGTACAGCCCATGGCGCATATCCAGCTGCGGAGATCTCCTGGACTCCACATACAGATAACATAGCCACAGAACATTTCCAGTATGCTAACAAGACCTGGACATCGACCAGCAGATACAATCTGAAGAATGTGACTATGGTGACTTGTCGAGTTTCTCATCCTACCTTTACAAGTCCTCAAGAGAAATCCATTACATTACATGGTACAGAAGGTGAATCTTCCAGATTCTGTTTAGTCTGTTGCTTTTTACAAACAGGTTTTGTTAAAGCGGGAGTTCCCCCCCCCCCCCCCAAATCAACTTTCTGACATTAGTTCCAGCATACTGCTAACATCTGCAGTATGCTGTTTTTTTTTTTCCGGTACTTATCGTTTTATGAGCCCTTGTTATCCGGCCACGAGCGGGGATCGCTTCTGGGTATAGGCGTTCCTAAGCGAAGAGGAGTTGATTGACGGTCGGCTAAAGAGCGTCACGGCTTCCGAAAATACCCAAAGTGACACTCTGGTGTTTACGGTGCCTGCGCGGTCAGCTCTACACGGCAGGCGCCGTTTAGCGCCATAAACACCCGAGTGTCACTTCGGGTATTTTCGGAAGCCGTGACGCGCTTTAGCAGCCCGTCAATCAACTCCTCTTCGCTTAGGAACGCCTACTCCCCCGAACATTGGCCTGCAGTACCTCATTTGGCCTGAGGAACGGGGGTGCAGGAAACGCGAGCCAAAGTGTCCTCGGGCCTTTTCGGCGCCCCCAACCTCTGGCCGCATTCGGTATTGCATGCTATTGAAGTCAATGCGGAACAAATTATTTTTGTTTCCATTGACTTCAATTTGAAAACTCGCTTTGATATGCCAGTACTTTGGATTACGAGCATTCTCCTGGAACGGATTATGCTAGTAATCCGAGGTTCAACTGTATCTATGTACAAGTTTGAGTGTTTACTTTAAGAGGAAGCAAAGGAAAGAAATGGATGGGAGGGGGGGGGGGGATTAGGGATAGGAAGACTTGGCCATTCAAAAGGTGCTCATGTGGGTGAGAAGCCCATCTATAGCCTTAAAGGCTGTATGTAGCTTCATCACAGAACAAAAAGGTCCATTCAACTGGTCCTATATCATTAACCCAAATGCTTCAATCCAAGCTGCTCAGATTTTGTACACTTTTTGGGTTATGACTCAAATAGGTACATTTGTGAAGAGGTAGGGCTTCATTAAAAACAGATCTCTACATATTTAATGTCGACCATTTCCATTTAAGAACTGTCTTTGTGGCAGCATGTTTTCTATTTATATTGTATTATGATCAATCTTGAGGGTGATCAGGGTTTGCCCAGACACATCCGGTGACTTGTCCTCAATGTTCCCCTATGGGGGAAGTTCCTTCACTGACTGCGCAGGCGCAAACTTCCAGACGGAAATCTCTGAACCTCGCCCGGCATCCAGGCTCATTCTTTAACATCCCCGTGGATTGGAGGATGTTAAAAAAAGAGCCAGGAGGCTGAGCGAGCGTAGTGAGGACGTGAGGCCGACTGGCCACTTACCTCAAAATCCACGTCGCCCTGGATGCCGGACGCCGTTCGGGGATTTCCGTCAGCAAGTTTGCACCTGCGCAGTGCTTGAAGGAACTTTCCCGATAGCTGGAACCATCTCAGCGCATCAGTTTGCGCATGCGCTGGAACTTCCATGATACCTGGAACCAGCACGGCAGATCACCGGCACACCCTGTGCGCATGCTTTATGTGATGGGTGGTATGAACATTTTAGGAAGGATGTTTTCAAAAGTGTATTTCTGTATTTAAATATGTTACAGTTTTACCTTCTTTCTTTCATTTCTTTTCATTCTAGGAAAGCATCTTAGTTGGAAGATTCTCGCGTATATCATCTTTCCTGTGGTCACCTTCACATTGTTCATCTTCATGAAGATTAAAACGGAGGTATTTAGATCTTCAATGACAAATTCATTTTTAAAAATATGCGTCAGAATCCAGTTTTCTGAAATTCAGACTCTTGGTGAATGTAAGGAATCAATAGATTTTTGGAAATTTTGCCCAAATTTTATTTTTTTTCCCCCCCATGTACCGATATAGGTGATACCAATAAATGAGTGATGAGCGCAAAAATCGCTGAATAGTGCACATAAAAAATAACAAATAAACAGTAAAAAGAATACATAGAAAGTCCAAATCAGTGAATGAATCCTCTAAACTGAGAGGAGATGTTGCCACAGATATACCAATGTCCACAGTGTGAGAACCATCTGTGATGGTGAGTGCTGAATACGTGAAACCAAACTAAATATTATGGCAAAGTGTCCCATATTTCATAAGTATGAATGAAATGAAACATCCATATAACAGTGATCAAGTGCTGTAAAAACCAAATCCTCAGGACAGCTGGGCTCACAGAGCGCTTACCTCCCTGACGTGGGAAAAACACCTTGTGAATCCTCGGATGGTGGACCAGGAACGGCGTCCTCGCCACTGGATGTACAGCTTTGGTCTTCACAAAGATGGAGGCTCCGTATAGGAATGCAGACAGGATGTCACCAATATGCGGTCAAAAGGAGAAAAAAACTCCAATAGTGAAGTACATCAAGGGTAAAAAGTTTAATGAGCTCAAAAAAATGTGCTTACAAGCTGAAAGATAAAAACGAACGCTGGATACAATAATTCCGGCTGTGCGGACGGGGTGCCGCGTTACTTCCGGCCACGTCTAGCGAGGGGCCTTACGCGTTACGTCACGACACGTGACTTCATCAGAGGCTCTAATGGCCTGGGATTGTTGGCGATGACTGTTTTAGGCATGTGTATTTCATCTTTGTAAATCCTTAGCCATTATCTGTAATTCTGTGTGAATGCCTCCTAAATTGTGGGGTTAACCCCACCAGAGCAATTTTTGGCCCATCCATATACTGTAATGCCGCGTACACACAATCTGAATTTCCGATGGAAATAGGAAATTCCGACCGTGTGTATGCCCCATCTGAGAAATTCCATCGGAATTCCAATGAACTCCATCAGAGTTTAGGAGCCGGTTCACACAGGGGCAACACGACTTCCAGGACGACTTTGGGAGGCAACTTAGACGCGACTTGAATGAGTATGAATCATCAGGCAACTTACAAAACAACTTCAAGTCGCCTCCAGGACAGGAGGCTTTCCAGTGGCCAATCAAACAACAATCAGCTCTGAGGGGGGGGGGAGGGGTTTGCCTGAGAAATGTATGTTATCTTCCTGTATTGTTGCTTCAGTGATCAGACTTCTGAGGCAACTTCCATTGAAATCAATGGGTACAAGGGGCCAGATTCACGTAGAATCGCGGTGGCGTAACGTATCGTAGTTTTCATCGCAAGTGCCTGATTCACAAAGCACTTGCGATAAAAACTACGCCCGCGGCCTCCGGCGCAAGGCGGGCCAATTCAAATGGGCGTGTGCCATTTAAATTAGGCACGCTCCCGCGCCGGACCTACTGCGCATGCTCCGTTTCGCAAATCCAGTTGTGCTTTGCGCGCCGTGACGTCATTTTTTCGAACGGCAACGCGCGTAGCGTACTTCCGTATTCCCGGACGTGTTACGCAAACGACGTTCATTTTTAAATTTCGACGTGGGAACGACGGCCATACTTTAGACAGCAATACGATTGCTTACTAAAGTTAGGGCACCTAAAACGACGACTAACTTTGCGACGGGAAACTAGACTACGGACGACGTAGCGAACGCGAAAATCCGTCGTGGATCCGTCGTAACTCCTAATTTGCATACCCGACGCTGGTTTACGACGTGAACTCCCCCCAGCAGCAGCCGCGGTACTGCATCCTAAAATCCGACAGTGTAATTCAATTACACCTGTCGGATCTTATGGATATCTATGCGCAACTGATTCTATGAATCAGTCGCATAGATAGAAACAGAGATACAACGGCGTATCAGGAGATACCCAGTCGTATCCCCTTTGTGAATCTGGCCCAAGTTGCCTACAAGTCGGATTGAAGTAGTACAGGAACCTTTTCTGAAGTCGGAACGACTTCAGTAGTGTGTATTAAGACGGCTCCATTCACTTCCATTGATTTTCTCAACCACACGACTTGGGGCAACTTCAAGTCGGATCCCAGGTTGCCCCTGTGTGAACCGGCTCTAAATATAGAACATGTTCTATTTTACTCCGATGAAATTTCATTGGAATTCCAATGTGCTTTTGGCCGGGCAAAAGCCTGATCGTGTGTACGCGGCCTAAGAGTGCGGGGTCAATTCATCTGTGGAGAGAAATCATAAAGGGAAAGTTACTGTAAATCAATCAAGCTGCATAAACAGTAAAACACATATTAGTAGTTGTTGTTAATGTGCTAGTAAGGGGATTGTTGATTGGAGCTGCAGGAGGCATGTCGGACCGCTGGAAATCCTGACCTCTGGGATCTGTGTTGAGCAATAGTCTAGGGCCCAGATTCAGGTAGAACCACGCAATATTTGCGTGGGCAAAGGGCAACGATTTTTGCTCTGCGCCCACGCAAATATTTCGATTTGCCCGCGATTCACGGAGCAGTAGCTCCGTAAATTGCGCGGGCGCTATGCTAATTTGCCCTGCGTAAGGGCGCCTAATGTAAATGATCCCGTCGGGGGCGGGAATCATTTAAATTAGGCGCGCTCCCGCGCCGAGCGAACAGCGCATGCTCCGTCGGGAAACTTTCCCGACGTGCATTGCGGCAAATGACGTCGCAAGGACGTCATTTGCTTCTAAGTGACCGTGAATGGCGTCCAGCGCCATTCACGAATCACTTACGTAAACGACGTGAAATTCAAATTTCACGAGTGGGAAGGGTGGCTATACTTTAGCATTGGCTGCGCCTACTATGAGTAGGAGCAGCCTTACGCTAAAGTCGCCGTACGGAAACTCCGTACCTTGCGTGCGCAGGGCCCGCGCAACTTTTGTGAATCGGTGGTAGTATGCAATTTGCATACTATACGCCGATCACAATGGCCGCGCCCCCTAGCGGCCAACGCAAGAATGCAGCCTGAGATATGAAGGCATAAGGAGGCTTATGTCTGTCACATCCTAGGCTGCAGTCCGCGTAGCGATGTTCCTGAATCAGGGGCATTCGCTACGCGGGAGCAAAACAGCTATTGCGCCGCGCAACCTATGGTTGCGCGGGCGCAATAGCTTCTTGAATCTGGGCCTAGATGTCCAGATAGCAGAATTTTACCAAAGGCTGCAGTCTTCGTAAAAAATACACCCATCTTTAACTGTTTAATGACTCAATTACATCGCAGTAATACAAATTAAAAGCTAAATTTGGCTATAAACTGTTTTTATATAGCTAGATTCAGAGACAGTTACGCCGGCATATCAGTAGATACGCCGTCGTAACTCTGAATCTACGCCGTCGTAAATTTAAGCGTATTCTGGAAACCATATACGCTTAAATTAGGCTAAGATACGAGCGGCGTAAGTCTCCTACACCGTCGTATCTTAGGGTGCAATATTTACACTGGCCGCTAGGTGGCGCTTCCGTTGAGTTCGCGTAGAATATGCAAATGACTAGATACGCCGATTCAGAAACGTACGTGCGCCCGGGGCATTTTTTTACGTCGTTTACGTAAGGCTTTTTCCGGCGTAAAGTTAGTCGAACAAATAGCTGGCCTAGCCAATGTTCAGTATGGCCGTCGTTCCCGCGTCGAAATTTGAAAGTTTTACGTTGTTTGCATAAGTCGTCCGTGAATGGGGCTGGACGTAATTTACGTTCACGTCGAAACCAATACGTCCTTGCGGCGTACTTTGGAGCAATGCACACTGGGATATGTCCACGGACGGCGCATGCGCCGTTCGTTAAAAATGTCAATCACGTCGGGTCACCAGTCATTAACATAAAACACGCCCCCCCTGTTCCACATTTGAATTAGGCGCGCTTAGGCCGGCCCATTTACGCTACGCCGCCGTAACTTAGGAGCCAACTGCTTTGTGAATACAGCACTTGCCTCTCTGACTTACGGCGGCGTAGCGTATATGCGATACGCTACGCCGCCTCAAAGTTATGCCAGTCTTACTGAATCTGGCTAATAGTGTTTTTTTTTTAATCTTGATGTAGACAATATGTTGCCAGAAGGAGCCAGGAGAGCATAACCACACAAAAGTCATCGAGATACCTCCTACACCAGAAGAAGTCATAGACCCCAGGTTGGTAATGTTCTGGATTAGAGAAACAAGCAACCGAATTAGAAAAAAAATCTCCACATTTTATTACGGAAAAGCTAGTGAGCACCCAGCATTGTTTCTACTGCATATGGATGGAAGTTTTGCAGGACAATTATTGGCACTGGCATATGGCAAAATAAATTGTTGTCCAATTCTAGACAATTTTGGGTGAATTAAAGGGGATCTGAGAAGTCACAGGCAACTACCAGCAGTAGCTTAATAACGTCACTCCTATGTAGGCACTCGATTTCAGTGGTGGCTGTTGCTCAAAATTTTTGTGGGGGCGCAGAAACAAACTGAAAAAAAAAAAAAATCAATTGCCGCCACTTTCCCATTTAAACGCAGCCAATGTGCCCACTAAACACCACCAGTTTGTGCCCCCAAATGCATCCAGTTTGTGCCCCCAAATGCATCCAGTTTGTGCTCCCAAATGCAGCCAGTTTGTGCTCCCAAATGCAGCCAGTTTGTGCTCCCAAATGCAACCAGTTTGTGCCCCCAAATGCAACCAGTTTGTGCCCCCAAATGCAGCCAGTTTGTGCTCCCAAATGCAACCAGTTTGTGCCCCCAAATGCAGCCAGTTTGTGCCCAAAATGCATCCAGTTTGTGCCCCCAAATGCAACCAGTTTGTGCCCCCAAATGCAGCCAGTTTGTGCCCCCAAATGCAACCAGTTTGTGCTCCCAAATACAACCAGTTTGTGCTCCCAAATGCAGCCAGGTTGTGCCCCCAAATGCAGCCAGTTTGTGCCCCCAAATGCATCCAGTTTGTGCCCCCAAATGCAACCAGTTTGTGCCCCCAAATGCAACCAGTTTGTGCCCCCAAATGCAGCCAGTTTGTGCCCCCAAATGCAGCCAGTTTGTGCCCCCAAATGCAGCCAGTTTGTGCCCCCAAATGCAGCCAGTTTGTGCCCCCAAATGCAACCAGTTAGTGCCCCCAAATGCAACCAGTTTGTGCCCCCAAATGCATCCAGTTTGTGCTCCCAAATGCAGCCAGTTTGTGCTCCCAAATGCAACCAGTTTGTGCCCCCAAATGCAGCCAGTTTGTGCCCAAAATGCATCCAGTTTGTGCCCCCAAATGCAACCAGTTTGTGCCCCCAAATGCAGCCAGTTTGTGCTCCCAAATGCAACCAGTTTGTGCCCCCAAATGCAGCCAGTTTGTGCTCCCAAATGCAACCAGTTAGTGCCCCCAAATGCAGCCAGTTTCCCCCCAGCACTTACCTTCCTCGGGTCAGCGCCGTCCTCTCCTCTTCACGCTCCCTCGATATAGCTTCACCTGCCCTTGATGTAGCTTCAGCCAATCAGGTGACCGGTAACCAGACCTGGTGCACCCGATTGGCTGAGAGGCGGGGAAGTGTTAGGGAAGCGATTCCCTACCACGGCACTGTTTAACCAGGGAACGCCCAGCCTGTGCGCCCTCTGGTTAACCGTTTGGAAGCCGATCAGAGCCCACCCACCGCTGTTATTCGGATGGCCGGCGCTCAACAGGGGGCCGGACATCTGAATAGTGGGTGGCAGCAGGAACAATACATAGCTTCATGCAATGCATGAAGCTATGTATTGCTGATTGATGGGCGCAGGAGGAGAGAGGGGGCGGCGCTCCTGCGCCCACTATGGACGCACCACCACTGCTCGATTTACAGACTAAACAGTCCAGAGGTCATGGTAAAAGACAGCATATGGTCTCCTTCTACATATTCTGCTTTAAAATATTTCTAGGGCTTTTTTTTTCAGCTGGAATTTGGTGTAACTGAGTTCTACCACCTCTGGCCTATGCCCACTGCTGTCTGCCTACCGCTATCACTGGTAAACACAGAAGTCCGACTTCTGTGTTTACAAGTGACAGCTTGTCTCCCAGTGGCTCCCACAGATCTGATCTCCTGAGCGGCTCCCACTGAGAGCAGGACGGGGACAAAGGAGATGCAGGTGCCCAGGATGCAGTTCAGATATCAACAAGACCCCCCTGGGACAACCTACAGTGTGCGGGGTGGTATTAGAGCCGGGCTGGGTGCTTCAGCTTAATACAGCAATAACAAAAAAGACATGAGAAAGGTGGTGGAGCTTATAAGGAGGGGTGGAAAAGATGGAGACAGCGGAGGGGAGGTTGCATGGGGAGGTCAGAGCGGAAGAGGGGTGGAAGTGAGATGTGGATGGAAGATGCAGAGATAAGCAGCTGTGGAAGAAATCTGAACTCTGCACTCTGTAGCGCACCCCTGAAATCTGCACTGTGTATATAGAGCACCCCCAAACTCTGCACTCTGTTTGTAGCGCACCCCTGAAATCTGCACTATGTATATAGAGCACCCCCAAACTCTGCACTCTGTTTGTAGCGCACCCCTGAAATCTGCACTATGTATATAGAGCACCCCCAAACTCTGCACTCTGTTTGTAGCGCACCCCTGAAATCTGCACTATGTATATAGAGCACCCCCAAACTCTGCACTCTGTTTGTAGCGCACCCCTGAAATCTGTACTATGTATATAGAGCACCCCCAAACTCTGCACTCTGTTTGTAGCGCACCCCTGAAATCTGCACTATGTATATAGAGCACCCCCAAACTCTGCACTCTGTTTGTAGCGCACCCCTGAAATCTGCACTATGTATATAGAGCACCCCCAAACTCTGCACTCGGTATATAATACACTCCTGGTATATTAAAGTTGTATGTCCGTGTAAAGGCAGGTGACCCAATACTTTTGGCAATATAGGGCCAGATTCAGATACATCATCGTATCTATTGGCGGGCGTAGCGTATCTCAGATACTCTACGCCGCCGTAACTTAGGGCGCAAGTTCCGTATTCAGAAAGAACTTGCGCCCTAAGTTACGGCGGCGTAGTGTAAATGTGTCGGCGTAAGCCCGCCTAATTCAAATTTGGCTGGTAGTGGGCGTGTTTTATGTTAAACTATCATGACCCCACGTAATTGACGCTGTTTTCGAACGGCGCATGCGCCATCTGTGGACGTATCCCAGTGCGCATGCTTCTAATTACGCCACAAATAGTCAATGCTATCGACGGGAACGTAACTTACGTACAGCCCTATTCGCGAAC
This sequence comes from Rana temporaria, assembly GCF_905171775.1. NCBI lineage: Eukaryota > Metazoa > Chordata > Amphibia > Anura > Ranidae > Rana > Rana temporaria. The sequence goes on from NC_053490.1 coordinate 519,536,246, forward strand.
GACTTACGCAAACAACCTAAAATATGACGCTGTTCGTACATTTCCGACGTCCATACCTAACATGACTTACCCCTGCTTTATGAGGGGTAACTTTACGCTGGAAAAAGCCTTATGTAAACGACGTAAAAAAATGCGCCGGCATATGTACGTTTCTGAATCGGCGTATCTATCTAATTTGCATATTCAACGCGTAAATATACGGAAGTGCCACCTAGCGGTCAGCGTAAATTTGCACCCTATACGACGGTGTAAGAGACTTACGCCGGCCGTATCTTAGTAAAATTCTGGCGTATCTTGTTTTCTGAATACAGAAAAAAGATACGCCGGAGCATCCTAGAAGTTACGCAGCGTATCAATAGATACGCCAGCGTAACTTCTTTCTGAATCTGGGCCATAGTGTAGGTGCATCCTGTACACAAGGATGTGGTCATTTACAGCTTCAAGAATTAGAATCACCTTTGGCACAAGATCTTTGAAGGCAACATAAAGTACCCAACGCTATTTCTTCTAGAGCCATCGCTTTTTCCCCCAGGAGGGCAATTTTTGCTTTCTTTCAGGGGCAGCCAGACTAACAACTTATTAAAAGGATATGTTTGTATACACATTGCAAGTAAAGTGTCAGCAAGCCCTAAAAAATTATTAAAGTCTTCCTATTAAATTTTTTTAATTTCCGCATGCCCTTTGTTTATTTGAAAAACAGTTTCATTATTAAGAAAATACTTGTTGATCGCGTCAGTGACTATAACTTCTCGGTTTACTATGGCAATGATCTACTGGTTCATCTAGCCTCGGCAGCATTGCCCCCGCAGTTCGAGTGGTCTGTTGTAGTGCTAAAGCTGGAGAGGCTATATACTGTACAGTGCCTTGAAAAAGTATTCATACCCCTTGAAATTTTCCACATGTTGTCATGTTACAACCAAAAACGTAAATGGATTTTATGTCAGCCCTCAAAATTTCCACTGGCCTACTAGCATTTGGCGAGTGGATATAAGCTGGGGGCGAGTGATGACAGGGCTGCATGACCAATCTCCCTCCAATCTGTGCCTACACTTAGAGTCCCGATGAGATTGGCGGCCGAAGAGGAAAGGTGCATGCTCAGGAAAAGTAGTCTGGTGATCCGCGCACAGGCAGAGTAGTACACAGGTGCTCTCCTTACAATTCTCATTAAGCCATGGGACCTAACAGTATGACCTCTCTGAGCCTTCCCCCCTCCCCCGGGCCCCGACCAATGTAGCTGGAGAGCAGAAAGTAATGAGTGAGGTGGAGGATTGCAAAAATTACCACTCCAGTGCAGCGCTCACTGAAAGTTGCCCTGACATGAGAGCGGCAGCCTTCTAGTTTGTGCAGTTTTCTTCTCCTTGTGCTCTATGTAAGTGTCCAACAGTTTAGCCTGAGCACTGTGAACAGACTGGTCTCAATGTGTGCTGTGCGCTGTCAGTGTGCGCTGTGCTATGGTGTCAATGGCTGTGCAGTTGTGTGGATCTCAGCGCTGGATTGTACTCCCTCCCGCTGTGCTGCAGCTCCTCTCCTCTCTGCCAGCCTGAATAAAAGGGGGAAGTGGGGACATGCAAGCGTGAAGCCGCACACACAGGCTCCTGATGATGAGATGAATAGGAGAGAGAGAGGATGGATGGATGGGAGTTGCAGAGGAGACAGCAAGAGAATGGGGAAGAGACACAGTTCTAGTAGTTTTGTAACTTGATTCTGCATAAAACATTGTCATTCCATGAGATAATCTACAAGGGCGTGTTTACGGGTGCAATTAGACGCAGGGCAGTGTATGAATTAGGTGGGGTAACTGGTGGCGAGTAACTCTTGAGGCCTGGCTAGTAGCTCAGGACTTGAAATTTTGAGCCCTGTTTTATGTAATAGACCAACACAAAGTGGCACATAATTGTGAAGTGGAAGGAAAATGATAAATGGTTTTCAATTTTTTTTTACAAATAAATACGTGAAAAGTGTGGGGGGCATTTGTATGGCGCCCCCCGGAGTCAATACTTTGTAGAACCCCTTTCACTGCAACTACAGCTGCAAGTCTTTTTGGGGATGTCTCTACCAGCTTTGCACATCTAGAAAGGACATTTCTGCCCATTCTTCTTTGTAAAATATCTAAAATAAATATCTAAAGCTCTGTCAGATTGGATGGAGAGCGTCTGTGATCAGCAATTTTCAAGACTTGCCACAGATTCTCAATGTGATTTAGGTCTGGACTGTGACTGGACCATTCTAACACATGAATATGCTTTGATCTAAACCATTCCATTGTAGCTCTGGCTGTATGTTTAGGGTTATTGTCCTGCTGGAAGGTGAACCTCCCCCCAGTCTCAAGTCTTTTGCAGACCCTAACAGGTTTTCTTTTAAGATTGTCCTGTATTTGGCTCCATCCATCTTCCCATCAACTCTGACCAGCTTCCCTGCCCCGGCTGAAGAAAAGCATCCCCACACCATGATACTGCCACCACCATATTTTACGGTGGGGATGGTGTGTTCTAGGGTGATGTCTAACACATAAAATCCCAATAAAATACATTTACCGTATATACTCGAGTATAAGCCGAGTTTTTCAGCACATTTTTTTGTGCTGAAAATGCCCCCCTTGGCTTATATTCGAGTTACCTTTTTGCACCTGATCTCATGGAATTTGGGACCCGGTACCGGAACTTGGTACACATGTAGCCCCACTCTTCCTTTATAAGTGTGCAAAGTTTGTTATCCGGGGGACCTACGGCCGGGGAGCACCGATTATTTTTATTTTTTTTTCAAAGCCAGGCACCCCTTCCATAGACTCCCATGTTAAACGGTAATTTCTCTGGTGAATTTGGGGACCCGGTACCGGCCGGTTGTAGGTTCCCTAGACCACATACTTGGCACACATGTACCCCTATTTCTCCTCTACAAGTGTGCAAAGTTTGTTGTCTGGAGGACCTACGACCGGGGAGCACTGATTTTTCAAAATCGGTCACCCCTTTCATAGACTCCGATGTTAAACATCAGTCTAGTCATGGACAAAGTGAGGCATTTGCACCTTTTTGCGGATGGCTCTAGAGATACTGGGCCGGATTCAGAAAGAGATACGACGGCGTTTCTCCTGATACGCCGTCGTATCTCTGAGTCCGGCGGGTCGTATCTATGCGACTGATTCAGAGAATCAGTTACGCATAGATATCCCTAAGATCCGACAGGTGTAAGTGACTTACACCGTCGGATCTTAGGCTGCAATTTCAGGCTGGCCGATAGGTGGCGCTTCCGTATGTTTTACGCAAGGAATATGCAAATTAGGATTTCCGCCCGATTCAGAAACGAACGACCGCCTGGCGCTTTTTTTTTTTACGTCGTTTGCGTTCGGCTTTTTCCAGGGTATAGTTACCCCTGCTATATGAGGCGTAGCTAATGTTAAGTATGGCCGTCGTTCCCGCGCCGAGTTTTGAAATTTTACGTCGTTTGCGTAAGTCGTTCGCGAATGCGGCTGGACGTCATTTACGTTCACGTCGAAACCAATGACGTCCTTTAGAGCAATGCACACTGTTTTTTTTTACGGACGGCCCATGCGCCGTTCAAACAAAACGTCAAATACGCGGGGTCAACCCAAATTTAAATAAAACACGCCCCCTACATCCCCATTTGAATTACGCGGCCTTACGCCGCAACACATACGTTACGCCGCCGTAACTAAGGGCGCAAGTTTTTTCTGAATAAAGAACTCGCGCCCAAAGTTAGAGCGGCGTAACGTATCGGAGATACGTTACGCCGGCCGGACAGATACACTTAGGTATCTGAATCCGGCCCTTTTTCTTTAGTGGGGGAGACTAGATTTTTATTTTTGGCTGGGTGCTTGTTGCAGATTTTTCTTTACTTCTTGTAGTCTGTGGGATCCGAAGAGAGGATAAAACTGACAATAAGGTTTATAATATAGTCTTGTATTCATATGTACAGTATATTTATTTGTTCTTGGGGTAGTGCTGAAGGTTCCTTGTTCTGTTACAGGTCATTACAGCCTATCCATGAAGCTTCACCAGAAGACAAGAATCCTTTTCAGGCTGGGGACCTCACATGACTACAAAGCCAATGAGCGGAGTCTTACCTTAGGATCTTGTCTTGTGGCATAAAAGCCTATCAAGAGCCCAGTTTAGGTTCCTTTATCCTAAAATATGGTATTATGTGAGTTCCAGTTGTAGGACTCGCGGGCATTGTTTTGGCTTTTTTTCGTTGTTTTGTTTTTGGGTTTTTCCTCTATTGTTGTTTTTATTCTTCAGGACTACTTGCCGTCGTTTCGTTAGATTAGGCGACCCATCAGATTTTGTAATGGAAGTGACGTTCCGTCGCCGCCATCTTGCTGCACCCCACACTCCTCCACAGTAAGTATACATTGAGAAGGCAGCAAGCTGACATCTTGTTACACCCACCAGAGTCTTGCATTTCACACTTATTTTTAACAGTTAACTAGGGTTGTCCCGATACCACTTTTTTAGGACCGAGTACAAGTACCGATACCTTTTTTCAAGTACTCGCCGATACCGAATACCGATACTTTTTTTTAAATGTGTCCCCAAATGCAGCCATGTCCCCCCACATATGCAGCCATGTCCCCCCCCCATATGCAGCCATGTCCCCCCCCCCATATGCAGCCATGTCCCCCCCATATCCAGCCATGTCCCCCCCATATGCAGCCATGTCCCCCCATATGCAGCCATGTCCCCCCCATATGCAGCCATGTCCCCCCCATATGCAGCCATGTCCCCCCATATGCAGCCATGTCCCCCCCATATCCAGCCATGTCCCCCCCATATCCAGCCATGTCCCCCCATATGCAGCCATGTCCCCCCATATGCAGCCATGTCCCCCCCTATGCAGCCATGCCCCCCCCTATGCAGCCATGTCCCCCCCATATGCAGCCATGTCCCCCCCATATGCAGCCATGTCCCCCCCATATGCAGCCATGTCCCCCCCATATGCAGCCAAGTCCCCCCCATATCCGCAGCCATGTCCCCCCCATATGCAGCCATGTCCCCCCCATATCCAGCCAAGTCCCCCCATATCCAGCCATGTCCCCCCCATATAGGCATCCATGTCCCCCTTACCGACATGCTGCCTCATCCCCGCTGCCGCCGACGCTTGGGTAATACGGGCGGCGAACATTACAGCTCTCATTTGAATAGCTGTAGTCTTTCGTGCCGCGCTGCGTATAGACACTCCCCCTTGCTCGGGATTGGACAGTTCACCCGAGCAAGGGGGAGTGTCTATACGTGGCGTGGCGGGAAACACTACAGCTATTCAAATGAAAGCTGTAATGTTCCCCACCCGTATTAACCAAGTGGCGGCGGCAGCGGGGATGCGGCGTAGCGTTGGCGGCGGGGGGGGAGTATTCTATTTAGGTATCGGGGGCATTTGCGGGAGTACAAGTACTCCCGCAACTACTCGGAATCGGTCCCGATACTAGTATCGGGACAACCCTACAGTTAACAGTAAGTTTATATAGTGAAATTCAGTATTTTTTACGTCTCTGACAATTTGGATGTTGAATTTTAAAAGCAGCAGCCAGCCTGCTGATCTCACAGGTTTGCTAATATGACAGAACACCGCTGCTTTTAAAATTCAACATCTGAACAGTCAGACGGATTTTGAAATATTGAATTTCACTGTATAAGCTCCGTTTACTGTAAAAAAAATATGTGTAAAATGTAAGATGAGTGTGACAGACTCACCCGGGACAGAGGCTTTTGGAGGGGACTGAATGCTTGCCTCTTGCCTTGCGATCATGGGCCCTGGCATTTGGGAGAACGGTCCTCGTTGTGAGCTGTATGCCTGGGGAACCTGTATATGCCATATTAGAGTGACTGATTCATACTGTTGGGACATACAGTGTAAGGAGATGCTAATGCCCTCACCTCCAGCCATCTGTCTGTTATCTGTGCTAATTGACCCTGCTAGTGTGTGAAGATGTCCTGTGTTTACACTTATGATAACGTGTATTGTATAGCAGGTGAGCGAGGAGACGTGACGTCTACCCTGAAAGGTCACATCTATGAGTCACCTAGTCTGGGTAAATGATTAGTTAATTAGCTCATGTTAATTTATGTTCTGGTTACCTCCTCTTTCAACTGTATAAAAGGTTGTATTCTTGGTTCTATTAAACACTCCGGGCCGGATTCAGATACGAGATACGATGGAGTATCTCCGGATACGCCGTCGTATCTCTGAGTGCGGGCCATCGTATCTATGCGCCTGATTCAGAGAATCAGTTACGCATAGATTTCCCTAAGATCCGACCGGTGTAAGTGTCTTACACCGTCGTATCTTAGGCTGCATATTTACGCTGGCCGCTAGGTGGCGCTTCCGTATAGTTACCCGAGGAATATGCTAATTAGGTATTTACGCCGATTCAGAAACGTACGTCCGACCGGCGCATTTTTTTACGTCGTTTACGTTAGGCTTTTTCCGGCGTAAAGTTACCCCTGCTATATGAGGCGTAGCTAATGTTAAGTATGGACGTCGTTCCCGCGCCGAGTTTTGAAAATGTTACATCGTTTGCGTAAGTCGTTCGCAAATAGGGCTGTGCGTAAGTTACGTTCACGTCTAAAGCAATGACGACTTGCGGCGTAATTTCGAGCATGCGCACTGGGATTTTTTCACGATACGCGGGGTCATCTGAAATTTTAATAAAACACGCCCACAACATCCCCATTTGAATTAGGCGGGGCTTACGCCGGCCCACATACGTTACGCCGCCGTAACTTAGGGCGCAAGTTCTTTCTGAATACGGAACTTGCGCCCAAATTTATGGCGGCGTAACGTATCTGAGATACGTTACGCCCACAGAAAGATCCGCTCATCTTTCTGAATCCGGGCCTCCATGTTCAGTCTCGTTGTGTGCTTGAGAGCAGCTGGAATATCTGATATCTATATCCACACTGATAGGAAGCGGTATATGACGGAAGCACTTAAGCAGAGTGTGGGACGTTCCGTTACATTTGAGTATAACCAGATGTCCGCTTGCCGCCTTCTCACTGTATCCTTACTGTGGACGAGTCCGGGGTAGAAGGTAGATGGCGGCGATGGAAAGTCACTTCTGTTACAAAACCTGACGGGTCGCCGAATATGATGAAACACCGTAATTATGGTCTCGCAGTCCTGGCTCTCTATTTTGTATTGTGATGTTATTGAAATTGAATAAAGAGAATAATAAAAAAAAGAACCCAGTTTAGACAGTGTTTAACTCATCGTCCCAGTAGTAAAATCTGTGTCATTTACTATTCACCTTCATCATACTAAAATAAAAAAATATTTATTCATAGTGTATGTAAACTCAAAGGGCCAGATTCACAAAGAGATACGACGGTGTATCTCCAGATACGCCGTCGTATCTCTGACTTACACTGGTCCTATCTATGCGCCTGATTCATAGAATCAGATACGCATAGATAGGGCTAAGATCCGACAGGTGTAACTGTGTTACACTCTCGGATCTTATTTTCAATTTAAAAATGGCGCCGGGGGCGTTCCCGCTGATTTACGTCGAATAATATGTAAATCAGCGAGATACGCAAATTCACGAACGTACGCGGACCCGACGCAGTCTTCTTACCACGTTTCCGTAGCGGCGTATACTTACCCCTGCTTCTATGAGGCGCAGCCAATGTTAAGTATAGCCGTCGTTCCCGCGTCGAATTTGAATTTTTTTTTACGTCGTTTGCGTAAGTCGTTCTCGAATACGGATGTACGTCGTTTACGTAAGCGTCGAAACCACTGACGTCCTAGCGACGTCAGTGGGAGCAATGCACGCCGGGAAATTCCCCGGACGGCGCATGCGCATTTAAATCGGCGCGGGAACGCGCCTGATTTAAATAGTACACTCCCCCTAGCCGCGGAATTTGCATTCTGCCGGGGGAGTTACGATCCGCCGCCGCCGCAAGTTTGGAGGTAAGTGGTTTGTGAATTACCCACTTGCCTCCCAAACTTGCGGGAGCGGATCTTAAATCACGTAGATCGAGCGGATCTATAGATCCGCTGATCTACGTGAATCTGGCCCAAAATCTGCTTTTTAGTAGAGTTGGCATCATCCTTACAGACCACTTTTTTCTACAGGTAAACCTATAATAAGGCTTACCTTTAGCTATCCTGGATATCTCCTAAACCTCTACGGTCCGGGAGACATCCCCTGTATCTGCATGTGCTGACATCATCGGCACATGCGCAGTGAAGAAATGGACAGAGCGTGCCATTTCTTCAGCTGATGTGCCGTTAGCAGCGGCTCCCACGCGCATGCGTGGGAGTGACATCATTGCGGCTCCGGCCAATCACAGCCCCAGAGCACGCGATACCCGGAATTAACTCCGGGAGACATGTCGCCGGCTAGAACAGTGTGTCAGGATGGCTATGGGGGCTTCGTTCTTAGGTAAGTAAGCTATACAGCCAGCAACATCTGAACCCGTGGGAGCGGTTCCTACCCCCAGAGCTATTCCAGGTGTGTTGCAGGTAGGCAACTCCAGACGTTGACTTCCTGGCCTCCAGGTCAAACTGCAGACAAGGCAGTTATGTTTAACCACTTAAAGGAGTTGTAAAAGAAAAAACAATTGCCTAAAATGAATGGGCCGGATTCAGGTAGAATTGCCCATTATTTACGGAGGCGCAGGGCAACGTTTTTGCCCTGCGCCCCCGCAAATTTGCTCTGCTGCCCTTGATTCACGGAGCAGAAGCTCCGTGAATTGCGCGGGCGCGCAGGCAAAATGCCCAGCGCTAGAGCACGTAATTTAAAATGATCACGTAGGGGGCGGGAATCATTTAAATTAGGCGCGTTCCCGCGCCGATCGTAGCCCGCATGCTCCGTCGGGAAATCTTTCCCGACGTGCATTGCGGCAAATGACGTCGCAAGGACGTCATTTGCTTCAAAGTGAACGTGAATGGCGTCCAGCGGCATTCACGATTCACTTACGCAAAGTACGTAAAATTCGAATTTCGCGACGCGGGAACGACGGGTATACGTAACATGGGCTGCCCCTGCTAATAGCAGGGGCAGCCTTGCGCGAAAACCGCCGTACGTAAACGACGTAAATTGCGTACGCAGGGCTCGCACAACGTTGTGAATCGGTGTTAGTATGCAATTTGCGTAATATACACTGAGCACAACGGGAACGCCACCTAGCGTCCACCGCAAGAATGCAGCCTAAGATATGCGGGCATAAGAGCCTTATGCCGCGCAGATCTTAGGCTGCAGTCGGAGTAACGAGGTTCTTGAATCAGGAGCACTCGTTACGCCGGGGCAAGTAAGCAATTGCGCTGTGTAACCTATGGTTACACAGGCGCAATTGCTTCTTGAATCCGGCCCAATGTCTGCTAGGTAGACAGACAGAATAGTGTAATGATTCTGTTAAAAAACGAATAAATACCTATTAAATTCCTTCATCTATATCACCTCCGGCGTTCTAGTTTCTGTTCTCTCATTCACCTCCTGGTTTGCTGCGCTCGTTCATGCAAGAACTACATTTCCCAGTATGAATTGCGGCACGCCCAGTAATTCACACCTCCTTGAAGTCTCTAAGGCCGGGTACACACGGACAAACATGTATGGTGAAAGCGGTCCGTCGGACCGTTTTCACCATACATGTCTGCCAGAGGGCTTCTGTACGATGGTTGTACACACCATCGTACAGAAGTCCGCGCGTAAACAATACGCGGGGCGTGTCCGCGGTGTCGCCGCGTCGATGACGCGGTGTCGCCGCGACAATGACGCGGCGACGTGGGCGGCCCGCCTTTAAAATGCTTCCACGCATGCGTCGAAGTCATTCGACGCATGCGAGGCACGGCGGGCGGCTGGACATGTACGGTAGGTCTGTACTGACGACCGTACATGTCCGAGCGGGCTGAATTCCAGCGGGCTGTTTTAAAACAAGTCCAGGAATATTTGTCTGCTGGGAAAAGGCCCGGCGGGCAAATGTTTGCTGGAATTCGGCCCGCTCGCGCCCACACACGACCAAACATGTCTGCTGAAACTGGCCTGCGGGCCAGTTTCAGCAGACATGTTTGCTCGTGAGTATGGGGCCTAACACGTAGAGAGCGTCCTGCCACACAGATGTAGTTCCCAGGAGGGGGCGAGCACGTTACTGACCACTGCAGTAAAGCCTCCCTTCACGGTGGTCAGTAAAATCAGACAAGCAGGAAGTGAACAGAACAGAGAAGAAATAGAGCAAGTTCTGAGCAAAAACGAACAATGAGGAAGTGAAAAGAGGAATGTCTGCAGGTAAAGGATGCTTATTATGAAAAAAAAATGTTAAAGGATGTTAAAGAATGTTAAATGTAGGCAGCTAAAGGACCCGGACAGTTTTTGCGATTCTGCACTGCGTAGAATTAACCGACAATTGCGCGGTCGTGCGACGTGGCTCCCAAACAAAATTGGCGTCCTTTTTTTACCCACAAATAGAGCTTTCTTTTGGTGGTATTTGATCACCTCTGCGGTTTTTATTTTTTTCGATATAAAAAAAAGAGTAGAGCGACAATTTTGAAAAAAATGCAATATTTTTTACTTTTTGCTATAATAAATATCACCCAAAATATATAAAAAACATATTTTTTTCCTCAGTTTAGGCCGATACGTATTCTTCTACCTATTTTTGGTATAAAAAAAAAAATCGCAATAAGCGTTTATCGATTGGTTTGCACAAAATGTATAGCATTTACAAAATAGGGGATAGTTTTATTGCATTTTTATTATTATTATTTTTTTTTTACTACTAATGGCGGCGATCATCGATTTTTTTCGTGACTGCGACATTATGGCGGACACTTCGGACAATTTTGACACATTTTTGGGACCATTGTCATTTTCACAGCAAAAAATGCATTAAAAATGCATTGTTTACTGTTAAAATGACATTTTTGTCCGTGTATAATGCTCAGACGGCAGTCATCCAGTGTACAAAAGCCGCGCCTCCTCGTCTGTGATAGGGGAACTCAGGGCCAGATTCACAGAAGAGATACGACGGCGTATCTCTGGGAGTATCTATGCGACTGATTCATAGAATCAGTTACGCATAGATAGCCCTAAGATCCGACAGGTGTAATTGACTTACACCGTCGGATCTTAGGATGCAATTCTAGGCCGGCCGCTGGGTGGAGTTCGCGTCGTTTTCCAGCGTCGGGTATGCAAATTAGCTTTTACGGCGATCCACGACGGTTTTCGCGTTCGTTACGTCGTCGCTAGTAATTTTTTCCCATCGCAAAGTTAAGCCTGCGTTAACATGGCTTAACTTTAGATGAGCCATGTTAAAGTATGGCCGTCGTTCCCGGGTCGAATTTCGATTATTTATTTTTTTGGCGTAAGACGTCAGGGAATACGAAAGTACGTTACGCACGTCGCTGTTCAAAAAAATGACGTCACTTTGCGCAAAGCACGACGGGAATTTCAAAACGGAGCATGCGCAGTACGTCCGGTGCGGGAGCGCGCTTAATTTAAATGGTACACGCCCCATTTAAATTAGGCGGGCTTGCGCCAGACGCCTTTACGTTACACCGGCGTAAGTTTACACGCAAGTGCTTGGTGAATCAGGCACTTGCGCGGAAAACTTGCGGCGGTGTAACGAATAGATGATACGTTACGCCGCCGCAAGTATATGTGAATCTGGCCCTCAGTTTCCTTGCAGTGAGTTAGTGTTCCGCCTATCACAGACATCCTCTCATCCTCGTCCATGGGATGAGGATGAGAGGGTGTCCGTGATAGGCAGAACACTGACTCACTTGCTGGGAGTGTTCCCCTATCACAGACGAGGAGGAGGCGCAGCTTTTATACACTGGATGGCTGCCGTCTGAGCATTATACACTGACACAGGCATTACATGCTGCCTCTCTCCCCCAGGTATCGGATCAGGCATCGGGAGGATTTGCGCGAGTACAAGTACTCGCGCAAATGCTCTGTATCGGTCCTGGGACAACCGTAATTCGCGGGCCACATGGCAAGGTCTGGCGGGCCAGATTCGGCCCGCGGGCCTTGTGTTTGCCACCCCAGCTCTATAGCTATAGTCCTGTGGACGGAGCTACTTGCACACTGCTATGGATTGGCACCAGGAAAGGACAATCACAGCATTCATACAATTTTACTGAGGACTCTTGTAGATCAATTCACTTTGCTGTATGAGTTATGTTTATCAGAGCAGGAGCCGTGGGCTGGTTTGTGTAGGTATGAGGCCCAGTGTGAAAATTGCAGCTGGCCAGCATTTTATCTCCTACTTTAAAAATCAAAAACCTCCCCAACCCTTAACCACATTGTCATATGACGTCCACAAAGGATCTCTACCGTTCCGGGTGGACGTCATATGACGTCCTGGGCTTTGCGGGGGGATATCTGAATGATGCCTGCAGCTAGAGGCATCATTCAGATATCCTTCTCTTCTGCCGGCGATTCTGTGCAACATAAGAATGATCATAGCGGCGGTTCCGCCGCTAGATCGTTCTTACAGGCGGCGGGAGGGGACATCCCCCCCCCTCCCGCCGCCATCCGGTGCTTCTCCGGGCTCTCCCGTGCCATCGAGGGCCAGGAGAACGAATCGTCCGGCGCTGGCAGGAAGCATAGAGATGACTGGTGACCAGATGGTCACCAGTCATCTCTATGACTGTCGGAGGACCCGAGCGCGATGTGATGACGTCACGCCCGGGTCCCCGTAAGTAAACAAAGCCGCGATTGCGGCTGCTAAGCAACAGTAATCATGAGATCGGTGAATTTTTTTCACCGATTTCATGCTTTCCAGCCTGGAGGAGAGATATGGGGTCTTATTGACCCCGCATCTCTCCATAAAGAGGACCTGTCACACACTATTCCTATTACAAGGGATGTTTACATTCCTTGTAATAGGAATAAAAGTGATAATAAAAAAAAAAAAAAAAAAAAAAAAAAGTGTAACAAAAATAAATTAATATGTAAAAGAAAAAAAAGAAAGATTTTTTTTTTTTTTTAACGCCCCTGTCCCCAGTAGCTCGCGCGCAGAAGCGAACGCACACGCAAGTCCCGCCGACTATGTGAGGTATCGCCGCGTGCGTTAGAGTGCCAGCAACAATTCTAGCACTAGATCTCCTCTGTAAATCTAAACTGGTAACCTGTAAAAAATTTCAGTGTTGCCTATGGAGATTTTTAAGTACCGAAGTTTGGCGCCATTCCATGAGTGTTTTTTTTTTAAAGCGTGACATGTTAGGTATCTATTTACTCAGTGTAACATCATCTTTCATATTTTACAAAAAAATTGGGCTAACTTTACTGTTTTGTTATTTTTTTAATTCATGAAACAATTTTTTTCCCAAAAAAAAGGCGTTTGAAAAATTATTGCGCAAATACCGTGCAAGATAAAACGTTTCAATGACCGTCGTTTTATTCCCTAGGGTGTCTGCTAAAAAAACATATATAATGTATGGGGGTTCTGCGTAATTTTCTAGCAAAAAAATTATGATTTGTACATGTAGGAGAGAAGTGCCAGAATAGGCCTGGTATGGAGGTGGTATAAAAGCCTGGTATGGAAGCGGTTAAAGCAGTACTCCAGTCAAAAAATAAGATAAGAATGAGTAGTCCATAAAAGATAAAACCTCAAATCCAGCTTTTGCCTTTATATGTGGCTTTAAAAGCGGAGTTTCATTTTTTTTCTTGTGCCTGGAACATCCAAACCACCAACAGAACCTAAGATTGGGATAGCAGACTTCTGTCACCCCAGCGAAGATATGGATCTGGCATCAGAGTTCCCAGGGCTGCTGAAGATCGTCCTTTTAGCATACACCAGGACTGTCTGCAGATGAATACCTGGAGCTCAGGCAGCAGATTCGGTTAGGACTCTGGCTTAGAGCACTCTAGGTCGCTGGTGAACAACAGGGCAAGGGCTTTCCAACCCAGAGCATTGGGTCAGTGACCAATGGGAGTTGCAGATGGCATTCCCGGGAAAGCAGCCGCCGGGAGCAATGGGTGACTGAGTTGGACAAGCTGGCCCAGCAGGAGATAGAGCTGGAGTACAACAGGGCAAGGGCTTTCCAACCCCAGAGCAACAGGTAAGTGACCAACGGGAGTTGCAGATTGCATTCCTGGGTAAGCGGCCCCAGGAGCAATGGGTGACTGAGTTGGACAGGCTGTTTCTGCAAGAGATAGAGCTGGACAATCCTTATCCGCTCTGCAATGGCACATTGAGAAGGGATATTTAGGGGCGACAACAGAATGCTCTCCGAAGGGATATAACTTTGGCAGCCCTGGATTGCCGTGGAAGAGCCTTACAGATCATTTTGTGTTTGGCGATGAAGGGGAACCTACCCTTGAGGACCCTTCGAGATTTTTTAGAGAGGCTATGCTCAGTCTTGCAGGGGTCTCAGAGCTTTAACCGGACCTGGAATATTTGCTAAGAAAGGAACAGCATCTGGAAAGGGCATACAAGGAACTGCTAGAACATGTTCGGCAGAATGCCCTAGAATTAGCAGTGGAAACTCTGGAGATTGCCATCCCCAAAGCTAAAGTGCTGACAACAGGGCAGAACCCTGCTATCCTCTGCCCAGCACCAATAACATCTTCTGGGGTTCACGGACAGGAGACGGTGAACTTCTATCCCCAGACACCAGTTCCAGAGACTGGGGATTTAATAGCCTTGTCTGCTGAAGAACAACCTGGTGAGTCTATCAGTGACAAAAAAAAAAAAAAAGGATATCCAAATACAAAGGGGGTGAGGGTGCTGTATTGTTTAAAACCTTGTTGCTTATTAGCCTTGAATGCCGCTTTAATCCAAACATTTTCTCAGCACCCTTTAAAAAATCACAAAGTTAAAATACTTTGTTTTTGCTACATGATTAAAGTATGAGATGGTCACAGCAAAAATAGGATTTTTATAACAGCTTACCTGTAAAATCCTTTTCTTGAAGTACATCACGGGACACAGAGAAGCATAGTAATTTCTATGTGGGTTATAGAGAGTACCTTCAGGTGTGGACACTGGCACGCCCTTAAGGCAAGAAGTTCCCTCCCCTATATAACCCCTCCCATACCGGGAGTACCTCAGTTTTGTAGCAAGCAATAAGTGTCCCAAATACCCCAAAAAAGAGGGGCGGGTGCTCTGTGTCCCGTGATGTACTTCAAGAAAAGGATTTTACAGGTAAGCTGTTATAAAAATCCTATTTTCTTTATCGTACATCACGGGACACAGAGAAGCATAGTAATTACTATGTGGGACGTCCTAAAGCAATGCTATGAGGGGAGGGAGACCCCAAGAAATAAGCCGGGCGCCATCAGACATGAGGAATCAAACTGCAGCCTGCAGCACACTGCGCCCAAAGGCGCTCTCCTCATTCTTTCTTATGTCCAATTGATAAAATGTAGTGAAAGTATGGACAGACGACCATGTCGCGGCCTTGCAGACTTGAGCCATGGAGGCTTGATGATGCACTGCCCAGGAAGTACCCACCACTCTAGTGGAATGTGCTTTAACCTTAAAACGGGGGAACCTTTCCCCTCAAGCCATAGGCTTGAGTAATGACCTGCCGAATCCATTTGGAGATAGTGGACTTCGACGCTGCCTGCCCACATCTGGGACCTTCTGGCAGGATAAACAATGTATCAGTTTTCCGGACCTGAGCAGTAGCCTTAAGATAGATCTTAACTGCTCTTAATACGTCTAGCGTATGCAAAGACTTCTCCCTTGCAGAACTAGGTTCTGAGAAAAAAGAAGGGAGAACAAGATCCTGATTCAAATGAAATTTTGAAACAACTTTAGGTAGGAAAGCCGGGTGGGGCCGTAGGACCACTCTATCCTTATGGAATATAAGGTACGGTTCCTTACAAGATAAGGCCGCCAACTCCGAAACCCTCCCAGCGGAGGTTATGGCTACCAAAAATATCACCTTCCTGGTCAGAAGGACCAAAGGAATATGAGCCAAGGGCTCAAATGGTTGTTTCTGTAAGACAGAAAGGACCAGATTCAAATCCCATGGACACAAGGGAATCTTGACTGGTGGACTAAGCCGGATCACACCTTGCAAAAAGGTTTTGATCAGGGAATGTGTAGCTAGTGGCCTTTGGAAAAAAATCGATAAGGCCGAGATCTGGCCCTTAATGGTGCTTAGGGCCAACTTCATGTCTGCCCCTAACTGCAGAAACTCCAGAATTCTGCCAATGAGATACCTCCGGGGATGCCAACCCCTGGTCTCGCACCAGGCCACATAAGATTTCCAGACTCTGTAATAAATGAGTCTGGATGCCGGTTTTCTGGCATTAATCAAAGTAGATGCCACCGCATTAGAGAGACCCCTTTTCTTTAAGATATGGGACTCAATAGCCAAACCGTCAAATTGAGAGACGGTAAGGAAGGATGGAATATTGGCCCCTGGGACAATAGGTCCGGCCGAAGCGGAAGGGACCACGGTTGCCCCACGGACATCCTTACAATGTCCACGAACCAGGCCCTTCTGGGCCACGCTGGAGCCACCAGAATCACTGGTCTTCCTTCCGACTTTACCCTGCGAAGAATACGGGGTAATAATTGCAGCGGAGGAAACGCATACATTAGGGAGAACTGGTCCCATGGGAACACCAGTGCATCCGTGCCGTAAGCAAGTGGATCCCTTGTCCGGGACAGAAAGTTGCCCACCCTTGCATTGAACCTCGATGCAAAGAGATCGACATCTGGTGTTCCCCACCTCTGACAAATGCTCTGGAAGATGTCGGGGTGAAGAGTCCATTCCCCCGGAAGCACCTGTTGGCGGCTTAGGTAGTCTGCTCGCCAATTGTCTATTCCCGGAATGAACACTGCAGATATGCATGGGACATATTTCTCTGCCCAGGTCAGGATTCGATTCACCTCTCTTTGGGCTGCACGACTTCTTGTGTCCCCCTGGTGATTTATGTATGCCACGGCAGTGACATTGTCTGATTGAACCCTGACCGGAAGACCCTTCAACCTGTCTGACCAAGCTGACAGGGCTAGATAGACTGCTCGAATTTCCAGCAGATTTATGGGTAGAGACCTCTCGGAGGCTGACCATTTCCCCTGGAGAGACAAACCTCCCAGGACTGCACCCCAGCCTAGCAGACTGGCGTCCGTGGTCACAACCTGCCATGTTACGGGAACAAAGGACTTCCCCTTTAGCAGGTTCCGGGGAACCAGCCACCAACAAAGGCTCTGCCGGACTGACCGGGAGAGAGACATAGGGAGATCCAAGGCTTGAACCTTTTTGTTCCAAGCGGACAGAATGGCATGTTGAAGCTCCCTTGAGTGGAACTGCGCAAATGGAACGGCCTCGAACGAGGCTACCATCTTTCCCAGTAACCTCATACAGAGGCGAATGGGAGGCTGACGCTTTGCTTTGACTAGTTGAACTAGTTCTCTTAAAGCCTCGAACTTCCTTTGGGGCAGGAAGACCCTTTTTAGCTTTGTGTCTATGAGTAGACCCAAATATTCGAGCCTTTGCACAGGCATTAAGGCTGACTTGTCCAGGTTGAGAACCCAACCCATGGATTCCAGAAATTTTACGGTTCCGTGTACCGCTGAGTTTAGATCGGCCACTGACCGGTCTACCACCAATAGGTCGTCTAGATAGGCTACTATGGATATGCCTTGAGACCTTAGATAGGCTAACAGTGGAGCCAATACTTTCGTGAAAACACGAGGAGCGGTGGCCAGACCAAAAGGTAAGGCCACAAATTGGAAGTGGCGCTGATTTACCGCGAAGCGAAGCAGCTTCTGATGGTCGAGAAAGATAGGAACGTGCAAGTATGCGTCCTTTATATCGATGGACGCTAGTAGTTCCCCTCCTTGCAGGGAGGCCACCACTGACCTGATCGATTCCATCTGGAATGATTGGACCTTTAGGAACTTGTTTAAGGCCTTGAGGTCCAGGATGGGTCTTACATCCCCGTTTGGTTTGGGGACGGTGAAGAGATTGGAATAAAACCCCAAACCTTGTTCTTCCACTAGCAGTTCTCTGATTACCCCTTGGGATAACAGATGATCTAAGGCCAATACTAAGGACCTTCTTTTGCCGAGGTCCTTTGGGACGTTCGAGGTTAAGAAGCGCGGTGGAGGAAATTCGCTCAACTCCAGCTTGTAGCCCCCGGAGACCGTAGAGAGGACCCACCTGTCTTGGATCCTGTCTAGCCAAGCCTCCGCAAACAGCTGAAGCCTTCCCCCCACCCGGCTGAGTGGGGGAGAACCTTCATAATGCTGACTTAGATGCTGGCTTGGCCTGTGGCTTACGGTTCCAAGGCTTTTTGGAAGCCTGAGGCTGGCCCTGTGGCTTCCCACCTGCATTGAATCGTCCAGGAGGCCGTCGGAACTGCCTGGTACCGGAAGTACTAGGGATAGGAGAGGAGGATCTCTTAAAGGAGGGGGAACACCTAAACCTTTTCTTTACTGGCAACAGTGTACTTTTGCCACTGGAAATTTTCTGAATATAAGCATCCAGATCTTCCCCAAACAAACGCTCTCCATGAAAGGGAAACCCCGCCAGTAATTTTTTACACGGGGCTTCAGCAGACCAGTTCTTCAGCCAGAGTAACCTGCGCATATGAACTAGCGAGAGAGTGAGACGTGAGGACTGCTGAATGGAGTCCTTGATAGCATCTATGGCAAAACATAATGCTCTGGGAAACTCAGCCAAATTCTGGGCCTGTTATGCCGGCAATTCCTTTAAGACCCCCTTAAACTGGTCTTTCAAGGCCTGGCAAATCCCAATAGCCGCAATTGCAGGCTGGGTTATTCCTCTCGCCGAAGCAAAAGAGGTTTTTAATAAAGTCTCTAATCTCTTGTCTGTCGGATCTTTGAATACCAGAACGTTGTCTACTGGACAGGTCAAAGATTTGTTTACGCAGGACACAGCTGCGTCAACCTTGGGGATGCCCCATTTTTTAGTGAATTGTTCCTCCATGGGGTATAAAACCGAAAACTTCTTAGGAGGAAGAAAATATCTATCTGGATGTTCCCAATCCTTGTAGATAAGCCCTTCCAGCAGGGGGTGAACCGGGAAGGAATAATTAGCTTGAGGAGCTTTTAAGGAGCCTAAAGATGAGACTGCACTTGAAGCTGGCTCTGAAAGTGGCAACTTGAAGGCCGAACGGACCATCTCAGTGAGGGACTGGACCAACAATTTTTCGGATTGTGACGCCGAAAAGGGTTCTCCCAAAGTGGAATCCTCAGAGTCCACTACTTCCAACTGACCTTCTGCCAGATCTCCAGAGGGTAAATCAACCTCTTCTGAGGATGCATGCCCCAAATCGAGGGACTCCTTAGAGGGAGAGGGGGACCTTGTGCGTTTTTCCCTTGAGAGAGAGGATGCAATCAAGGTCGCTAATCTCTGCTCCAGACCCCCCATAGCTGAGACCAGAGCCTCCTGTGTCACAAAAACTGGAGCAGGTGGGACAAGGGCAGAACAGGCATCTGACAGCCCTGATGGTTCACCCTGGGCCTCCTTCAATTTATCAGGAGAGGAAGCAGCCGCAGGAGCATGCCCGAGATCCTCTGAGCCAGATGGCGATCCCTTTGCTTTTTTGCTTCTAGTCCCTGAGCCTTTAGCCATGATAAAGCTGAGGTACTCACAATAGTTGCAACTACTTGCGAACCTATAGACCAGCACCCACGCTGGTTGGCAAGGTGCAGAGCCCACTATGCGCCTTAAGCAGATGTCACTGTCCACCACCAGTACCAAATACTGAAAGTATGTGCACAAGATCTCTGTGTCCACCGTCAGCCAGAACCAGTTAGGTGGACTGGAGCATATAAGGACTAGGTGTAAATCACCTGACCTGCTCTGTCCTGTAATCTCAAGTCTCATAGAGAACAGCTGAGATAGACCCCCTGCGCGCATGCGCACGCCGCTGTTAGGCGTGCACCACGAGGCTACGCGCGCACATGTCGTCACACGCATCTCACGGATCACGCCGCGCACATTCGTGCGCACCGAACAAAAAAGTTCATTTGCGCGCGCCTAAGACACATCAATGTCGCGCGCGCATGACGCTACGCGCTCATGCATGAGGATGGAACACCGCAGCTCCATGTGAGGACCAGGTAAGCCAAGTGAAGCCAAACATTTTGGACAACTTTTTCTGCTTTTAACCTGCACAGGAGGGGCTAACTACCTGACTAGAGATACCCCTCCTCCCCACAACACACAGGACCATATAGGAGAAGCACAGACAGATAGCTTAGGCAAACATAATGGCTCAAATAAAGGAAGGTTACTCCTAGGACCAAGTCCTGAAGCACCTTCACTTACCTTATCCAACGCTGCAGGACTCTGCATAAACAGACAGTCCAATCTTCACCCATCACGGAGAGCAGCGTCTGTAGACCTTCAGGGACCGGGGTCCATGGACAGGAACACCACACCCCTGGACCCATATCGCACCCTGTCAGTAGACTTTTGGTATTAGGAAATTGACCAAAGTACTGAATAACCAGGATCCAGCTCTCAAAGAGAAGCATTACAGGCCAAACCCCGTTCTTCTTAACCGGGGCCCGGGTACCGTCCACTTTGGCTCAGAAGCACTTTGGACGGATCCGGATTTCATGGAGGCTTTTTACATCCAATATGGATCCCTCCAGTGGAGCTCCTTGGAGCACATGTTCACTCGTGACCAACACCTTAGACACTGGCAAAAAACTGAGGTACTCCCGGTATGGGAGGGGTTATATAGGGGAGGGAACTTCTTGCCTTAAGGGCGTGCCAGTGTCCACACCTGAAGGTACTCTCTATAACCCACATAGAAATTACTATGCTTCTCTGTGTCCCGTGATGTACGATAAAGAAATAAAGTTTTAAAAACACGTTAAATTAAGAGAGACCCTTTTTTTTAAATGCGTCTTTTGCTGCAGGTCTACCGATTTGGTTTGCGTAGAAGCGTCAGAAGCACAGGGCACATCAATGGGCAATGCTGTGGCCATCAACACATCAGCTGAGCTGGAACATTAGTTTGTATTGTACTGAGGGGGCGGTGCGTGTGCCCTAAAATGAGAACAACGCACCTGCATAGACTAATACGATGGTAGAAGTGACACCAAGGAAACCGAGGTTCCAGTGAAGCTTGGTATTGACTAGACATGTGCATTAGTTTTCGTCCGAATTTCAGGTATTTTCGTTTTAACAAACGATAACAAAAGCACAGAAAACCAAAAGATCCGACATAAACAAATGCTTTATTTTCGTTGCGGTCGAATGTGCCTAACCTTAACTCTATTAGTCCAATATTATTCTACATAAGGAGAAAAGATTCGACATTGAGAGAAAAGATTCAACATTATGGAGACATGAAGAAGAGTCGACATAAGAGAAAAGATTCGACATTATAGACATGAAGAAGAGTCGACATAGAAAAAAGATTTGACATTATAGAGAGAAAAGATTTGACGAAGTAGCTAAAAACATACGATCGCAGCGAGCGGACATTTATGGTGAAATGCTCAGCCCATAGGCTATAGAAGAATTCTAATGTTGGTTGACTAGTAATAATAATAAATATATATAATTATTACTAACTAGTCATATAACATTAGAATTCTTTTATAGCTTGTAGGATATATATATATATAAAAAAAAAAAAGTGCAGCGCTATTAACCACTTGCCGCCCGACAATGACAGATTGACGTTGGCAAAGTGGTTGCCTAATCCTGACTGGACGTCATATGACGTCCTCAGGATATTGAGCCGCTGCGCGCCCTGCGGCGATCGTTGTTGCGGGGTGTCAGTCTGACACCCCGCAACACCGATCTAGGTAAAGTTTCTCTCACGGAGACACTTTACCACGTGATCAGCCGTGTCCAATCACGGCTGATCACGAAGTAAACAGGAAGAGCCGTTGATGGCTCTTCCTCACTCGCGTCTGACAGACGCGAGTAGAAGAGAGCCGATCGGCGGCTCTCCTGACAGAGCCCCCCCTCGGATCGCCACACTGGACCACCAGGGAATTTAAAAAAAAAAAGGGCAAAAAAAAAAATATACAAATAAAAAAAGACAGAAAAAAAAAATGCCAGTGCCCGCAAATGGGCACTGATTGGCAACATGGATCCATCAGGGCCACCCCTCAGTGTCCATCAGTGCCACCCCACAGTGTCCATCAGTGCCACCCCACAGTGCCCATCCGTGCCCACCTATCAGTGCCCTTCTGTGCCACCTATCAGTGCCCATCTGTGCCACCCATAAGTACCCATCAGTGCCACCCATATGTGCCGCCCATGAGTGCCCATATGTGCCGCCTATGAGTGCCCTTCAGTGCCGCCTATGAGTGCCCATCAGTGCCGCATACCAGCGCCGCCCATCAGTGCCACCTCATTGGTGCCCATCAGTACTACCTTATAGGTGCCCATCAGTGCCACCTCATCGGTGCCCATCAGTGCCGCCATATCAGTGCCCGTAATTGAAAGAGAAAACTTACTTATTTACAAAAAAAATTACAGAAAAAAATAAAAACTTTATTTTTTTTCAAAATTTTCAGTCTTTTTTTAGTTGTTGCGAAAAAAAAAAAAAAAAAAAAAAATCGCAGAGGTGATCAAATACCACCAAAAGAAAGCTCTATTTGTGGGGGAAAAGGATGCCAATTTTGTTTGGGTACAGTGTAGCATGACCGCGCACTTGTCATTCAAAGTGCGACATGGCTGAAAGCTAAAAATTGGCTTGGGCGGGAAGGTGCGTAAGTGCCCCCCGGTATGGAAGTGGTTAATCTATCATATAAAATATCCAGTGATAGATCAAATTATATACAAACAAATAAATAAATCAATATAATAATCTGTTCAATTAAAGTTCACATGCTGAAACTTTTCTGCGTTGAATTATTGTGATTTCTCAATTCATAGATCATCCACCACTGTGCAGATTATGTGTACACCTTCACCAGCCGTTCTACAGTTCACTGCCCACAACATTCCACATTTTCTTCGGATCCTACATGAAAAATCGATTTTTTGTTCAGGCTTACTGGAAATTTCAAGACACTGTAGAAGTATAATGAAATAAAACCAACGATCACAGTTGATAACCTGATTTCTTTGTGGTCCAGGCTTATAAACCATCACAACCAAAACTATTTTTTGGTAAAGGCAGAATTATCCTTTTAGCCTAGGTTCACACTGCTGCGAATTCAAAATCGCGGTAAAATGCGCGATTTTACCGCAATTTCGCGCGCAATTTGTTGTAAATCGCGGCCCGAAATCGCAAAAAGTAGTACAGGAACTACTTTTTGAAATCGCAGATGCGGCGTCGCACTGATTAGGACAGTGCCATTGCCGACAATTGCCGCCGATTTGAGATGCGATTTGACATGTCAAATCGCATCTCAAATCGTTCCAAATCGTACCCAGTGTGAACCAGGGCTCAACATGTTTTGTCATCTGGGAAAAGATTTCTTGGTGCCCTGTTGTTTCTTGCTGAGTCACGTTTATTTCTTTTCTTTAATGAACTATTCATGGATTCCTAGAACAAAAAAAAAAAAAATTGAAATAAATAATTTGAATTAGAAATACACATTGGTGTCAGTGGATGCAATAATAACCCCTAGCACTAGTATCGGTACTACATTTTTTAAATAACAGACCCCCTAACCACTTAAGCCCCGGACCATTTTGTTGCTAAATGCCCAGGCCAGGTTTTGCGATTCTGCACTGCGTCGCTTTAACTGACAATTGCGCAGTCGTGCGACGTGGCTCCCGAACAAAATTGGCGTCCTTTTTTTCCCACAAATAGAGCTTTCTTTTGGTAGTATTTGATCACCTCTGCGGTTTTTATTTTTTGCGCTATAAACAAAAGTAGAGCGACAATTTTGAGAAAAATGCAATATTTTTTACTTTTTGCTGTAATAAATATCCCCCAAAAACATATATAAATTTTTTTTTTTTCCTCAGTTTAGGCCGATACGTATTCTTCTACCTATTTTTGGTAAAAAAATCGCAATAAGCGTTTATCGATTGGTTTGCGCAAAATTAATAGCGTTTACAAAATCGGGGATTATTTTATTTGCATTTTCATTAATTATTTTTTTTTACTACTAATGGCGGCGATCAGCAATTTTTTTCGTGACTGCGACATTATGGTGGACACTTCGGACAATTTTGACAAATTTTTGGGACCATTGTCATTTTCACAGCAAAAAATGCTATAAAAATGCATTGTTTATTGTGAAAATGACAGTTGCAGTTTGGGAGTTAACCACAGGGGGCGCTGTAGGAGTTAGGGTTCACCTAGTGTGTGTTTACAACTGTAGGGGGGTGTGGCTGTAGGTCTGACGTCATCGATCGAGTCTCCCTATAAAAGGGATCACTCGATTGATGCAGCCGCCACAGTGAAGCACGGGGAAGCCGTGTTTACATACGGCTCTCCCCGTTCTTCAGCTCCGGGGAGCGATCGCGACGGAGCGGCTATAAACGAATAGCCGCGCTGTCGTCCCGGATCGCACCCCGCGGGAATCCGATCGCCGCATGTAGCGGGGGGGGGGTCCCGATCGGACCCCCCACCCGCGGAAAGGCAAGGAACGTACGGGCACGTCCTTCTGCCTGTATGTGCCATTCTGTGGACGTACATATACATGCGGTGGTCGGCAAGTGGTTAATTGTGCAGTGTTAATAAAATATAGACATGTAAAATGATAAGGGGAAAATTATGCAAAAAAAAAATAAAAAATTTGCAAAAAAGTACTGCAGCAACATGTGTCCAAAAGCAAATGGCCACTGTGAGACGCAACAATCCATGTTGGCTGTGTCAGAGAACAAACTAAAAATTGGAGCATGTGCATGATTATGGGACATGTATAAATCCTTAAGTACAAATTGTATTGATGTCACTATAGGTCCTTAAAGGGGTTGTAAAAAGGTAAAAAAAAAAAATCCCTAAATATCTTCCTTTACCTTAGTGCAGTCCTCCTTCACTTACCTCATCCTTCCAATTTTGCTTTTAAATGTCCTTATTTCCTCTGAGAAATCCTCACTTCCTGTTCTTCAGTCTGTAACTCCACACATTATTGCAAGGCTTTTTCCATGGTGTGGAGAAAGCCTCTTGAGGGGGGAGGGGGCGAGCAGGAGTGTCAGGACACTCTCTACTTTGCAGATAGAGAAAGGAGCTGTGTGTTAGTGGGCGTCCTGACACTCCTGCTCGCCCCCTCAAGAGGCTTTCTCCACACCAGGGAGAAAGCCTTGCATTACGGTGTGGAGTTACAGACAGAAGAACAGGAAGTGAGGATTTCTCAGAAGAAATAAGGACATTCTAAAGCAAAATGGAAGGATGAGGTAAGTGAAGGAGGACTGCACTAAGGTAAAGGAAGCTATTTATGGAAGAAAAAAATAAATTGTACCTTTACAACTCCTTTAACCACTTAAGACCCGGACCTTTAGGCAGCTAAAGGACCCGGACAGTTTTTGCGATTCGGCACCGCGATGCTTTAACTGACAATTGCGCGGTCGTGCGACGTGGCTCCCAAACAAAATTGGCGTCCTTTTTTTCCCACAAATAGAGCTTTCCTTTGGTGGTATTTGATCACCTCTGCGGTTTTTATTTTTTGCGCTATAAACAAAAATAGAGCAATATTTTTTTACTTTTTACTATAATAAATATCCCCCAAAAATATATATAACATTTTTTTTCCCCTCAGTTTAGGCCGACACGTATTCTTCTACCTATTTTCGGTAAAAAAAAAATCGCAATAAGCGTTTATCGGTTAGTTTGCTCAAAATTTATAGCGTTTACAAAATAGGGGATAGTTTTATTGCATTTTTATAAATTTTTTTTTTTTTTTACTAATGGCGGCGATCAGCGTTTTTTTTCCGTGACTGCGACATTATGGGGGACACTTCGGACAATTTTGACACATTTTTGCCACCATTGTCATTTTCACAGCAAAAAATGCATTAAAAATGCACTGTTTACTGTGAAAATGACAATTGCAGTTTGAGGGGGCGCTGAAGGGGTTATGCGTGACCTCATATGTTTTTCTAGGTGTGACGTCATTGATTGGGGGTTCCCTATATTAGGGAACACACGATCAATGACGGCGCCACAGTGAAGAACGGGGAAGCCGTGTTTACACACAGCTCTCCCCGTTCTTGAGCTCCGGGGACCGATCGCGGGACTCCAGCGGCGATCGGGTCCGCGAGTCCCGCGGTCCCGGAGCTTCGGACTGGGTCGCGGGTGCACGCTGGGCACTAACAGAGGACGTACCTGTACATGCATGTGCCCAGCCGTGCCATTCTGCTGACGTAAATGTGCAGGTCCTTAAGCGGTTAATGTTGGTTGGTTTTGTAAGTTTATTATGCAAAAGTTGTGCACGAGTGAAAAAAATAAAAAATAAATAAAACACACACACACACACACACAAAAAAAAGATACGATTTAGAAAAAAAAAAAAAAAATTGGAGCATGTACCATATCAGATTAAAAAGTGAAAATAGTAAAAAAAAAAAAAAAAAAAATACACAGGGATTGCTGCAGGCCTGCAGACCAACATGTGCAAAGTATAGATTTTTTAGCAATTTTTTTTGTGCTGAAAATGCCCCCCCTCGGCTTATACTTGTCACCTTTTTGCGCCTGATCCTCCCCCCCCCCCATGGCACACATGTAGCTCCATTTCTCCTCTACGAGTGTGCAAAGTTTGTTGTCTGGGGGACCTACGGCCGGGGAGCGCCAATTTTTCAAAGTCAGGCACCCCTTCCATAGACTCCCATGTTAAACGCAAGTCTAGGCATGGGCACAGTGAGGCATGCAGATGGACACCCTAGGCTTATACGCGCGTCAATAAGTTTTCCCATTTTTTTGGGGTAAAATTAGGTGCCTCTGCTTATATTGGCACACATATAGCCCCACTCTTCCTTTACAAGTGTGCAAGGTTTGTTGTCCGGGGGACCTACGGCCGGGGAGCACCGATTTTTCAAAGTGGGGCACCCCCCTTCCATGTTAAACGTAAGTCTAGGCATGGGCACAGTGAGGCATGCACATGGGCACAGTGAGGCATGCAGATGGACACCCTAGGCTTATACTCAAGTCAATAAGTTTTCCCAGTTTTTTTTGTGGGTAAAATAAGGTGCCTCGGCTTATATTTGGGTATATACGGTATGTAGTAATGTACCCTGGTATTTCTCTTGTCGCTATCGGAAGGTGTTGCGTCATTCATACGTGATGCTGGTCCAGGTTCATACTCAGTTGACAGCTTTGGAGAATCCCGTCCATTGGCCCCCTCAAATAATTTCTTAACGCAGGACATTGGTGTTACTTGTCCATTTTCAACCTTCGCCAGTTTCTTTGGCGTTTTGGCTTCTGTCCTGTATTTATATAAAACCACATTTATATACAGTACTTTGAGTGATGGGGTCAAGCTATTGGTGGTCACACATATAAAACTTGAAGATAAAAGGTGTGCCCACCGGCATTTATTTTTATTTCACCTTCTAATTGCCTGGAATAAGACAGTTGAAAAGCTGGACTCTGATTGGTTGCTATGTGCAATACAAGTGTACGTGTGTCATATATACACATACCCCATGACCCCTGGACATCCCAGAATTTTGCTCTAAAAGCCAAAGGAGAGTCCCATCACGGATAATTTCTGTTAAAGCTATAGGACTTTCAAAACTTTTTTTTTGCTGGTAAATGGGAGATTGCTAACCTGTATGCTTCTATCGCCTTACTCCAGAATACTCAAATGGTTAAAGTGTTTGTTACCCTTAAAAAAATAAAAAATAAAAATCCTATTCCTTTACAGCATGTTATACAGACAAGTGTTTGTGCTGTGTAATTTGGCCCTCTGTAACACCTGAAATACCTGGTTGATCCTGCCTGGTTCTGCCCTCCCCCCTGAAAACTGACCACAGTGTATCCTGGCTGCTGAGCCCTGACATTGTAGTCAGTTTACATGCCTCTCATCTGCAGCTCTCCTCTGTTCTCCCTCCCCTACTACCTCCCTACCCGTCAGCTCCGTGTCTGTGCCCACCCCCTCTGCGCCTGCTGCTAAAATTACAGTTTGCGAGTCACACTATCCTCTGTTTAATAATGTAATCTGCCTTGTGTTTATGTTTTAAAACAATAATGCAGCTATATACCTCATTTCAGAGCGCCGCTCATATGACTGGCCGCCACTCTCTTGCTCCCGCCTAAAGTCAGCATGGGAATCAAGGCCCCGCTCCGCTGCAGCTGTCAGACGAGGAGAAGAGAGAGGCAGCGGGTCACGGGAGTGGCGCTCTGAAATTAGGTATAAAGCTGCATTTTATTTTATAACACACAGACACAGGGCAGATTTCATTATTAACCAACTTGCTGACTGGCTCAATTGTAAACACAGGCAGAGGAAGCTTTTTTTTTTTACTAGTAATGGCGGTGATTTGCGATTTTTAGCAGTACTGCGACATTATAGCGGACAGATCGGAAACTTTTGACACATTTTTGGGACCATTGACATTTATACAGCGATCAGTGCTATAAAAAATAGGATTTTTGTACAATCAATTTCTCTGAGTTCATGGACAGACACCACAGCAATTGACCTTAGGGTATTATGCTTCCTTTTAGGAGATTGACTAGGCAGAAATCAGCACTTTAAGTGTTAAAACACTTCACACAGCACAGTACCTCCCAGGGGGTGGATCCCCCGGGTACATCCCTCACTCTGCCTCATGCAGCCCCAGTTCGTAACAAGCAGTACAAACAAAGGAGGGGAGGGTGCTGTGTCCGTCCATGAACTCAGAGAAATGGATTTTACGGTGAGTGCAAAAATCCTATTTTCTCTTCCGTTCATGGACGGACACAGCAGCAATTGACCTTAGGGACGTCCCCAAGCAGTGTCAAAAAATTTCGAGGGGTGGGAAAAACACAGCAAACCAAACTTCACCCCAAACAAACCAGAGTTCCTCAACAGGGGAACTTCAACCTTAAACTGCCGCATGTAAAACCTTGCGGCCAAAGGAGGCATCCGAAGATGCACTCACATCCACCTTGTAAAACTTTGAGAAGGTGTGGACTGATGACCAGGTCGCTGCCTTACACACCTGTAAAACAGACGCTTGATGGCGGAAAGCCCAAGGGGCACCAATCGCCCTGGTCGAATGCGCCGTAAATTAAAGGGGGCGCCCGCCCCTTTAGGGCATAGGCCTGAAGCACGACCTGTCGGATCCACCTAGAAATGGTGGCCGACGAGACCGCCAGACCCTTCACCGACACGAACAGTGAATCTGACCTCCGAAACTGAGCCATAGCAGACAAGTACACCCGTAGGGCCCGAACCACGTCCAAGGAATGTAACGTGGCTTCCTTCGGGTTCTTCGGCCGAGGACATAAGGATGGAAGAACAAGGTCCTCATTAATGTGAAAATCTGAAACAACCTTTGGAAGGAATGACGGCTGCGGCCGCAGCACCACCTTATCCTTATGGATGACCAAGAAAGGAGCCATGCAAGACAAGGCCGCTAGTTCAGAGACTCGTCTTACCAAAGTAATTGCCACCAGAAAAACCACCTTCTGGGACAGAGTCAACAAAGGAATTTTCCGAATGTCCTCAAACGGAGACTCTTGAAGCACCGAGAATACTAAATTCAAGTCCCATGGAGGCAGTGAAGGATGCACAGGAGGGGCCACATGCCGAACCCCCTGCACAAATGTACGCACCAGAGAGTGCGCCGCCAAGGGTCGCTGAAAGTAAACAGCCAAGGCTGAAATCTGACCCCTAACCGTACTTAAGGCGAGAGCCTGATTCACTACACGCTGTAAGAACAGCAGAATCCGGGACATCACCTATGTACGGGGGGTGCCAATTCATCTCCTCACACATAGAGATGTAAGCCTTCCAAGTACGATGGTAAATCCTCCATGAAGTAGACTTCCGTGCTCGTAGCATGGTAGAAATCACCGAGTCCGGCAGGCCTCGGTCCTTCAGCACCTGGCTCTCAACAGCCATGCCGTTAAAGCCAGGGACTGTAAAGCAGGGTGAAAGATAGGACCCTGCGACAGAAGATCTTCTCTCAGGGGTAGACGCCAAGGGACGTCTGCCTCCAGAAGCACCAGGTTCTGCGTACCAGGGACGGCGCGGCCAATCCGGGGCGATCAGGATTGTTGGTATCCCCTTGGCTTCCACTCTGCGCAGCAGGCAAGGAAGAAGCTTCAGAGGAGGGAAGACGTAGATTAGGCGATAGTGACCCCATGGTGCCACCAACGCGTCTGACGCATCCGCCCACGGGTCTCTTGACCTGGCCACGAACCGTGACACCTTCCGATTGAGACGGGACGAAAGAAGATCCACGTCCGGAGTGCCCCATCTTTGGCACAGACCCTGAAACACTTCCGGGTGTAGCGACCATTCTCCTTGGTCTAGCATTTGGGGACTTAGGTAGTCGGCCTGCCAGTTCTGCACCCCCGGAATGAACACGGCCGACAGAGCTGGAACGTACCTTTCGGCCCACCGGAGGATGTACGCGACTTCCGACGCTGCAGCCGAGCTCCGCGTGCCCCCTTGATGATTGACATACGCCACGGCCGTGGCGTTGTCGGACTGGATCCTGACCGGACGGTCCTGCAGACCCAGAGACCATGTGGAGAGGCACAGCTTAATCGCCGGGAGCTCCAGGACATTGATCGGCACCCCTGGGCTGACTGGACACCCCAGACACCCCCCCAGCTGGAGAGGCTGGCATCCGTCGTGACCACTATCCAATGGCACGGCAGCAGCGATTTCCCGGTCTGAAGCACCGGAGATGTCAGCCACCACACTAGGGAGGACCTGACCAGACGGCTCACCCGGATCTGGTAATCCAGAGACGAAGGGAGCTTGTCCCAAGGCGACAGAATCTCTTTCTGTAACACTCGAGTGTGGAATTGAGCATACAGAACCGCTTCGAAAGACGCCACCATCAGACCCAGGAACCTCATGCAAAAGCGAAGCGTCGACCACTTCTGGGTCGCCAACCGCTGCACCGCAGATTGCAGTGTCTGTAGTTTTTCCGCTGGAAGGAAAACTCTCGCCTCCGAGGAACCCAGGACCAACCCCAGATATTCCAACCGTTGAGACGGTACCAACACTGACTTTTGGACATTCAGTAGCCAACCGAATTCCCGGAGGGTCTGGCAGGTGATAGACATGTCCTCTTCTAACTCTGAGCTTGAGGAAGCTTTTAGAAGAAGGACGTCCAGGTATCCTACAATAGCGATTCCGCGCTGCCTCAGCAGGGCCAGAATCGGAGCGAGCACCTTGGTGAAAACCCGTGGTGCCGAGGCCAGGCCGAAATGGAGGGCCACAAATTGAAAGTGGTCCTCCCCGACCGCAAAAATCTCTGGTGATTTGCGCACACAGGGATATGCAGGTACGCGTCCTTGATATCCAAGGATGCCAGAAAATCCCCCTGATGGAGTGCCGTCACTACCGAGCGAACCGACTCCATCTTGAACTTTGGCACCTTGACATAGCAGTTGAGGGCCTTGACATCCAGGATTGGACGGACTCCTTCCTTCTTGGGTACTACAAACGGATTGGAGTAAAACCCCTGAAACCGTTCCACTGAGGGAACCGGCACAATCACTCCCCTGACCAGCAACTCCTGAACAGCCCCTGACAGTGCCTCCCGGCGTCCTGGAGGAAGCTGGAGGTTGGAAGGAAAAAATCTGTTTGGTGGACAAGAGAGAAACTCTATCTTGTACCCCGAGGACACTACTTCGCAAACCCATCGGTCGGAAAGAAGAGACCTCCACCGAGCTACGAATTCGCGAAGTCGACCCCCCACCCGAGATACAGGCGGGGCAGACCTTCATGCGGAAGCAGGCTTGTGGTACCAGGGGCGCTTCTGCCCTTCAGCGGGCACCTTGGCACCCTGGAAACGTTTTCCTGCCGCACCGGGCGGGCGAAAAAACAAAACGATTGGGGGCGGTAAAGGAGGGCCCCTGCTTATGGCGAGGCTCCTTACCTTTACCTGACTGTGGAAGCAGAGTGCTCTTACCTCCCGTGGCATGTTTTATGATGTCATCCAGAGACGCCCCAAAAAGCCGTTCACCCTTAAAGGGTAAGTCCACCAAGGCCTTTTTAGAGGACTGGTCCGCAGACCAACACTTCAGCCACACAAGGCGGCGTAACACCACCGCGTAGACGGAGGCCCTGGAAAGTAGGGGAAGCGTGTCCAAGGCCGACTCGCAGACAAATTTGAGGCCCTGCACCAACTGGTCGGCCAGGTCCACACAGAGCTCAGAAGCATTCCGAGCCTCCAGCTCCTGCAGCAGCGACTTTGCCCGTTCGGTAAGTGTCTGCGACACAAGAGCCCCGGCCAAGACCGGTCTCATCGCCGACCCCACCACTGTGAACATGGAGCAGGCCTCAGCTCTCCTATCTGCAGGGTCCTTAAAGGCAGGAGCCCCTTCCACAGGCAACGTGGTAGCCTTGTTCAGTCTGGACACAGGGGGGTCCACTGACGGAGGAGAGACCCACTTTTTAGGAAATCCTCCTCAAAAGGGTAATCCTCCTCAAAAGTATTTTGGGACAGAGAAAACTTTCTGCGGCCGATCCCATTTTTTGTACAATATTTTGTCCAGATATGGAACACAAGGAAACACTTTCGCGTTGCGGGGCGGCTTGCGGAACCCAAAAGGGACCGGCATCTCTGATGTCTCTGCCGAATCCTCAAGTTTTTGAGTATCCCGCACCGCAGTGATAAGAGCTCCAATAAACGCCTTATCATGCGCTGACCCTGAAGCAGAGTCAGCCTCACTGTCCGTGTGGGCTAGGCCTGCATCTTCTGACATAACGGAACCAGGGCCGGACGCAGTAGCAGGGTCCGATTCCGTGTCAGAGACATCCTCAGAAGAAGGCGGAGGGAGGGAGGGGGCGCTTTTTACCCCCCTTCTGGCCACTCGCCGCTTCAATCCTGGCAACAAACGCCTCAAGGACTGCCGTCATAGCATCCATGGAGGCCGCAGGAACAGGGGCACCAAGGGTTAAATCCGGCATGTCTGGGGGAGAAGCCTCCGGTTCGGACGCCATGCTGAACCACTGCCACCCTTGTACTGCAAGGCAAGACCCACAGGCCACCCTCCCGGCCGCAACAGAGAGCAGGGAAACCCCCAGAGGACTCACCACCCGACCAGGCTGTACTGCCGCTTTGACTGCCCAGAGCGCTGTCCATGCTGTGCCGTCCCTAAGGAAGTGTGCTGCAGCCGTTCGCACCGTTATTCTGGCCGCTAGAGGCAAAACTCTCATCCAAAATGGGCTTCGACATGCAAAAATTAGCATGCGGGCTACAAGAAAATGGGCGCAGAACGTTGTTAAAGCAGCCGTCACCAGTAAAATGGTGGCCGAGCACATTGTAAAACACAAAAACGGCGCCAAACACACTGTAAACAACAGACAACATGCAAGACCCCTATAGGTCCCCCCCCCCAGACACACGACAGCAATAAAAAAAGCACACAGCACCCCCAACAGAGCCCCCCACCTCACGGCTGACCACCCAAAATATGGGGAAGGAGGGAGAGGAAGGGAGAGAGGAAAGTAGGGCGGACCCCCGATCGACCTCCCCAGGAATGCACCAGCATGCCACGGCAAGGGGAATGCTACTTACCCGTCCTGTGACCACCGGCTGGAGGTATTTCAGACAGAACCATCGTCCGCGCAGTTACGGCATGGCTGTCGGCCTGGCACACTGTGACACGGCCATAGAGACCGGTCATATGTGTGCCCTGGAGCATATAGCTCACCGGCCACCCCTGGAGCAACGGGGCATGTCGTGGACGGCCCAGCGCGTAGCTAAAGGCCGGCACACGCTCCATGGCCGAACACGGGGGGAATACAAGGATCGAGGATCCAGCCTGTCACCCAGTCGGCAGTTGATTGTAGATCCCAAGATCCAAAAATGCAGGACAAAATAAAATAAAAGCGAGAAAATCACAAAAAATCCTCTAGAGCACATGGGCCCAGAAGAGCCATGTCATCTCCTGTCACTAGGCAGAAAAAAAACTGGGGCTGCATGAGCAGAGTGAGGGATGTACCCGGGGGATCCGCCCCCTGGGAGGTACTGTGCTGTGTGAAGTGTTTTAACACTTAAAGTGCTGATTTCTGCCTAGTCAATCTCCTAAAAGGAATACAGAGATACAGATTGTCTGTTCCTATTAACTAGGAACAATGATATGGCTCCTCCTCTAGTCAGTGCCATCCCCCCACAGTTAGAAACACCACCCTGGCATGAAAGAATGATATCTGAATGATGCCTCTAGCTGCAGGCATCATTCAGATATCCCCCCACAAAGTCAAGGACGTCATATGACGCCCACCCAGGATGGGCGATCCCATCTGTGGACGTCATATGACTATGGCTGGGTAATGAAGTGGTTAAAAAGCGCAATGCAAATGACCTTAAAAGCGCCTGAAAAGTGCTGCAAAAGCACTCAGCGTTTTATGGACAGTTTAGAAGCGCCTCAGTTATATATTGTATGTATTATGTATTCAGTATATAATCAAACACTCCCACCCAATACAGTATGTTTATAACTTACTTTTTGCGTGCTTTGCAATAGAACAGGAACAAAATCAGTACCACCAGGAATACAACTCCTAAAGGGATCATCAGAGACCTAACCCATGGACTCTGCTGCTGTGCCTCATATATTTCTCTGTCATCTGCAAGAAAATGAACATATAGAAGGCGGCTATAATCATGAATCAAACCAGTCAGCCTACATGGACAGGATTATTCAAATGTTCTTAGGCAATAGTTCAGCACATGCTGCAGTTAGTAAAGGCCCGCTGTATGGCGCAATGAACTTAACAGTAAATCATACTGAGCGGTCCGAACTCTGAAGCGTGGGAGCTGCAGTCATTGAGTTGAGTTCCTATACAGCTAAAGCCAGTGTGGAGCTGAGCCAATGTCGGTTAAATACATTGAGCCATACAGCGGGCCTTCACTAACTGTGCATGAGCTGACCTACACTGCCGGAGCGGAACTGAGCAATGCCGGCTGCACCGTGGTACAGTATATGCTGAGACTTGCCGTTCCACGCTGCTGGGACCAGGGGAATTTTTTATTCCTGGCCGGAGGGCCCGGTCATTGTGTAACACAATGACCACTTCTTTCGCTCTCCTCTCCACTATCCCTTTCCCCCACTTTAATTAATTAGCCTATGTTTGTCACGTTTTTGTCTTTTTTTGTTTGTGCACGTTATTTGTTCACTGTGTGATTAGTAGGGTGCCGGTCCTCGGGCCAGCCCTAAATGTCTTGGGAGTGGGTGGACATTGCCTTCTGGCTTAGTTCACCTGCTCTCATGAGGTCTCCCTTCGGCGGAGCCCCACCTAGTACTGGGAGGGTTCTGTTTAGGCAGACCCTCCAAGGAAGTTGGGTCCGTGTCGGCTTCGGTTGCTCGAACCACAGTACCTCAGTCCCCGTCTGGAGCCTAACGCCCCGGGGGATCAGGGTTTGGGTCCTTTTTCACAGGAGGACCACTTGACGTTGCACCCGTCTGCACATTTTTGTGACCACTCTTGTGTGCACATTTTTTCAGCACCGGGTGAAGTTTTTGGGTGTGTTAGGCCCGGTACACACGAGCAAACATGTACGGTGAAAGCGGTCCGTCGGACCATTTTCACCGTACATGCCTGCCAGAGGGCTTCTGTACGATGGTTGTACTAACCATCGTACAGAAGTCCGCGCGTAAACACTACACGGGGCGTGTCCGCGTCGTCGCCGCGACGATGACGCGGCGACGTGGGCGGGCCTGCCATTTAAAGGCTTCCACGCATGCGTCGAAGTCATTCGACGCATGCGAGGGACGGCGGGCGCTCGGACATGTACGGTAGGTCTGTACTGACGACCGTACATGTCCGAGCGGGCAGGATTCCAGCGGACGGTTTTAAAACACGTCCAGGAATATTTGCCTGCTGGGAAAAGGCCCGGCGGGCAAATGTTTGCTGGAATTCGGCCCGCTCGCGCCTACACACGACCGAACATGTATGCTGAAACTGGCCCGCAGACCAGTTTCAGCATACATGTTTGGTCGTGTGTACGGGGCCTTACACACACCATAGGCTTAAAAAAAAAAAAAAAAAAAAAAAGCGGTCCCTGGGCAGAAGAAGGAAGTGGGACAGGAAGGCCAACTCCTACTGAAGCCCCCCCAAAATGACATGCCAAATGTGGCATGTAAGAGGGCAAGGAGGCGTTAAAGCGGAAGTTCCACTTTTGGGTGGAACTCCGCTTTAAGTATCGATTGTACTGTGCATAATTTTCAATTTTTGAAGTCTATAATAAAGAATATTTTACAACATTACCCATAAAGTACCTGCTTTCTGTGGGGATCCTTTCCTAATTTTTGTTTTATATTGCAGGTATGGGGAACGCTGACCTACACCAGATATGGTGTAATGGAAAAAATAAAAT
This sequence comes from Rana temporaria, assembly GCF_905171775.1. Lineage (NCBI taxonomy): Eukaryota > Metazoa > Chordata > Amphibia > Anura > Ranidae > Rana > Rana temporaria. The sequence continues at coordinate 519,572,549 of NC_053490.1, forward strand.
CTCCCCATTTGGGTGCCACTAATTGTTGTGATCCTCTTTCTGGTTAATGCCTACATATTACCTTGAAATTAAATACCTGCGTAGTCTAGGTTAGAGTTATTGTTAACCAGGGCTTTTTTTCCAGCAGGAACGCAGTTCTGGCACCTCCAGGACTGAATGTGTGCAAGGGGTGCGCCGAAGGGTCTGCTGATGCTGGCTGCTGGAGGATCTATTGTAGCTGGGGGGGTCTATTTTAGCATGGGGGGTGTCTATTGTTGCTGAGGAAGTCTGTTACTGGTGGGAGATCTACTGTTGGTGGGGGAGGGTTAGTTGTCGCTGGGAGAGATCTACTGTTGTCTATAGTTGCTGGCTGGCTACTGTTGTCTATAGTTGCCGGGGAGTCTATTGTTACTGGGGGTCCATTTTTGCTGGGGGATATAGTGCTGGCGGTGGTCCATTATTGTTGTAGGGATATCTATTGTTGCTGGAGGTTCTATTGGTGTTGCTGGCTGCAAGGGATCTGTAACGGAATGACCCGGGACACCCAGAGACTTTGTGAGGATGGGGGATACTCCTGTGTCAGCGTCACTGATAACTCTTGGGTCTGAGTCCACCCTGTGCCCTTTGGGCATGGGGTGGCAAGTGAATCATAATTCATGTATTACATGAGATGGGACATCACTGATAGTTCGTATTACAGGATTTTGAGATACTGCAAGATGTTGGCCCAACCAGTCAATAGTGACTCATTCTATGATTAGCCCTGACCAGTGACATGCTAATTGAGTCAGGGCCTGGAAGACATTTCATTGTCCTTGTGTAAAGGTGTTGTAACGGACAGGTGTTAATCCAGGTCTGCTCCCAGACCTCTAATTATATATGCTAAATACTGTTTATGTGTGGAATATACTTGTTGGAGACAGAGCGTCTGTCTGGGGATTGGAAAGAGAGCATTGTGTGATGGTGTTTTGTTTGTTATGCTGTTAATGAAGGAATGTTTAGTAATTAGCTCAAAGAATGTGATTGAAGCCCCAAGGTGTGATGTGTGGGTGGGGAGTTGATTGTTCCTTTCATGCCCTGTACTGTATATAAGACTGAGAAGAAACCATTAAAGTTGCATTACATTTGGAACAAATACAGAGCTGCGTGTCTCGTCTTGATTCTGGGAAAATGGGATGCCTGCTGATTTGTCTGTGTGTCAGATGAGCTGTCGTGGATGGGATGGAAGGTCGTAAACGGTGGTGACCGTTACAGGATCTGTTTTTCTTGTTATTATTAACAAATTCCATACAAATGACTTGGCACCAAAAAAAAGGGCAGTACCAGAAGGTGGGCAGGGGGTTGGAGCCAAGGGACGGTCCTCGGAGGTGGGTAGGGGAGGAGAAATGGGGTGACTCGGGGGGGGGGGGGGGGGTTCCTGCACCTATACTCTGAGAAAAAAAAAGCCCTGTTAACTATCAAGAGCCTAGTGGCGTTGGGGTAATGCACATTATGTGGTTTAGACTTCTGCAGTGCCATTCCTTTTGAATGGTACCCAAGCACATCTTTTCCAGTGCACAGGCATGGCAGCGCAACACAGTGCAATGTTGGGTAAAAAAAAAAAAAATAGTACATGCAACTCTTTTGGTGGATTTTGGCATTGTAATCAGCTCACTCAAATAAATGGGTTTCACACTCACCTTTATCAACATTCCCCAAGGTGGGCTCCTTCGCACTTAGTGCAGCTTTCTCAGGATCTGCCTCCACACCTACAAAGATTAAAAAACCTTCTATAAGACTACTGGGTCGAATCTTATATAAGAATTTTCATTCGTATTTCGCACCATTAGTGCGTGGGCTGCAGCAACAGCCGATTTTCGTGCGGCTGTTGAATTTTAATAATCGGACACGTTGGATTTTTTTTGAAAACCTAACGATTTTCTAATCAATGGGCTGGTTTCAGGTAGAATTGCGCTTTTTTTACGGAGGCGCAGGGCAACGATTTTGCCCTGCGTCCCCGCAAAATTACTGCGCTGCCCTTGATTCACGGAGCAGCAGCTCCGTAAATTGCGTGGGCGCGCCGGCAAAATGCCCGGCGTAAGCGCGCGCAATTTAAATGATCCTGTAGGGGGCGGGAATCATTTAAATTAGGCGCGTTCCCGCGCCGATCGTAGAGCACATGCTCCGTCGGGAAACTTTCCCAACGTGCATTGCGGCAAATGACGTCGCAAGGACGTCATTTGCTTCAAAGTGAACGTGAATGGCGTCCAGCGCCATTCACGAATCATATACGCAAAGTACATAAATTTAAAATTTCGCGACGCGGCAACGACGGGTATACGTAACATTGGCTGCCCCTAATAGCAGGGGCAGCCTTACGCGAAAGACGCCATACGGAGACGCCATACGGAAACGATGTAAACTGCGTACGCAGGGCTCGCGCAACGTTGTGAATCGGCGTTAGTATGCAATTTGCATACTATACGCTGAGCACAACGGGAACGCCACCTAGCGGCCATCGCAAGAATGCAGCCTAAGATATGCGGGCATAAGAGCCTTATGCCGCGCATATCTTAGGCTGCAGTCGGCGTAACGAGGTTCCTGAATCAGGAGCATTCGTTACGCCGGGGCAAGTAAGGAATTGCGCCTGTGTAACTATGGTTACACAGGCGCAATTGCTTCTTGAATCCAGTGAGAAATGTACAGTAAAACCTTGGATTGCGAGAATAATTTGTTCCAGAAACATGCTTGTAATCCAAAGCACTCGTCTATCAAAAGCATTTTTTTTTTTTTTTTTTACAGGGTATAAAAGAGAAGAGAGGAGCCTCTAAAGCCCTGTACACACGATCGGTTTGTCCGATGAAAATGGACTGTTTTCATCGGACAAACCGATCGTGCGTGGGCCCCATCGGTTTGTTTTCCATCGGTGAAAAAAAAGAACATTTTTTAAATTTTTCTTATGGATAAAAAAAAAAACGATAGAAAAAAAAAAAAAAACGATCGTCTGTGTGAAAGTCCATTGGTCAAAAATCCATGCATGCTCAGAATCAAGTCGATGCATGCTCGGAAGCATTGAACTTCATTTTCTAAGCACGTCGTAGTGTTTTACGCCACCGCGTTTTGGCACGGTCGGATTTTTGACTGATGGTGTGTAGGCAAGACTGATGAAAGTCAGCTTCATCGGATAGCTGACGAATACAATCCACCGGATTAGATTCCATCAGATATGGAATGTGTACGAGGCATCAGTGTAGCAATATGTGGCTAAATGTTGTACCTTCATTAAATGTAACCATATTGCTACACTTAGAGGCTCCTCTCTTCTCTTTTATACTCAGTTGTGACATGACGCTACTCTTATATCAAGACATCGCTTGTATATCAAGGCAAAATGTAATAAAACATTTTTCTTGTCTTGCAAAACGCTCTCAAACCAAGTTACTCTCAAACCAAGGTTTTACTGTAATTGAAAAAGAAATGCGCATGTGCAAGAAAAGAAAATTCCCGGAAAGAAAAGAAGATTCCCAGACACGAAAATAATTTTCTGTAGTAACAGGAGGTGAAATTGAAGGTTTGGTTGGTCGAATTTTTGAAATCAATGGCGGCGCCATTGGATTACAAAACGTATAAATTTTCTGAATTTCAAAAGAAAATTCTTTCGAAATACGACCCATGTATGGCCCTTAGGGCTCTTTCACACGTCCGTTTCGTTCGTCCGTTTTTTGGACGTCCGTTAACGGACCGCAATGATTCCATATGGGCTAGCGTCCGTTAGCGGATGAGCATCCGCTAACGTCCGTTAGCATCCGTCTGCATTAAGTTCCGTTTTTTTGGACGGAAGAAAACCCTATTTTTCTTCCGTCTAAAAAACGGAACGGACGAAAAACGGACGTTAACGGATGATCCGTTTATCATCCGTTCCGCTAACATCCGTTTTTCTATGTAAAAAGCCCCAAAAAAAAAAAAAAAAAAAAAGGATGAAAAAACGGATGGAAAAACTGACGAAAAACTGATGGAAAAACGGATCAACTGATGAAAAAAAAACTGATCTGAAAAACTGAACGGACGTGTGAAAGAGCCCTCAGTCATCTATATTAGTAGCTGCAACCTTCAAAGTCTTCCCCATCACCCGTATAAATAAAAGACTCGTTGTACGACCTGCAATTAGGCTGCATTCACACCTGAGCGTATCAATTTCAGGTGGAAATTTGCGCGGATTTTGATTTTTACAGGTCAAAAGGTCACCAATGTAAAAAGCAGAAAAACGCCTGTAATCTGCCCAAAAAGAAGCTCATGTACTTTTTTGAGCTTCCGGCAACAGAACACTCAGGCCTCGTACACACGGGCAAGAATCTCGTCAGGAAAAAAAAACATTTAGCTAGATTCAGGTAGAGTTAGGTCGGCGTATCAGTAGATACGCCGACCTAACTCAGAATCTGCGCCGACCTATGTTTAAGTGTATTCTCAAACAGAGATACACTTAAACATATCTAAGATACGACGGCTTGCGCCGTCGTATCTTAGGTTGCAATATTTTGGCTGGCCGCTAGGTGGAGCTTCCATTGCGGTCGGCGTAGAATATGTAAATCAGTAGATACGCCTATTCACGAAAGTACGCCCGGCCGCCGCAGTACATTTACGCCGTTTACCTAACGCATTAGCAGGCCTAAAGTTATTCCATCAAATAGTTGGAATAGTAATGTTAAAGTATGGCTGCCGTTCCCGCTTCGAAATTCGGAAATGTTACGTTGTTTGCGTAAGTCGTCCGTGAATAGGAATTTACGCCGTTTACATCCACGTCGAAATCAATAGGCCCGTGCGAATCTATGTGAATCTAGCCAATTTTTTTTCCCGTTGAGATTCTTGGCAAGAATCTCTTGCCGCCCGAGTGTACAGACAGACCTTTCAAAAGAACCGCGGTTCTCTTGAAAGGCAAGAACGCAATGACGTCATTGCGAATGGCGAGCGTGCGCTCGTCACATTCGATGCCGTCGCCGCCATCTTGCCATGGAAGCTACCGCACATGTGTCAAAGTCATTTCGAGCATGCGCGTTTCCACAGCGACGGGCAAGTATACACACTCTTGGGTTTCTCGTCGGGAAACAGGCCGACAAGAATCTCAACGAGAAAATAGAGTGCAGGATCTCTATTTTTCTCGTCGAGATTCTGTGCAGTTTTCTTGACGAGAAACCTGAAAGCTTCGTACACACGAACGGTTTACTCGGCAAGAAAGCTCTGCCAGAAAACCGAGCGTGTGTACGAGGCTATAGATGTGAACAAGGTCCATTTAAATGAATGGGATTTTGCTTGTTGGGCGTTTAATTTTTGAAATGAGCGTTTTACGAGCTGAGAAAACGCTCAGGTGTGAATCCAGCCTTATGTGGAATATGTGTTTCTTGGTGGGGTGGGAGGGTTTGAGCCCCATCCCATCCGAGATCATACCTGTCCTACACATTAGGGCTGCTATTCCAATGTGCAGATCCATTGTCATACTGATATCAGCATGTTGTCAAGAAATCACTTCTTAAAGGATAAGTTCACCTTTTGTAACAAGTTACACCCATATCAGATGTACCGGCCCCGGTGTTCCCAGATTCCCCATTTTGACTTGCTGTCACAAACTAAAGAAAATGCGGCCGTGTTGGGCTCCGCCCACTCAGTCACATCATTCATTCACAGTGTTCTGTGAATAAATGAACTACAACTACCAACAGCCTTTGTGGCTGTCGGCTTGTAGTTCTTAACCACTTCAGCCCCGGACCCCGTGGCTTAGCGTGTGACGTCACTGATCATCATTCCCTATGACAGGGAACAGACGATAAGTGTCAATCTCACTAAGAAGCACGGGGAGAGGTTTGTTTACACTTACCTCCCCCCGTTCTTCCTCTCTGTGACCCGATCGCGGGACACCGGTGGCGATCAGGTCCGTGGATCCCGCGGTTCCGGTCGCGGAGCAAAGGGCCAGGTCGCAAGAGTGACGCCGGCGGCGCGCTACACGATCCATGGCTGGGCTCTTAAAGGGGACGTACATGTCCGCCCTTGTGCCCTTCTGTCGACATATATCGTCGTGCGGCGGTCCTTAAGCGGTTTAAGAGCTACGAGAGCGCTGTTGAGTGCTCTCGTATGTCATTGAGTCTTCCTGTCAGTGTGTAACTGCCTGCCTGTATCAGAGGTACAGGCAGACAGCTACACAGACAGTCTGCAGGACTGTGGCATTACACCCCTGCATTTTACTTGAAAAAATGCGAGGCTTTCTTCCTGGTGTGGAGAAAGCCTCTTGAGGGGGGAGGGGACGCGCAGGAGAGTCAGGACACTCTCTAATTTGCAGATAGAGAAAATAGCTGTGTGTTAGTGGGTGTCCCGACACTCCTGCTCGCCCCCTCCCTCCTCAAGAGGCTTTCTCCACACCAGGGAGAAAGCCTCGCATTACTGTGTGGAGTTACAGACAGAAGAACAGGAAGTGAGGATTTCTCAGAAGAAATAAGGACATTTAAAAGCAAAATGGAAGGATGAGGTAAGTGAAGGAGGACTGCACTAAGGTAAAGGAAGCTATTTAGGGAATTTTTTTACCTTTACAACCCCTTCCCTCTCCTGGCACACCAGAGTGTTTCCCTGATGCCTGTGAAGTCTCCGATGCTGTGAGTGACATCAGGAAAGGCTGGGAGTTGCTCTGTCTGTGCGAATCATCAAACTCACTGCAGTCACTGATAATGTTCAAGCGCTCTCCCATGCACAGCTGCAGCTTTGGAAGCTTTACAGACAGCAGCCTTGGGCAAGTCAGGGACAGTACAGGACCCATTAGGGCAGCACAGTGGTGCAGTGAGTAGCACTTTCGCCTAGCAGCAAAAGGTTCGCTGGTTCGAATCCCAACCACGACGCCATCTGCCTGGAGTTTGCATGTTCTCCCTGTGTCTGCGTGGGTTTCCTCCGGGTACTCCGGTTTCCTCCTACACTCCAAAGACATGCTGGTAGGTAAATTGGATCTCGTCCAAATTGGCCCAGTATATATGTGTGTATGACTGTGTGTCCCTAGTGTGTCATGATCCTACGGGGTAAAAATGACGGCACCAGCCAAGCAGATACTGGCTGGAAAAAGCGCCCAGAGGCGATTCAGCTCGCATGCGTTGCGCTATACAAGTCATTCATTCATTCATTACAGAAACCCTCCGACACTCAAAGTGTGGAAAGGTGAAGAAAACGTCAGGGCTATTACTGAAAAAGCCACAATGAGTTGCTATAACAAGGACATCCTCAGCAAGTTATTCATTTAAATAATTGTATGTTATGTCAGCAGCCTGAAAAGTGCTACCTGGTGACAGGGTCTCTTAGCAGCTCTTACAAATCTAGGGGTCCTATCCCTGGCCACAAAGCAATTGCTTGTAGTGCCACCTATAGGGTTTATAGGTCTATAGGTGCATGGCTCCCAAGTGTCCCGGGTTTTTAAGGGACTGTCCCTGATTCAGAACAAATTCCCCCTGCCCTCATCCTGGTCTGATCTATATAGTTTTATATAAAATGCACTATTTATCTTTCAAAAAGTGTTTCCCAGTGGCAAACCTTTCACCCAATTCTACATTGCTGTATTTGTAAATTTCAATAGAATATAAAGGAATAGTAGTAGTAAAAAAAAAAAAATAAAAAAAAAAAGCACTTGTGGGTTTAACTAAAGTTTTTTTTGTTTAACCGCTTGTCAACCACCCACTGTAGTTTTACGGTGGCAGGTCGGCTCGGCTGCGCAAAATCACGTAATATAACGTGATTTTGCTTTGCGGCCACTAGGGGAGCACCCCCCCCTGCTCGCCCCTGGTGCTGATGCGAGTGCCCGGCGGGTTGCAATCACCGCCTGGCACCAGCAATTGCTCGTGACCGAGCGAGAACCGGGAGCGGTGTGTGTAAAGGGGGAGAAATGACTTATCGTCTGTTCATACAATGTATGTCATTTCCCCTAGTCAGTCCCACCCCCCCCCTTCAGTTAGAACACAATGAGGGATCATAATTAACCCCTTCCCCGCCCCCTAGTGTTAACCCCTTCCCTGCCAGTGACATTCTTACAGCAATCAATGCATTCTTATAGCAATGGTCACTATAAAAATGCCAATGGTCCCAAAAATGTGTCAAAAGTGTCCGATAAAAAAAAAAAAAAAAAATCGCAGATCGCCGCCATTACTAGTAAAAGAAAAATGATTAAATAAATGCCATTAAACTATCCCCTATTTTGTAGACACTATGGGCCAGATTCAGGTAGATCGGCGCATCTTTGTGCCGGCGTAGCGCATTTCATATGCGCTACGCTGACGTAACTGAGAAGTAAGAACAGTATTCACAAAGCACTCACTCCCTACGTTGCACCAGCGTAACGTAAATTGGCCGGCGTAAGCCCGCCTAATTCAAAGTAGGTGGAAGGTGGGCGTGATACATTTAAATTAACCATGACCCCATGCAAATGAAGGGCCGAACGAACGGCGCATGCGCCGTCCCGTGGACGCTTCCCAGTGCACATGCTCAGAATCACGTCAGATTGAACGCCTAATTTACGTCGAATCACTGAACGTAACCTACGCTCAGCCCTATTCACGTAGTCCTACGTAAATGATGTAAAATACGACGGCTGTTCCGTCGTCCATACCTTTGCATGGGATGCGCCTCCTATAGGAGGAATAACTTTACGCTGGACGTACGCCTTACGCAAACGGCGTATACTACTGCGACGGGTGCAAGTACGTTTGTGAATTGGCGTATCTCGGTCATTTGCATATTCGACGAGTAAATCAATGGAAGCACCCCTTGCGGCCAGCGTAAATATGTGCCCAGGCTCCGACGGCGTAGGAAACTTACATCGGTCGGATGAAGCCACATTTTTAGGTGTATCTTGCATTGAGACTCAGACGCATAGATACGACGGCGCATCTGTGCACTTACATGGCGTATCTACACATACGTCGGCGTAAGTGTTACCTGAATCTGGCCCTATAACTTTTGCGCAAACCAAAAAAATATGTAGAAGAATACGTATTGAGCTAAACTGAGGAAAAAAAAAACGTATTATATATTTTTGGGGGATATTTATTATAGCAAAAAGTAAAAAATATTATTTTTTTTCAAAAAATTGTCGTGGTTTATAGCGCAAAAAATAAAAACCGCAGAGGTGATCAAATACCACTAAAAGAAAAACACGGAAATTTTGTTTGGGAGCCACGTCGCACGACCGCGCAATTGTCAGTTAAAGCGACGTAGTGCAGAATCGCAAAAAGTGGCCCGGTCATTGATCAGCAAAATGGTCAGGGGCTGAAGTGGTTAATTCTCCTTTAACGGAGCGTGGCAAGGGTTGTGTCCTATACCTACATACTTTTGCTAATAGATGTCCCTCATTCCCATCTCAAAAAAATGGGAAGTATGCAGGTGTTGCATAGGAACTGGCAGACAAGGAGACAGGAACTATAATACCATCTGAATACTGAAAAAAATGATGATTCAAAGCGGGGGTTCACCCGTACATAACATTTTTTCCCCTGCATTTTTCCATGCTCGTTTTGTCTAGGGGAATCGACTAGTTGTTTTAAAATATGATCCGTACTTACCGTTTTAGAGATAGATCTTCTCCGCCGCTTCCGGGTATGGGCTGCGGGACTGGGCGTTCCTATTTTGATTGACAGTCTTCCGAGAGGCTTCCGACGGTCGCATCCATCGCGTCACAATTTTCCGAAAGAAGCCGAACGTCGGTGCGCAGGCGCAGTATAGAGCCGCACCGACGTTCGGCTTCTTTCGGCTACGAGTGATGCGATGGATGCGACCGTCGGAAGCCTCTCGGAAGACTGTCAATCAAGAAGGAACGCCCGCTCCCGCAGCCCATACCCGGAAGCGGCGGAGAAGATGCATCTCGAAAACGGTAAGTACAGCTCATATTTTAAAACAAATAGCCGATTCCCCTAGATAAAACGAGAATCCATCTAAGGGAAAAAGAGAAAAAAAAAACATCATTGGGTGAACTCCCTCTTTAAGGTTTGAAAACTGAGCAAGAAATTGGTAGTACACATAGTTTAAAGTGATACTAAAGGTTCCCGTTTTATTTTTTTAAATAACAAGCACATCATAATTACCTCCACTGTGCAGTTCGTTTTGCACAGAGTGGCCCCAAACATTCTCTTCTGGGGTCCCACGGCGGCTCCTCCCCGCATTAGATAACCCCCTCTGGGAAGCTCTCTCCCGAGGGGGTTACCTTGCGGGCGCACTCCTGTGTCATACAGTCGGCGTTTATAGGCCCTTCCCCATTGCATTTGATTGACAGCAGCGGGAGCCAATGACTGCACTGCTATAAATCTCTCCAATTAAAGCCGGGACTCCAAGGAGAGAAGGATGGCGGGACAAGCCCACAGAAATTCAGGGCTCAAGTAAGTAAAACGGGGGGGCGGGTTGGCCAGACACTGCAAGGTGTTTTTTACCTAATGCATTTAGGTGAAAAAACACGTAGGTTTACAACCCCTTTAAAGTGGATGTAAAGTCACTCTAATCCTTTCTAAACTACTGCCATAGTGCTGATCTATAAGGATATAGATGCCTCCTGCATGTATCCTTACCTGTCACATGTCTCCCCTCTGTCTGTTATACGAACTGAAAAACTGCAGATTCTATGGGTGGGTCTGTTGTCTGGAGCTCTGTGGGTGGAGTCGTGATGTCAGTAGACTCCCCGCCCTCCTCTACACTCCCCTTACACTAAATTCGGCTATGATCACCAACATCCAGTCAAAATCCAGAAAAGTAACCACATGACTTCAGAAAAGGAGTGAAAAGGAAAATTCAAATAATAATGGAAAGGAAAAGGAGTGGGGGGGTGGGAATTAAAAAAATAATGCCTGTCTCCAGGCTAGTGCGTGAGATATGTAAATAATCTCACTGAACAATAAAAGAGCTGGATGAACTCTGTGTGGCAAGACTGGGCACAGATGATAGGAAGTCTAAGGCCCCGTACACACGAGAGGATATCCGCTGGAAACGGTCCGGCGGACCGTTTCCAGCGGATAAATCCTCTGGCGGATTTGGATCTGATGGCTGTACACACCATCAGATCGAAATCCGCACGGAATACATCCGCAGTGACGTGTCGCCACTACGACGATGACGCGGCAACGTGTGCGACGCTGGAAGGTAAATACTTCCACGCATGCGTCGAATCATTACGACGCATGCGAGGGAGGGGAGCGGACGGACTGATCCCGTGAGTCTGTACAGACGAGTCCATAGGGGTTGCTTCACTAAAACTGGAAAGTGAAAAACCTGTTGCAGCTATGCATAGAAATCTGCTTCCAGGTTTTATTTTCAAAGCTTAATGGAACAAGCTGAAGTTAGAAGCTGATTGGCTCCCATGCACAGCTGCACCAGATTCTTCACTCTCCAGTTTTAGTAAATCAACCCCTATTTGTCACTAGTGGAACTATTCTACTGCATGTAGTAATTTGGCTGTGCTCTACAAACTTGGCAGTAAGATCTGAATAAAGAATGATGAGCGCAAACTGAAAATCTAAAAGTGAATATAAAGACTGTCCATAGGGCAGGGGTTGACAAATTTGCCTGGAATCTAGGAGCCAGGTAAAAAAGTTAGGAGCCAGAAAACGCGCCCCGTCCCGACGAGCTTGCACGCAGAAGCGAACACACACGTGAGCAGCGCCCGCATATGTAAACGGTGTTTAAACCACACGTGAGGTATCGCCGCGATCGTTAGAGCGAGAGCAATAATTCTAGCCCTAGACCTCCTCTGTATCTCAAAACATGCAACCTGTAGATTTTTTTTAAACGTCGCCTATGAAGATTTTAGAGGGTAAAAGTTTGTCGGCATTCCACGAGCGGACGCAATTTTGAAGCGTGACATGTTGGGTATGAATTTACTCGGCGTAACATTATCTTTCATAATATAAAAAAAAATGGGGATAACTTTACTGTTGTCTTATTTTTTAATTTAAAAAAGTGCGCTTGTAAGACCGCTGCGCAAATACGGCGTGACAGAAAGTATTGCAACGATCGCCATTTTATTCTCTAGGGTGTTAGGATAAAAAATATATATAATGTTTGGGGGTTCTAATTAGAGGGAAGAAGATGCCAGTGAAAATAGTGAAAAATGACATTAGAATTGCTGTTTAACTTGTAATGCTTAACTTGTAATACCAACGGCCACCACCAGATGGAGCCAGCTCACATCTGGTGGTAATAACTTGTAATACCAACGGCTCACCACTAGATGGCCCCAGCTCACAAAAAAAAAAAAAAAAAAAATGTTTTTTTTTTTTGCCCCCCCTTCCAATTCAAGTCGCCAGGACCCTATTTCTAGTCGCCATGGCGACCTGGCGCCCGGGATTTGTCGAGCCCTGCCATAGGGGACTGATAACAATCAATAAAGATATGCAGTGAATTCAAAATTAGTGAAATAACCCAAAACTGATAATAAATCCAAAAATAAAAGTCCAAATATATAAATCAAAGTTTGGATAAATCTCTGATGAAGTCACGTGTCGTGACGTAATGCATAAGGTTAGACGTGACCGGAAGTGAGGCGACACCCTGACCGTCCATCGGAAGTGCCGCTGTTTGGCGTTTTATTCGTTTTTTCAATGTAAGCACATTTTTACTTTTATTAAAATTTAAAGTGCTTGCATACTTCACAATGAGAGCTTTTTATTTCTACATTTGCTCCCGATACACCTTGTGGCTATCCTGTGGAGTCGACTTCGCTGCGCCTGGACCGATACTGGTATTGGATACAGAGAACGCCCCTCGACTCTATCTCAGCACTGGGAAGATTCCGTGCAACACGTGTTACCCACTGTTTGGATTCTGTTCCAGTTTTGGGAGGATTTCGTTGACACGCATGACCTAGTGTCTGGAGGTAAGCGCTCTGTGAGCCCAGGCTAAGCAAAGAGTTATCAAGATTGTCCACATTGATGCCCGAAGTGCAGAAGTTTTGTCTATCACTGGCACACTAGATTGATTTATCCAAACTTTGATTTATATATTTGGACTTTTATTTTTGGATTTATTATCAGTTTTGGGTTATTTCACTAATTTTGAATTCACTGCATATCTTTATTGATTGTTATCAGTCCCCTATGGACTGTCTTTATATTCACTTTTATATTTTCAGTTTGCCCTCATCATTCTTTATTCAGACCTTTATTTGTTGTTAGCACATTTTAGATTTGAGCAGCATTTTGTTTTTCACTGGTCACTTTTAATTTTCACTGTTGGCTAGCGCTTTAGTCACCCACTTGTTTATTCCACTAAACTTGGCAGTAAACTGCAGTGGTGGGTGTTGTCTTCTGTACTGATCTTTACCTTGAGGTGAAAATGCAGACATCACAACACCACGACGGCCATCTTGCTACACCCCGTGCTCGGCCACAGTAATGCCCCGTACACACGAACGGAATTTCCGCTGGCCTAAAATCCGATGGAATTTTTCGTCGGAATTCCGTTCAAGCTGTCTTGCATGCACACTGTCAGACCAAATTCCGACCGTCCAAAACACGGTGACGTCAAACACTACGGCGAGCCGAGAAAAATTAAGTTTAATGCTTCCAAGCATGCGTCGACTTGATTCTGAGCATGCGTGGATTTTTTCTCCGTCGGAGTTGAACACAGACCATGGGAATTTCCTATCGTTTCCACCCCCACCCCCCCCCCCCCCATCGAAAAAACAAAACAAAAAAAAACATGTTCTATTTCTAAACACAGATAGAAAAAAGTCCTTCTGACTTTTTTCATCGAAAATTCCGATCGCGTGTACAGGGCAGAAGTCTGCAATCAGAAGGCAGCAGCGGACATCTTTTTGCACCCAGCCAAGTCTTGCATTTCACACTTATTTTTACCAGGAAACTCGGCTTATATAGTGAAATACAGTATTTTCAAATCCGTTGCACGGTTTTGATGTTGAATTTAACCACTTCCAGACCGCCGCATGTATATGTACGTCAGCAGAATGGCACGTACAGGCACATTGGCGTACCTGAACATCCCTGCCTAGACGTGAGTCGGGGGTCCGATCGGGACCCCCCCCCCCCCGCTACATGCGGCGGTCGGATTCCCGCGGGGAGCGATCCGGGACGACGGCGCGGCTATTCGTTTATAGCCGCTCCGTCGCGATCGCTCCCCGGAGCTGAAGAATGGGGAGAGCCGAATGTAAACACGGCTTCCCCGTGCTTCACTGTGGCGGCGGCATCGATCGAGTGATCCCTTTTATAGGGAGACTCGATCGATGACATCAGTCCTACAGCCACACCCCCCTGCAGTTGTAAACACACACTAGGTGAATCCTAACTCCTACAGCGCCCCCTGTGGTTAACTCCCAAACTGCAACTGTCATTTTCACAATAAACAATGCAATTTAAATGCATTTTTGCTGTGAAAATGACAATGGTCCCAAAAATGTGTCAAAATTGTCCGAAGTTTCCGCCATAATGTCGCAGTCACGAAAAAAAAAACGCTGATCGCCGCCATTAGTAGTAAAAAAAAAAGAATTTATAAAAATGCAATAAAAATATCCCCTATTGTGTAAACGCTATACATTTTGCGCAAACCAAATCGATAAACGCTTATTGCGATTTTTTTTACCAAAAATATGTAGAAGAATACGTATCGGCCTAAACTGAGGAAAAAAAATGTTTTATATATATTTTTGGGGGATATTTATTATAGCAAAAAGTAAAAAATATTGAATTTTTTTCAAAATTGGCACTTTATTTTTGTTTATAGCGCAAAAAATAAAAACTGAGGTGATCAAATACCACCAAAAGAAAGCTCTATTTGTGGGGAAAAAAGGACGCCAATTTTGTTTGAGAGCCACGTCGCACGACCGCGCAATTGTCTGTTAAAGCGACGCAGTGCCGAATTGTAAAAACCCCTTGGGTCATTTAGCAGCATATTGGTCCGGTCCTTAAGTGGTTAAAAAGGAGCAGCAAGCCTGCCGATCACCCTAGTTTGCTAATCTGACAGAACACCGCTGCTTTTAAAATTTAACATCAAAATACTTTATTTCACTTTATAAGTGGATTTACCTAGTAAAAATAAGTGTCAAAGGCAAGACTTGGCTGGGTGCAAAAAGATGTCCGCTGCTGCCTTCTGACTGTAGCCTTACTGCGGCAAAGTGTACCAAGATGGCCGTTGAGGCGTACTAACAGAACATCCCTTTCGTTACCTAATACCGATTCTGACGGAGCACAGGCACGAACTCACCAAGTGCACGAATAAAAAGCTACAATGAAAATTTCTAACTTTCCTGTTATGTGCATAACTGACTAGGACAGTGATGGAGAACCTCGGCACCCCAGATGTTTTGGAACTATATTTCCCACAATGCTCAACTACACTGCAGAGTGCATGAGCATCATGAGGAATATAGTTCCAAAACATCTGGGATGCCAAGGTTCGCCATCACTGAACTAGGACATGGGGGAAAAAAAACAGCATTTTTACCCCTGGTAATCCCCTACCGAGTGTTACGGTGCAAATTATTCTGTGGTCAGCAGGTAATGAAGACACGGCGTGTTTCAATGTACTTGTCACCGTGATGAGGTTTCCAGTCGTGTTCTCTTTGTCTTCCTGACTTACAGGTTCTCCTTTATTCTTCCAGGTGATCACAAATTTCTTATTGCCAGAGGCACTGCATTGGGTGAAAACAAACTCATCTGTGTCTTCCGGCGGATTGTTTTGATCCCCTGATATGAAGATAATAAAAAAGAATACAAAATGTATCAAAAATGGAATAAATACATTGTACAAAGGATCAGTGGGCCATATTCTCAAATAATTTACGCCGGCGTATCAGCAGATACGCCAACGTAAATCCGATCCTATGTTTAAGTGTATTCTCAAACTGAGATACACTTAAACATGCCTAAGATACGACGGCCTGCGCCGTTGTATCTTAGGGTGCAATATTTACGCTGACCGCTAGGTGGCGGTCAGCGTAGAATATGCAAATGACTAGTCACGCCGATTCTCTAACGTACGCTTGCCCGCCGTAGTGTTTTAACGTAGTTTCCGTAAGCGATATGCGGCGTAAAGATAAACATGCCCCCTAGGTGGCGTACTCAATGTTAAGTATGGCCGTCGATCCCGCGTCGAAATTTTAAAATTTAACGTCGTTAGCGTAAGTCGTCCGTGAATGGTGCTGGACGCCATTTACGTTACAGTCAAAACAAATGACGTCCGTGAGACGTCATTTAGCGCAATGCACGTCGGTTAATTTACCCGACGGAGCATGCGCATTACGATCGGCGCGGGAGCGCGCCTAATTTAAATGATCCACGCCCCCTACCAGGATCATTTGAATTAGGAGGGCTTGCGCGGGTGGACTTTACGCGACGCCGCCGCAAGTTTACAGGTAAGTGGTTTGGGAATCAGGCACTTGCCACTTAAACTTGCGGCGGCGTAACGTAAAGGACATACGTTCCGCCGCCTCAGATCTTTAACCACTTCCATACCAGGTACTTACGCAGCTTCCCGCCCAAGCCAATTTTCAGCTTTCAGCACTGTCGCACTTTGAATGGCAATTGCGCGGTCATGCTACACTGTACCCAAACAAAATTGGCGTCCTTTTTTCCCCACAAATAGAGCTTTCTTTTGGTGGTATTCGATCACCTCTGCGATTTTTTTTTTTTTGCGCAACAACTAAAAAAAGGCTGAAAATTTGGAAAAAAAAATACGTTTTTATTTTTTTCTGTTAATTTTTTTGTAAATAAGTTTTCTCTTTCAATTACGGGCACTGATATGGCGGCACTAATGGGCACCGATGAGATGGCACTGATGGACATCGATGAGGTAGTACTGACGGGCACAGATGAGGTGGCACTGATTGGCGGCACTGGTATGCGACACTGATGGGCACACATAGGCGGCACTGATGGGCACACATAGGCGGCACTGATGGGCACACATAGGCGGCACTGATGGGCACACATAGGCACACATAGGCGGCACTGATGGGCACACATAGGCGGCACTGGGCACTCATGGGCGGCACTCATAAGCGGCACAGATGGGCGGCACTGATGGATACTTATGGGTGGCACAGATGGGCACTGATAGGTGGGCACTGGGCATGGATGGGCACTGTGGGGTGGCACTGATGGACACTGGGGTGGCGCTGATGGACACTGGGGTGGCGCTGATGGACACTGGGGTGGCAGCACTTATTTTTGCCAGGTTGCCAGTCAGTGCCCATTTGTGGGCACTGACTGGCATCTTTTTTCTTTATGCTTTTTTTTTTACTTTTTTTTTAGACTTTTTTTTTTTTTCCATTTTTTTTTTTTTTTTTTCCCACCCTGGTGCTCCAGGGTGGGCATCCCTGGTGCTCCAGGGTGGCGATCCGAGGGGGGGCTGCGCTGATAAACAATCAGCGCTAACCCCCCCTGTCAGGAGAGCCGCCGATCGGCTATCCTCTACTCGCGTCTGTCAGACGCGAGTGAGGAAGAGCCATCGACGGCTCTTCCTGTTTACATCGTGATCAGCCGTGGTTGGACACGGCTGATCACGTGGTAAAGAGTCTCCGCCGGAGGCTCTTTACCGAGATCGGAGATGCAGGGTGTCAGACTGACACCCCGCATCACCGATCGCCGCGATGTGCGCCCCCACGGGCGCGCGCGGCATGAAATCCTGCAGGACGTTCTAGAACGTCCTGTCAGGATTTCATAACCACTTCCCGGACGTAAATCGGCCATAGGCCGGGCGGGAAGTGGTTAAGAATATGCCCCAATATACATAAGCATCACTTTAAGAATAATGAAAAAAAAAAAACTGTGTTGTATAGTACATTAATCATGCAGCATTAAAGTGATAATAAAGGCACTGGCCCGGATTCAGAAAGGAGATACGCCGCCGTATCTCTGGATGTGCGTGGTCGTATCTATGCGACTAATTCATAGAATCAGTTACGCATAGATTTCCCTAAGATCCGACCGGCGTAAGTGTCTTAGGCTGCATATTTATGCTGGCCGCTAGGTGGCGCTTCCGTATATTTACGCGAGGAATATGCTAATTAGGTAGATACGCCGATTCAGAAACGTACGTCCGGCGCATTTTTTTTACGTCGTTTACGTTAGGCTTTTTCCGCCGTAAAGTTACCCCTGCTATATGAGGCGTATCCTATGTTAAGTATGGACGTCGTTCCCGCGTCGAGTTTTGGAAATTTCACGTCGTTTGCGTTAGTCGTTCGCGAATAGGGCTGTACGTAAGTTACGTTCACGTCTAAAGCAATGATGATCTGCGGCATAATTTCGAGCATGCGCACTGGGATTCTTTCACGAACGGCGCATGCAGCGTTCGTAAAAATCGTAAAATACGCGGGGTCACCATTCATTTAAATAAAACACGACCACATCATCCACATTTGAATTAGGCGGGCTTACGCTGACACACATACGTTACGCCGCCGTAACATAGGGCGCAAGTCCTTTCTGAATACGGAACTTGCGCCCTAATTTACGGTGGCCTAACGTATCTGAAATACGTTATGCCACCCGGAAAGATACACCAATGTATCTGAATCCGGCCCACTGTATTTATTTACTTAAATAACAAACATGTTATACTTACCTGCTCTAGGCAGCGGTTTTGCACAGAGCAGCCCCAATCTTCGTCTTCTTGGGTCCCGTGCCCCTGGAGCTCCTGACCCCTCCCTCCTTGCAAGTGCCCCCAGAGCAAGCAGCTTGCAATGGGGCACCCAAGCATGCACGCCCCCGAGCCACTGCTCTGCATGTCCATTCAGACATTGAGCCGTGGCTCAGCCCCGCGCCCCCCTCTCCTCGTCGGCTCACTGGCTGTGATTGAGCCAATGAGGAGGGAGAGTCCCAGGAGAGCCGATGCTCTCATGCACATCAAAATCTGTTTTTTTTATCTAATGAACTACCACGGTGTTGTGGGGCATCATGGTAGTTCATTCATGCTTCCTGTCAGATTGTACCTGCTTATCCGTTCGGGCACACAGATGCAGTTGCAGGCCTGCTGGAGACCTGCATGGCACCAGTGATCTCATGATCACCGGTGCAATGCTTTACAGGCTCCAAAATATAGGCACTTTTTCTTACCCCAGAAAAAAAAAAAAAAAAAAAAAAAAAAAAACGCTGATTGCCGCCATTACTATTAAAAAATATATATATTTTTTTTATATAAAAATGGCATAAAACTATCCTCTATTTTGTAAACGCTATAACTTTTGCGCAAACCAATCAAACGCTTATTGCGATTTTTTTTACCAAAAATATGTAAAAGAATACATATACCTGGGAGATATTTTATTATAGCAAAAAATATTGATTTTTTTTTTTTAAACTGTCGCTCTATTTTTGTTTATAGTGCAAAAAATAAAAACCAGAGGTGATCAAATACCACCAAAAGAAAGCTCTATTTTTGAAAAAAAAAAAAAAAAAAGGACGTCCACGTCGCACGACCGCGCAATTGTCAGTTAAAACGACGCAGTGCCGAATCGCAAAAAGGGGCCAGGTCCTTAACCTGCATATTGGTCCGGGGCTAAACTGGTTAAAAGGCAGCAGCTACAAAAACTGTAGCTGCTGATTTAATAAACACACACTTACCTGTCCCAGGATCCAGCAATGCACTCACCCCAGCAGTTTTCTTCCTCTCGCCTCCCTCGGCAGCACTGGCTTAATTACTATGGGCACTCGGCTGCGACAGCTTGCTGCTTCACAACTGGTTGCTCACTGCGCATGCGTGAGCGGCGCTGCACACGGTGATTGGTCCCCAAGTCTTCTGGGCCCTGTCCTGTCCCAGAAGACTTCAGGAGGGAGGGGGAAGGATGACTTCCACTTCTAATCACCTAAGGCGACCGGAACGGTAGTGGCTGTGGGTACCTGTTAAAATGGGGTACTCGTGCCCCCCCTTTCTCCCCAAAAAATCAGTTTCATCATCAGGAGCTGGGGAGGAGGCCTTAAAAGCGTAAGTTTCACTTTTGGATCTTGTTCCAATGCTGAAATAAAACCCTTCATATAAAAAAAAAAAAAAAAAAAAAAAAAAAAAAAGCCACCTTGGCTCAGTTCATTCACACTTTACCAATGTCCTTTGTACCTGATAACCGGATCTTCTAAAGCCAAGTAAACAAAAAGATACATTTAAAGCGGTGGTTCCCCCTTAAAAACAACTTTTTTTTATTCCACTGGCCCCCCACATTACAATCGAATTAAGGCTCTTATTTTTTTTTTGCTGCTGTACATACCTTAGTACAGCATCTTCACCCGTGCATCCGGGTTGCGAGTCCCGCGGGAGTGGGCGTTCCTCACAGGCTGTTGATTGACGTTTTCCCCAAAAACGAGCTCTCCCCCCGTCGCGTAAGCCGCGTCACGATTGGCGAAAGGAGCCGAACGGCGATGCGCATGCGCAGTATAGCGCCGACTCGCCGTTCGGCTCCTTTCGCCAACCGTGACGCGGCTTACGCGACGAGGGGGGAGCTCGTTTTTGGGAAAAATGTCAATCAAACACATGTGAGGAACGCCCACTCCCGCGGGACTCGCAACCCGGATGCACGGGTGAAGATGCTGTATCAAGGTATGTACAGCAGCAAAAAAAAAATAAGAGCCTTAATTCGATTGTAATGTGGGGGGGCAGTGGAATAAAAAAAAGTTGTTTTTAAGGGGGAACCACCGCTTTAAGTAGAATTCCATCTAAAGCTCAACTGGTCCTAAAAATGCTCCCCCTTCCTAACACCTCTAATAACTAACCTGTGTACAAAAGATTTATATACTTACCTATTTTCAGTCCCTGTGTCAGACAGCAGCAGCTGCAGGGGAGAGGAGGGACCGCCAAAAACAGCTGCACCATTGAATCTTATGAGCGAGGTCATGCTCCTGGGATCGGATGCCCTCTTCTCCCCCTGCAGCCACCTCTGGCTGACACAGGGATCAAGTGACTACACCGGAGCAGGCCAACTTTCAAGTAGAGATCTGTTTGGCTGGCTTCTTTACTAGCCAGGATCGGCTAGTAAACAAACAAACCGAAACGGGAAGTGCCAAAATCTTTGTTGCTTTTGGTTTCATACACCATAGAGATGAATAGGGAAAAGGATGTTCCTCCTCCTCCTCTATGATAAGCATGCCCAAAGTGGTCTCAGTGAAATTATAGGGCCAGATCCACAGCCAGCCGCCGTAACTTAAATATTCCCATTTAAGTTACACTGCCGCAAAATTTCTACCTAAGTGCCCGATCCACAAAGCACTTACCTAGAAATTTTCGGCTGTGTAACTTAAATCCGGCCGGCGCAAGGCGTTCCTATTCAAATGGGGCGAGTCCCATTTAAATTAGGCACGCTCCCGTGCCGGACGTACTGCGCATGCTCACGACGTCATTTTCCCGACGTGCTTTGCGCGGTTTTACGTTGCGCCGGGTTTTGAGAATCGCGACGGGCGTAAAAAAAAAAAAAATTGAAAAAAAAAAGACGGCGACGCGGGATAGAAGGGTCTACTTTTACAAGGCCTAAACAGTTTAGGCCTTGTAAAAGCAGCCCTAATTTTGCGTTTGCAAACTAATACTTACGGAGAAAAAACGAAGCGTAAAAGCTTTGTGGATCTCCGTAAGTGCTAATTTGCATACCCGAAGCGGCATTTCGACGAGAAATGCCCCCAGCGGCGGCTGCGGTACTGCATCCTAAGATCCGACAGTGTAAGTCCCTTACACATGTTGGATCTTCTGCCTATCTATGTGAAACTGATTCTGTGGATCAGTTCCATAGATAGAAACAGGGATACGCCGGCGTATCAGTAGATATGCCGTCGTATCCCTTTTGTGGATCTGGCCCATAGAGCCCAGAAAGGAAGGCGGAGGCGGAAGCACTGCTGCTCTGATCACTTTCATTTTAAAGGAAATCACTGGTACTAAAGAATGATACCAGGGTCATGGCAGCAACTATGAACCTGGTATCACTGCTTCCTGTCCAGAACATACATACACACACACACACACACATACAGAGGAACTTTGGATTGCAAGTAACGCGGTTAACGAGCGTTTCTCAATGCGAGAACTGTATTTTTAAAAATCATAACTCGGTTTGCAAGTGTTGTCTGGCAAAACAAGCATGATTCAGGCCAAAGCGGTGTGCAGTACTGCGTATGGCCCGAGGTGGTGGGGCGCCTGAGTCGAGCGTCACCGATCGCAGCCGATCAGCGCAGTTCGGAAATGCACGGAAAGGCCCGAGGACAGCTCGGCTGACCTCTGCAAATCTCGGGAACAAAGTCTTTCCGAGGTTTGCCAAGGACAGCCGAGGTGTCCTCGGGCCTTTTTGGCTGTTTCAGAGGCTCTCCGCCCCCCCCCTCCCGCCTCTGGCTGCATGCAGTATTGCATGCCATTGAAGTCAAAGCGGAATTATTTTCGTTTCCACCGACTTCAATGGGGAAACTCGCTTTGATTCTCCTGGAACTAATTATGCTCGTAATCCAAGGTTCTACTAAATATATAGATATAGAGAGAGAGAGAGTTCAGCAGAAAATGCCAGTTAAGTGAGTGGATTAAAGTGGAGGTTCACCCAAACAAAATCTATTTTTAACATTAGATTGAGGCTAATTGTGCGAAGCAGAATCGGGTGTTTTTTTTTAAATCAATGCAGTACTTACCTTTTTACAGATAGATGTTCTCCGCGGCTTCCGGGTATGGGCTGCGGGACTGGGCGTTCCTATTTGATTGACAGCCTTCCGACGGTCGCATACATCGCGTTACGAGTTCCCGAAAGTAGCCGAATGTCGGTGCGCAGGCGCCGTATAGAGCCGCACCGACGTTTGGCAACTCACACAGGACAGACTCTGCTAGGAGTCGGTGTGCTCTCAGCAGAAAATCTGTCTGCGGATCTCTGCTGAGCAGGTGGATGACTGGTCCATGTCCGCTCAACTTATGCAGAGGGGACACACACACAGCCCGTTCTTCTCTATGGGCAGTGAGATGTAAAACGGACCGCCTGTCTGTTTACACCCGACTGCCATCCAATTAGCTAGGCAGATGGGGAACAGATCCCTATTTGTTTGTTTCAAACGGATCGGATGCCAGTGGGTGTAAACGGACACATGTCTGTTTACATCTGCCGCTCCATAGAGGATAATGGAGGGTCCGACTGGATCAGCCTGAAAGGGGCCTAACACAAATAATATAGTTTGCAGAGGTACTGTAAAGTAGTAAAATATCTGAGACTGTAAATTTGTTATTAATCTACCCACTGGGATATTCGCAACACATAGGGATGAAATGTTGAAGCACTGAACTTATGGGTATGTCAGCATCCGGAGAAAGCAGAGCATTTCACATCTGGTAGGCATCCATTCGTTTTTTTTTATGTTTGCATGTGCTAACATATTTGATGATTAACCAACCACTTTTTGCCTGTGCTATAGCCAAAATACGGCTACTGCATGGGCTTCCAGTGCTGGGAGGGCATCCATAGACGTCCTCCAGTGATCGCGCTACTTGTGCGGGCGGCGCGCTCTGTGATTGTCGAGTCCTTCGGAGTCAGCTGATCGCAGATAGGGGCAAAGGGCCAATCACATCGGCCATTTACCACATGATCGGCTGTCAGCCAATGACAGCTGATCACTGAAGTAAACAGAAGCTGGTTATTGGCTTTTTTTTCCCCCTTACGCTGATAACAAAGAAAGAAAAAAAAAAAAGAAAGCCGGTAACTGTTACAGGGACATCGGTCCCAACATTGCCCACCAGTGCTGCTAATTAGTGCCGCCAATTAGTGCCACCCATCAGTACTGCTAATTAATGCCCACTAATGCCGCCAATCAGTCCCCACCAGTGCCACCTATTAGTACACATAAGTGCCGCCTTGTCAGTGCAGCATAAAAAAATATATATCTGTTTGCTAAATTTTATAACAAATTATGAAAATTGTATTTATTTATTTTTTTCAAAATGTTGTCTTTTTTGTTTCTTTAGCAAAAAAAAAAAAAAAACAGCAGCACTTTCTTACTGGGCACTTAAACCCCCTTCCTGCCCAGAGGACTTTTTGCGATTCGGCACTGCGTCGCTTTAACCGACAATTGCGCGGTCGTGCGACGTGACTCCCAAACAAAATTGATGTCCTTTTTTTCCCACAAATAGAGCTTTCTTTTGGTGGTATTTGATCACCTCTGCGGTTTTTATTTTTTGCGCTATAAACAAAAATAGAGCGACAATTTTGAAAAAAATGCAATATTTTTTACTTTTTGCTATAATAAATATCCCCCAAAAACATATATAAAACTATTTGTTTTCCTCAGTTTAGGCCGATACGTATTCTTCTACCTGCGCTATAAACAAAAATAGAGCGACAATTTAAAAAAAAAAAAAAAAAAAAAAGTTTACTTGTTGCTATAATAAATAGCTCAATTTTTTTTATCCTCAGTCTAGGCCGATACGTATTCTACATTTTTTTTTACTAGTAATGGCGGCGATTTGCGATTTTTATTGCGACAATATGGCGGACACATTGGACACTTTTGACACATTGTTGGCACCATTCACATTTATACTGCAATCAGTGCTATAAATATGCATCAATTACTGTATAAATGTGACTGGCAGGGAAGGGGTTAACACTAGGGGGTGAGGAAGGGGTTAAATGTATTCCCTATATAGTGTTCTAACTGTGGGGGGAGGGGGGTGACTGGGGGAGGTGACCGATCTGTGTCCCTATGTACAAGAGACACAGATCGGTCTACTCTCTCCCCTGACAGCACCGCTGTCTGTGAGAGCCGGCAATGAGAAATGATCTCATATGTAAACATATGAGATCATCTCTCATTGGCCGCACAGATCGCCTAGCAAACGGCCACTCCGATTGGCCGTTCACGGCGATCTGTGATTGGCTGTGTCCAAGGGACACGGCCAGCACAGAAGTTCCCCGCTGCGTGCTCGGGAGCGCGCGTGGGGAACGCGGAAAGGGGCGGACGTTAAATGACAGCGCCCCAGAGAAGTAGAACCACCCTGCGGCCGTATATAGTCGTACGGCCGTCGGGAAGTGGTTAAATACCACCAAAAGAAAGCTCTATTTGTGTGAAAAAAAAAATGATAAAAATTTTGTATGGATGTGACAGCGCTGAAAGTTGAAAATTTACCTGGGCAGGAAGGGGGTGAAAGTGCTCAGTAAGCAAGTGGTTAATAATTAAATTGCAACAAACATCTGTATTGATGGATTTAGAAAATCATGGAACGGATGATTTTTAATGTTTGAACTGTGTATTTTATTGGTAAATATGAAAGTTAGCAAATTAACCACAGACACAAAAGGCCCAGATTCTCAAAGGGCTTACGACGGCGCAACGCAATGTACGCAGTCGCAAGTCCTAATTTGGGCCGTCATATCTATGCGACTGATTCTTAGAATCAGTTACGCATAGATATCTATTAGATCCGACAGGCGTAAGGCTCTTACGCTGTCGGATCTTAAATGCAATTTT
Source organism: Rana temporaria (assembly GCF_905171775.1). Taxonomy (NCBI): domain Eukaryota; kingdom Metazoa; phylum Chordata; class Amphibia; order Anura; family Ranidae; genus Rana; species Rana temporaria. Next base: position 519,597,925 of record NC_053490.1, read on the forward strand.
TTTTTTTAGCCGCTAGGTGTCGCCTTCGTCGTTTTCCCCGTCGAGTATGCAAATTAGCTAAATACGCGAATTCCCGAACGTACGCGCGGTCGACGCAGTGAAGTTACGACGTTTACATTAGTTTTGCGCAGCTTAAAGTTGCCCCTGCTATATGAGGGGCAACCAATGTTAAGTATGGCCGTCGTTCCCGCGTCGAAATTTTTAAATTTACGTAGTTTGCGTAAGTCGTCCGTGAATGGGGCTGGATGCCATTTACGTTCACGTCGAAACCAATGACGTCATTTGGAGCAATGCACCCTGGGATATTTTCCGGACGGCGCATTCGCAGTACGTTTGGCGCGGGAACGCGCCTAATTTAAATGCTACACGCCCCCTACCCGGCTAATTTGAATTAGGCGGGCTTGCGCCGGGTGATTTAAGCTACGCCGCCGCAACTTTACAGGCAAGTTCTTTGTGAATAAAGCACTTGCCTGTAAAACATGCGGCGGCTTAACGTAAATCAGATACGTTACGCCCGCACAGTTTTACGCCCATATACGAGAATCTGGGCCATAAAGATTAAAATATGCAGATCAACCTAGACTCATTTCATATAAATGCACACTTACTACCCACCTTGAACGCTCTCTTTCTCCAACCAGAATTCACATGTTGGGTGGATATTCGGGTCCAAGTATTGACCTTTCACAGTGAAAAAATTTGGCGCACCAATTTTCTTCTCGATAAGCTGGACAGACTGGCGCGTCCGTATTTCCAGAGGATTCAAGTCTATTCTGCGGTAATTTCCTTGGCCAATACAGAACACTTCATTTACTGACTCTGTAAAAAATGACATACAATATACAATATTTTAAAGGATCAATAAAACGTTCAGCCACTATAGAAATGTACCTGCATGCTCAAAAGTCACAAGTCTACATGTCCATAGCTGTTGCTTACTACGAAATGTTTAGAAACGTAAAATTGCTGGATGGCTTGCCTTGGCAGCTTACAATGTTCATCAGTGAAGCCTCATCAGCGCCCATCAGTGAAGAAAAATTAGTAATTACAAAATCGCATTAACCACTTAAGCCCCGAACCTTTAGGCAGCTAAATGCCCAGGCCAGGTTTTGCGATTCGGCACTGCGTCGCTTTAACAGACAATTGCGCGGTCGTGCGACGTGGCTCCCAAACAAAATTGGCGTCCTTTTTCCCCCACAAATAGAGATTTCTTTTGGTGGTATTTGATCACCTCTGCGGTTTTTATTTTTTTGCGCTATAAACAAAAATAGAGCGACAATTTTGAAAAAAATTCAATATTTTTTACTTTTTGCTATAATAAATATCCCCCAAAAACATACATAAAAATGTTTTTTCCCCTCAGTTTAGGCCGATACATATTCTTCTACCTATTTTTGGTAAAAAATCGCAATAAGCGTTTATCGATTGGTTTGCGCAAAATTTATAGCGTTTACAAAATAGGGGATAGTTTTATTGCATTTTTATTAATTATTTTTTTTTTTACTACTAATGGCGGCGATCAACGATTTTTTTCGTGACTGCGACATTATGGCGGACGCTTCGGACAATTTTGACACATTTTTGGGACCATTGTAATTTTCACCGCAAAAAAATGCATTTAAATTGCATTGTTTATTGTGAAAATGACAGTTGCAGTTTGGGAGTTAACCACAGGGGGCGCTGAAGGAGTTAGGGTTCACCTAATGTGTGTTTACAACTGTAGGGGGGTGTGGCTGTAGGACTGACGTCATCGATTGTGTCTCCCTATAAAAGGGATCACTCGATCGATGCAGCCGCCACAGTGAAGCACGGGGAAGACGTGTTTACATACGGCTCTCCCCGTTCTTCAGCTCCGGGGACCGATCGCGAGGGGACGGCTATAAACGAATAGCCGCGCCGTCGTCCTGGATCGCTCCCCGCGGGTATCCGACCGCCGCATGTAGCGGGGGGGGGGGGGGGGGGGGTCCCCGATCGGACCCCTGACCCGCGGAAAGGCGGGGACATACATGTACGCCCATATGCCTGTACGTGCCATTCTGCCGACGTATATCTACATGCGGCGGTCGGCAACCGGTTAACAAAAGTTAAACAATTTCAGGCTCTTTTAATTTATTTAGAAAAAAATAACCCCAGCGGGGATTAAATACCACCAAAAGAATGCCCTATTTGTGTGAAAAACAAAATGATAAAAATGGAATTTGGGTACAGTGTAGCATGACCGTGTAATTGTCATTCAAAGTGTGACAGCGCTGAAAGCTGAAAATTGGCCTGGGCAGGGAGGGGGTAAAAGTGCCCAGTGTTGAAGTGGATAATGTACTCAAGTTTTAGACACTAGGCTTCATGTTGAAGGAAAAGCCCTTCAAAGTCACATTGTCTTGAGAATTGCTTGTGCCACACAGAAAAGGCTTATGCCGCGTACACACGATCGGACATCCCGACGGAATGTTGGCTCAAACTGGTTTTGCATACACACGATCACATAAATGTCAGTAATTACGATCGCCAAGAACGCGGTGACGTACAACGAGCCGAGAAAAAATTAAGTTCAATGATTCCGAGCATGCGCTGAATTGTTTCCGAGCATGTGCAGGATTTTTGTGCGTCGGAATTGGATGCACATGAGAACTTTTGTTGTTGGAAAAATTGAGAACCAGCTCTCAATCATTTGTCGGAAATTCCGACAGCAAATGTCTGATGGAGCCTACACACGGTCGGAATATCTGACCAAAAGCTCACATCGAACATTTGTTGTCGGAAAATCCGATCGTGTGTATGCGGCATTAGGCTTCATGTACACTGGCCTACATTTACCATGACCAAAAAAAGAAAAAAAAAAAGGGGAAAAAAAAAAATGCTGCAAAATTGGGCTGCGATTTTCCTGCGATTTGTGTTTTACCTGCAGGCAGTGGTCAAAACGTTCCTATCCTAAACAGGAGGAGGGAGGGAGGGAGGGAGTTAAAATGCACAAAATAGAACTATACATTCACATCTATAAGTAATAACACCAGAGATTGTCAATTCAGGGAAAATCCAGTTGCCCATTGGGGAAGACTGAACCATGCGTTTTTTTTTGTCTTCCTCTAGATCAGTGGTCTCCAAACTGCGAGTCAGGGGCCAGATGCCTCTCGGGGGATCAGGAAGGAATTTTTTCCCCTGCTGTAGCAAATTTGATCATGCGCTGCTGTTTTTTTTTTGCCTTCCTCTGGATCAACTGTGGGTATATAATTGTGTATATGGGATTGTATGATATATATATATTTTTTTTAATGGTTGAACTTGATGGACTTGTGTCTTTTTTCAACCTGACTAAACATGTAAACTATGGGCCAGATTCAGGTACAATTGCGCCCGTGTAACGTAAGCCGTTTACGTTACACCGCCGCAAGTTTTCAGTTTTAGTGCCCGATCCACAAAGCACTTACCTGGAAACTTGCGGCGGTGTATCGTAAATACGTCCGGCGCAAGGCGGTCCAAATCGAATGGGCGGGTACAATTTAAATTAGGCGCGCTCCCGCGCCGGACCTACTGCGCATGCTCAGTTTCTAAATTCCCGCCGTGCTTTGCACGAACTGACGTCATTTTTTCGATCGGCGACGTGCGTATCGTACTTCCGTATTCCCGGACGTGTTACGCAAACGACGTGAAATTTTAAATTTCGACGCGGGAACGACGGCCATACTTTAGACAGCAATACGTTTGCTGTCTAAAGTGAAGGCACCCAAAACGACGACTAACTTTGCGACGGGAAACTAGACTAGCGGCGACGTAGCGAACGCGAAAAACTGTTGTGGATCGCCGTAACTCCTAATTTGCATACCCGACGCTGGTTTACGACGCGAACTCCCCACAGCGGCGGCCGCGGTACTGCATGCTAAGATCCGACAGTGTAAAACAATTACACCTGCCGGATCTTAGGGATATCTATGCGTAACTGATTCTATGAATCAGTCGCATAGATACTCTGAGAGACACGACGGAGTATCTCCTTTGTGAATCTGGGCCAATGTAAATAAATATTAGCCCATTCATCGAAATTGATGTTTTCATAATTATATATATGGAAAAAACATCTTATATTAAATCTAAGAATTTACAGAGACATATCTGTTTAAAAACATTGCCGAAACAGGAAAATATGTATGGTAAACCAATGTTTGTATGAGCCAGAAAATAATGGACATTCAGAATATGTCTTGGATTGCTTTAAAATGGGTCTGTAATTCACAATATCTCCCAGGATATATGCCATATTAGAATAGTGACTCATCCTAGTGTCGCTGCTCTGCATGTAATTGTGGCTTGTACTAATTGACCCTGTAATTGTGTGAAGGTGTATTGATGATAATATGTATTGTAAGTTAGCAGACAGCCAGACTAGGAAGCCTAAAGGTCATGTGTCTGAGTCATCAGCTGTAGTTAATTAGCTCATGTAAATTAGCTCAGGTCCCGGAGTCAGTGTGTCTGCTAAGAGATGTATTGAGGATGATGTGTATTGGGGGGCTCGTTATGTAACCATCGTGTGATGTTGTGGGTGGAGTTTGGTCATTGTTCATGTGAATACTGCAGTATTCTTTTGGTGTATATAAGAACCTGCTTTCTCAATAAAGATTGTCAGACCTGCTGGAAACCTACAAACAGAGCCGTGTCTCACTGTGGCGGCGTATCGATCGAGTGATCCCTTTTATAAGGGAGACTCGATCAATGACGTCAGTCCTACAGCCACACCCCCCCTACAGTTGTAAACACACACTAGGTGAACACTAACTCCTACAGCGCCCCCTGTGGTTAACTCCCAAACTGCAACTGTCATTTTCACAATAAACAATGCAATTTAAATGCATTTTTTGCTGTGAAAATGACAATGGTCCCCAAAATGTGTCAAAATTGTCCGAAGTGTCCGCCATAATGTCGCAGTCACGAAAAAAATCACTGATCGCCGCCATAAGTAGTAAAAAAAAAAAAAATTAATAAAAATGCAATAAAACTATCCCCTATTTTATAAACGCTATACATTTTGCGCAAACCAACCGATAAACGATTATTGCGATTTTTTTTTACCAAAAATAGGTAGAAGAATACGTATCGGCCTAAACTGAGGAAAACATTTCTTTTTATATATGTTTTTGGGGGATATTTATTATAGCAAAATGTAAAAAATATTGAATTTTTTTCAAAATTGTCGCTCTATTTTTGTTTATAGCGCAAAAAATAAAAACCGCAGAGGTGATCAAATACCACCAAAAGAAAGCTCTATTTGTGGGGAAAAAAAGACGCCAATTTTGTTTGGGAGCCACGTCGCACGACCGCGCAATTGTCTGTTAAAGCGACACAGTGCCGAATCGCAAAACCTGGCCTGGGCATTTAGCTGCAAAATGGTCCGGGGCTTAAGCGGTTAAAGAAAAAAATTCCCTTTAAGCCGTCCTAAGGCTGCATTCACACCTGAACGCGGCGTATTGTACTGCGATTTGTCGCATCAAATTGCAGCGTTTTGTCCCGCGATTTTCTGCGACAAAACGCGGCGTTTTTTAGCCTACAATGCGCCGGAGGGGTGATTTAACATTGTCGGCTATGCCGAACGCCGCCTGAAAAAAGGGTCCGGGACTTGTTTTGAGCTTCAGGCGTACAGCGTTTCGGCGTGGAGATGTGAACCATCTCCATAGCCGACAATGTTAAATCACCCCTCCAGCGTATTGCAGGCTGCAAAAGCGTGGGGCGTCGGGCGTAAAAACGCCTAGGTGTGAATGCAGCCTAATACAAACACATGTGTTCTTCATATCTGCATTCCCACACCACTTACAGCGGACCTCTGTTGTCTGTGATGGAGGTTTACTCAAACTAAATGGATTTTGGAGGCAGATCACAACAGCAAACGCAAAATGCAACTACACGCCAAATGTGACTTACTGAGATCCGTCAGGCAAACCTCTCCAGTGAAGGCACCATTGGGATATGCATTAAACAAGCAGTTGTAGCAACCTTCATCTTCCCTTTCCAGCTTTGTAATCAATATCGAGGATTCTGTTGAATTGGCATACAGAACGGTGATGTGTTTCTTGAACCGATCGGTGATGTGTGTGCCGTACTTCTCACTGCAGGTCACCATGTTCTGACTTTCCTTCCCCCTCTTCTTCTGCCAGGTGATTTGTAGAACCTCCAGATTAGCCTGGAACTCACAGGTCAGAGTGACATTTCCCGACAGCTCTGCAGAGTTTGAGCTTCTACATATCACCCGAGGTGGTGATGCTGGAAAGAAGAAAAAGTGGTTATAGAAACATAAAAGGCACATAAAAAAAAAAAAAACAACATAGCATGAAGGAAATACAATAAAAAAAGTTGGGACGCACCGAAATTTCGGCTGCCGAAACATAACGGCCGAAGATGGCGTTTTCGGCACATTGCCGAAAGGAAAAAAATGCCTATAATGGAGGGGGGCCTGCCCCTGGTGCCGCCCATTACGGGGGGGGGTCGTTCTGGAGTGCCCCAGTCCTCTCCTCCTCGCCGCAATCTCCATGTGTCAGGGAGCTTAACTGCACAGACCGCAGTAACAATGTCCCGCCTCCTGTGACAGACGGCCCACTGATCCAATGGTGGGACATTGAATCAGTGTGACGCGATTACAGGAGGCGGGACATTACTACAGCGACCCGGGCACATAAAATACAGCCACATGACACACGGAGATCGCTGCTGATCCAGGCACAGGCAGGCTGCATGACGGGCACTGGTAGGCTTCTGGGCACTGGTGAGGCACAGGCAGGCTGCAAATGATGGGCACTGGTGAGGCTGAATTGATCTCCTGCACCATGTTCACAGTCTCTGACCATCTCCTGCACCATGTCCCCAGTCTCTGACCATCTCCGGCACCGTGTCCCCAGTCTCTGACCATCTCCGGCACCGTGTCCCCAGTCTCTGACCATCTCCGGCACCGTGTCCCCAGTCTCTGACCATCTCCGGCACCGTGTCCCCAGTCTCTGACCATCTCCGGCACCGTGTCCCCAGTCTCTGACCATCTCCGGCACCGTGTCCCCAGTCTCTGACCATCTCCGGCACCGTGTCCCCAGTCTCTGACCATCTCCGGCACCGTGTCCCCAGTCCCTGACCATCTCCGGCACCGTGTCCCCAGTCCCTGACCATCTCCGGCACCGTGTCCCCAGTCTCTGACCATCTCCGGCACCGTGTCCCCAGTCTCTGACCATCTCCGGCACCGTGTCCCCAGTCTCTGACCATCTCCGGCACCGTGTCCCCAGTCTCTGACCATCTCCGGCACCGTGTCCCCAGTCTCTGACCATCTCCGGCACCGTGTCCCCAGTCTCTGACCATGTCCTGCACCATGTCCACAGTCTCTGACCATCTCCTGCACCATGTCCACAGTCTCTGACCATCTCCGGCACCGTGTCCACAGTCTCTGACCATCTCTGGCACCGTGTCCCCAGTCTCTGACCATCTCCGGCACCGTGTCCCCAGTCTCTGACCATCTCCGGCACCGTGTCCCCAGTCTCTGACCATCTCCGGCACCGTGTCCCCAGTCTCTGACCATCTCCGGCACCGTGTCCCCAGTCTCTGACCATCTCCGGCACCGTGTCCCCAGTCCCTGACCATCTCCGGCACCTTGTCCCCAGTCTCTGACCATCTCCGGCACTGTGTCCCCAGTCTCTGACCATCTCCGGCACCGTGTCCCCAGTCCCTGACCATCTCCGGCACCGTGTCCCCAGTCTCTGACCATCTCCGGCACCGTGTCCCCAGTCCCTGACCATCTCCGGCACCGTGTCCCCAGTCTCTGACCATCTCCTGCACCATGTCCCCTGTCTCTGACCATCTCCGGCACCATGTCCCCAGTCTCTGACCATCTCCTGCACCATGTCCCCAGTCTCTGACCATCTCCTGCACCGTGTCCCCAGTCTCTGACCATCTCCTGCACCATGCCCCCAGTCTCTGACCATCTCCTGCACCATGTCCCCAGTCTCTGACCATCTCCGGCACCGTGTCCCCAGTCTCTGACCATCTCCGTCACCATGTCCCCAGTCTCTGACCATCTCCTGCATCATATCTGCTAGAGGTGCACCACATGGAAATGTTGCTAATACTATTAGCAATGTGTTATATAAAAATATATAAATTGTATTTAAAATATAAATATGTTTTTTAAAACAGTCATTTTCGATATCGGTTTTCGGCGTAGTGTATTCTTCATTTTCGGTATCGGTTTCAGCACCAAAATTTCCATTCGGTGCACCCCTATAAAAAAAATATATGTCATTTCCAGCAAAACAGCAAAATTAACCACTTGCCGCCCGCCAATGACAGATTGACGGCGGCAAAGTGGTTGTAGAATCCTGACTGGACGTCAAATGACGTCCTCAGAATTCTGAGCCGCTGCGCGCCCCCGATCGTTGTTGCGGTGTGTCAGTCTGACACCCCGCAACACCGATCTCGGTAAAGAGTCTCTCACGGAGACTCTTTACCACGTGTCTTCAACCACGGCTGATCACGATGTAAACAGGAAGAGCCGTTGATGGCTCTTCCTCACTCGCGTCTGACAGACGTGAGTAGAGGAGAGCCGATCGGCGGCTCTCCTGACAGGGGGGGTTTGCGCTGATTATTTATCAGCGCAGCCCCCCTCGGATCGCCACACTGGACCACCAGGGATGGAAAAAAAAAAAAAGGGGGCCAAAAAAAGTAAAAAATAAATAAATAAAAAAGTCACAAAAATAAAAATAAAAGGCTGGAAAAAAAAAAAAGATGCCAATCAGTGCCCACAAATGGGCACTGACTGGCAACATAAGTAAATTAGTGCTGCCCCACAGTGTCCATCAGTGCCGCCCCACAATGTCCATCAGTGCCCATCTGTGCCACCCCACAGTGCCCATCTGTGCCACCCATAAGTGCCGCCCATGAGTGCCCATCTGTGCCGCCTATGAGTGCCCATCAGTGCCGCACATACCAGCGCCGCTAATCAGTGCCACCTCATCTGTGCCCGTCAGTACTACCTCATCGATGTCCATCAGTGCCATTTCATCTGTGCCCATCAGTGCCGCCATATCAGTGCCCGTAATTGAAAGAGAAAACTTACTTATTTACAAAAAAAATTACAGAAAAAAATAAAAACCTAATTTTTTTTTCAACATTTTCAGTCTTTTTTTAGTTGTTGCGCAAAAAAAAAAAAAAAAAAAAAAAAAAAATAAAAAGAAGAGGTGATCAAATACCACCAAAAGAAAGCTCTATTTGTGGGGGAAAAAGGACGCCAATTTTGTTTGGGTACAGTGTAGCACGACCGCGCAATTGCCATTCAAAGTGCCACAGCGCTGAAAGCTGAAAATTGGCTTGGGCGGGAAGGTGCGTAAGTGCCCTGTATGGAAGTGGTTAAGCTCTATTCCTTCACAAGCTTTTTATCAGGACAGGGGTGGCGAGATCTCCGTATCCAAGTACCAGATGTGGTCCAACCATTGCTGTTGCCCGTTTCATTTCTTTGATATTACAGAGAATGAAGTAAGAGGAGTGAGACATCATGCTCTCGCAAAGTTAGAACAACAATAACTGATGGTTGAAATGCCGAGGATAGTGAATTAGACTATACCCCATCCAACAACTTGGTCCCCTGCTGACTTGGCACCATCCACAGGCTGCTTAACGTGGTTGTATACCCTCTGCTAGTACTTGCACCTACAGATAAACCTACATTAAGGCTTACCTGTAGGTGCTTGCAATATCTCCCTAACCTACAAGGTGTGCCAGTAAAAAAAAATATTAAAAGCCAGCAGCTACAAATACTGCAGCTGCTGACTTTTAATATTAGGACACTTACCTGTCCTGGAGTCCAGCGCCGTCCGCAGCAGAGGATGAGCGATCGCTCGTCACCCTGCTGCTCCCCCCGCCATCCTCGGTGAGGGAACCAGGAAGTGAAGCGCTCCGGCTTCACTACCCGGTTCCCTACGGCGCATGCGCGAGTCGCGCTACGCCTGCCGATTGGCTCACACGCTGTGTGCTGGGAGCCGAGTGTTCCCAGCATACAACAGGCGACAGACGGGAAGCAAGGAAAAACCCGTCTTTTGCCCGTGACGTGTGGCCGGAAGTGGGTGCAAATACCTGTCTTTAGACAGGTATCTGCACCCCCCTCCCCCCTGAAAGGTGTCAAATGTGACACCGGAGGGGGGGAGGGTTCCGATCAGCGTGAGTTCCACTTTAGGGTGGAGCTCCGCTTTAAGGAGATATTTGTAGAAAAGCGGGCGCCGATGTCTACGGCACATGCGCCGTAGACAACGGCGCAGGCGCACTGAGCGCGGCAGGTCTTGAATGGGAGCCTGCCGGAAAGTTCCCCCGAAATGTGCACATGCGCGGGGATCGTGCGGTTCCGTGCGCATGCGCGGGAGTGACATCATCGCCGCTCCGGCCAGTCACAGCCCCGGAGCGGAGATACCCGCAAGTCACTCCGGGTATCATGGCGGCGACAGAGGACGTGTCCGAGAACCGCTGGGGGGGGCTTTGATCGAAGGTAAGTAATTGATAATGAGCTAGTATGCTAGTCACACTAGCTCATTATGCCTTTGCCTTACAGGTTTTTTTTTTTAATAATTGGGAGTAAACAACTGCTTTAAAGCGAAGTTCCACCCAAAAGTGGAACTTCCGCTTATCCGATTCCTCCCCCTCCCCCCTGGTACCACCCTTTGGGTGATCGCCTCTCCCTGTCGGCTTGACCACGTCAGAGGCTCCATACCACGATCGGAATTGCACAGCACCTCTGATCACTGCGCGCCCCCTCGCTAGCTTGTTATCTTGAACACGTCATATGATGTCCAATCAGGATAACTAAACCACTTTGCCGACGTTGTATTGCTATATGGCGGGCGGCAAGTGGTTATACAGCGGTAAAGCGCTGCTAAAACGAGCGGTGCTTTACTGCTATCGCAGCCCCAGTGTGAAAGGGCTCTTAAAGAGCACCTGTCATTTCAGATCCATCCTGGCAGCGCCTGTTAGCGGGCTTCCACTCACCTGCTGCCGCCACGTCCCTCACCTTTGTGTCACTGCTGCAATCCCCAGACGTCCCATTAAAGTGAATGGGACTGTCGGCGGTGAGCCAATAGCGGGTCGGAGGAGGAGTCGCTACGGGGGAGAGATGACAGTTGCTCTTCAAAAATTATAACGTTCGGCTTCTGTCGGAAAGTCGTGACGCGCAGTATACGCCGGTCGGGGGAACGTCAATCAACTAGGTCCAGCAAGACTCATACCCGGAAGCCGAGGGATGAAACGGCGATATCGAGGTATGTACGAAAAAAAAATAAAAAAGCCAGCCTACCCGCAGTGTAAGCAGTCTTCCGAATGTATTGTTAGAATTTTTTTTTAGGGGGAACCACCCCTTTAAGACCCGGACCATATTGCTGGTCAATGACCGGGCCACTTTTTGCGATTCGGCACTGCGTCGCTTTAACTGACAATTGCGCGGTCGTGTGACGTGGCTCCCAAACAAAATTGGCGTCCTTTTTTTTCCCACAAATAGAGCTTTCTTTTGGTGGTATTTGATCACCTCTGCGTTTTTTAGTTTTTGCGCTATAAACAAAAATAGAGCGACAAGTTTGAAAAAAATTAATATTTTTTACTTTTTGCTATAATAAATATCCCCAATAAAATACATAAAAAAAAAATAATTTCCTCAGTTTAGGGCGATACGTATTCTTCTACCTATTTTTCGTAAAAAAAAACGCAATAAACGTTTATTGATCGGTTTGCGCAAAAGTTATAGCTTTTACAAAATAGGGGATAGTTTTATGGCATTTTTATTAATATTTTTTTTACTAGTAATGGAGGCGATCAGCGATTTTTTTTCGGTACTGCGACATTATGGCGGGCACCTGACACATTTTTAGGACCATTGCCATTTTTATAGCGATCAGTGCTATAAAAATGAATTGATTACTATAAAAATGCCACTGGCAGTGATGGGGTTAACACTAGGGGGCGGGGAAGGGGTTAAGTATGTTACCTGGGTGTGTTCTAACTGTAGGGGGGGGGCCTCACTAGGGGGAATTACTGATTGCTGTTCATACATTGTATGAACAGACAGTCAGGCATTTCCCCCCTGACAGGACCGGGAGCTGTGTGTTTACATGCACACAGCTCCCGGTCCTCGCTCTGTAACGAGTGATCGCGGGTGCCCGGCGGCGATCGCGCTCGCCGGGCACACGCACAGGAGTCGGCCCCTATTGGCTGATGGGCGAGGTGACGTAGAGCTATGTGCTCTCGCCCAGCAGAGCTGACCTGCCGCCGTAAAACTGCGGCGGCTGGTCGGCAAGTGTGATGCATACTATCCCTTTATGCTTTACCTTTGCAGGGAAACAAAGAGGACCCATCAGTGTTTACTTCCTCTTTAACCGCTTGCGGACCAGCGCACAATGAAATACGTCGGCACAATGGCAAGGCTGCGCAAATGGGCATACAGGTACGTCCCCTTTAAATCGTGGCATAGTGGGCGCGCACCCGTCGTGTGCTCCGTGACCGTGGACTCGATGTCTGCCGGTGTCCCCGCGATCGCGTCACGAAGAGGCAGAACGGGGAGATGCCTATGTAAACAAGTCACTGCCTAGTGACATGACAGTGATCTACTGCTCCCTGTCATCGGGAGCAGTGATCACTGTCGTGTCACAGTAAGCCCCGCCCCCACACAGTTAGAATCACTCCCTAGGACACATTTAACCCCTTCCTCACCCTCTAGTGTTAACCCATTCACTACCAGTGTCATTTACACAATAATCAGTGCATTTTTATAGCTCTGATAGCTGTATAAATGTGAATGGTCCCAAAATAGTGTCAAAGGTGTCTGATATGTCCGCCATAATGTCGCAGTCATGATAAAAATCGCTGATCGCCGCCATTACTAATAATAAAAAAAAATTATAATAAAAATACCATAAAACTTTCCCCTATTTTGTAGACTCTATGGCCCAGATTCTCGTAGAATGGAGTAAATGTGGGCGGGCGTAACGTATCTCATTTACGTTACGCCGCCGCAAGTTTTTCATGCAAGTGCTTTATTCACAAGGCACTTGCGTGTAAAGTTGCGGCGGCGTAGCGTAAATCACCCGGCGCAAGCCCGCCTAATTCAAATCAGGCGGGTAGGGGGCGTGTAGCATTTAAATTAAGCGCGTTCCCGCGCCGAACATACTGCGCATGCGCCGTCCGTAAAATATCCCAGGGTGCATTGCTCCAAATGACGTCGCAAGGACCTCATTGGTTTCGATGTGAACGTAAATGGCGTCCAGCCCCATTCACGGACGACTTATGCAAACAACGTAAATTTAGAAATTTCGACGCGGGAACGACGGCCATACTTAACATTGGTTGCGCCTCATATACCCAGGGGCAACTTTACGCCGGGAAAAGTCTAACGTAAACATCGTAACTTTACTGCGTCGGCCGCGCGTACGTCGTACCGGAATTCGCGTATCTAGCTAATTTGCATACTCGACGGGGAAAACGACGGCGGCGACACCTAGCGGGCAAAAAAAATTAATTTAAGATCCGACGGCATAAGAGACTTACGCCTGTCGGATCTAATGGCGTAACTGATTCTAAGAGTCAGTCGCATAGATACGACGGGCCAGATTAGGACTTACGACGGCGTACATGGCGCTGCGCCGTCGTAAGCCCTTTGAGAATCTTGGCCTATAACTTTTGCGTAAACCAATCAAACACTTATTGCGATTTTTTTATTTTTTTTAACGAAAAATAGGTAGAAGAATACGTATCGGCCTAAACTGAGGGGAAAAAAATATATATATTTTTATATATATTTTTTTAGGGATATTTATTATAGCAAAAAGTAAAAAATATTGAATTGTTTTAAAAATAGTCGCTTTTTTTTTGTTTATAGCACAAAAAAAAAAAAAACGCAGAGGTGATCAATTACCACCAAAAGAAAGCTCTATTTGTGGGGGAAAAGGGACGCCAATTTTGTTTGGGTGCCACGTCGCACGACCGCGCAATTGTCAGTTAACCACTTAGGCCCCTTGCACACTGGGGCGTTTTTCATGCGGTACAGCGCTAAAAATAGCGCTGCTATACCGCATGAAAAATCATGCCCTGTAGTGTTCAATGTGAAAGCCCGAAGGCTTTCACATTGAAGCGGTGCGCTAGCAGGAGCGCACCAAAAGTCCTGCTAGCCGCATCTTTACCGCGGTATGTTCACCGCTCCTATACCGCGCCTTTCCATTGAAATCAATGGGAAAGCGCGGTAATACCGCCCGCAACGCGGGGGTTAAAACCTCACCGCTAGCGCCCGAATATCGCGGTAAATACGACGGTATAGCCGCGCTACAAATAGCGCGGCTATACCGTCACCGCGGCTGCACGCCTCAATGTGAAAGCAGCCTTAAGGACCCCTTCACGCCGATATACGTCGGCAGAAGGGCACAAGCACGTACCTGTACGTCCTATTTAAGAGGCCAGCCGTGGGGTCGCCGGCGCGCTCGCGACACAGTCTGAAGCTCCGTGACCGCTCCCGCGGACCCGATCGCCGCCGGTGTCCCGCGATCGGTCATAGAAGCTGAAGAACGGGGAGAGGTGAGTGTAAACACACCTTCCCCGTTCTTCTCTGTGGCGGTGACACTGATCGTCTGTTGCCTGATATAGGGAATGACGATCAGTGACATCACACGTCCAGCCACGCCCCCCTACAGTCAGAAACACACACGTAACCCCTACAGCGCCCCCTAGTGGTTAACTCCTAAACTGCAATTGTCATTTTCACAGTAAACAATGCATTTTTATAGCACTTTTTGCTGTGAAAATGACAATGGTCCCAAAAATGTGTCAAAATTGTCCGAAGTGTCCGCCATAATGTCGCAGTCACTAAAAAAAAAAAAAATTATAAAAATGCCATAAAACTATCCCCTATTTTGTAAACTCTATAAATTCTGCGCAAACCAATCGATAAACGCTTATTGCAATTTTTTTTACCAAAAATAGGTAGAAGAATACGTATCGGCCTAAACTGAGGAAAAAATAAATGTTATATATTTTTTTGGGGGATATTTATTTATTATAGTAAAAAATATTGCATTTTTTTCAAAATTGTCGCTCTATTTTTGTTTATAGCGCAAAAAAAATAAAAACCGCAGAGGTGATCAAATATCACCAAAAGAAAGCTTGTAGGGGAAAAAAAGGACGCCAATTTTGTTTGGGAGCCACGTCGCACGACTGCGCAATTGTCAGTTAAAGCGACGCAGTGCCGAATCGCAAAAAGGGGCCAGGTCCTTAACCTGCATAATGGTCCGGGGGCTTAAGTGGTTAAAGCGACGCAGTGCCGAATCGCAAAAAAATGCTCTGGTCAGGAAGGGGGGTAAAATTATTAAAGTAAAGCAGCGGCGTATTCCAATGGCCTGGTCAGGAAGGGGGATAATCTTCTGGAGGTGAAGTGGTTAACCCCCCCCATTTTTATGTATTTTTTGTTTAGATATATAAAGGGGGCGGGGTCAGGCGCTGCTTTTAGCGCTTTTCTCAGACGCAGGACTAAATCAAGGGAAATGATTGGTGCTCAGAATGAAGCGCACGCTCTGTCGCTCCTTCACATCCAGCTGACCCACAAATAAGCCTCTGACTGGTCCACAGACATGACAAGAAGGGACATGAGAGCAGTACAGAGATCACACCCGCCATAGACAGAAGTGAAAGTCACCCACCCACAATAAACAGCTTTCCCTCACAGCACATGTAGAAGTGTCACTGTGACCGGAAATAGTCCACACCTCCCCCCCGGGGGGTCCCTACTTACCTACAGCGGCCGACACCGCCCCTAACAGGACGATCAGCAGACCCCTCATTCCCGAACACCTGACTGACTGATTCTGGCGGGCAAATCAGAGGAGCGGGGCTGTGTTTGAATTCGCCCGCTCTAGGGATCATGACATGGGATTTCACGGCTTCTGCCCAATGGCAAGCCAGGGATCCGCCCCCCCTCACTGCCTTCTGTCCTCAGGGTCAGACTCAGCATGTATTTCTATCAGATAGAGTGCATGTGTGTGATTTCTTGTCTGTATAGATGACAGCATGCTGATCTACAGAGATTGTGCCGAGTTACAGTATTGGGTGAGGAGTCCCCCGTATGGTCAGGGTGGGATGAGGTGTCCCCGTATGGTCAGGGTGGGATGAGGTGACCCCGTATGGTCAGGGTGGGGTGAGGTGTCACTGTATGGTCAGGGTGGGGTGAGGTGTCACTGTATGGTCAGGGTGGGGTGAGGTGTCCCTGTATGGTCAGGGTGGGATGAGGCGTCACTGTATGGTCAGGGTGGCATGAGGTGTCCCTGTATGGTCAGGGTGGGATGAGGCGTCACTGTATGGTCAGGGTGGGATGAGGTGTCCCTGTATGGTCAGGGTGGGATGAGGTGTCCCCGTATGGTCAGGGTGGGATGAGGTGTCCCCGTATGGTCAGGGTGGGATGAGGTGTCCCCGTATGGTCAGGGTGGGATGAGGTGTCCCCGTATGGTCAGGGTGGGATGAGGTGTCCCCGTATGGTCAGGGTGGGATGAGGTGTGCCTGTATGGTCAGGGTGGGATGAGGTGTCCCTGTATGGTCAGGGTGGGATGAGGTGTCCCCGTATGGTCAGGGTGGGGTGAGGTGTCCCCGTATGGTCAGGGTGGGGTGAGGCGTCCCCGTATGGTCAGGGTGGGATGAGGCGACCCCGTATGGTCAGGGTGGGATGAGGCGACCCCGTATGGTCAGGGTGGGATGAGGCGACCCTGTATGGTCAGGGTGGGGTGGGATGAGGTGTCCCCGTATGGTCAGGGTGGGGTGTCCCCGTATGGTCAGGGTGGGGTGTCCCCGTATGGTCAGGGTGGGATGAGGTGTCCCTGTATGGTCAGGGTGGGATGAGGTGTCCCCGTATGGTCAGGGTGGGATGAGGCGTCCCCGTATGGTCAGGGTGGGATGAGGCGTCCCCGTATGGTCAGGGTGGGATGAGGCGTCCCCGTATGGTCAGGGTGGGATGAGGTGACCCTGTATGGTCAGGGTGAGGTGTCCCTGTATGGTCAGGGTGGGATGAGGTGTCCCTGTATGGTCAGGGTGGGATGAGGTGTCCCCGTATGGTCAGGGTGGGATGAGGTGACCCCGTATGGTCAGGGTGGGATGCGGTGTCCCTGTATGGTCAGGGTGGGATGAGGTGACCCCGTATGGTCAGGGTGGGATGAGGTGACCCTCTATGGTCAGGGTGGGATGAGGTGTCCCTGTATGGTCAGGGTGGGATGAGGTGTCCCCGTATGGTCAGGGTGGGATGAGGTGTCCCCGTATGGTCAGGGTGGGATGAGGTGACCCCGTATGGTCAGGGTGGGATGAGGTGTCCCTGTATGGTCAGGGTGGGATGAGGTGTCCCCGTATGGTCAGGGTGGGATGAGGTGTCCCCGTACGGTCAGGGTGGGATGAGGTGTCCCCGTATGGTCAGGGTGGGATGAGGTGACCCTGTATGGTCAGGGTGGGCTGTAAGGTCCACACATCACACATGAGGAGTACAGAGATCACACCCGCCATATACAGAAGTGAAAGTCACCCCCCCCCCCACAATAAACAGCTTTCCCTCACAACCAGGGATGTCTGGTCACCCTACCCTAAAGAGCCGACCGCCCGCTCTAAAAAAAACGGCTGCAGGCATCACCCAGGTATAACCCCTGAAGCCGTGAACACAAATGTGCGTGTGGTTGGCGCTAAAGGGTTAAGATTCGGCCACTTCAACCTCTTCACGCCGACCATATGGGAAAAATGCGGCCCCACTTGACTGGGAATCTTCCATGGGGCTGCATGTTTCCATATCTCCCTTTGTGCTGTGCGTTCCCAGCACAGAGACTGGGGTTTTGCATGAGCCTGGGGCCCCCTACTAACGTTCGTGACCCCGGAACTCCAGAGTCTGGGTCACCTGATTGCTGTGGTAGCCTCTGATTGGCTATCGGTGATCAGCCACTGTGAAGCCCACCCCCGTGTCTTCTTTCTCTGTGAGTGGAGGAGAGAAATACTTAGGGCCACACTCACAGTGAGAGTACGCCGGCGTACTTTCAAATTTGCCACGTCGTATCTTTAGTTTGAATCCTCAAACCAAGATAAGATACGACGGCTTCTAAACGACAAGCGTACGCCTTCGGATCGTAGGTGCAATACTTCGGCGCCCGCTGGGTGGAGTTCGCGTTGTTTTCGCGTTGTTTTCCGCGTCGGGTATGCTAATTAGCTTTTTCCGTCGATCCACGAAGGTACGCGCGGCCGTTGCATTCTCTTACGTCGTCTCTAGTCGGCTTTTCCCGGCGTATAGTTAAAGCTGCTATTTCGTGGCGTATAGATAGACTTGCGATGTTAAAGTATGGCCGTCGTTACCGCGTCAAATTTTAATTTTTTTTTTTTTCGTCCGTGAATGGGGATGGACGTAACTCATGTCTACGTTCAAAAAATGACGTCGGTGCGACGTCATTTCGCGCAAAGCACGGCGGGAAATTTCGAAACGGAGCATGCGCATTTCAATCGGCGCGGGGACGCGCTTCATTTAAATGAATCACGCCCCCTACCCGCCCCAATTTGAAATACGCGCCGAGAAATGCACTACGCCGCCGTAACTTACGGCGCAAAATCTTCCTGGATTCGAAATTCCTCCAGGTAAGATACGGCGGCGTAGCGTATCTCTGATACGCTGCGCCAGGGCAATTCTTTGAGAGTCTGGCCCTTAGTCTCTTTCTCTCATTGCTGAAAAATAATAATCATAATGGATGACCTGTCCTTGGTCCTGCCGCCTCTTGGGATACTTGCATGATATTTCCCAGGAGGCTACAGAAGGCGGCACACAAAGGAAGTGGACTTTGAACGCCATTGGCAGCTGGTTGCCTGGACCTGGAAGATGCAGCATGCTGAAGAGGACCAGGATGGCGGCGTGAGACCAAGGCCTTGTCACCTAAACTGTGGGACACGCTGGATTTGCTCTGCAGGTAAGTATGCAATTTGAAAATAATCTGGTAATACAGGTAAGAGGTGAAAAAAAAGCTTTAAAGCGGAGTTCAACCCAAAAATTGAACTTCCTCTTTAAGGGAAGGTGGCCCCCTGACATGCCACATTTGGCATGTCATATTTTTTGGGGGGGGGGGGGGGGGGAGCGGAAACCCTCTTTTTAGATGGTTCCAACTCCCACTTCCTCTTGGGGCGATGGAAGGAAGTTCACCTCTCCCCCCTCCCTCTCGGCAATCATCTGGGACACATCACAGGTCCCAGATGATTGCTCAGCCAATAACGGTGCGCAGCACGGCTCGCGCATGTGCAGTGCGTGCCCGGCTGCGAAGCCAGGCGCCCACAGTGACAATGCCAGCGCCGCTGAGAGGAGGAGGAGACGAGCGGGGGCTTCCTTCTTCTGCATCACTGGACAGGTAAGAGTCTGATTATTAAAAGCCAGCAGCTGCAGTTTTTGTAGCTGCTGACCTTTTAATATATATATATATATATATTAGTGCTGTCAAGCGATTAAAATTTTTAATCGCGATTAATCGCATTAATGTCATAGTTAACTCACGATTAATCGCGCCATTAAGGAGGTTCACCCTTTAAAATTTTTTTTTTTTTTTTCTTATTTTTTTTTTTTTTTTTTATAATATTAAATTGTGTTTTTTTAATTTTTTTACATTTTGATCACTTTTATTGCTGTCACAAGGAATGTAAACATCCCTTGTGACAGCAATAGGTGGTGACAGAGGTACTCTTTATGGAGGGATCGGGGGTCTAAAAGACCTCCGAGCCCTCCTTTGCACTTCAAAGTATTCAGATCGCCGAAAACGGCGATTCTGAATACTGTGTACTTTTTTAAATCCGGCGCCATTGGCAGCCGAGAAACCCGGAAGTGACGTCATGACGTCGCTTCCGTGGTTTCAATGCGGAGACTGAATCAAAGCCGTTTACGGCTTAGTGTCAGTCTCCAACCTGGACACAGAAGGCGGCGGATCGAGGATCGGGTCTCCCGGTGGGACGGGAGGCCCGGTCAGAGCGGCGAAAGGCGGCGGGAGGGGGGGATGTCCCCTCCCGCTCCTCCGGCATAACAACCGAGCGGCTTTTAGCCGCATCGGTTGTTATGTTTGGATAGCCGATCGCCCGCTCTAAACAACGGTACCGGGATGATGCCTGCGGCTGCAGGCATCATCCCGGTATAACCCCCGAACGCTGCCTCGTTAATCGCGCGATAAAAAAATTTACGGCGTTAACGTGGGTTTGCGTTAACGCTGTTAATAGCGCGTTTAACTGACAGCACTAATATATATATATATATATATATATATATATAAATATTTAAATATTTTTTTTAGTAGGAACTCCAGACTGCAGTAAAAGTAGTGCATGGACTACTATACAAAACGACTAAACCATGTGATCCGTTGCAGGCAATTGCACTGATTTTGCGACCTGTGTTTGGGGTGTCATTAAAGCGGTTGTAAACCCGCATGAAAAAAAAAAAAAAATTTTTCCTCCTGTAAGGGAAAAGTCATAATGAGCACCGCATATTAGCTCATTATGAAATACTTACCTCGGAACGAGGTGCGTATCACTTACCTGGTTCACGCCGAGCGAGATTTCATCTTGCCTCGGCGTGTATTCCGGGTATCGCCGCTCCAGCACTGTGATTGGCTGGAGCGGCGATGACGTGCGCGCGGGAGATTTAAGACTCGGCAAGGTCCGGCGGCTGCCGGTCCTTTCGCCGTAGATCCCCCCCAGCGCATGCGCAGCGGCGCATTGCGAGGGGAATATCTCCTAAACCGTGCAGGTTTAGGAGATATTCTCCTTACCTACAGGTAAGCCTTGTTATAGGCTTACCTGTAGGTAAAAGTACAAAAAGTGGGTTTACAACCACTTTAAGTTAGCACTCTAGTCAATATTCCAATCGCACACGTTCACGTAGCTATACATCATCTCACCATTCAGCCACGTGCCCCCCGCTTGCCCCTGATGCCGACGCGCATGCCCAGCGGGCGTGATCACCGTCAGGCACCTGCGATTGCTTGTTACAGAGCGAGAACCGGGAGCTGTGTGTGTAAACACACAGCTCCCTGTCCTGTCAGGGGGAGAAATGCCTGATCGTCTGTTCATACAATGTATGAACAGCGATCTGTCATTTCCCCATGTCAGTCCCACCCCCCCTTCAGTTAGAACACACCCAGGGAACATAATTAACCCCTTCCTCGCCCCTGGTGTTAACCCCTTCCCTGCCAGTGGCATTTTTATAGCACTGATCGCTGTGGATAGGCACTACAAGTCCCAGCATTGCACCACAGGTTGCTCTGGATAGGCACTACAAGTCCCAGCATTGCACCACAGGTTGCTCTGGATAGGCACTACAAGTCCCAGCATTGCACCACAGGTTGCTCTGGATAGGCACTACAAGTCCCAGCATTGCACCACAGGTTGCTCTGGATATTTTGGCACTTCTCTCCTTCATGTAAAAAATGTTTTTGCTAGAAAATGAATCAGAACCCACCAAACATTATATATATTTTTTTAGCAGACATCCTAGGGAATAAAATGGCGGTCATTGCAACTTTTTTTCTCGCAAGGTATTTGCGCAATAATTTTTCAAACACCTTTTTTGGGGGAAAAAAACAGTTTCATGAATTAAAAAATAACAAAACAGTAAAGTAAGCCCAATTTTTTTGTATAATGTGAAAGATGATGTTACGCCGAGTAAATAGATACCTAACATGTCACGCTTTAAAATTGCGCACACTCATGGAATGGCGCCAAACTTCTGTACTTCAAAATCACCATAGGCGACGCTTTAATTTTTTTTACAGGTTACTATTTTCGAGTTACAGAGGAGGTCTTGTGCTAGAATTGTTGCACACGCTGTAACGCACGCGACGATACCTCATATGTGGGGTTTGAACGGCGTTTACATATGTGGGCAGGACTTGCATGCGTGTTCGCTTCTGCGTGCGAGCTACCGGGGATAGTGGCGCTTTAAAAAAAAAACATTTTTCATTTTTTTTTTTTTTACTTAAAGGGGTGGTTCCCCCTAAAACAAATTTCTAACAATACATTCGGACGACTGCTTACACTGCGGGTAGGCTGGCTTTTTTTTTTTTTCGTACATACCTCGATCATATCGCATATCGCCGTTTCATCCCTCGGCTTCCGGGTATGAGTCTTGCTGGACCTAGTTGATTGACGTTCCTCCGACCGGCGCATACTGCGCGTCACGACTTTCCGACAGAAGCCGAACGTCATTGCGCAGGCGCCGTATAGAGTCGGCTCTATACGGCGCCTGCGCAGCAACGTTCGGCTTCTTTCGGAAAGTCGCAACGTCAAGTATGCGTCGGTCGGAGGAACGTCAATCAACTAGGAACGCCCACCGCCACAAAACTCATACCCGGAAGTCGAGGGATGAAACGGCGATATCGAGGTATGTACGAAAAAAAAAAAAAGCCAGCCTACCCGCAGTGTAAGCAGTCTTCCAAATGTATAGTTAGACATTTGTTTTAAGGGGGAACCACCGCTTTAATTTCTTTATTTTTACACTTTTATTTTTTATTTTTATTTTTTTTGATCACTTTTATTCCTATTCCAAGGAATGTAAACATCCCATGTAATAGGAATCAGTGTGCCAGGTCCTCTTTATGGGTCAATAAGACCCCACATCTCTCCTCCAGGCTTACAAGCATGAAATCGGTGAAAAAACATTCACCGATCTCACACCGCCAGCCGCGATTGCGGCTTTGTTTACTTCCGGGTACCGGGCGTGACGTCATAACGTCGCGCCCGGACCTCCGACGGTCATAGAGATGACTGGTGACCATCTGGTCACCAGTCACCTCTATGCTTCCCCAGCCAGCGGCTGAAGACGGTGATATCTGAATGATGCCTCCAGCTGCCCCCATCATTCAGATATCACCGCACAAACAGAGGACATATTTTCTCGTACTGCGATGGGCAAGTGGTTACCCAATACCACACTATTGCATCTTTATTTATTCACCACATTAGTGCATCATTAATTTATACTTTGTATATTAGTAGGCGCCAACACCTACTATTCCCTTCTTTTCATTTCTTATCCCACTCCGGTGGGGTACACATGTAGGGGCAGCCACTTTAGGTATACTTTAGGTATACATCTCTTTTCCTTTTTATTTATTTCTTATCGGAACCTCTAGCAGCACACACCTACATCACCTCTCCTGCAGCACATTTTAAAGTTATTTCCGTAGCGCGGATTCATTTTTACTCTTTCAGAGGTGATCAAATACCACCAAAAGAAAGCTCTATTTGTGGGGGGAAAAGGGACGCCAATTTTGTTTGGGAGCCACGTCGCACGACGGCGCAATTGTCAGTTAAAGCGACGCAGTGCCGAATCGCAAAAGTGGCTTGGTCATTGGGCAGCCAATTTTTCCGGGGCTGAAGTGGTTAAGTACATTAGGGGAATTTTAAATGGTAGACACCACAAACCTTTTACTTAAATAATTATAATAATAAAAATTCAGTTCACACAAATCATTTTCTAAATAAATATTTTTATTGTTTAAAAAAATATAAAATTGAAAACACACGGTAAAATAAAACATATGACTCAAAATATTGACAGAATTTTTGCAACTTTTTTTTATGAAAGAAAGTGCTGGAAAAATATGAAATCAACGGCATCATCCCTTTATTCTGCAGGTCCAGCACTGTTATTACTGTTACCAATGACACCAATGCTGGGGATTATTACTGTTACCAATGATACCACTGCTGGGGGTTATTACTGCTGCCAATGACACCACTGCTGGGGGTTATTACTGCTGCCAATGACACCACTGCTGGGGGTTATTACTGCTGCCAATGACACCACTGCTGGGGGTTATTACTGCTGCCAATGACACAACTGCCAAGGTTTATTACTGCTGCCAATGACACCAATGCTGGGCATTATTACTGTTGCCAATGATACCACTGCTGGGGGTAATTACTACTGACAATGACATCACTGCTGGGGGTAATTACTACTGACAATGACATCACTGCTGGGGGTTATTACTGCTGCCAATGATACAACTGCCGAGGGTTATTATTGCTGGCAATGACACCAATGCTGGGCATTATTACTGTTGCCAATGATACCACTGCTGGGGGTAATTACTACTGACAATGACATCACTGCTGGGGGTAATTACTACTGACAATGACATCACTGCTGGGGGTTATTACTGCTGCCAATGATACAACTGCCGAGGGTTATTATTGCTGCCAATGACACCAATGCTGGGGATTATTACTGTTACCAATGATACCACTGCTAGGGGTTATTACTACTGACAATGACACCACTGCTGGGGGTTATTACTGCTGCCAATGACGCCACTGCTGGGGGTTATTACTGCTGCCAATGACACAACTGCCAAGGTTTATTACTGCTGCCAATGACACCAATGCTGGGGGTAATTACTACTGACAATGACATCACTGCTGGGGGTTATTACTGATGCCAATGACACTACTAGGGGGTTATTACTGCAAAGAATCCTGGGGGTACTATTACTACCAATTATCCAATTCTGGGACCCTCTTTGCTCCCACACAACAAGGCATACACCATAAAGAGCCACCCACTTTATTGGACATGCCTCCAGGTGTTTTTTCTTTATACTTCCAGGTGTGTCCCTCCTATCTATACACACATATCTTATATACCTAAATCTACATACAGTAACAGCATAAACAGCAATAACAATACACCGAAGAAGAGGTATGGACAGGTCCTGGGTTTGCCATGTTTCATTTAAAATGCCCTTTTGGAATTTTCCATGGGGAATACCCACCATAAACCTCTTTAAAGTACAAAGTGGTTGCCATATACAGTGGGCCAGCCATCGTCTTTCATAGCACAGCCATATAATTATTCTACCAGTGCATCAGTTTCACAGCATAATACATTTCATTTCAACAGCAACACACAAGAGCCCTATTAGTCCCCATTCACACTTGAGCACAGTGTCTGTAAATGTTTTTATTGTTTGCATGGCTTTTCCATGTTTTAAAGTGCAAAGTGCCATACAGGAGCTTCTTTGGGTCAGATTGTGCGTTTTTGGACCCATAGACATATTTATAGGGGGAAAACGCACGCAAATTGTGTTTTTTTTTTTCCTGCACAATACTAATAAAGTCAATGAGGCCAAAAACACCTCATTCTGCTTCAAAAGGAGCTCCTGTACCTTATCGAGCTTCAGGCGTCTTAATGCTCAAATGTGAACAGGGACAATTTAAAGGCATGGGGGTTTGGTTGAGTGTTTTGGAGCTCTGAACTTCGAGGTACGAAACGCTCAGGTGCAAATGGGGGCACCATAATAGATTCTGGTCTGACGCTGCATCTGTCCCCTGCCGGTGTATTGTCACAGTTTGCTGCCTATCCTAGAATGCTCCGGAAGTCACGTGGCGGCCAACTGCGCATGAGCGATGCGTTCCAAACGCAAATGCGATGCGTTCCAATGGATTCACGACAGTGCACACCAGTGAAACCTCGGTCGGCATCCAGGCTCTTTCCTTAACATCCCCGTGGATTGGAGGATGTTAAAAAAAGAGCCAGGAGGCCGAGCGAGCGGAGCGAGCCGTCCGAGCGAATCGAGGACCTGAGGCCGACTGCCCACTTTCCTCTAAATCCACGTCGCCGTGAATGCCGGGTTCGCTGGTGTGTACTGTCGAAAATCCATTGGAACGCATCGCACTTGCGTTTGGAACGCATAGCGCATGCGCAGTTGGCCGCCACGTGACTTCCGCAGCATTCTAGGATATGCAGCAAACTGTGACACTACACCGGCTCTAACACTGAGAACCGAACGATCAAACACCGCAGATCGCTCGGTTCTCAGAGCTCCGTGAACAGAGAGCCGGTGACTGTTAGTCACCGGCTCTCTGCTCTTCCCCCTCCTCGCTCACTAGAGCCCTGGGCTGTGGAGGGGCGGAAGAGGCCAGCTCAGGCTTTCAGAGAGGCTGAGCCAGGTGCTGGTCCAGGCATGTGGGTGGACCATATGGTCACGATCTTTCCCGAGCCTGGACTGGCTCTGTGACATCAGCAGACAGTGGACTTCAGCTCGTTGTCTGCTGAAAACGGGTCACAGGAGTGCAGAACGGACTGCACTCCTGTTATCCATAGGAGAAATACAGCCATGTAAGCTTTGGCTGTAGTTCTCTTTTAAATGATATCTGATGCCAAAGACAAGCCGTACCAGTCCTTTATTGTGGTGGCTGCATTTGTTTCCTGTTTTCAGGCCAAGAACATTTTCAGCAAGTACAGATAATGGCCACAGATCCTGCCAGAAATTCTGTGTACTTGCCACTAACTGTGAGCGGAACTGGGAACAAAAAATAATATATTTTTTCTGTAAACTAATTTCTACATTCCCAATGAAAATGAGATGAACAAAGGCAGGCATGTTTGAAGTCTAGTCTGTATGACAACTGTGGTACCCTCCGTAGATACAGTGGAGGAGTAAGTGTAGCCCCACAGGGACAAGAAGTATGTTGCTGGCATGAATAAGAGGTAAAAAATATAGGGGAAAGAAGCTTTAAAAGAGAAAACCAATGCAGTTACTACTTTTAAGGACTGGTGAGCTGCAATATATTATATTATTGTTTTTTGGGGTTTTCATAGACTTTAAGAAATAGTGTTTAATCGATTGATTTGCAAAAAATAAATAAAATGAAAACTGTAAACTAAAACTATATTGGTCTGAGACTAGAGCTGCACGATTCTGGGCAAAATGAGAATCGCGATTTTCTTTGCTTTGAATAAAGATCACAATTCTCTTTCGATTATCATCTTTCACATTATACAAAAAAAAATTATATATAAAATGTTTTGGGGTTCTAAGTCATTTTCTAGCAAAAAATAATGGGCCAGATCCACATAGGAATAGATCGGCGCAGCGTATCAGAGATACGCTACGCCGCCGTACCTTACCTGGCGTAATTTCGAATCCTTAAAGATTTCGCGCCGTAAGTTACGGCGGCGTAGTCTATCTTTGGCGGCGGAATTTAAATCGCGATTAAGGGGCGTGTTTCATTTAAATGAAGCGCGTCCCCGTGCCGAATGAACTGCGCATGCTCCGTTTCTAAATTTCCCGCCGTGCATTGCGCTAAATGACGTCGCAACGACGTCATTTTTTTTAACTTAGACGTGAATTACGTCCATCCCGATTCACGGACGACTTACGCAAAAATTTCTAATTTCGACGCGGGAACGACGGCCATACTTAACATGGCAAGTCTAACTATACGCCGCAAAATACCAGCTTTAACTATATGCGGGAAAAAGCCAACTAGAGACGCCGTAAAAAAATGCCCTGGCCGCTCGTACGTTCGTGGATCGACGGAAATAGCTAATTTGCATACCCGACGCGGAAAACGACGTGAACGCCACCCAGCGGACGCCGAAGTATTGCATCTTAGATCCGAAAGGCGTACGAGGACGTATACCTGTCGGATCAAACCCAGATGCCGTCGTATCTTGGTTTGAGGATTCAAACCAAAGATACGACGCGGGTAATTTGAAAGTACGCCGGCGTATCAGTAGATACGCCGGCGTACTCTGTCTGTGGATCTGCCCCATGGATTTTAACTTGTAAGCAACAAGTGTCAGAAAAAAAATTTGTCTTTAGGTGGTTAAACTGACCTCATTTACAGACTGTAGTTCATTCCTTCAATCTAAAAGAAAGTATTACAATGTTTCTCTTTATCTCTACCTGATGTTGTGATAAACTTGGCAGACTGCCTGTTTTTTATTTTTTACAGCTGTCAGCAGAGAACTCTCTGCACTGAATCTGGATTACGAGGGGGGGAGGGGGGCATGGTTAGAATTGCAATCTCAATTCTTTAATGACTAATCGCGCAGCTCTATCTGAGACCTAGCAACGTTAAATAAAATAAATAACACTGACCCAAAACTATCGGGCTGAACCCTGGAACAAGCAAATATTTTCTAAATCCATTCATCATGTGTGTTCTTCCTTAAGGCCGGGTTCACACCTTCATGCGTTTCCCCGCATTCAATTCGCATAGCAGGAGAATGTGACTGGCTCTCTATTGAGCCGGTTCACTCATCTCCGCACCGGCTCGGTGCAGTGTGCCGGAAAAACACGTGCTTTTTTTGGTGCGTTTCAGGTTCTATTTCAGCCCAAAATTCGGTCCGAAATCGGACCTGAACCGGTGAACCAGCACGCACCGGACCCCTGCTGAGAGCCGCATGCGGAGACGGTGTGAACCCGGCCTGAATCTTTGTGTGCTTTGTGTATTTCTTCCAGATCTGTGCAGTAATTCAGTGCTCTGTGCAGGAGCTTCCTATAATAATGACCAGTCACCCCTACTCTCCACTATTGCAATATGACTGGTCTTGTTTCCGCCCCCTCCTGTCATTTTCTGCAGGAGGCCTATAGTGGGTGGGGCCTGTTGAACTCCTCCCACAGCTCTGCTCTCTGCTCAGTGTTGAGGTCACTACTACTTCTATGAGGTCATATCTGGGTTTGGCGCACACAAAGTAGGGAATATATTTGAATGAAAACGTTTTTGTGTCCCCGGATTTCAGCAATTTTGTAAACAAGTGACTGAAAGCCTCTTCCTTAGCCTATTAGATTGGCAGCTCGCCGTACTTTTGACATTGACTTCCATTTGGCAATAAAGCCTTCTCAGAGTCAGAACTGCTTGTAGAGGACGTGTTGTCTTGTAAATGAGGATCCTGGAAAGAAAAAAAAGGAAACATTTAAAGAAAACCAATCAGGATTGGGCTTATACAAAAATCGTACATACCGTGTTCCCCTGAAAATAAGACCTACCCCGAAAATAAGACCTAGTTTTAAATGCTTGTAAAATCCTATAATCCACTCTATTACAGTATTATATAATGTACAATGTGTGTGTTTCTGTAATATAATTGCGGAGAAGAGAGCTCTGGTGGGTCACAGAAGTGCAGATCGGCGATATAACGAAGGTATTTGGCACAGAACCACACCAATTGTACATTGTATAATACTGTAATAAAGTGGATTATAGGATTTTACAAGCATTATAACTCAGTTAACACTGGGGATTCCTGACAGGCAGGGAGAGGGGGAGAGAAGACATCACATTACATGGTAAGACCTACCCCGAAAATAAGACCTAAACCCAAAAATAAGACCTAGTTTAAAATGCTTGTCAAATCCTATAATCCACTCTATTACAGTAGTATATAATGTACAATGTGTGTGTTTCTGTAATATAATTGCGGGGAAGAGAGCTCTGGCGGGTCACAGAAGCGCAGATCTGCGCTATTATGAAGGTATTTGGCACAATTATATTACAGAAATACACACATTGTACATTATATAATACTGTAATAGAGTGGATTATAGGATTTTACAAGCATTATAACTCAGTTCACACTGTGGATTCCTGACAGGGAGGGAGAGGGGGAGAGAAGACATCACATTACATGGTAAGACCTACACCGAAAATAAGACCTACCCTGAAAATAAGACCTAAACCCGAAAATAAGACCTAGTTTTAAATGCTTGTAAAATCCTATAATCCACTCTATTACAGTAGTATATAATGTACAATATGTGTGTTTCTGTAATATAATTGCGGGGAAGAGAGCTTTGGTGGGTCACAGAAGTGCAGATTGGCGATATAACGAAGGTATTTGGCACAATTATATTACAGAACCACACCCATTGTACATGATATAATACTGTAATAGAGTGGATTATAGGAGTTTACAAGCATTATAACTCAGTTCACACTGTGGATTCCTGACAGGGAGGGAGAGGGGGAGAGAAGACATCACATTACATGGTAAGACCTACCCCGAAAATAAGACCTACCCCAAAAATAAGACCTAAACCCAAAAATAAGACCTAGTTTTAAATGCTTGTAAAATCCTATAATCCACTCTATTACAGTAGTATATAATGTACAATGTGTGTGTTTCTGTAATATAATTGTGGGGAAGAGAGCTCTGGCGGGTCACAGAAGCGCAGATCGGCGCTATAACGAAGGTATTTGGCACAATTATATTACAGAAACACAAACATCGTACATTATATAATACTGTAATAAAGTGGATTATAGGATTTTACAAGCATTATAACTCGGTTCACACTGGGGATTCCTGGCAGGGAGGGGGAGAGAAGACGGCACATTACATGGTAAGACCTACACCAAAAATAAGACCTACCCTGAAAATAAGCCCTACTGTGTCTTATGTTGCCAAAATTAATTTAGGACCTGGGGCTTATTTTTGGGGAAATAAGAAAGAACTGGTGGAGAGACACCACTTTGAGCTACTTGTCGGTATAGATCAATAAAGCATTATTCATGAAACAAATAACCAATAAACAAACACGTATGAAAAAACGCTGTATATCCCCTATGTGCCCCCCCCCCCCCCTACTCTATAAAATAGAACATATTTCTTGTACGGGTGTCACAGGTGCAATGAAGTCAAGGAAAACCTCCCCAATGGAGTCACAGACTGGGAATAAAAACCTAATAGAATTTTAAACTCTTCTTCACTTTATCCAAAACTATAAAACATTGGTTGAAGTGACCCTGTCCTGTCTGGATGGTCTGTGGAGCATGGGAACATGGTTGGACAAAGATATAATGGGGCTATGGGAATGGGGGGGCTCTTCATTTTGTCACAATTACACTATATTACCAAAAGTATTGGGAAGCCTGCCTTTACACGCACATGAACTTTAATGGCATCCCAGTCTCAGGCTGGGTTCACACTACTACACTACTTTCATCCTACTTTGCTCTGCTACATTGGTCCTACATTGGTCCTACATCCATCCTACTTTCATGAACAGGATACTACTTTGGTCCGA
Source organism: Rana temporaria (assembly GCF_905171775.1). Classification (NCBI taxonomy): domain Eukaryota; kingdom Metazoa; phylum Chordata; class Amphibia; order Anura; family Ranidae; genus Rana; species Rana temporaria. The sequence continues at coordinate 519,628,749 of NC_053490.1, forward strand.
CTTCAATGATATTCAATGGGCCTGAAGTAGGATCAATGTAGGACCAAAAGTAGTACAGGGAGCATTTTCAAAGTCGGACCGACTTGTGTAGGACGCTACAAGACGCTCTCATAGGGAAACATTGAACACAGAGCAAAGTAGGATGAAAGTAGTGTAGTAGTGTGAACCCAGCCTGAGTCCGGAGGGTTCAATATTGAGTTGGCCCCGCCCTTTCCAGCTATAACAGCTTCAACTCTTCTGGGCAAACATATGAAATAAAAAAACCCAATATAAGAATTCTGAATACTCACCAAATAGTTTTTTCCCATGAATGCATGCTTGTGACACTTTTTTCTCCAAACACATATAAGTGATAAAACGAGGAAAACAATAGTGACAATGATGACAATGATACCGGGCTTAGGATCCCCAACAGAATCTTCAGTTGCTGTTGAATAAAAGAATGCTATTAGTAACAAGATTAAAAAAATGACATAGATCAATGACTGAAAGTCAATGTACTCTTTTTTTAAAGGCTTTTTTTAAAGGATAATTAAACCCTAGAACAAAAAATCTAATATATCACAATACCGGTCCTTATGCCGCGTACAGACGGTCGTTCTTTGTGATGTAAAAAAACGACGTTTTAAAAAACGTCATTTAAAATGATCGTGTGTGGGCAAAACGTTGTTTTATGTCTTCAAAAAAACGACAAAAAAAAAATTCGAACATGCTTGAATTTTTTGTCGTTCTTCAAAACGTCGTTTTTTGTGTCATAAAAAATCACCGTGTGTAGCTAAAACGACGTTTAAAACAACGTTTTTGAACCCGCGCATGCTCAGAAGCAAGTTAGGACGCGAGTTTGAATGGAACAGAGTGCCGTCGTACGTACTGAACGTAACCGCGCTTTGCTAGAGCTTTTGGAAAAAACGATGGTGTGTATGCTACGTCGTTTTTGAAAATGAAGTTTGAAAAACTTTGTTTTGTTTCATGATTTAAAACGTCGTTTTATTTCATCACAAAAAACGACTGTCTGTACGTGGCATTAGATGTGGTGGCTGCATTATTTATTTTTTATTTTTTTCAAGTGAAGAAGATTTTCAGCACAATACCTGCTGATCCTGCCAGAAATGCTGGGCCAGATTCATGAAAAATTGCGGCAGCGTAACGTATCCCCTTTACGTTACTCCGCCGCAAGTTTTCATCGTAAGTGGTAACGTAAATCTGTCCGGCACAAGCCCGCCTAATTCAAATGGGGCGTGTGTCATTTAAATTAGGCGCGCTCCCGCGCCGAACGTTCTACGCATGCTCCGTGTGAAAATTTCCCGCCGTGCTTTTTTTTTTTGAACGGCGATGTGCGTTACGTCGTTTCGTATTCCCGGACGTCTTAGGAAAAAAAAAAAAATGTGAAATTCGACGGGAACGACGACCATACTTTAACATGGCTGGTCTAAATGTAAGCCATGAAAAAGCAGGCTTATGTTTGCGACGGGAAAAACCGACTAGCGACGACGTAATAGAATGCGACGAACGCGCGTACCTTTGTGGATTGCCGTAAACAGCTAATTAGCATACCCGACGCGGAAAACGACGCAATCTCCACCCAGCGGCGGCCGAAGTATTGCATCCTAAGATCCGAAGGCGTACGAAGCCGTACGCCTGTCGGATCTTAGCCAAATGCCGTCGTATCTTGGTTTGTGAATTATAAATTAAGATACGACGCGGCAAATTTGAAAGTATGCCGGAGTATCAGCAGATACTCCGGCGTACTTATTCTGTGAATCTGGCCCGCTGTGTCTATACACTTTGCTGCAATGTAAAGTAGTGAGTGTACAGCTTGTATAACAGTGTAAATTTGCTGTCCCCTCAAAATAACTCAACACACAGCCATTCATTTCTAAACTGGCAACAAAAGTGGGTACACCCCTAAGTGAAAATGTCCAAATTGGGCCCAATTAGCCATTTTTCCTTTCCGGCGCCCTGTGACTCATTAGTGTTACAAGGTCTCAGGTGTGTTAAATTTGGTGTTATCACTCTCACTCTCTCATACTGGTCACTGGAAGTTCAACATGGCACCTCATGGCAAAAAACTCTCTGAGGATCTGAAAAAAAGAATTGTTGCTCTACATAAAGATGGCCTAGGAGAAGAAGATTGCCAAGACCCTGAAACTGAGCTGCAGCACTGTGGCCAAGACCATACCGCGGTATAACAGGACAAAGAAGTTGAGTGCACGTGCTCAGCGTCATATCTAGAGGTTGTCTTTGGGAAATAGACGTATGAGTGCTGCCAGCATTGCTGCAGAGGTTGAAGGGGTGGGGGGTCAGCCTGTCAGTGCTCAGACCATACGCCACACACTGCATCAAATTGGTCTGCATGGCTGTAATCCCAGAAGGAAGACTCTTTTAAAGATGATGCACAAGAAAGCTGCAAACAGTTTGCTGAAGACAAGCAGACTAAGGACATGGATTACTGGAACCATGTCCTGTGGTCTGATGAAACCAAGATAAACTTATTTGGTGTCAGATGGTGTCAGGCGTGTGTGGCGGCAACCAGGTGAGGAGAACAAAGACAAGTGTGTCTTGCCTACAGTCAAGCATGGTGGTGGGAGTGTCATGGTCTGGGGCTGCATGAGTGCTGCCGGCACTGGGGAGCTACAGATCATTGAGGGACCCATGAATGCCAACATGTACTGTGACATACTGAAGCAGAGCATGATCCCCTCCCTTCAGAGACTGGGCTGAAGAAGCTGAGGGTAAAGATGATGGACTGGCCAAGCATGTCTCCAGAACTAAACCCTATTGAGCATCTGTGGGGGGGCACAGATAGCTATAAAAGCCTAAAGGCAGTTGTAATATATCAGCACTCTATCCAAAACTGGAAAAAAAAGTGATATTAACCTCCCTGGCGGTATGATTCTGTCTGGAATTACGTACCAAAAGCGGTACAATTATTTTGCAAGGAAATTTGGCATTTTATACTGTAGGTCTGTAATTTTTAGAAATAACTCACTTAAATCTGACCAAGCAAGAGTCTTGTAGGCATCCCGGGTATGATTTTTTTTTTTAAAACAAAATTATAATATAATAAATAATTATAACAAATAATAATATAATTATAATAAAAATTATTCAATAATGTAATCAACTCAAAATCACTGAAAGTTGCAGAATTGTCGCTGTCATTATTTAATTTTTTTTATGACGAATTTCTCCGCAAATCGCTATCGCACATTTCTGCAAGTGATTATAATTTATTATCGCTGTTTTCTAGCTGATCTAAAACCATTTTTGACATAAAGGGACACTTTTGGACAATCTACAGTTTTTAGGCAGAAATGACATTTTTTATTATATAAAAGTACATGCAGGGCACTGGGCAGACCACTAGGGACAAGGGGGTGTGTATTTTTTACATACAGTATACTGTAATCTTATAGATTACAGTACTGTATGTAAAGTGTTTGTTTACTTTTTTGAATTTGGCGCCGTTCTCCGGCCCCGTGCGTCGTAACGTCGCAGGGAACGGAGATCGGCGTCACACGGGGACTGTGAATCGAGCGAGGAGGACCCGCTCGCTCACACAGCGGGTGGCATCGCTGGATCCAGGGACAAGGTAAGTAAACCAAGCCTGTGGATCCAGCGAAAGGTAAGCCCGTCCAGCCCGAGCGTGACTCGGGTTTACCGATCCTAACATGAAAAACCAACCCCGAGTCACGCTCGGGTTTACCGTCAGGGGGGTTAAAGGCTCACGTTTTTTAAACATGTCATACGTAACTTTTCTGTTCAGTGGACTTTCACAGAGCAGCTCTAATCCTCTTCTTCTTGGGTCCCCTGTTGGCGCTCCTGGCACTTCCATCCTGCCATGTACCCCCACAGCAAGAAGCTTGCTATGGGGGCACCCGAGCAGACTCGCTCCTGAGTATTCACACACAGAGCCATGGCTTGGCCCCCTCTCTCCTCCTTCTCTCACTGGCTGTGATTGACAGCAGCAGGAGCCAATGAGGAGGTAGAGCCCCCGGAGAGCCAAGGCTCTTTTGCACATTGTTGGATCGCAAAGGAGCTCAAGTAAGTATTGGGGGGGGGGGGAGCTGCTGAACACAGAAGTTTTTTTTTCTTTACCTTCATGAATAGAATGCATGAAGGTAAAAAACCTTGATACTTTACAACCACTTTAATTCTCATAAATAATAATGGAAGTAAGGGGAATCCCTACCACAATGGGTACACAGGTAGCAATAAAAGCACATTTTACAGTAGAGTACAGAAGGGTTAGAACCCCCAACAGAATGAATGGTATTGCCATCACCTTTTGCCTCTGGTTACGTTTTTTTTTTTTTTTTTTCCTTCCTCTGTACCATCTGTGGATTTAGAGTTCTGATAATGCAGCAAATAAAAAAAATGGGTTTTTTGTTTTTTTATTTTTTTTAATTCAATGTGCACAAATGGTAGTTCAACCTATGGAATGCGTAAGTGAACTTAAAGTGGAGGTTCACCCTAAAAACAAGTATATACCATTCAATCCAGCATACTGCCGACATGTACAGTATGCCGTTTTTTTTATTTCTTTTCGGTTTACATACCGTAGTATAGGTATTTCCCCCCCGGCTTCCGGGTAGTGAATCCCGCGGGAGTGGGCGTTCCTATTCAGAGACTAAGTGATTGACGTATGACAAAAGCTTCACCCCCGGCGCATAATGCACGTCACCAGTTTCCGAAAGAAGCCAAACGTCGAGTCGGCTCTATACGGCGCCTGCGCACCGACGTTCGGCTTTTTTCGGAAACTGGTGACGCACCTTTTGCGCCGGGGGTGAGCCTTTTGTCATACGTCAATCACTTAGTCTCTGAATAGGAACGCCCACTCCCGCGGGATTCACTACCCGGAAGCAGGGGGGGAAAATACCTATACTACGGTATGTAAACCGAAAAAAAAAAAAACGGCATACTGTACATGTCGGCAGTATGCTGGATTGAATGGTATATACTTGTTTTTAGGGTGAACCTCCGCTTTAACAGTGTTTTGTTTTTGGAGCGCAATTCAAGGGGAACAAAACGATAACACTATGCGGGTAGGTAGGTAAATTGATAAAGTGCAACAGTCGGTGTGACAACTTACTTGTATCCTTTAGAAATCCGGAGAGATATTTGTCGGAGGGGAGTGCCGGATGGCTCACCACACAGACCACCTTTTCTTCCATTCCCCGAGGGACTCTGAGAGTGAAGTTACTTATGGTGGTCACTGCTCCATTTGGGTAGTCAATGGTGTACACCTGAGGCGTTGATGCCAAACTACCCGTAGCGTTCCATGAGATCTCCGGGGCTGGCTTGCCGGTGGCTGAACAGGTGACAACATGCATCTTCTCTGAGCTGTCCGGAGATTTGGCCGGATGTATTTCCAGAATAGGGTCCGATATATTTCTTTCTAGATATAAAAGAAAACCAAACAACCCATTAGATCAGTGATTCTCAACTCCAGTCCTCAAGGCACACCAACAGATCATGTTTTCAGGCTTTCCATTATTTTGCACAGGTGATTTTATCAGTTTCACTGCCTTAGTAATTACCACAGCAGTTTCATCTGAGGGAAATCCTGAAAACATGACCTGTTGGTGCGCCCTGAGGACTGGAGTTGAGAAACACTGCATTAGATGACCATTACAGGAGAAAAACACTGGGGGGGTAATAATGAAGCTACTACACTTCTGGCTGTACGGCCCCTTTAACATGGACTGTTCTGAATTCAGCAAAGCTTTGAAACAGTTTTGGAAGAACATCCAACACACGTGTGCCAGATCCAGGTATTTCTTACTTTTGGGACTTAACGAATCTGTGCGAGCCTATGGCGTGCAAAACACACCCAAAAAAAACTTCCACCCGGTGCATAAAAAATGTGCACACACATAAAGAGGTGCGACAAAAAAGTGCAAACGGGTGCTTACGTCAATTGGTCCTCCGTAAGAAGGACCCAACCCTGATCCCCCGGGGCGTTAGGCTCCTGACGGGAACTGAGGTACTCACATGATCTGTGCAACCGAAGCCGACACAGACCCCATTCCTTAGAGGGTCTGCCGAAACAGAACCCTCCCAGTACTAGGTGGGGCTCCCCCGAAGGGAGACCCCATGAGAGCAGGCGAACTATGCCAGAAGGTCCACCCACTCCCAAGACATTCAGGGCTGGCCCGAGGACCCGCACCCTACTAATCAAACGTGAACACCAAACAAAAAAATACATAAAAGTGACAAACAAAGGGGAAACAAAAACTTAACGAATCTGTTGCTATGGTTGCAAAAGATTTAAAAAGCATCACCGCACATCACACGTAAGAAAACTGGAGGTAATTAAAACCAAGTCTAGGTTGTCATACAGAGATACACCAGTGCTCATAATGGGGTATTTTATGCCGGGAAGCTGTCATGGATGTGGGCTCCTGGTTGCTAGGAAGCCATGGCTCACTGGCTTCCTAGAAACCAACAATCCCCAGCCTGATTCAGCTGATGAGATTATCCAGCTCACAGCTGAATGTAAACACATGGGCAGGGGATACTTGCTGGCATAATTACCCAAATTTAGAAATGCCCATATTTAAGAAATCACAGGAATCTTCCAGATGGTTGCTGAATGGTTGCTACGACGCAGCTGGCTTCTTAACAAGCAATGACAAGTGTGTCCTCAGTTCTAATGGCCATAATAAATGAATATTCTAGCCAATAGAATGCATCAAAGTGATTTTAAAGTAAGTGTCCTCAGTTCCACACCATGCCACTGATACATTTATGTACCTGTCTCCAACAGGTACATGAATTTGTTGCGGGTACCGTCATTTGTTGCGTGGAGGCACAACATTATTCTAAAAAGTGTGGTAGTACTTTTTGAGTATGGTATTTTGGTTAGAGTAAGGGAGGTTAATATACCCCTGTCAGTATTTTGGATAGAGTAAGGGAGGTTAATACCCCTGTCAGTTTTATTTTATTTTTTTGCCCACATGCTTCGTACACACGACCGTTTTTCTCGGCAGGAAAACTGCCATGAGAGCTTTTGGCCGGGAATGCTCCATCGCAGTTTTCCCAACAGGAAAACCGCCGGGAATCCCGGCAGGAAAAATGAGAACATGGTTTATTTTTTCCCGGCGGTTTTTAACCCGACAGTTTTCCTATGGGAAACACTGCAATGGAGCATACACACAGCCGGGATTCCCGACCAAAGCTCTCATGGCAGTTTTCCTGTCGGGAAACCCGGTCGTGTGTAGGGAGGGGGGGAAAAGTTACTGAGCAGGTTCTCAGTTTTCCTGGCGGACTTTTTACCGCCGGGAAAACTGATTGTGTGTACAAGGCATTACATTGGTAGCCAAAAGGAAGAATGCTCCTTACATTGGTGGTTAGTGGAAAGAATGTCCCTTACATTGTGTCAGGGTCGGCAGCAAGAGAGACAGGAGCAAGATATTGGCTGGTGAAGGCACAATATTCTGCCAACCAGGAAGTGCAGGGACATGGCCTAAGTCAGGAAGTTCATGGGAGGAGCAAAGGGTTCAAGGTTCAAGGCAAACAAGATCATTCAAGGGAACTATCCAAGGAACTGTCCAATGAGCTGTCCAGCATTCCAGGTGAGCAGAGTCACCACCAGACACACCAGAGGTCCTAGGTTCAAGCCCAGGTCCAAACACATTGGTGATCAGTGAGAAGAATGTTCCTTACATTGGTGATCAGTGGGAAGAATTCTCCTTACATTGAGGGTGAGTGAAAAGAATGCTCCTTACATTGGTGATCAGTGGGAATAATGCTCTTTAAATTGGTGGTTAGTGGGAAGAATGCTCCTTGTGTTGGAGGTCAGTGAGAAGAATGTTCCTTACATTGGTGATCAGTAAGCAGAATGCTCTTTGCATTGATGGCTAGTGAGAAGAATACAGTTTACATTGGTCATCAATGGAGAAAAATGTCTCCTTGCAGGGGTGGTCGGAATGTTACCCTTACAGCCAACTATGATGATGTCATGCAGCAGGCTCTGCCAAGTGGCAGGACTATGCAGGCACCATCAGATGGGAGGTCAACCAGACACAGCTGACAGAACCCTGAGGAACCCTGGAGTTCCATGCACCCCTTATTGAGAATAGCTGCACTAGAGGTTATATTCAGGAACTACTGAATAGATTTAATTCTACCAGAAGAAGTAAAAACAGGGATGACTCTTGGGATGGGATGACACTTTATTTTATCAGGAGAGTAGAATGGAAACCCCCCTTCAATAACCATTAACTACTTGCCGACCAGCCACCGTCATTTTACGGCGGCAGGTCGGCTCCCCTGCGCAAGAGCCCGTAGCTATACGTCGGCTCTCGCGCAGGCCCCGACTCCCGTGCACGTGCCCGGCGGGCGCGATCGCCGCCGGCCCACGCGATCACTCGTTACAGAGAGGAGAAACACACAGCTCCCGGTCCTGTCAGGGGGGGAAATGCTGATCTTCTGTTCATACAATGTATGAACGGAAGATCAGTCATTTCCCCTAGTGAGGCCACCCCCCTACAGTTAGAACACACCCAGGGACATACTTAACCCCTTCCCCGCCCCCTAGTGTTAACCCCTTCCCTGCCAGTGGCATTTTTATAGTAATCCAATGCATTTTTATAGCACTGATCGCTATATAAAAATGCCAATGGTCTCAAAAATGTGTCCGAAGTGTCCGCCATAATGTCGCAGTACTGAAAAAAAAAAACGCTGATCGCCGCCATTACTAGTAAAAAAAAAATATTAATAAAAATGCTATAAAAATACCCCCTATTTTGCAAACGCTATAACTTTTGCGCAAACCAATCAATAAACGCTTATTGCGATTTTTTTTTTACGAAAAATATTTTGAAGAATACGTATCGGCCTAAACTGAGGAAAAAAAAATTATTTTCGATATTTTTGGGGGATATTTATTATAGCAAAAAGTAAAAAATATTCATTGTTTTCAAAATTGTCGCTCTATTTTTGTTTATAGCGCAAAAACTAAAAACCGCAGAGGTGATCAAATACCACCAAAAGAAAGCTCTATTTGTGGGGGAAAAAAGGACGCCAATTTTGTTTGGGAGCCACATCGCACAACCGCGCAATTGTCAGTTAAAGCGATGCAGTGCCGAATCGCAAAAAGTGCTCTGGTCTTTGACCAGCAATATGGTCCGGGGGTTAAGTGGTTAATAGATATTGACTTTGACATAAGTCCTTGCACAGGCAAAGTGACTTTTTGTTGTTGAAAGTCCCTTTAGGAAATCCCGTCTACAAGTGAAAATGAAAGTAAAGCTGAGGACACACATCGTGTCTCGCACTATTTCTTGTTCTGTGCTTCTTTCTGGGAAACTGCCTGTCTGGGCAGTTCCAAAGTAAACCACGCTCTCATATTTCCCTTATATGATGAAACTGCCCAGCTGTCTAGTTTCTCGTACAACGACCTCATTTATCTTTGGCGTAGAGATCTGTGTAAATGCATCTACTGTTTAACATTTCCTGCGTCCTTCATATTATTGCACTGATTATTTTTCAACTAGTTCTATAAAGGAAAAGTGACGGTGGAAAAAATCCCCAATACATTTAGATCATTATCACGTTTTAAAATATGTAGGAAACTAAACTTTATTTATTTTTTTATCTGTCAAAATCAGGAAGTGATAGAAAATGATTACAAAAGAAAGAGGAAATTCCGTCTTAGCTGTCAGCTGATCTGGTGTCACCCTGGAATGTTTCTTCTCACTTCCTGCTCATGTGACAACGCTAAAATGCAGTTTTTTCCCCCCATGCTGACATACTTTCCGGGACCAGGAAAAGGAAAGAATAAATCTCACCAGTGGGGACACAGTAATAAAAACCTTGAAGAGGTTTTACAACTACTTTCTCATTCTATCCAAACGTAATAAAATATTTGGCTTTACACTTTGGGGTCTGTTTATAAAAAATGCACCGTGCCATGCAGGGGCGGACTGACAACTCATGGGGCCCCCGGGCAATAGGAGATTATGAGGCTCCCAGGCAAAAGATTATTGGGCTACACAGTATACACGCATAGGGGCAGATCCTCAAAGAAATTATCTCTTGATACGCCGCGTAATTTCAAATTTTGCGCGTCGTATCTTTGTTTTGGTATCCACAAAACAAGATACGACGGCATCTGGGTTAGATCCGACAGGCGTACGCCTTAGTACGCCGTCGGATCTTAGATGCAGTTTTTCAGCGGCCGCTAGGTGGCGTTTCCGTCGTATTCCGCGTCGAGTATGCAAATTAGCTAGTTCCGACGATCCACGAACGTACGAGCGGCCGTCGCATTTTTTTTACGTCGTTTCCGTTCGCGTTCGGCTTTTTCCGGCGTATAGTTAAAGCTGCTATCTGGTGGCGTACTCAATGTTAAGTATGGCCGTCGTTCCCGCGTATAATTTTGAAAATTTTACGGCGTTTTGCCTAAGTCGTCCGTGAATGGGGCTGGACGCCATTTACGTTCACGTCGAAAACAATGACGTCCTTGCGACGTCATTTGGAGCAATGCACCCTGGGAGTTTTTACGGACAGTTTGTTCGGCGTGGGGACACGCTTCATTTAAATGAAACACGCCCCCTACCCGCCGAATTTGAATTCCGCGCCCTTACGCCACCAAAGATACACTACGCCGCCGTAACTAACGGCGCAAATTCGTTGAGGATTCAAACCAAAGCCAAGTATGTTACAGCGGCGTAGCGTATCTTACATACGCTGCGCCCGGCGCAGATGTATGTGGATCTGCCCCATACAGTATACATACACAATATACACACAGTGGGCCATATTCTGAGTATAGTTACGATGGAGTATCTCAGGATACTCCATCGTATCTCTCTTTTTTGGCCCGCGTATCTATGCGAGTGATTCTTAGAATCATTTTCGCATAGATACGCTTAAGATACGACATGTGTAAGTCGCTTACACTGTCGGATCTTAAATGTAATTACTCCGTCAGCCGCTAGGTGGCGTTTACGTTCAGGTCTCATTTGTTTATGCAAATGAGCCTGATACGCCGATTCCCGAACGTAACCGTCGCTTACGTAGTTTGCGTAGGCGTAAGGTTACCCCTGCTATATGAGGGGTAACCTTACGCCAGTCCCACGTAGGCCATGTTAAGTATGGCGTCGGGTCCGCGTCGTGTTTTCCCGTCGGGTACGTCGTTTTACTAAGTCGTTCTCGAATACGACTTTACGTCAATGACGCACACGTCGGCGTCATTGACGTTTTACGCCGAGAACTGGAGCATGCGCACTGGGCTATTTTAAGCCCGGCGCATGCGCAGTTCGTTAGAATCGGGGGCGCGCTTAATTTAAATAGAAGCCGCCCCCTTGGATTTACGCGGGGATACGCCGGGCCGAATACACTACGCCGCCTCAAACTACGGAGCAAGTGTTTGGGGAATACAGCACTTGCTCCTGTAGGTTGGGGCGGCGGAGTGTAAATGGCTTACGCGCCGCCCGCCCAAAAACTACGGGAATATGGCCCAGGCCAGTATACATAAACACAGAATACACATACAGATACACAGTATATACATACAGCACATATACACACTGTACACACACACTGTATACACATACATATTATTTCAGGGACAGATTTAAAAAAAAAAAAAAAAAACACAGATTTTTAGATACTGTGCCTGGTTTTACTGAGGCTGGCAACCCTGATGGCCCCCCCCCCTAGTGCCCGAATGGTCAGTCTGCCCCTGGTGGCATGTTGATGATAATGTTTATCATTGATATCCAGGCAACTGGTGAGGCATTGCTTCATCTAAATCTGGATGGGCTTACTGAGTGTCAGTTGGTAGTGCATCATAGGTGAAACACCGTCTATTTTGGATTAGGGTGTGAGGGGGCTTAGACACTCGTGGACATCACTAGAGAGAGATGAGGCTCAGGTAGGTAATTAGGGGGGGGGGAGGCTGGGTTCACACTTGTGCGATGCGATTATGTCCTATGATCGTCGGCTCTATCTAGTGCAGTGGTTCTCAACCCCTGTCTTAACCACTTAAGGACCGCCTCCTGCACATATACGTCTGCAGAATGGCACGGCTGGGCACAAGCACGTGTATATATACGTCCTGTACTTGTACCCAGCCGTGGGTCGCGGGCGCGCGCCCACTGCGCGCTCCCGCGACTCGGTCCGAAGCACCGGGACCGCGGGTCCCGCGGACCCGATCGCCGCTCGAGTGCGGCGATCGGTCCCCGGAGCTGAAGAACGGGGAGAGCCGTATGTAAACACGGCTTCCCCGTGCTTCACTGTGGCGGCGTATCGATCGCTTCATCCCCTTTATAGGGGAGACACGATCGATGACGTCACACCTACAGCCACACCCCCCTACAGTTGTAAACACACACTAGGTGAACCCTAACTCCTACAGCGCCCCCTGTGGTTAACTCCCAAACTGCAACTGTCATTTTCACAATAAAGAATGCAATTTAAATGCATTTTTTGCTGTAAAAATGACAATGGTCCCAAAAATGTGTCAAAATTGTCCGAAGTGTCCGCCATAATGTCGCAGTCACGAAAAAAATCGCTGATCGCCGCCATTAGTTGTAAAAAAAAAAAAAAATGCAATAAAACTATCCCCTATTTTGTAAACGCTATAAATTTTGCGCAAACCAATCGATAAACGATTATTGCGATTTTTTTTACCAAAAATAGGTAGAAGAATACGTATCGGCCTAAACTGAGGAAAAAAAAATGATATATGTTTTTGGGGGATATTTATTATAGCAAAAAGTAAAAAATATTGCATTTTTTTCAAAATTGTCGCTCTATTTTTGTTTATAGCGCAAAAAATAAAAACCGCAGATGTGATCAAATACCACCAAAAGAAAGCTCTATTTGTGGGGAAAAAAGGACGCCAATTTTGTTTGGGAGCTACGTCGCACGACCGCGCAATTGTCTGTTAAATCGACGCAGTCCCGAACTGTAAAAACACCTTGGGTCTTTAGCCAGCATATTGGTCCGGGGCTTAAGTGGTTAAGGGTCCACTAACAGGCCAGGTTTTATGTATTACCTTGGGGAGATGCTGACTAGAATACTGCAATCACTGAGCAGCAAATGATATCTCCTGTGATGTATTTCAGTTATCTTGAAAACCTGGCCTGTTAGTGGGCCCTGAGGACAGGAGTTGAGAACCACTGATCTAGTGGACATAATGTGGTGTTTTTTTTTTTATTGATGCATTTCAGGAAAATACCACATTATGGCCTTTAGATGGAACTGACAATCATAGGAAATAAACACATCAGAAATCATATCATTACAGGGGTTATTTCTGAGGGCTGAAGCATTCACACAGCTATTTATTTGTATTTTTTAATAGAACATAAATATTTAAAAAATATATACAGTGGAACCTCAAATTGCGAGTAACGAGATTAACGAGCGTTTCGCAAAACGAGCACTGTATATAAAAAAATCCAAACTCGGTTTGCGAGTGTTGTCTCACAACACAAGCAGGATTCAGGCCAAAGCGGTGTGCAGTATCGTGTTTGGCCTGAGATGGGGGGGGGCGCCGGAGCCGAGTGGAGTCGAACGGCGCCGGTCGGTGCCGCTGGGAAATGCACGGAAAGGCCGGCTGACCTTGGCAAACCGCATGCGGTATTGCATGCGATTGAAGTCAATGCGGAACAAATTATTTTAGTTTCCATTGACTTCAATGGGGAAACTCGCTTTGATATGCGAGTACTTTGGATTACGAGCATTCTCCTGGAACGGATTAGGCTCATAATCCGAGGCTCCATTGTATTTTCATTTGACCCGGTCTACATGATTAGGGTTGTGACCTCATTGTCATTTGCCTAACAAATATGCTCTAAAATATTTTGCCAGTGAGTGATGCCTTGTTTGCTTCTTTTGACCCATAATATGCCGAGGCCGAGTAATTTAGTATGCATGAACCAACCAACATTTGTTCAAGGATGTTATCTGCAGCTGTTTGATATTCTGCAGCTGCTCAACAGATTGCATCTTCTTTTCTTGTTCCATGACCCACCCTTAACCACTTGAGACCCGCGCTATTGACAAAAGACGTCAACAGCGCGGCTCTCAGGTGCCAACTGCACGTCTTTGGACGTCTTTTTAAAAGACGCCTCTGGGGGGCGCGCAGCGGGTAAACACTGTGCCGCCGCATCGCTGGGGAGCCGATGCGTGTACCTGGCGGCCGCGATGTCCGCCGGGTACACGCGATCGTCGGTGACACAGCCGGTAACAGCAGGGACGTGGAGCTCTGTGTGTAATGATGAGGTGTAAACACAGAGCTCCACGTGCTGTCAGAGGAGAGGAGACCGATCTGTGTCTCTTGTACATAGGGACACAGCATCGGTCACCTCCCCCAGTCACCCCCCTCCCCCCACACAGTTAGAACACACCCAGGCTACACATTTAACCCCTTCCTCACCCCCTAGTCACATTTATACAGTAATTAGTGCATTTTTATAGCACTGATCGCTGTAAAAATGTGAATGGTCTCAAATTTGTGTCGAAAGTGTCCGATACGTCCGCCGCAATATCTCAGTCCCAATAAAAATCGCAGATCGCCGCCATTACTAGTAAAAAAAAAAATAATGAAAAAAATCATAATTCTGTTCCCCATTTTGTAGGCGCTATAACTTTTGCGCAAACCAGTCGCTTATTGCGATTTTTTTATTTTTTTTACAAAAATACGTCGAAAAATACGTATCGGCCTTAACTGAGAAAAAAAATAGTTTTTAAAAAAAAAATTGGGATATTTATTATAGCAACAAGTAAAAAAAATATATATTTTTTTTTTAATTGTCGCTCTTTTTTTGTTTATAGCGCAAAAAATAAAAACCGCAGAGGTGATCAAATACCACCAAAAGAAAGCTCTATTTGTGGGGAAAAAAGGACGTCAATTTTGTTTGGGAGCCACGTCACACAACCGCGCAAATGTCAGTTAAAGCGACGCAGTGCCGGAAGCTGAAATTTCGCCTGGGAACGAAGGGGGTTTATGTGCCCAGTAAGCAAGTGGTTAATATTAAAACTGCCATGGCTCTTCAGATTAGTATCACAAACATACTGCATGGAGATAAAATGCATTACCGGCTGTGACCACTAGTGGGAGGGGCCTAGTCGTTCAATTTAGGAAAACCCCAGAATTGTACAGAACTGATCACTGGAATTTTTTTGTTTTGTAATCAGGAAAGTTTAAGAAAAACTCTGCACTTTTGACCTTTCTCCCTGAAATAGAGGAAATGAACAGCCCCTAAAGTCTTACAGCAATTTGCTTACTGTAAAACCAGCAAAGAAAAAACATGGCCAGAGATTAAAACCCCTACCCACTCTACACAAACCAAAAACATAATAAAAGCAAGTAGGGCTGTGGAAATTAATGATTAATTCCTTGATTAACCACTTAAGCCCCGGACCTTTAGGCAGCTAAATGCCCAGGCCAGGTTTTGCCTGGCCTGGGCAAAACCTGCGGTCGTGCAACGTGGCTCCCAAACAAAATTGGCGTCCTTTTTTCCCCACAAATAGAGCTTTCTTTTGGTGGTATTTGATCACCTCTGCGGTTTTTATTTTTTGCGCTATAAACAAAAATAGAGCGACAATTTTGAAAAAAATTCAATATTTTTTACTTTTTGGTATAATAAATATCCCCCAAAAACATATATACATTTTTTTTTTCCTCAGTTTAGGCCGATACGTATTCTTCTACCTATTTTTGGTAAAAAAAAAATCGCAATAGGCGTTTATCGATTGGTTTGCGCAAAATTTATAGCGTTTACAAAATAGGGGATAGTTTTATTGCATTTTTATAATTTTTTTTTTTTTTTACTACTAATGGCGGCGATCAGCGATTTTTTTCGTGACTGCGACATTATGGCGGACACTTCGGACAATTTTGACACATTTTTGGGGCCATTGTCATTTTCACAGCAAAAAATGCATTTAAATTGCATTGTTTATTGTGAAAATGACAGTTGCAGTTTGGGAGTTAACCACAGGGGGCGCTGTAGGAGTTATGTGTTCACCTAGTGTGTGTTTACAACTGTAGGGGGGTGTGGCTGTAGGACTGACGCCATCGATCGAGTCTCCCTATAAAAGGGATCACACGATCGATGCAGCCGCCACAGTGAAGCACAGGGAAGCCGTGTTTACATACGGCTCTCCCCGTTCTTCAGCTCCGGGGAGTGATCGCGACGGAGCGGCTATAAACGAATAGCCGCGCCGTCATCCCGGATCGCTCCCCGCGGGAATCCGACCGCCGCATGTAGCCTGGGGGGGGTCCTGATCGGACCCCCCACCCGCTAGAAGGCAAGGACGTACCTGTACGCCCATTTGCCTGTACGTGCCATTCTGTGGACGTACATATACATGCGGCGGTCGGGAAGTGGTTATGTGACGTAGTGCATATTCTACGCTGAAATCGACGGCAGCGCCACCTAGCGGCCAGCGTAAATATGCACCCTAAGATACGACGGCGTAAGAGACTTACGCCAGTCGGATCTTAGCCTAATTTCGGCATATCTTGCTTTCTGAATACAGAAAGAAGATACGCCGGCGCAGATTTGAATTTACGCGGCATTTCAATAGATACGCCGGCGTAAATTCTTTCTGAATCTAGCCCATAAACTTTAAAGCTTGGGTTCACCCTAAAAACTATTTTATAACATTACATTGACATGACTCTCGACAATGACAGTATGCCGTTTTTTTTTTTTTTTCTGTACATACCTCGTACAGCTATTTTCTTCCCTGGCTTCCGGGTAGGGCCTCCCGCGGGATTGGGCGTTCCTATCCGGCAGGTGATTGACGTGATGACAAAAACTACCTCCCCCCGTCACATAAGGAGCATCACGAGTTGCCGAAAGAAACCGAACGGCGAGTCGACGATATACGGCGCCTGCGCACCGCCGTTTGGCTTCTTTCGGCAACTCGTGACGCTCCTTATGCGACGGGGGGAGGTAGTTTTTGTCATTACGTCAATCACCTGCTGGATAGGAACGCTCACTCCCGCGGGAGGCCCTACCTGGAAGCCGGGGAAGAAAATAGCTGTACGAGGTATGTACAGCAAAAAAAACGGCATACTGTCATTGTCGAGAGTCATGTCAATGTAATGTTAGAAAATTGTTTTTAGGGTGAACCCAAGCTTTAATGGCATCCCAGTCTTAGTCCGTAGGGCTCACTATTGATTTGTCCCACCCTTTGCAGCTATAACAGCTTCATCTCTTCTGGGAAGTCTGTCCACTAAGTTTAGGAGTGTGTCTATGGGAATGTTTGACTATTCTTCCAGAAACATATGTGTGAGGTCAGGCACTAATGTTGGACGAGAAGGCCTGGCCCACAGTCTCATCTCAAGTTCATCCCTAAGGTGGTCTATCAGGTTAAGGTCAGGACTCTGTGCAGGCCAGTCAAGTTCCTCCACCCCCATCCATGTCTTTATGGACCTTGCACTGGTCCAAATCATTTAGTGAGAGGGGGAGTGGGGAATATGGTGTGGGGAGAGGGGGGATTATGGTGTGGGGTTGTGCTTGGCCCCTTAGTTCCAGTGAAGAGAACCTTTTAGGCATCAGCATACCAACACCTTTCGGACAATTCCATGCTCCCAACTTTGTGGGAACAGTTTGGGGACGGCCCCTTCCTGTTCCAACATGACTGCGCACAGGGCTTTTTTTCTCAGACAATGGGTGCAGGAACTCGCCTTTTCCGAGTCACTTGTTTTCTCTGCTCCTACCCACCTCCGAGCAACGTCCCTTGGTTCTATCCCCTACCCTCCTCCCAGTACCACCCCTTTTAGACAATACAGAACCAAGTATATTTTGTTGTGCTAAGTCAATTGTATGGAATTTGGTTTCCCCTTCAGCCCGCAACAATAGATCCCCCTAACAATGTACCACCCACAACAAAATTCCCCATCAACAGATCTCTGCACAGCCAGCATTAATAGACTCTCTGGCAGCCATCAACAATAGACCCCTCTCCCAACAGTAGATTTCCTTCAGAAACAACTGACCCCCCAGCAACAATAGGTCCCCCACCAGCAACACTAGACCTCCTCAGCAACAATAGACCCCCCCCTGCAAAAATAGATGCCCTCCAGCTAGAAAAGATCTGTCAGCAGTGAGCATCAATACCCTGCAGCACATCCCAGCACCCCTTGACATTACATACAGTCAGTCCAGAAGGTGCCGGAACTGCGTTCCCCCGCGTTCCCGCTGAAAAAAAAAGCCCTGACTGCGCACCAATGCACAAAGCGAGGTCCATAAAGACATAGATAAGCGAGTTTGGGGTGGGGGAACTTGACTGGCCTGCATAGAGTCCTGACCTCAACCTGATAAAACACGTTTGGGATGAATTAGAGCGGATACTGTGAGCCAAGCCTTCTGTCCAATATCAGTGCCTGACCTCACAAATGCGCTTCTGGCAGAATGGTCAAATATTCCCATAGACACACTCCTAAACCTTGTGGACGGCCTTCCCAGAAGAGGTGAAGCTGTTATAGCTGCAAAGGGCAGGGCCAACTCAATATTGAACCCTACGGACTAATAGGTGGATTCAGAAAGACTTAGGCCGGCGTATCAGTAGATACGCCGGCCTAAGTCTGAATTTGCGCCGGCGCTAATTTAAGCGTATTCTGGAAACCAGATACGCTTAAATTAGGCTCAGATACGAGCGGCGTAAGTGTCTTACACCATCGTATCCTAAAGTGTAATTTTAAGGCTGACCGCTAGGTGGCGCTTCCATTGCGGTCCACGTAGAATATGTAAATCACTAGATACGCTTATTCACGAAGGTACGCCCGACCGACGCAGTACAGATACGCCGTTTACGTAATGCATTATCAGGCCTAATGTTATTCCATCAAATAGCTGGAATAGTAATGTTAAGTATTGCCATCGTTCCCGCATCGAAATTTGGAAATTTTACGTTGTTTGCGTAAGTCGTCCGTGAATAGGGATTTACGTCATTTACGTCCACGTTGAAAACCAATAGGACCGTGCGGCGTACTTTGCCGCAATGCACACTGGGATATGTAGGCGGACGGCGCATGCGCCGTTCGTAAAAAAAATACGTCAATCGCGTAAGGTCACCCCCCATTACCATAAAACAAGCCCCCTCAGCTAAATTTGAATTAGGCGCCATTACGCCCGCCCGATTTACGCTACACCACCGTAACTTAGCAGGCAAGTACTTTGTGAATCATGTACTTGCCTCGCTAACTTACGGCGGCGTAGTATAAACACTATACACTACGCCGCCTCAACGATACGCCTGCCTACCTGAATCTAGCTATAAGACTGGGATGCCAATAAAGTTCATATGCGTGTAAAGGTAGGGGTCGCAATACTTTTGACAATATAGTGTGGATCATATGTATTATAATATAAAAATAATAAAACACAGCTGGCACAGAGCTTTGGAGAGTACCCTCAGTCACATATTGCAGTTCTTACCATGGACCTCCAGGCAGGCTGTTCCAAAATTTGCTCCAAATGGATAAACATTAAAGATGCATTTGAAGCACCCTTGATCTTCCAGGGTCACTGGGCTGATGGTGATGGCGGACACATTGAGCGTGTCCACTGTACGTTGTTCCGTCCGATTCGATAAGTGTCCCATTATCCTCTCTCCATACATTTTGCTGCAGGTAGCTACCGGTCCGGTGAAGTTGCCCGTCTCCTTTTGCCATGTAACTTGGAAGATGTTTGGTTGGCTGGCCTGTAGCCTGCACTGAAGGGTCACATTGCCACCAACCGTCGCTGCCTGCTTTTCCGTGCTTATTATAATGACCGAACCTGAAGTAAAAAGACAAATTAAGCAATAAATAATGTCATCATCAACATCCACAACGTGGAAGGATCAAATGTTGCAAAATCTACTTATATCGCTCCCGGCCACTCATGTAACCGGATGATGGGAACCCGGAAGGAAGACCGGGGGGGGAAGATGAAAGCCCTCTCAGCGGTGGCAGCGCGGCGCTGAAGGGCTTCGTTCTAAGGTAAGTTTCTCATAATGTGCTAGAATGCGAAGCATCATAGGGGTTAATTATTTATTATTACTTCTTATTAATTTATTGAGTTTATTTTATTAATAATTATAATTTTTTGTGTATTTATTTTACATTTATTTATTTTTTATTATTATTATTAGTAGTAGCAGTGGCAGCCCATCTATTGGGGGCACAGCCTCCCTAATCCATGCACCCAGCCCCTAAGCCCCAGACGCATGGGTTCCAATGTTTTTTTTTGTAAAGGACATGATTAGAGCCAGAGGCTCGGGGTGCCCTGTGACAATAGTGATTTAATTATCGCTTTTGTCTTCATGATTCTCCTCCCGGCCAATCAGGAAGCGGGTTCTGACACCTGGCCAATCGGGTCTCAGGACCCACTTCCTGTTCAGCCAGATTTTTTTTTATAATAAATGAATAATAATAATAATAATTAAAAAAAAAGCTAATGGAAAAGCTAAAAAAGCTGAAATACCTAGCAACAAATGATGCAACAGATGATCGTTTTCTCTATTGGCTAATAAAAAAATGCCAAAGCTTAAACACGCTGTATGAAAAGGCACTGACCTGGAACAAGCAGGCACATCAGGAAAAATCAGAGGTCACTGACAACTTTGTTTACAACAAAGTCAGCGAGATACCCGGCATCAAGCATTTTTAGGGGACATAAGCAATGGCAAGCTCCATCACAAGGACCCTTTAGGTTTCAGTAGCTGCATTGCATGACTGCCTAACTGTCACTGAACTGACACCGAACAATACACAAAGTGTACGAAGGGCAATACTCACTGTGTGCTGAGCAGCAGAGAGAGAGGAGGAGGAGGAGAATGAGCCCGGTCATGTTCACAGCGAACAGCAGAGTGATGTACGAGGAAGTCCATGTGCTTTCATATTCTAGGTCTCCAGGAAATTCCCATCTAATCGTCATTGCGCGTTCATGCAACACTGTACCCAAACCAAATTTTTATCATGTATATAATTTTTTTCCCCACAAATAGAGCTTTATGTTGGTGATATTTAACCCTTTCATGCCTAAGCCTTTTTCTGGCACGTGTTGCTTGCAGGTAAAAATGCTTTTTTTTGTTGCTTGAAAATTACTTAGAACCCCCAAGCATTATATATATATATTTTAGCAGACACCCAGGAGAATAAAATGGTGATTGTTGCAATATTTTATATCACACTGTATTTGCACAGCGGTCTTTCAAATGCAAATAATTTTTTTTTAGGAAGAAATATATTTTCATAAATTAAAAAACCCCAGTTAGCCCAATTGTGTTGTATAATGTGAAAGATGTGGTATGGTGCGTCTGACACACCGCATCTCTGATCCCGGTAAAGAGCCTATGACGTACACAGCTGGTCACAGTGTAAACAGGAAGAACCAACAGGCAAGAGTAGAGGAGAGACGATCGGCTGCTCTCCTGACAGGAGGGGTCTGTGCTGATAACCAGTGGACACCCAACAGGGATGCCCATCCGTGACCACCAGGGATTCCCACTTCAGACAACCAGGTGAGCCCACCAGGGGTGACAATCAGTGGCAATAAGTGCCCATTAGGATGGCACTCTGTGCCAATCAGTGAGGCCTGTCAGAGCCTCCTGATCAGTTCTGCCTATCAGTGCCATCTATCAGTGCCGCCCATCAGTGACCATCAATGCCACCCATCAGTGCCCATCGGTGCTGCCTATAAGTGTCCACCAGTGCTGCCTATGAGTGCCCATCAGTGCCACCTATGAGTGCCCATCACTGCTGCATATCAGTGCCACCTATCAGTGTCCAAGGAATGCTCTACCCACTACCATCCGCTTGGAGGAAAACCTTTGGGCATTTAGGAAAAAACTAAAGACCCACCTCTTCTGAAAGACCGGTACGACGCTGGATGCCAAGCGCCTTGAGGCGATTAAGTTCGCATTTGCTGCGCTATACAAGTTACTCACTCACTCACTCACCCATCACTGCTGCATATCAGTACCACCTATCAGTGCTGCATATAAGTGCCTCATCATCAGTGCCACCTTATTAGTGCCAACCAGTATTGCCTCATCAGTGCTTCTCAGTGAAGGAGAAAAATTACTTATTTACAAAGTTTTGGAACAGAAACAAAGAAAAACTTAAATTTTTTTCAAAATTTCAGTCTTTTTTTTACTTTGGAGCGCAAAAAATAAAAACCCCAGTGGTGATCAAATACCACCAAAAGAAAGCTGTATTTGTGGGGAAAGCAAATGATAAAAATGTTGTTTGGGTACAGTGTTGCATGACTGCGCAATTGTCATTCAAAATGCAACAGCGCTGAAAGCTGAAAATCAGAATGGGCAGGAAGGTCTTGTGCTAGAATTATTGATCTCGCCCTACTGATTGTGGCGATACCTCACATGTGTGGTTTGAACACCGTTTCCATTTGCCAAAGCTACTTATGCATTTGCTTCTACACACAAGCACACAGGGATGGGGCACTCTTATTTATTTTAATATTTTTTTTTATTTTTACACTGTCTGTTTAAAAAAAAAATCTGATCACTTTTATTGCTGTCACAAAGAAGGTAAACATCTCTGGTGACAGTAAGAGGCAGTGACAGGTACTTTTTATGAAGATATCTGGGGTCTAAAAGCATTCAAAATGCCAAGTTTGGCTGTTTTGAATGCTGTAATATTTTTATATAATTTGGTGCCTTTTGAAGGGGTTGTAAGGTTTCATTTTTTTTTAAATAACAAACATGTTATACTCATGTAGTGCTACCCCCTCAGGACCCGCCGGTTAGATTTGGGATCTACTCTCCTCAATTTAGTTACCCTCTTTAACCACTTAACGACCGCCGCACGACGATACACGTCGGCAGAATGGCACGGCTGGGCAGATGGACGTACCGGTACGTCCTTTACATCTACCCAGCCAGGGCCGTCTTTACCGCAGGGCAAATGGGGCAGGTGCCCTGGGCCCTGTCACTGTTGGGGGCCCAAAGCAACCCCCTTTGAAAAAAAAAATGTTTAGAAGGCCCCCAGGGCCCCAGATGGCAACCCCCCCCTTTTTTTATTTATTTTTAAATAAAAACATTTTTTTTTATATATTTTTATTTTTTATTAAAGGGACAATTTTTTTTTAGGACACCCCCAGGGCCCCAGATGGCAACCCCCCTTTTTTTATTTATTATAAAATGTTTTAATATATTTTTATTTTATTTTTTATTAAAGGGACAATTTTTTTTTAGAGGTCTGGGGGTCCCCAGGGGCCCGTAGTTCCCCAGGGCCCCGGATGACAACCCCCCTTTTTTTATATACAATTTATTTTTTTTATATATTATTTTATTTCTCTTTTTTCTTTTTATTTCTTATATATATATATATATATATATATATATATATATATATATATATATATATATATATATATATATATATAATTATTATTATTATTAAAGGGCTCAGAGGTCCCCATGTGGCAAACACCCTTTATTTTTTTTATAAATGTTTATTTTTTTATTTTTGTTTATATATTTTTTTTTATTTTGGCAACCCCCCCTTTTTTTTATAAATGTTTCTTTTTTATATATATTTTTTTTATTTTTTATTAAAGGGCCCAGAGGTCCCGGATGGCAACCCCCTTTTTTTTGTAATTTATTTTTATTAAAAAAAAATATTAAAGGGCCCAGAGGTCCCCAGGGCCCCAGATGGCAACCCCCTTTTTAAAATATATTTTTTATATATATTTTTTATTTCTTGTTTTTCTTTTTATTAAAGGGCCCAGTAGTCCCCAGGGCCCCGGATGGCTACACCCCTTTTTTTATATATATTTTTCTTTATTTCTTTATTTCTTTTTTTGTAAAGGGCCCCCCGCTTCTAAATTCGCGGCAGCCCCCCCCTGCTTCTCAATTTCAGGCGGCAGCACCCCCCCATCCCGGTTCTCTGCTCCAGGGGGCCCATGCCTGAAGCTGTGTAAGTGGCCCCATAATTCCTGATGGCGGCCCTGCCTCCCGTTAAGCCCCTGTGCTGCCCACAAATCAGGCTGAAAATCATCAGCGGCACACAGCCAGTGACAATGTACAGCACCCCTGGCTTCCCTTTAGACATGCCCTTCTCCCTTCCTGCCACTGGGTGCTGCTTGTATATAAAAGTGAATTAGAATGTGATTTTATAACATCCCCAGTTTGCTCTTCCCGAGGCTGACTTCTTCATGTCCTGCTCCTCAAGGTATGTCACTGTTTGCTAATCTATATTGTAAATAGAAGTTTTCTGTAGAGTGTGCCCAAAGTCTTTATAATATTTGATGATTCACTGCAGGTCTGGTCAGTGTTTTAAAAAGTTCCTCTATTTTACACATTGCATGGCATGGGGGTCACAGCACCGTCTGTCCATTCTGCTTTAGCACCATGGGACCCCATGCCATGCCATGTGTAAAATAGAGGAACTCTTTAAATCACAGACCAGACCTGCAGTCCAGGCTGAGTAAGGCCTCAGAGCACATGGCATTACTGTCTGTATTTAACTGCTTGATGGGCTTATTTTGGGCCTGGCTGGTTCACATGTATGTGTTTTGGAGGCCCACATTTGCGCAGGCACAGCAGCCCATTCATTTGAATGGGCCGCCATGCCTGTGTTTCCTGCAAAGAAAAGCGCATGCCTCATGTAATAGGCTGCGCACACGGCACACCTATGCCCATCAAGCACTGAAATACAGCACTGTCTGTCCATTCTGCTGTCTGCTGTGACTTATCTGCAGTTCCCGCACTGTCAAACTTGCTGCATTTTTAGATGTTTAGGTCATGCTTTGAAAAACACAGTGCGTTTGTGTGTGCAAGAACTGCAGGTAAGTAGCATGGTGCAAAAGCAGAATGGATTTCAAGGCAACTGTATTTTTAAAATGCTGAATGCACCTTTTTTCTGCAGGAAACAAAGACATGGCAGCCCATTCAAATCAATGAGCTGCTGTACCTGCACAAATACGGACCGCCAAAACATACATGTGAACCAGCCAGGCCCAAAATAAGCTGGAGGGGGGCCCAAAAAAAATGTTTGCCCAGGGACAAACCATATTAAAGACGGCCCTGTACCCAGCCGCGGGTCGCGGGCGAGCGCCCGCGACCCGGTCCGAAGCACCGGGACCGTGAGACACGCGGACCCGATTGCCGCTGGGGTCCCGCGATCGGTCCCCGGAACTGAAGAATGGGGAGAGTCGTATGTAAACACGGCTTCCCTGTGCTTCACTGTGGCGGCTGCATCGATCGTGTCATCCCCTTTATAGGGAGACAAAATCGATGACATCACTCCTACAGCCACACCCCCCTACAGTTGTAAATACACACTAGGTGAAACATAACCCCTTCAGCGCCCCCTGTGGTTAACTCCCAAACTGCTACTGTCATTTCCACAATAAAGAATGCATTTTAAATGCATTTTTTGCTGTATAAATGACAATGGTCCCAAAAATGTGTCAAAATTGTGCAAAGTGTCCGCCATAATGTCGCAGTCATGAAAAAAATCGCTGATCGCCGCCATTAGTAGTAAAAAAATTTGCGCAAACCAACCGATAAACGCTTATTGCGATTTTTTTTTACCAGAAATATGTAGGAGAATACGTATCGGCCTAAACTGAGGAAAAAAAGTTTTTTATATATATTTTTGGGGGATATTTATTATAGCAACAAGTAAAAAATATTGCATTTTTTTCTAAATTGTCGCTTTATTTTTGTTTATAGCACAAAAAATAAAAACCGCAGAGGTGATCAAATACCACCAAAAGAAAGCTCTATTTGTGGGAAAAAAGGACGCCAATTTTGTTTGGGAGCCACGTCACACGATCACGCAATTGTCAGTTAAAGCGACGCAGTCCCGAATCGCAAAAAGGGGCCTGGTCCTTTACCTGCATTTTGGTCCTGGGGCTTAAGTGGTTAACTGGCTCGAACCCTCCCTTGGCACACCAGATGAATGCAATAGTATTGTGACCCCTACTTGGCTGGGGCCACAATAGCATACATTAAACATATAATGGTGATACAATAATTTTGTTACCTTTTTCCAGTTGGCGGCTCCCAAGAGTAAACACACCTCACACAATAAATATATTCAAACCAAAAGAATAACTTCATTTTGCGTATGGTAAAGAGGATAAAGAGGTTTGAATAACAAATTAATTATACACAGATATTAACATACAATGACTCTGCAAGGGCTTTTGACAAGAGTCAACCAATAAAGAAAGGAAAACCCAAACTAAAAGGGTAATATGGCTAAGTATAAGTTATTTTAGGCAATCTATGCTCGCGAGCTCCCCCTAGCGGGCATGACTAAGGTATAACAGATG
Source organism: Rana temporaria (assembly GCF_905171775.1). Lineage (NCBI taxonomy): Eukaryota > Metazoa > Chordata > Amphibia > Anura > Ranidae > Rana > Rana temporaria. The sequence goes on from NC_053490.1 coordinate 519,655,007, forward strand.
GACTTGTTCTATAACCCAAATACAACCCCCATTAACCTTACTATAGTAACTGAGACCACACCAGTGTTGGAGTTAAAACAAGGCCGTAGCAGCCTAATTTATTAAACAAAATATATATATAACAATATATATATAAATAACATAACACTATAAATACCATAATAACATAAACTCTGTTAATAAACCATAATTTAACTATTGTTGGTCTCGGCAGGCCCTCAGTACCCATATCAGGGAAAAAACCCATGAAGCACTGCGCCTTTCCCCTTTGCCCTATTCATTCTACTCACTCTCACTCTGGGTGTTTCACCACGACCTCCAGGCACAAACATATGCACTTCTTTGTAGGTTTTTACATGGATTTGGTTCCTTTTTATTTTATTTTTTCCCCCCTTTTTCTTTCCCTCCTTCCCCCCTTTTTTCCCCCTCCCCCTCCCCCCTTTCCCCCCCCTTTCCTCTTTTCTCCCCCCCCCTCCCCCTTTTTCCCCCCCCCCTCCCATTCTTTGGGACTCACATCACTGCACATGACACTCTGCACCTTTTAGAGCTCTTTTCTCTATTAGATTTATTCACGTGACACTCTTTACTGCACGTGACACTCGGCACCTTTCAGAGCTCCTTTCTCTATTAGATTTACTCACGTAATCAACTCATTAGTTACCGTTTTATTATCCAGGTCTGTTTCATTAGACTTGGTCTTGGTGCACTTGTGACCCATTGACTTACCGTCCATCTGGGACCCCCCCCTTCTGGGAACAAGGGACCTCTGTGCCTACAGGTAGGAGACATGATTTGACAAAAAATTCCCCTTACGTATTACAATACCTTTCGGGTAGTCTTTCTACACAAAAGACCCCCATTATGAATAACATTTGTGTTGTTTTTAATGCTTGATATTTGTTTTATGTTATGTTTTTAGACCGTCTCCTGACGAAGGCGAAAGCGAAACTAGTCGAGACTCGAGACTATTGGTCTCATGATTTCAATTCTCTCACCGATATTTTACCCCGTCTGTTAAATGGGGATTGCACAACCGGTGACCTGATTGTGGTCAAGTTTGTATACTTGTAATGTTTTTAATGTGATGTAATTTTATTTATTTTTGTCTTCAATGTGTATATGTGAATAAACATTTTCTTAAACATGAACTACTCAGGCTTTTGAAGCTAATTATCAAGTACCGGTATAGTCCTCCCTGCCCACATTTATTCACTGGAGTCCCAGGGTTCATTGGGGAATCCTTGAGACCCCTCAATTTATCTCATATATATAACAATATATATATAAATAACATAACACTATAAATACCATAATAACATAAACTCTGTTAATAAACCATAATTTAACTATTGTTGGTCTCGGCAGGCCCTCAGTACCCATATCAGGGAAAAAACCCATAAAGCACTGCGGTACCAAACAGTGTATAGATAGGCCTCCTGCTGAAAAACTGGCCCAGAGACAGCCACTGACCGCAGTGCCCCATTCCCACTTTCCAGCTAACCTCCGTTAGCTGGAAACCATTATCGGGACCCATAACAACGATGGGTCCCCAAGACTCCTCCTTCTACCATATCTTCCCTCTCCTGCCAAGACCAACACCCGCCACTGCCACGACATCCATGAACACGATCCTGTAAAGACAAAGCAAAGAAACACACAAAACCAAAACAAGCCATTGGAAAACACAAGCCTATCAAACCATAAAATTAGGGAGGGTGGGTGGGAACTTTCCCCCGCGCTGTGCTTGCCTATGATGGGATGGGCCAACCTTTTATATGCCTCTCACCCCTCCCCTAGGCAACTCCCCCTTTAAACTCCTGACCATTTTACTTCCCCTGTTAACTCTGTCATGTCCGCCCTGTGCATATGCCATTGCATTCTATTGCTCGGGGCTTCTCTGTCCTGCAGAACAGTTAATGTAGAGAAACTTCGCCAGGCCTGGCTCAAACAGCTCCCGAATGTCTCCTAAGGACAAAGTCTATGTTGCAACTGTTGGTGCACTTTTAAATCGTAATTCAAAAGGGTAAAAGAGGGAATAAACTCAGTCAAACAGGGTATGACGGACACCAGTGCTGATGAACTGATCTCCAGTCAGCGTCAGTCAACTCTGCTGGTATAACTCTCAACTTGTTAGGCCTCTCTGATTCAGTCAGTGTCAGGAGAGTTTAGTAGACCAGTACTGTGTGCCTACACAGAGGAGACCAAGACTGTATGCAGTGAAATAAAAGGTGTTTATTTACAAATAAGTGAACAAAACATGTGAAGATAACCAGTGCACAAATAAACCACAAACGTATATACAATCCAAGGGGGAATGCCGTAATCATAAACAAAAGCCAAGCCAAGGTCAAATACCAGGAGATCGCAGAAGATGGGTAAGCACGGGACACAACGGAGCAGGGAGCAGATAGATGGCCAAGGATCGGGTCGGATAGGGATCGGGTCCAGAAAGCAGGCTCAGGGTCAACGTAACAAGCTCAGGATCAAGGTAAGTAGACCGATACCAGGGCGAGGACTGATTGCACACGCCGGGTATATATATGCTTGCTAATTGCGTTCAGGTCACACCTGAACGCAGGAAGGGCTTTATGCTCCACACTGCCAAGAATCCCCGGCTGGTGGACGCCAGTACTGCAACCCAAGGATAACATAACACCACCAGGGAAGAACTCCCCCGACAGTCCAAGACTGTCGGGAGACACCTGGTGGTGGGCCACAGTACTGCACGCCAAATACCAGGCAGTAACACCAGCAGGGGGAACCTTCCCTGACAGTCAGAGATCAACACGTGGCTCCGGTCTATGGAGTAACACTAAGTTATAAGCTGAAGTGGGGTTGCAAGCTTGGGCATGTGCCCTCTCACCCGAGCAGGCCCGATCCGCCTGAGTCCTTCACAAAGACACGCCGATCAGTCACTGCTCCGTAACACGCAATCTCCGGTATCAGACTCTCCACTGCTACGATCGTCAGCTGGTGAGCTTCTCCGGTCTCCTGGAACACAAGCTGGACACCCTTGGTCTTGCTTCCCTCCGGATGGTTGGTCTTCCGGTGGATCCAGGCCCAGGCTTCAGGCCTAGCAGCTCGGCTGTGGTGCTCTCCACAGCTCCGCAGAGGAGAAGATGCAGGTCCCGAGAGAGCGAAGTCAGCTCCTCCTTCCCTTTAAGTAACCTCCCCCATAAGTCTGTGCGGAGGTGTCATGTGCTCCAAGAAGGCAGGGCATTGTGGGAAATGTAGTCTGTTCCTACTTAATGTCAATGGAGTCCATATCTCCCGCTACTTCTGATCCCACAATGCATTGCTTTTAAAAAGATATCAACATGTATGTACAAATGTAACTGGAGCTCAGGTGGGGATTCAGGCTATCAGTAGTCCATGATAGTGTGACCCCGCTACACTTATCTCCACTGTGCAGTTAGTTTTGCACAGAGTGGCCCCCGATCCACGTCTTCTGGGGTCCTTCGGCGGCTGTCTCGGCTCCTCCCTGCAAGAGCTAACCCCCTTCATGGGAAGCTCTCTCCCAAGGGGGTTAGCTTGCGGGCTAGGGTTGCCACCTGTATGGTTTTCTCCCGGACAGTCCGGTTTTTGAATGATGTGTTCGGGTTTACTACTGCATCAGACCCGAACACATCTTTCACATGGACTGAATGAATGAATGAATGAAAAACTTATAAAGCGCGGCGCATGCGAACTGAATCGCTTCTGGGCGCTAGTTGTTCGTGTCTCATGACATCAAAAGAGCAGAGTTTTGATCTGTCTTCTGAAAGTCAGGTGGTTTTCCTCCAACCGAATGCTGGTTGGTAAAGCGTTCCATAGTCTAGGACCCTGAAAAGCAAACCTTCTCTCTCCTTTGGACTTGTATTTGGTTTTTGGTACCCTGACCAGATTTTGGTCGGTGGATCGCAGAACGCGATTCGAATTGTGAGGTTCTATCTTGTCGCAAAGATATTGCGGAGCCTTCCCATGGATGCACTTATGTGTCAGGCAGAGTGCTTTAAATGCAATTCTGTATTTTACTGGCAGCCAGTGAAGGGTTCTCAACAAAGATGAGATTGATTCCCATTTTTTTTTCCCAGTCACCAGTCTGGCGGCCGTATTCTGAACGACTTGCAGACGGGAGATTTGGTACTTTGGGAGTCCGAGGTACAGGGCGTTAGCATAGTCCAGTCTGGAATTCACGATTGTTCCCACCACGACTGCTACGTCTTCTTTGGGGATAAATGGAATAAGTCTGCGTAGTAGGCGCAACAGATGGTGCGCTCCGCTGACTACTGACCCTATTTGTGCGTCCATTGTCATGAAGGTGTCGAAGATGACCCCGAGACTTTTGACTTTGGAGCTAGGGGTGATGATTTGGCCCAGAATGGGCGGGGGTGTCCAGGTTGTTGCCAGTTGACTCTTTCGGCTGGCGTGAAACATAAGGAGTTCTGTTTTTGAACTGTTGAGTTTAAGATAACTCTTTGTCATCCAGTTTTCTATCAAAGAGAGACATTTCTCTAAACTGGGATGATGATCCTTTTTGTTGCAGATGCGAAAATACAGTTGCGTATCGTCTGCATAAGAGTGATAGAGTAGTTCTTGGCTACTGATAATATCAAAGAGAGGGCGAAGATAGATGTTGAAAAGCACCGGTGACAGGGGGGATCCTTGGGGGACTCCACATGACACCGTGTGCTTTTCCGACGTGAAAGAACCCAATTTAACTGTTTGTGATGGGTTTTCAAGAAAGGAAGAAAACCATGGTAAATCACCTTCTGCGACTTCTGCTACCTTTGCTAGTCGCATCAGTAACAGTTTGTGGTCTACCGTGTCAAAGGCTGCGCTTAGGTCCAGCAGAGCCAGGAGACAAGATTCTCCTTCGTCTGCGGCCTCGAGGGCATCGTCCCATATTTTGAGTAAGGCCGTTTCTGTCCCGTGTCTGGGACGGAAGCCTGATTGTAATGGATCCAGTAGATTGTGGGTATCTAGATGCTGTTGCAGCTGTTGTACCACTACTTTCTCCATTATCTTGGAGAGAACATTTAGGCCTGTTATGGGACGGCGGTGAGTTGGGTCCCTGGGATCCAGGTTAGGTTTTTTCAAGATGGGCTGGATTGTGCCCTCTTTCAACAGGGATGGCACTGTGCCTTCCTTAAATGACTGGTTTATAAGCTGTGTGATGGGTGGTGCCAGGATGTCGGCACATTCCTTCAGCAGTTTGGTGGGGATGATATCATTGGGCGATGTGCTGTTCCGCAAAGCACCAATGATATTTTTTGTGGTATCGAAACTGCACCAGGAGTGACGAGTCTCCCCTCTGCCTGACACTGATAGCAGCTTGGTTCAGCAGAGCAGAGTGTCAGTGTATCAAAGCTCCTCCCCTCCTTCTCCTTCTCCGTTCTGTACACACACAAGGAGGAGGGGGGAGCAGGGACGTTCTGATCTCAGGTCTGCACTAAGCTTTTATTATGTTCTGTAGATGGAGGAGGGAGGGGGAGAGAGTGTCTGGAAAGGAGGACAAGGTAGAAAATATGAGTGATCATGGCTGTATATGATGGGCACAGTGGCTGTATATGATGGGCACAGAGGCTGTATATGATGGGCACAGAGGCTGTATATGATGGGCACAGAGGCTGTATATGATGGGAACAGTGTCTGCATATGATGGGCACAGAGGCTGTATATGATGGGCACAGTGGCTGCATATGATGGGCACAGTGGCTGCAATTGATGTTTTTTTTCAGAATCAGTTTGTTTGCGCCCCCCCCCCCCCCCAAAAAAAAAAAATATTTGCACACTGGCCGCCACTGCCCTCCAGCACATATCTATGTCTCCCCACCCCCCTGCTAGCGCTAGCCCTCTCCCTAGGACATATCTGACCCCTGCATTCTGTGCAGAACACTCACAATTCAGCCACACACTATTTGCTACGACAAGCTATGCACCACATTACTACTCTTTCAGGCCACCAAAAGTGTCCCAGGTCTTTTACAACTTGTAGCGTATACCTCCTCCCCCCCCAAAAAATGCAGCCACTAAAGTGTTCGGGTTTGGCTTGAAGAAAAGGTGGCAACCCTATTGCGGGCGCACTCCTGTGATATAGCCGGCGGCTATAGCCGCCGACTGTATAACTCGGCCCCGCCCCGGCACACCGCGTCATTGGATGTGATTGACAGCAGCGTGAGCCAATGGCTGCACTGCTATCAATACATCCAATCTAGCCAATCAACAGCCAGAATCCGTGAAGAAGAGGACACCAGACACGCGCATAGCAGGTGAATAGGCTCAGGTAAGTAAAACGGGGGGCAGTCATTGCCAGGTGTTTTTTCACCTTAGGATGCATTAAGGTGAAAAATCAGTTGCATGCATCACACCGGTACTACCTCTTCAAGCCGAAGGCTGCATATTTGCGTAAGATTGGGCATGAAGGGGTTAATTACTCACCACTAGGTTTTTTTATTTTTTGCTAAACAAACAAAAAAGACAGAAAATTCAGAAAAAAAAAACACTAAAACATTTTTTTTTTTCATAGTTTAAAGAATTACTGTGGTCTGTGGCACCAAAAGAGTGATGCCTCCATCCGTAAATCTATATATAAAAAAAAAAAAAAAACACATTGGTCATGGGACTTTGTATGGGGCAAATCACTTGTACAATAGTAATATAAGGTATACATGACTTCAAAATGTTCACCCCCTATTTGCTCAATGGGTTATTGTGGACTGTTTTCTCTACCATGTAATATAAGATACCAGTGGGCCAGATTCAGGTAGGGCCACGCACTGATACGGCGGCGCAGCGTATCGTTTTTACGCTACGCCGCCGTAAATTACAGGAGCAACGCTGTATTCGCGAAGCACTTGCTCCGTAATTTGCGGCGGCGTAGCGTAAAAGGGGGCGGCGTAAGCACGCGTAATTCAAATGATCCCGTAGGGGGGCGTGAATCATTTAAATTAGGCACGTTCCCGCACCGAATGTACCGCGCATGCGCTGTCCCTAAATTTTCCCGACGTGCATTGCGGTAAATGACGTCGCAAGGACGTCATTGGCTTCGACGTGAACGTAAATGGCGTCCAGCGCCATTCACGGACGACTTACGCAAACAACGTAAAATTTGAAAATCGCGACGCGGGAACGACGTCCATACTTACCATTGCCTCCTAATAGCAGGAGCAGCCTTACGACGAAACCGACTTACGCAAACTACGTAAAAAACTACCGTAGGGCGCGCGCATACTCTACGCTGACAACTACGGGAACGCCACCTAGCGGCCAGCGTCAGAATGCACCCTAAGATACGACGGCGTAAGAGACTTATGCCAGTCGTATCTTAGGCTAATGTCGGCGTATCTTGCTTTCTGAATACAGAAAATAGATACGCCGGCACAGCTTTTGAATTACGCGGCGTATCGATGGATACGCCGGCGTAATTCGTTCCTGAATCTACCCCAGTGTTGGCTGGGTGTGCCACCATTAATCCACATACCCCATGGATTTGCATTATTTGGAAGCTTGGCCTGTTCTCCTGCTTTTCCCATGGCTTGCATCAAGAAACTCCTGATGAAGCTGACAGGGATCCACAAAACGCGTAGAGTCTACGTTTGTCAAGAACTTCTGTCTGTTTCAAACTGTGTAATCATGTATCTCTATTTACATACATTATCATGTATATAACTACCAGGATTTTATGAATGTATATTGTCATCATGTATATACATCAGCTCATTTTATTATGTTTATGTATAATATTTGAAAATTTGCCATCATGTAATGTCACATTTTTTAAATAAAAATTTGAATTCATGTTTACCATATATTACTTTTTTTCATTCTTTGTTATAAAATTTTGCAAACAGTAATTTTTCTTCTTCACTGATGAGGTGGCACTGATGGGCACTGATAGGCTGCACCGATGGGCACTTATGAGGTGACACTGATGGGTACTGATAGTCAGTTCTGATGGGCACTGATGAGTTTATACTGATGGGCACTGATTGGCAGCACTGTTGGGACTGCACTGATAATCAGGACACTCATAATAGGTGCCCTAGTTATCAGTTTAGATGTCCCTTTACCAGAATCCGTTTATTGCTTTCTTTTCCTCTCCTCTCGCTGACATCACGAGGAGAGGAAAGATGATAACAGGCTTCTGTTTACATCATGATCAGCTGTCATTGGACACAGCTGATCACATGGTAAAGGGCTGCTGTGATTGACCCTTTACCCTGATCTGGACTCAGCCATCACAGAGAGCCCCGCCCTCGCGGGCAGCACACTCACAGGAGGACGTCACATAACGCCCTCCAGGTAAAGTAAGCCCCCTCTGTGGCCGCTTTTCGGCTATATCATGGGCAGGAAATGGTTAAAGTGAAATTTCACCCCTACAGGGAAGTTCTGCTTTTTGCCTCTTTCCTCTTGCCCTTGAACTTGTGGGCACTTTTTTCTCGGGAGCATGTACCTGGCTTTGCCTAGGTGATCAGAGCAGAAGTTTGGCTCCCCCTTATTCTGCCGGCAGCTTCTTAAGACACGTCACAGGTCCGGTCCCAGGAGTACCATAACAGATCGGCACAGCTCCAAGCCTGCAGTGCCAGTCTCCCAGGTGTACCCTCTGTGTTCAGGTGGTGGCAAAGATAGAGCACATCTCCCCCCAAAATATAACAGGTACCACCAGTGCCGGCCCAAGACATTGTGCTGCCTGGGACCAAGAATGAAATGCTGCCCCCCCCCCCCAGAACAAAAATCACGCCAACCAAAAGGCCCCCACATTCATTATTTTATATCATGATAACTAAAGGGGACCCGTCATGGCTATATACATGTATAAAGGAGTATAAAGAGGACCTGTCATTGCTCAATACATGTATAGGAGTATAAAGAGGACCTGTCATGGCTCTATACATGTATACAGGAGTATAAAGAGGACCTGTCATGGCTCTATACATGTATAAAGGAGTATAAAGAGGACCTGTCATTGCTCTATACGTGTATAGGAGTATAAAGAGGACCTGTCACGGCTCTATACATGTATATAGAGGACCTGTCATTACTCTTTACATGTAAAGGAATATCAAGAGGACCTGTCATGGCTCTATACATGTATAAAGGAGTATAATGAGGGCCTGTCATGGCTCTATACATGCATAAAGGAGTATAACGAGGGACTGTCATGGCTCTATACATGTATAAAGAGGGCCTGTCATGGCTCTATAGATGTATAAAGAGGGCCTGTCATGGCTCTATACATGCATATAGGCGTATAAAAGGACCTGTCATGGCTCTATACATGTATCCAGGAGTATAAAGGGACCTGTGAATTGCCGGCGGCCACAATGTCTTTTGCGCAAACTAATCAATGTACGCTAATTGTGTTTTTTTTTGGTACCAAAAATATGTAGAAGAATACATATTGGCCTAAACAGAAGAAAATAGTTTATTTTTCTAAATTTTGGGTATATTTATTATAGCAAAAAGTTAAATATATATATTTATAGCACAAAAACTAAAAACCGCAGAGGTGATCCAATATCACCAAAAGAAAGCTCTATTTGTGGGATAAAAGGACATAAATTTTATTTGGGTAGCGGAGCTGGCGGAACGGGCTGGCGGGGATCAGTATGCTGCCCCCCCTAAAAGTGCTGCCTGGTACCCATGGTACCACCCGGTCCCATCATAGGGCCGGCCCTGGGTACTACCGCACACTGTATTCAACTCCAGTGTAAGATGAATGAAAAACTGGCTTTAGCTCATGTCTCACCTTCATCGGGTTTAATCGCAGAGGTGAGCATGTCCTGCGGCAAAGGGATTATAGGCACACACATCGCAAGCCAAGTGATTGTAAACCTCAGACATGAAACATGAACAAAGCATACCCCTCTGTAGTGTGTACTCGTCTCAATCCAGAGCACTTGTCATTTCTGTCTGCTGCCTCCTTCCTCTGCTATCAGCGTGAATCATTTCTGATTAGTTTTCCTGACACAAGGTGACAGGGGAGAGACCTCCAGCACACAACCTGTGTAACGGAACTATGTATTCTGCCTGGACATCTATAATCATCATGCAGGCATACAAAGAGTTAATTGCAGAGTGACTCTTTCACTGCTAAATTCTAAACGTCCCCTATTTCAGCTAATTGACTCTCTTTTGTGTATTGTAATACAAGTTAGTCTCCTGTCAGGTGTATGCTGATGGGATTATCTGTGAGTGTGTATTGTTCTAAAGGTTAATTGAATTCTATTGATAAAGGAATGTGTCTGATCAGGTCATGTTCATTTCAATAGTTTTTTATTGAAGTTTTATGCAAACAGAGATACAAGAAACATAAAATAGAATAAAATAAAATAAAATAAAATACATAGACCATAAGCATATGAAATCTGTGAAAATCTGTATAGTTTCTCGGTAAGTATTCAAAACATATGAAAGAGTGATTGTCATACAACCATATTGCTCGGTTAACCTTGACACGGCCTCTTAGTAAAACCACTGGCGGTTCACCGCCCTCCCCCCCCACGCACCCCTTTGGGAGCACTCTGTGCGCCAGGGGAGGGCTGGCGGCGACCCACCCCCGTGTCCACCATGCATATATATCCATTGGCGCCAGAGACTCCAAAGATCAACAAGGACCCTCAGGCTGGACATCAGAGGCCCTCATCTTACGGCAACAGAGCCTATACATCACGAGCATCTCAAATATTCATCATATATAAACATTATGGTCCAGACTAATGAATACACTGAAGAAAACTGATAAAATAAAATAGAACATAAAATAAACTAAAATAGTAAAGTGTAAAGTGTTGTTCCTCCTTATATTAGAAAACAGAAGTGATCAGCATGAGTTGACTTCACCTCAATTTTTATACACCGAGTTATACCACCCATTCCACTTAAACCATTTACGTTCCATATTAGCAATTTTACCCTGAGATGCGGCAAACATTAATTCGTAGGAGGCGTGAGTATTAGTTGTTTCCACAATTTCACTCATTGAAGGTGGGTCTGTATCCCTCCAATGTCGTGCGATAGATAACCTGGTGCTAATGAGTAAATGAGTGATTATGGTTCTTGAAGAGAACGGGACACTATTTAGGCCCAGGGACAGAAGCGCCGCCCCCGCCGAGGGAATAATCCGGACACCAGCTATTTGGGACATTAAGTTAAATACATTCACCCATAGTCGCTTAAGTAAAGAGCAGGACCACAGAATATGGTGCAACGTCCCCACCTCACCACAGTTTCTCCAGCACAAAGATGAGATTTTGGGATCAAATTTAGACAAACGATACGGCGTTAAGTACCACCGCACCAGAATTTTGTGGGATAGTTCCCACAGATTTACGCTCTTAGTCGCAGAGAATGTACTGCGCAGAGCTGATTGCCACTGGTCATCTGAGAACGTTGCACCTATATCTCTCTCCCACGCCTCCATATTTGAGGTTTTGATAAAGATGTGTTTTTTGTTTAAGAGATTGTAGAATAGTGATATCCCCTTAATGTTAGTTGTGGGATTGGTAACATATAGCATAGCTCGCCAGGGGAGTGGAGTTGACGTTTTTGAGGTGACCCCCTGAGAAAGTGAGCTATTTGGAGATATCTGTACCTCTCAGTGTCCGCCAAGCTAAATTCAACCTGTAGGTCTTGGAATGTCTTAAGTGTGGGGCCTGACAATAAGTCTCCAACCGTTTTGATACCTTTGGTTAACCAGTGTGAAACTGATATGCCTGGGATGATTAAGGGTAGACTAGAGATGGGGAGGGGCATAAGTTTAATGTCCTGACCTATGAAGGCATGAGAGACAAACTTCTTCCATGTGCGGATAGTGGCCATCATTGTGGGAGAGAATTGAGTTAGGGCCGGCGGGATAATGTGACTGGATAATAGAATGTCGGATAAACTTTGACCTGGGACTTGCGATAGTTCTAATTCTAACCATCTAGGGGTGTGGGTCTGCACGAACCACATCCTAGCCTGCGAGAGTACCGAAGCTGAATGATAGTCCTTTAGAAAGACATGCCCGATACCTCCAACTTTCCTACTTGCTATTAGCTTTTTAAAGGAACACCTCGCTTTCTTACCCTGCCACAGAAATTTGTTCAGTTGTGATTGAAGTTTGGAAAAGAAGGAGGCAGGGACAGGGATTGGCAATGTTCTAAAGAGATACAATAATTGTGGTAGGACTATCATTTTGAATGCCGCTAAGCGACCAGTCCAGAGCAGTTCAATTTTAGATATATCCTGTAAAGTTTTATTCACAGAACAGAGAAACGGGGCATAGTTAGCTGCAAACAGCTCACCATTAGTCGCTGTTAAGGATATGCCCAGATATTTCAGACCACCATCTTTCCAGGTGTAAGGAAACCGAGCAGCAAGTCTTCTCCTCAGCGGAGGGGTTATACCCACCCCCATTAAGTAGGACTTACTTTCGTTGACCTTGTAGTAAGACAACTTATTAAACATCTCCAGAGCTGCATGTGCCGAAGCCAGGGAAGTCTCCACATCAGTAAGAATTAAAATGATATCATCTGCGAACAAACTGATGGTGTGGGTAGAGTTTTGGACAGGGAAACCTTTAATGTCAGGGTGAGAGCGAAAGTATATAGCGAGGGGTTCCAGTAGTAAGTTAAAAATTAGTGGGGATAGTGGGCATCCCTGCCTAGTGCCATTGGTAATTAAAAACGGACTAGACAAAACTCCTGAATTGAGTACTTGGGCTGATGGGTTGGAATATAGGGCCAGGATCGCGGACAGGATGGGGCCAATGAAGCCGAATTTCTGTAAAACTTGTGTCATATATGTCCAATGGATGCGATCAAAGGCCTTCTCTGCGTCTAAAGCTAAGAACAGAGAGGGCCTTTTGTGCAGGTTGGCCAGATGGATAATGTTAATCAGCCTACGAGTGGCGTCCGATGTCTGACGGCCCTTCGTGAATCCTGTCTGATCTGGGTGTATAAGCAGGGGGAGGATATCAAGTAAGCGTGTGGCAATGATTTTGGCGTAAATTTTCAAGTCTATATTAAGTAGGGATATTGGCCTAAAATTTGGAGGTGACGTAGGTTCTTTCCCCGGCTTCGGCAATGTCACAATAATAGCAGACAACATTTCAGCAGGGAAGGCGGCAGAGGCAGCAGCAGCATTGAACACACCTTCCAAATATGGGATCAAAATCGGGTTAAAGGCGTTATAGTAGTCTCCCGTGAACCCGTCGGGGCCAGGGGCTTTATTTTTAGGGAGGGACACGATTACCTTACGGATTTCTTCTCTGCTAAAGGGCAAGCTTAGTGATTGGAGTTGTTCAGAAGATATAGAGGGAATATTTAAGCCCTGTAGGAATTTCTCAATTGCCTCAGGGTCAGGTTGGGATGTGTCTGCATCATTTTTTAAGTTGTACAAGGAGCTATAGTAGAGGCTAAAAGCATCTGCCATATCCTGGGGATGGTATAGTTTACACTTACTAATAGGATGAATCATATAAGGTATTTTGGTTTTGTGTCTTATACCTTTCACTTTGTGAGCTAATAATTTACCTGCCTTATTGCCTGTCGCATAATACGTCATTTTCAATCTGCGGGACGATTTTTCAAATGCTTCTAGTAGCAGGAGTCTGAGGTCATGTCTCAGTGAATTTAATTTCTGGGAGATTGCCGGAGTAGGTTTTTGTTTGTTGGATGTTTCAAGCAGAAATATTTCTTTAGTTAGGTCCGTCAGTTTCTGCTGCCGCTGCCTTTTAGCCCTCGCCCCCAACTGGATGAGAATGCCTCTAATGTACGCCTTATGAGCGTTCCACAAGACAAACTGATCCTGAACAGAACCCACATTGTTACTGAAAAAATCAGTCAAGTGTCTTTCGATGTGGCTCCGTGCCTCGGCTTGCTGCAATAAAAAGGAGTTGACCCTCCATATAGACGGTGCTTTATCAGCCAATCCATCCTCTAGGGTTAGGGAGATGGATGCATGGTCCGACCAAGTTATTGAGTTAATGGCAGTGGCTGACACTTTAGAAAGGGTGATTTGATCAACTAGGAAGAGGTCAATTCTGGAGTAGGCCCCATGGGGCGATGAAAAAAATGTAAAGTCTCGTTCTCCCGCATGGAGGCACCTCCAGGCGTCAAATAAGTCATGGTTGTGAATTGAGGTCGACAATGACGGGCTCGAGCGCTTAGCGCCTGAAGAAGAGTCAATGCCCGGATCTGGGGTTGCATTGAAATCACCACACATGACCAATTTACCCTTTTGGTGCGCTGTGACCTTGGCCATCAACTTATTGAAGAAACGAATTTGGTGCTTGTTCGGGGAGTAGACATTCACGATAGTGAACATTGTGGTGTTAATATCACACACCAAGATAATGTAACGGCCCCCTGCATCTGGGATAACCTCGTGTAGCGTGAAGGCAACCGTGTCACTTATGGCTGTAAGGACCCCCCTTGTTTTGTTAGGCGAGTTGGCTTTGAAGACGTGTGGAAAACGTCCGTGAGAGCAGTGTGGAGGGGACAATGAGGAAAAGTGTGTTTCCTGAACACATAAAATGTCAGCTCGGTTAGTGATGGCTTCCTTCCACATTGACTTCCTTTTAACGGGATGGTTTAGACCATTAGAGTTAATAGAAAGAAATTTTATACCCATTGCAGCAGTAAAAGGATGTGTGGTGTTGGGTTGTTGCAAGGATTCATTTCCAAGAGAGGGTCTCCCTCCAGTGGCCATTCCGGGTATGGCATGCAGTAAGCCATGTGTACCAAAAAGAGGTCAGAAAAACACTCACGGTTAGTTGAGAGAGAAAAGGTATTCCACTTGGTGACAGGCGAGCTGAGGAGGCCATGTTCTTCTCTGTCTCTTCGTGGAGGGGAACTTTTCTTCCTTAGCCTGTGCTTGGAATGCTGAAGCAACACTTGAGGGTGAGGTGCAGAAAAAAAGGAGGAACACAAAAGAAAAGAAAACATGAAAACAAAAGTATAACAAAAACAATCAAACAGTTGGTACTTGACCAACATGAACCGGGTAAGGATCCTGTGATCCCTAGAAGGAATACCTGAAGGCAGCTGGAAGCTGCACAGGTTAAAATGGGGATGAGTCCAGGCCTAAAGGCTCTCCGAGACTCCCACCAGGAGAGAACAAGTAGGCGAGTATCCCCTCCGGATTTAGTTGTGTGACTTGGCGTTCTTGTTAGTAACTGTTTTCCATGTGGGATCAGACCGTGCCCTGGATCTGGAGGAGGGTGTTGGAACATCCTCCGGGAGAATCCCCCATTCCTCCAGCAGAGAGATGCCCTTTTCCATTGAATCTACAGTGTGTGTGTGGCCATCTTTGGTGACGGACAATTTAGCAGGATAGCCCCATCTATAAACTATCTTATGGTTTCTGAGCGCTTTGGTGATGGTATTTAAATTTCTTCTCTTTTGTAGAGTGTACTGGGATAGGTCTGCAAAAAATTGCAGATTCTGGTACTGCGAGGGAATCTTCTCTTTTTTGCGCATAACCGCCATCAGTTGCTCTTTGGCATGAAAGAAATGAAATCTCAGGATGACATCCCTGGGCACCTGATCAGGTAGGAAGGCTGGTTTGGGCAACCTATGTATTCTGTCCACTGTAAGCTCTAGGTCAGAAAGATCTGGGAGAAGTTCCTTGAATAGGGAGGAGGCGAAGGCGCGCAGTTCTGATTGCAGAACAGACTCAGGGACCCCTCGTACTTTCATATTGTTGCGTCTGTTTCTGTCTTCGATATCTGCGAGCTTAGCTTTAATCCATTCCGTGTCTCCCTCCCTCTCCTCATGCGAGTCGACCAGGTCATTAATAGTGACAGCGTATTCCCCCATTTTGTGCTCAATGTGCTCCACTCTAGTCTCCACTGCTTGTAAGTCTGAATGGAATCTATGCATACACTGCATCATGTCAGATTGCAGTGAACTCCTCAATGATAGCAGCATGTCCTTCATGACAGTGTCTATTACAGGTTGATGGGTGGTAGGGAAGGATTCGATGGAGTCTGGCAGCTCCCGGGTGTCGTCCCCTGAGTCATGCATAGGGCTGGCTGACTGCGTGGATCCCTCTCTATCTAGCCTGATTCTGGCTTTGGCCGGGCTGCCTGACGCTGAGGAGGGAGAGGAGGCCTGCATATTGTCAGGGGTGGATTTGACCTGAGGGCCGCAGGCTAATTCATGCCTGATTGCACGTGCTGAATGTGCTGGTGTGGACGCTGCTGCGGCGCCATCTTGCCTACCTCCACGCTGGCTAGGTGAGAAGAAGTCCGTCAGCCGCTGGGGCTTCCTCTGCTCCTTTCTTTTTCTGGACATGTTCCCTGGGGTCTCCAGAGCTAGAACGCCGGGTGTGGTATCCGAAAATCCGGTCCGGAGGGTCGGTATGAGCCGCTCTGTCTCTGCTGGGTACGGAGCTCCGGGTCTAAGCCGCCATTCAGCTCCGCCGCAGGCCACGCCCCCTGATCAGGTCATGTTAAACATAGCTCGGAGCCGAACTCGTCAGGCTAAATGATAGATAATTGGCTCATGTTAATTATTCTGGTGGCAAGGGGGTGGGATGTTCCAAATTCTGTATAAAAGTGTGCTGTGTACTTGAAAATAGAGTCTTTTTTTTGACCCTTCAAAACGCAGTCCCGTCTCGTTCTTGAAAGGGCATTCTATGGGACTATTATTCTGCTCCTTTCACAGCTGAGCCTGACCCCCTCTCTGGATCTCGTGGATGGGGATATACCGGCGGTACTTGCATATCGCAACTTGCCAGGGAAAAGGACGTCTCCAACGGCTGATACCCTCTCACTACTTGGGTAGCCGTTACAACCTGTGACTGACAGCCTCAGCTCTGTTCCTGTGTGCTGTATGAAAAGGGGGGGGGGGGGGTCTCTTCCATCAAATCATCTCTCAGAGCTCTCCTCACTGAGCTCTGCAGATATCAGCTCCCTGCCACCTGTTTTCTGACAACTCGGACAAGCTTTATAAATAATGGACTTTGAACGACTGTAGAGAATAGAAGACTGCAGCACAGCTTAGTCTTCCAGGTCCACCACACATGTGTGAGCGGACCCGGAAGAAAGCCGCTACGTACAGGTACGTTACCTGTACGAGCTGACCTGCTGCGGTAAATGTACTGCGGAGGGTCGACAAGCCGTTAATATTTAACCACTTCAGCCCCGGAATTTTTTTTACCCCCTTACTGACCAGGCCATTTTTGTGATACGGCACTGCGTCACTTTAACTGACAATTGAGCGGTCGTGCGATGTGGCACCCAAACAAAATTTACATCCTTTTTTCCCACAAATAGAGTTTTCTCTTGGTGGTATTTGATCTCCTGTGCGTTTTTTTTGCACTATAAACAAAAGAGCAAACATTTTGCTATAATAAATATCCCAAAATTAAAAAATAAAATAAAAAATTCTTCATCAGTTTAGGCCAATATATATTCTTCTACATATTTTTGTGGGACCCCCGCAATAAGCGTATATGTATTGGTTTGCTCAAAAAGTTATAGCGTCTACAAAATAGGGGATAGATTTGTGGACTTTTTATTACAAATTTGTATTTTATTAGTAATAGCGGCGATCAGTGATTTTTATCGGGACTGCGACATTGCGGCGGACAGATCGGACACTTTTTTGGGACCATTGACATTTATACAACATTCAGAGTAGAGCTGCACAATTCTGACCAAAATGAGAATCACGATTTTTTTGCTTAGAATGAAGATCACGATTCTCACGGCATAAAATCTTTTACATTTATACAAAAACAATAAAAAATGGGCTAACTTTACTGGCTAGTTTTTTTTTTAAATTCATTAAAGTAATTTTTTCCCAAAAAATTGCATTTAAAAAGACTGCTGCGCAAATACAGTGCAACATAAAATATTGCAACAACCGCCATGTTATTCTCTAGGGTCTCTATGATATAATGTTTGGGGGTTCTAAGTAATTTTCTATCAAAAAAACATAATGGCCCGGATTCTCGTACGAGTTACGCCAGCGTATCTCCAGATACGCCATCGTAACTCTGAGTCCGAGCCGTCGTATCTATGCACCTGATTCTTAGAATCAGTTACACATATATTTTTATTAGATCCGACCGGCGTAAGTCTCTTACGCCGTCGGATCTTAACTGCATATTTACGCTGGCCTCTAGGGGCGTGTACGCTGATTTACGCCTAGAAATATGTAAATCCGCTAGATACGCCAATTCACAAACGTACGCCTGGCCGACGCAGTACAGATACGCCGTTTACGTTAGGCTTTTCCAGACGTAAACTTACCCCTGCTATATGAGGCGTAGATGCGGCGTAACAATATTAAGTATGGACGTCGTTCCCGCGTCGAATTTTGAAAATTTAACGTTGTTTGCGTAAGTCTTTCGCGAATAGGGCTGGGCGTCATTTACGTTCACGTCGAAAGCATTGGCTTCTTGCGGGTTAATTTGGAGCATGCGTACTGGGATACTTTCACGGACCGCGCATGCGCCGTTCGTAAAAAGCGTCATTTACGTGGGGTCACAGTAAATTTACATAACACACGCCCACATCTACCACATTTGAATTAGGCGGGCTTACGCCGGCCTATTTACGCTATGCCGCCGCAACTTTGTTTTGAGAATACGGCACTTGCCTGTCAAAGTTGCGGAGGCGTAACGTAAATAGGATACGTTACGCCCGCACAAAGATACGCCATTCTACGTGAATCCGGGCCAATAATTTTAACTTGAAAAGAGCTGTCAGAAAAAGGTTTGGTGTTTAAGTGGTTAAACGTTTCTAATTTACTTACAGAAGTTTATTCCTTTGATGTAAAAGTCAATGTTATACAATGGGGTAGATTCAGGTAGCAATTACGCCTGCGTATCCATAGATACGCAGCTTAATTGCTCAGTAGCGCCGGCGTATCGACTTTCCTGATTCAGAAAGCTAGATACGCCGGCTTAAGCCTAAGATACGAATGGCATAAGTCTCTTATGCCTTCGTATCTTAGGCTGCATTCTTGCGGTGGCCGATAGGTGGCGCTCCGGTAGTTTTCAGCGTAGAGTATGCAAATTGCATACTTACGCTGATTCACAAATGTACGCGCGCCCGGCGTTCGCGTTTTACGTCGTTTGAGTACGGCGCTTCCGTCGTAAGGCTGCTCCTGCTATTAGGAGGCGCAGCCAATGCTAAGTATGGACGTCGTTCCCGCGTCGCGTTTTTTGGAAATTTGCGTCTCCTGAACCGCACCAGGCCACATGCCCTCAACATCGGGAGGGTGCTTTGGGGTGCCCCCCAAAGCACCTTGTCCCCATGTTGATGGGGACAAGGGTCTCATCCCCACAACCCTTGCCCGGTGGTTGTGGGGGTCTGCGGGCGGGGGGCTTATCAGAATCTGGAAGACCCCTTTAACAAAGGGGACCCCCAGATCCTGCCCCCCTCCCTGTGTGAAATGGTAATGGGGTACACTGTACCCCTACCATTTCACGAAGGAAGTGAAAAAAATTAGTTTCAGGAAAAAAAAAACACACACACCGTAGAACAAATTACTTTATTAATTAAACCAAATAAAAACCCAGCGGTGAAAATAGACGATCGGTGCTGCTCGCTGCTCCATCGTTGTCTATCCAGCGATGGGTGATGTGTCCAGCGACGGGTGATGTGTCCAGCGACGGGTGATGTGTCCAGCGATTGGTCCAGCGATGAGAACATCCATCCATTCAGAGCACAGCTCAGTGAATGACGCGCCGATGCTTTGACGTTTCTTTTATAGGGGAGGCGGCCACGTGTCATGTGACCCCGTCCCCCTCTGACGCACACTCTGCTACGTCACTGGACAAGGGGCTTGTCTGGGCTATCCGAGTGACGTAGCAGAGTGTGGATTTTAGGGGGAACTCCACGCCATTTTTTTTTTAAATTTGGGGTGGAGTTCCCCTTAAAATCCACAACAGACCTGAAGGGTCTGGTTATGGACATTTAGGGGGAACCCCACGTCATTTTTTTTTTAAATTGATGGCGGGGTCCCCCTTAATATCCACACCAGTACTAAAGAGTCTGGTTATTGAATTTGCGGGGACCTCCGCGCATTTGACTTCAATGGGGTTCGGAGTTCGGGTTCATTTTTTTTTTAAAGTTCAGGTTCGGGTCCGAACCCGAACATCCAGGTGTCCGCTCAACTCTACTTGTAATCCAAAGCACTCGCATATCAAAGCGAGTTTCCCATTAAAGTCAATGGAAACTAAGAGAATTTTTTTCAGCATTGACTTCTATTTCATGCAATACCACATGTGGCCAGAGGTGTGGTGGCGCCGGAGAGACTCAGGAAACTCGGAGACAGCTTGGCTGAACTTAGAAACCCTCGGAAAGGGAAAGTATTTCCGAGTATTTCCAAATGGCTCATTGGCACCTCTGGCCAAATGCCAAATGCGGTACTGCGCGCCGCAGAGGCTTGAAACCTTCTCGTTTTGCGACACAACACACCACAAAGCTACAGCAACAACAATGACAAAACCTGAAATCAAAGCTCATGCTGTACCCACTCTCCAAAAAATAAATAAATAATAGAATCTTCCTTTATTTGTTTTTGATTTGTCATTATAAACAATATTTATATAAATATTTATTAAGAGGATTCCCCATCCAGTGTTTTTGGGGACTTTCTGTTGTATTGTAGAAAAACCCTTTATCTCTGTGTCATCCTTTGTTTACAATCCTGGGAATACTTTGGTGTTTTTGATGCTTCACTCATTTTATTGGAACATAGGGGCCTGCGCTACACTATACACATATTCTATTCAGGCTCTTCCTCTACATCATTTACATGGATTAAACAATTACTTAAAGGGGTTGTAAAGGAAAAAAAATGTTTTCATAATAAGCATCCTTTACCTGCAGACATTCCTCTTTTCACTTCCTCGTTGTTCGTTTTTGCTCAGAAGTTGCTCTATTTCTTCTCTGTTCTGTTCACTTCCTGCTTGTCTGATTTTTATTGACCACCGTGATGGGAGGCTTTACTGCGGTGGTCAGTAACGTGCTCGCCCCCTCCTGGGAACTACATATGTGCGGCAGGACGCTTTCTACGTGTTAGAGACTTCAAGGAGGTGTGAATTACTGGGCGTGCCACAATGCATACTGGGAAATGTAGTTCTTACATGAACAAACGATGCAAACCAGGAAGTGAATGAGAGAACAGAAACTAGAACGCCGGAGGTGATATAGATGAAGGAATTTAATAGGTATTTACTCGTTTTTTAACAGAGGGGTGGATTCAGGGACTGCTGCGCACTTCTTACGGAGGCGCAGCGTTACGTTTTTACGCTACGCCTCCGTAAATTACTTGCGCTACGCTTGATTCAGGAAGCAGTAGCTCCGTAATTTGCGGAGGCGCTCCGTAAAAATGGCCGGCGTAAGCGTGCGTAATTTAAATGATCCCGTAGGGGGCGTGGATCATTTAAATTACGGATCATTTAAATTAGGCGCGTTCCCGCGCCGAATGTAGTGCGCATGCTCCGTCGGTAAACTTTCCCGACGTGCATTGCGGCAAATGACGTCGCAAGGACGTCATTTGCTTTAACGTGAACGTAAATGACGTCCAGCGCCATTCACGATTCACTTACGCAAAAAACAACGTAATTTTCAAACATCGCGACGCGGGAACGACGGGTATACTTAGCATTGGCTGCTCCTGCTAATAGCAGGAGCAGCCTTACGCGGAACCCGATGAACGCAAACGACGTAAAATGCGTACGCAGGGCGCTCGTAGGGTTGTGAATCGGCGTGAGTATGCAATTTGCATACTCTACGCTGACCACTACGGGAACGCCACCTTGCGGCCATCGTAAGAATGCAGCCTACGATACGACGGCATAAGAGCCTTCTGCCAGTCATATCTTAGGCTGCAGTCGGCGTAACGAGCTTTCTGAATACAGAAAAGTCGTTACGCCGGCGCAACTAAGCAATTGCGCTGCGTAACTATGGATACGCAGACGCAATTGCTTACTGAATCCACCCCATTAATTTTAGGCAAATTTTTTTTTTCCTTTACAACTCCTTTAAACAGAAGAAAATTTTGTGGGCATTAGTGTGATTTTCATGTAACGTAGCAGAATGGTAAAGCTCAAAGTAAACATTTGCATTAACCACTTCCATACCGGGCACTTATACACCTTCCCGCCCAGACCAATTTTTAGCTTTCAGCGCTGTTGCACTTTGAATGACAATTGCGCGGTCGTGCTACACTGTACCCAAACTACATTTTTATCATTTTGTACCCACAAATAGAGCTTTCTTTTGGTGGTATTTGATCACCTCTGGGATTTTTATTTTTGCAAAAAAAATAAAAAAAAATACCGAAAATCTCCTTCACTGATGGGCACTGATGGTACTGCACTGACGGGCACTGATAAGGTAGGCACTGATGTTCACTGATGAGGTGGCACTGATGTGGTGGCATTGATGGGCACTAATATGCGGCATGGATGGGCACTGATAGGCGGCATGGATGGGCACGGATAGGCGGCAGGGATATGCGGCATGGATGGGCACTGATAGGCAGTATGGATGGCCACTGATAGGTGGCACGGATGGGCATAGATGGGCACTGATAGGTGGCACTAACGTATGTGTTGTACTAATGGATGCCAATCAGTGCCAAACAATGCCTGCCAATCAGTGATGCCCATTGCGGGCACTGATTGGCATCCATTATTTCTGTCATCCCTGGTGGTCTAGTGTGTGTTTTGCATCCCTGGTGGTCTAGTGGCATCCCTGGTGGTCCAGTGTGGGCATCCTCGGGGGGGCTGTGCTGAAAATTGATCAGCACAAACCCCCCCTGTCAGAGGAGCAGCCGATCGGCTCTCCTCTACTCGCGTCTGACAGACGCGAGTGAGGAAAAGCCGATTACCGGCTTTTCCTGTTTACATCGTGATCAGCCGTGATTGGAAACGGCTGATCACATGGTAAAGAGTCTCCGTCGGAGACTCCTTACCTAGATCGGTGTTGCGGGGTGTCAGACTGACACCCTGCAACAACGATCGCCGCGATGCGCGCCCCCGGGGGCACACAGCGGCTCAATATCCTGAGGACGTCATATGACGTCCACTCAAGATATTGCAACCACTTTGCCGACGTCAATCTGCAATTGGGCGGCAAGTGGTTAAAGTGGATGTAAACCCGAAAAAAAATTGGATCTGGATGTTGGTGATCATAGCATAATTTAGTGTAAGGGGAGTGTAGAGGAGGGCAGGGAGTCTACTGACATCACGACTCCACCCACCGAGCTCCAGACAACAGACCCACCCACAGAATCTGCAGTTTTTCAGTTCTTATAACAGACAGAGGGGAGACATTTAACAGGTAAGGATACTTGCAGGAGGCATCTATATCCTTATAGATCAGCACTATGGCAGGAGTTTAGAAAGGATGAGAGTGGCTTTACATCCACTTTAAGGTATTTCGGATCTGGCAGAGAATGGTGGAGAAGCTACGCATACACGTGTGCTGCTACCTTCTGGTAAATTCGCATTATAGTGTCCTGTAGCTATTGGGCGCATGCATGGAAATTAGTCGCACATGTGCTGCAAAGTCGCAGATTAGTAACACACTGTTTCTTGGGATTGGCTGTGACTTAGCGATCCCGGGACGCAGCGCAACAAAGAACATAAAGCTAAAAAAAAAAATTAAAAATGTACCGTATTTATCGGGATATTGCGCATCCGCCGTATAGCGCACACCCCAAATGTGGACCCGCAATTCCTGTAAAAAAAAAAAACATTTTAGTACTTACGGTTTTGGTGTGTTGCGCGGCGTCCATCGGCGGCCTCGTCGGGTCCGGCGTCCGGCTGCGGCTTCGGTGGTGTCCTCCCGGCTTTTCCCGCACTGTCTCCCCATCGAATTGCCGCTTCCCGCGCTCAGTTTGAACGCCTCCGCCGACATATACCGAGTGCAGTACACTCGGCTACATTCGGCCAGGCTCGGCTTCGCTCGTGCTCACGCTCTGTGATGTTTATGCGTGAGCACGAGCGAAGCCGAGCCTGGCCAAATGTAGCCGAGTGTACTGCACTCGGTGTATGTCGGCGCAGGCATTCAAACTGAGCGTGGGAAGCGGGTGTCGGCGAATATCGCGCACCCACGATTTTCCCCTTATTTTAAGGGGAAAAAGGTGCGCGATATACACCGATAAATACGGTATTCAGCATTTGTGTAAGAGGGAGAGGGGGAGAGACAAAATAAGAAAATCTAGATTTAGTGAGTTCAATTCGGCTTTTTCAATTACATTTTTTTTGCATTCACCAAAATGTTACAGATTGTGGTGAAAACTGTCAAATTCACTCAAATCCATTCAAAGTCCAGAATTTATAAAGCTTGTCTGAACTGTCAGAAAAAAAGGGGCGGAGAGCTCTGAATCGAAACAAGTACACACTGTAGAGGGATATGCTTTGTTCAAATTTCATGTGTGAGGTTTGCAACCACTTTACCTACCAAGGGAGTACACGATACATCATGACATTTAACCACTTAAGGACCCCTTCACGCCGATATACGTAGGCAGAATGGCACGGCTGGGCACAAGCACGTACCTGTACGTTGCCTTTAAGAGCCCAACCTGACCGCACCCGCGGGACCCGCAGACCCGTTCGCCGCCGGTGTCCCGCGATCGGTCACAGGAGCTGAAGAACGGGGAGAGGTGAGTGTAAACACACCTTCCCCATTGTTCTCTGTGGCAGTGACAGTGATCGTCTGTTCCCTGATATAGGGAACGACGATCAGTGACGTCACGCCTACAGCTACTCCCCCCTACAGTAAGAATCACTCTCTTAGGACACACTTAACCCATTAGCACCCCCTAGCGGTTAACCCCTTCACTGCCATTGACATTTTCACAGTAATCAGTGCATTTTTTTTAGCACTTTTCACTGTGAAAATGACAATGGTCCCAAAAATGTGTCAAAAGTGTCCGATGTGTCCGCCATAATGTTGCAGTCATGAAAAAAATCGCTGATCGCTGCCATTACTAGTAAAAAAAAAATATTAATAAAAATGCCCTAAAACTATCCCCTATTTTGTAAACGCTATAACTTTTGCGTAAACCAATCGATAAACGCTTATTGTGATTTTTTTACCAAAAATATGTATCGGCCTAAACTGAAGAAAAAAAATGTTTTTTTATATCTTTTTTGGGGATATTTATTATAGCAAAAAATATTGAATTTTTTTCAAAATTGTCGCTCTATTTTTCTTCATAGCGCAAAAAATTAAAACCGCAGAGGTGATCAAATACCACCAAAAGAAAGCTCTATTTGTGGGGAAAAAAGGACGTCAATTTCGTTTGGGAGCCACGTCGCACGACCGCGCAATTGTCAGTTAAACCGATGCAGTGCCGAATCGCAAAAAGGGGCAAGGTCCTTTACCTGCATAATGGTCCGGGTCTTAAGTGGTTAAAGGATAAGGCTGCATTCACACCTCGGCGTATATACGGCTGAAGCGCGACGCTCGTGCCGCTGGAGGGGCGAATTTCCATTGAAGTCTATGAGATGGTTCACATCTCACGCCGAAACGCTGTACGCCTGCCGCCTGAAAACAAGTCCCGGACCCTTTTTTTCAGGCGGCATTGGCGTTCGGGCATAGACATCACTGGAAATTATTTGTAAAAAAAGTAAACAAATCGCGGCAAAATACGCCGCGTACGCGGCGTTACAATGTGAATGCAGCCTTAAAAAGCACCCTAGGTTTACCACATATATTGTAAACATTTTTTTTTTCAGGTGCTTTCTCACTTCTGTTTTGGAAACGATACCAGTTCCACTTTCCTGTGGACTGCTGACATTTTTTAGAGTAAACAGTTCTGCTGGGAAGACAAAGTCAGTGAAAAGTGGCATATAAGTTCTTTGAGCCCCCGTTCACACCTGAGTGTTTTGGACTGCAGGCAGAATGGCATGATACCAGAGACTTCAGCCCCTGAGGATTTGGCTGCCCAATGACTGGGCAATTTTTTTGCCATTCGGCACTGTGTCGCTTTAACTGACAATTGCGCGGTCGTGCGACATGGCTTCCAAACAAAATTGACATCCATTTTTTCCCCACAAATAGAGCTTTATTTTGGCGATATTTGATCACCTCTGCGTTTTTTATTTTTTGCGCTATAAACAAAAATAGAGCGACAATTTTTAAAAAAAGGCAGTGGGGTAGATTCAGGTAGGGCTGCGCACTCTTACGGAGGCGCAGCGTACCGTTTTTACGCTACGCCTCCGTAAATTACTTGCGCCACGCTTGATTCACGAAGCAGTAGCTCCGTAATTTGCGGGGGCGTTCAGTAAAAGTGGCCGGCGTAAGCGCGCGTAATTTAAATGATCCCGTAGGGGGCGTGGATCATTTAAATTAGGCGCGTTCCCGCGCCGAACGTAGTGCGCATGCTCCGTCGGGAAACTTTCCCGACGTGCATTGCGGTAAATGACGTCGCAAGGACGTCATTTGCTTCAACGTGAACGTAAATGGCGTCCAGCGCCATTCACGATTCACTTACGCAAACGACGTAATTTTAAAAAATCGCAACGCGGGAACGACGGGTATACTTAGCATTGGCTGCCCCTGCTAATAGCATGGGCAGCCTTACGCAGAAACCGACGAACGCAAACGACGTAAAATGCGAACGCCGGGGGCGCGTACGGTTGTGAATCGGCGTGAGTATGCAATTTGCATACTCTACGCTGACCACTACGGGAACGCCAGCTAGCGGCCAGCGTAAGAATGCAGCCTACGATACGACGGCATAAGAGCCTTATGCCAGTCATATCTTAGGCTGCAGTCGGCGTATCGAGCTCTCTGAATCAGGAGCAGTCGATACGCCGGCGCAACTAAGCAATTACGCTGCGTATCTATGGATACGCAGACGCAATTGCTTACTGAATATACCCCAATATTTTTTACTTTTTGCTGTAATACATATCCCCAAAAAATATATAAAACATTTTTTTTCCTCAGTTTAGGCCGATACGTATTCTTTTACATATTATTGGTAAAAAAAAAAACGCAATAAGCGTCTATTGATTGGTTTGCGCAAAAGTTATAGCGTCTACAAAATAGGGGATAGTTTTATGGCATTTTTATTAATATTTTATCTTTTTTACTAATAATGGCAGCGATCAGCGATTTTTTCGTGACTGCGACATTATGGCGGACACATCGGACACTTTTGACACATTTTGGGGATTTTCACAGCGAAAAGTGCTATAAAAATGCACTGATTACTGTGAAAATGACAATGGTAGTGAAGGGGTTAACCACTAGGGGGCGCTGTAGGGGTTAAGTGTGACCTCATGTGTGTTTCTAACTGTAGGTGGGCGGGGCTGGACGTGTGACATCAGTGATCGTCGTTCCCTATATCAGGGAACAGACGATCAGTGACATTGCCACACAGAAGAACGAGGAAGGTGTGTTTACACTCACCTCTCCCCGTTCTTCAGCTCCTGTGACTGATCGTGGGACACCAGCGGCGATCAGGGCCACGGGTCCCGTGAGCGTGGTCACGGAGCTTCGGACCGGGTCGCGAGCGCGCCGCAGTCGTGACCGACAGCTGGGCTCTTAAAGGGGACGTATATATATACGTCCCTGTGTCCAGCCGTGCCATTCTGCTGACGTATATCGTTGTGCGGCAGTCTTTAAGTGGTTAAACTGAACGGGTTGCTTTACAAAGTGATCGTTTACAATTACTTTAAACTGACTTAATTTACAGGCCAAAGTCCATCCCTTTGATCTGTAAATGAACAGAAAAATACAATGTTTATTTTTATCTCTCTTTCAGTGCTGAGCAATGTTGTTGACAAACTTTGCAAACGGATATTTATTGACAGCTGGGAACTGCTCTGCACTTGTTACATGAATCGTGGAGATGCTGGATTTAGATCGGATGGGGGGGGGGGGGGGGTTGAAACGAGATCACAATCTTTTAACGATTAATCATGCAGCTCTAATATATAGTAATAGGTGGATTGAAGGCAGGCTTGCCTGGAGGGAACCCTCTTCTCTGTAAAGGCACAGGGGCACACTGGACACCCAGCATATAGCACAATGGCAGCTTATTCTCACTCTACATCAGTGGTGGTGCGTCCTGTTGTAGAATCTCATATTAGCCAACGTACTTCATATTATTATTTCATATTGATTTGCATATGTTTTACTGATTATATAATTATTATTCATATTGTTATTATATAGTAGTGGTCTTATCAATATTATTATTCAATGGTAAGCAATAGTTATTAACCACTTGCTTACTGGGCACATATACCCCCCTCCTGCCCAGGTGAAATTTCAGCTTTCGGCACTGCATCGCTTTAACTAACAATTGCGCGGTCGTGCAACGTGGCTCCCAAACAAAATTGACGTCCTTTTTTCCCCACAAGTAGAGCTTTCTTTTGGTGGTTTTCGATCGCCTGTGCGGTTTTTATTTTTTGCGCTATAAACAAAAAAGTGAGACAATTTTGAAAAAAATACAATATGTTTTACTTCTTGCTATAATAAATATCCCAATTTAAAAAAAAAAAAACATTTTTTTTTTCTCAGTTTAGGCCGATACGTATTCTTCTACATATTTTTGGTAAAAAAAAAAAAAAAAATAAGCGACTGGTTTGCGCAAAAGTTATAGCGCTTACAAAATAGGGGACAGAATTATTATTTTTTAATTATTTTTTTTTACTAGAAATGGTGGCGATTTTTAATGGGACTGCGGCGTTATGGCGGACACATCGGACACATTTTTGGCGCCAATCACATTTATACTGCGATCAGGGCTATAAATATGCACTAATTACAGTATAAATGTGACTGGCATTGAAGGGGTTAACACTAGGGGGTGAGGAAGGGGTTAAATGTGTGTTCTATATAGTGTTCTAACTGTAGGTGGAGGGGGAGTGACTGGGGGGGTAACCGATCTGTGTCCCTATGTACAAGAGACACAGATCCGTCTCCTCTCCAGAGACAGCACCGCTGTCTCTGTGTAAAACGGCAATGAGAGATGATCTCATATCGCGAACGGCCACTCTGATTGGCCGTTCGCGGCGATCTGTAATTGGCTGTGTCCGAGGGACACGGCCAACACAGATTTTCCCCGCAGTGCGCTCTGGAGCGCGCGCGGGGACCGCCCTAAGGGGCAGACGTCAATTGACGGCAGTTTGGAGATTGGGATCCGCACTGTAGCCGTCAATTGACGGCAGGCGGATCCCAAGTGGTTAAGGGCCAGATCCTCAAAAGAGATACACAGGCGGATCTGCTGTTCCGCCTGTGCATCCCTGTTTCTATCTATGGAACTGATCCAGAGAATCAGTTTCCAAGAGATAGACAGAAGATCTGACATGTGTAAGGGACTTATGCCGCGTACACACGGTCGTTTTATGTGATGAAAAAAAATGACGTTTTTAAAAACGTCACTTTAATTGACCGTGTGTGGGGGAAAACGTCGTTTTATGTCTTCTAAAAAAACGACCAAAAAAAATTGAAGCATGCTTCAATTTTAAGTGTCGTTTTTCAAAACGTCAACTTTTACTTCACAGAAATTGACCGTGTGTAGCAAAAACGTCGTTTAAAACGAAGTTTTTTCACCCGCGCATGCCCAGAAGCTACTTATGAAGCGAGCTTCAATGGAAAAAGTGGTGAGAACGTAACCTCGCTTTGCTAGAACATTGTGAGAAAAACGATGGTGTGTAGGCAACTTCGTCTTTGAAAATTGAAGTTTCAAAAACGTCGTTTTTTACTTCACAGAAAATGTCGTTTTTTTTCACCACATAAAGTGATGGTGTGTACGGGGCATTACACTGCCGGATCTTAGGATGCAGTACCGCATCCGCCGCTGGGGGCATTTCGAGTCGAGTCGAGTTTTTGGGCACCAGTTCTCAAAAAGGACATCGGAGAACTGGAGAAAGTGCAGAGAAGGGCAACCAAACTGATAAGAGGCATGGAGGAGCTCAGCTATGAGGAAAGATTAGAGGAACTGAATTTATTCTCTCTTGAGAAGAGGAGAATAAGGGGGGATATGATCAACATGTACAAATATATAAGGGGTCCATACAGTGGACTTGGTGTTGAGTTATTCACTTTACGGTCATCACTGAGGACAAGGGGGCACTCTCTACATCTAGAGGAAAAGAGATTTCACCTCCAAATACGGAAAGGTTTTTTCACAGTAAGAGCTGTGAAAATGTGGAACAGACTCCCTCCAGAGGTGGTTCTGGCCAGCTCAGTAGATTGCTTTAAGAAAGGTCTGGATTCTTTCCTTAATGTACATAATATAACTGAGTACTAAGATTTGTAGGTAAAGTTGATCCGGGGAAAATACGATTGCCTCTCGGGGGATCAGGAAGGAATTTTTTCCCCTGCTGTAGCAAATTGCTCTGCTGGGGTTTTTTGCCTTCCTCTGGATCAACTGTGGGTATGGAGTTGGGTGTATGGGATTGTACTGTGTTTTTTATTTTGTTTTTTTATTTTTTGTGGTTGAACTGGATGGACTTGTGTCTTTTTTCAACCTGACTAACTATGTAACTATGTATGTAACTATGTATGCAAATTAGCACTTACGGAGATCCACAAAGCTTTTCAGCTTCGTTTTTTCTCCGTAAGTATTAGTTTGCAATCGTAAAATTAGGGCTGCTTTTACAAAGTGTAAAGTTAGTACACTTTGTAAAAGCAGACCCTTCTTTCCAGCGACGCTGTCTTTTTTTTTTTTTTTTTTTCACGATTCACGTAAACGCGTTAGTGAGTCTAATTTCTTAGTGATCATTTTGTGAAACAATGTATCTAACAAGCCACAAGTATTACGGTAATAATAATCCTAATAAGTATTAATAATAAACCTTAATAAGACCCATCTATCTAGCACAAGTAGGAGGAGGAAAAATGTCAATAGAGCTTTATTAAAATGTTAAAACAGCTTTTTAACTGGTATGACTCAATAAATGACTGAAATGCACTCAATAAAAAGCAAGTACTTACTGTAAATCGGGGGCCATAGTCCTATAACATTTTAATGTAATTTAGATTTTTAATGTATTTTCTAAATAAACGTGTGTTCAAGAGATTACTGGAATTTCTAAAAAGAAAACGGAAACTTCCTCTGTTGATCGCAAAATAACTTTGTCATGATTTATACCGCTGAATTGTGTTTTGTTCTATTTTTGGGGCAATCGAGGATTCATTGGGTGTTACTGTAAAAAGAATGATTTCATTTACATTTTAAAGCGGAACTAAAGTCATGGAAAAAATGGCAGGCGTTAGTTTTATCATATATTATCAAAAGTATTGGGACGCCTGCCTTTACACGCACATGGGGTAGATTCATGTAGGGAGCGCTTATTTTTGTGCGGGCGTAACGTATCCTATTTACGCTACGCCTCCGCAACTTTGACATGCAAGTGCAGTATTCACAAAGCAAAGTTGCGGCGGCGTAGCGTAAATAGGCTGGCGTAAGCCCCGCCTAATTCAAATGTGGAAGATGTGGGCGTGTTTTATGTGAATTCATTGTGACCCCACGTAAATGACGCTTTTTACGAACTGCGAGGTGAACATTAATTACGCACAGCCCTATTCGCGAACGACTTACGCAAACGACGTAATCGACGGAAAATTTGACACGGTCCCGACGTCCATACTTAACATTGGCTGCGCCTCATATAGCAGGGGTAACTTTACACCGGAAAAAGCCTTACATAAACGGCGTATCTGTACTGCGACGGCCGGGCGTACGTTCGTGAATAGTCGTATCTAGCTGACTTACATATTCTAGGCGTAAATCAGCGTACCCGCCCCTAGCGGCCAGCGTAAATATGCAGTTAAGATACGACGGCGTAGGAGACTTACGCCGGTCGTATCTTAGCAACATTTAAGCGTATCTCAGTTTGAGCATGCGCTTAAAGTTGCGACGGCGCGGATTCGAAATTACGGCGGTGTATCTACTGATACGCCTGTCGTAAGTCTACCTGAATCCGGCCCACATGAACTTTAATGGCATCCCAGTCTTAGTCTGTAGGGTTCAATATTGAATTGGCCCCACACTTTGCAGCTATAACAGCTTCAACTCATCTAGGAAGGCCGTCCACAAGGTTTAGGAGTGTCTATGGGAATGATTGACCATTCTTCCAGAAGCACAATTGTGAGGTCAGGCACTGATGCTGGACGAGAAGGCCTTGCTTGCAGTCTCTAATTCATCTCAAAGGTGTTTTACTGGGTTGAGGTCAGGACTCAAGTCAGAGTCAAGTTCCTCCACCCCAAACTCGCTCATTCATGTCTTTATGGACCTTGTTTATACACTGGTTCAAATCATTTGGTGAAGGGGGATTATGATGTGGGGTTGTTTTTCAGAGGTTGGGCTTGGCTCCTTAGTTCCAGTGGGGTAGATTCAGGAACAATTTCCGCCGGTGTAGACTGAGATGCGCGGCGTAAATGCCAATTTGCGCCGGCGTATCTCCGCGCCGTATTCAGCAAACAATATTACGCCGTAACGTAGATTTATTTTTTTCGTTTGGACCTTTCCACGCCGGTGCGGCGTGGGCGCCCATTTACGCTGGTCTGAACTAGCGCGGCCCTGGTTTTTCTATTTTAAATATGCAAATGAGGGAGTTGGTCCGATTCAGCAAATTACGAATTGCCGGCGCAGGCTACTCCCGGTGCGTGTAACTCTGGTTTGCAGCGGAAAGTTACCCTTTATAAAGCAGGGGTAACTTTGCACCAGACTTGCTCAAGTCAGCTGGAGAGGGCCCGGATGGGAACCCCCTTAAAGGTCCGGAGGCCACCAGGGCCCCAGATGGCAACCCCCCTTTTTTTTATAAAAATAAATTACCAAATAAAGGGGGCTTTCCATCCGGGACCTCTGGGCCCTTTAATAATAATAATAATAATGATAATAATAATTATATATATATATTTTTGTCCGAAAGGCACTGGCCGTGAACTTGTTCTGCATACAGACGGCAGAACTTTTTCAGCCAACATTCACGAAACTACGTAGTTTTTCTGCTCTTTTGTCCGATGGAGTGTACAGATGGTTTGATTATACGACACAACATGTCCATCGGAATATTCGATCCCAAAGGTGTTGAGGTCAGGACTCTGTGCAGGCCAGTCCAGTTCCTCCACCCCAAACTCACTCATTTATGTCTTTATGGTCCTTGCTTTGTGGACTGGTCCAAATCATTTGATGAAAGGGGGGATTATGGTGGGGGGTTGTTTTTCAGGGGTTGGGTTGGCCCCTTAGTTCCATTGAAGGGAACTCTTAAGACGTCAGCGTACCAAGACATTTTGGACAATTTCATGCTCCCAACTTTGTGGGAACAGTTTGGGGAGGGCCCCTTCCTGTTCCAACATGACTGCTCACCAGTGCACAAAGCAAGGTCCATAAAGACATGGATGAGCAAGTTTGGGGTGGAGGAACTTGACTGGCCTGCACAGAGTCCTGACCTCAACTCGATAGAACACCTTTGAAATGAATTAGAGCAGAGACTGCAAGACAGGCCTTCTTGTCCATCAAAAAAATATAATTACAAATATATTAAAAAATATTTTTTTTTTTTTTTTTAAAAAAGGGGGGTTCCCATCTGGGCCCCTGTGGACCCCCCGGGCCCCTTACAGGTGTACTGCCTGTACCCCCCTGATGGTGGCCCTGGTCATAAGTCTCCATTGCTGTTATGAGGGCTGACATCTCCTTGGTGTTAAAGTTTTTTTTCCTCCTCTGCCTGTGGGGAACGGGAGTAGCCATCTCACAGCAAATGTACCTTCCCTGGGGGGGGAATAAAACTGGATGTACATTTGCATCGGCTGGGCGTAAGTTGGGCCGGCGTATCTCTGTAAGTTGGGCCGGCGTAGTTGTGAGCATGCTCAGAAGGGAACGAACGTACTGAGCATGCTCCGTTCAAGATACGCCGGGCGTAAATCACTGCTCCACGTTCAGAACATCATTTGCATAAGGTCACACCCACTTCCACTTACGCCGAGGAAATTAAGTTAGGCCGGTGCAAAGTTAGGCACAAGTGCTTTGTGAATACCCTACCTGCCTCTCCACGCTGGTCCGGCGTAGTGTAAAAAAGATGCACTACGCCGGTCCAAAGATGCGCCATTGTACATGAATCTGGCCCAGTGAAAGGAACTCTTAAAGGGTTTGTAAAGGGATTTTTTTTTTAAATCTTAATAGCTTCCTTTACCTTAATGCAGTGCTGTTTTCATGTCCTCATTATTCGTTTTTGCTCTCAAGTTGCTGTAATTCTTCTCTGATCTCCACACTTCCTGGTTGTCTGTTTCCGGATAACCACAGTACTGGGAGCTTTCTCTCTGTGGTCACTAATCAAGGAGGTGTGATTACTGTGTGTCTAAAACCCCTCAGCACCAATCAGTTTAATTTTCCAAACCATCACTGCCCTGTATTGGCTCTGTGGCTCTGTACATCACAGAAGCAGGAAACAACATGCAAAAACGAAACTAGAAACTACAGGCACAATTTATGATTGATTTTTATCTATTTTTAATCATTTTTAAAAGGAATCGGTTAACTATTATGTCTCTATACCCTGTACTCCTTTAAGCAGGGCTGTCTTAATGAGAGGGCACACCTGGGCACTGCCCAGGGGCCCTAGCTGCATGGGAGGCCCCTGCACTTTCCACAAAGCAGCTGGTCCTTGAGCCCACGCTGCCCCATAATTGGGGGCCCCATGATGGCACTAAGAGTGATAGATACACAGGGGAGGCAGTCTGCCTCCTACCTACTTGATGTATGTTTACCTCCACTGTCTCCATTGTAGGGGCCCCAGAGCATTACTTTGCCCAGGGGCCCATGATGCTATTAAGACGGCCCTGCACTTAAGGCGTCAGCATACCAAGACATTTTGAACAATTTCATGCTCCCAACTTTGTGGGAACAGTTTAGGGATGGCCCCTTCCTGTTCCAAACTGTTCCCACAAAGTTGGGAGCATGAAATTGTCCAAAATTTCTTGGTATGCTGACGCCTTAAGAGTTCCCTTCACTGGAACTAAGGGGCCAAACCCAACCCTTGAAAACCAACGTTTAAAAAATTCTACAGGTTGCATGTTTTGAATTACAGAGGAGGTCTAGGGCTAGAATTATTGCTCTCGCTTTAATGATCGCGGCGATACCTCACATGTGTGGTTTTAACACCGTTTTCATATGCAGGCTCTGCTCACGTATGCGTTTGCTACTGCGGCGGGGCGCTTTAAAAAATAAATAAAAATATTATTTATTTTACTTACATTTTTTTTATTTTGACACTGTTCGTTTATAAAAAAAAAATTGGGGGCACTTTTTTTCCTATTACAAGGAATGTAAACATCTTAATACAAAAAAGCATGACAGGTCCTTCTAAATATGAGATTTTGGGTCAACAAGATCCCAGATCTCATATTTACACTAAAATGCAATAAAGAAATAAAAATACATTTTATGTCATAAAAAAAAAGTCCCTTTTAAGAGCATTGGGCGGAAGTGACGTTTTGACGTCGCTTCCGCCCTGCAGTGATATGGAGACGGGTGGGGCCATCTTCCCCTCACTCATCTCCATACCCAGCCAGGGACAGCATCTGATCCCCTTTGCTGCTGTTGACGGCTCCGGTAAGCGCTGGAGGGCACTGGAGAGCGGCGGGAGGGGGACCCCTCTCCCGCTGCCGATAAAGGTGATCTCACGTTGAATCCACTGCAGAGACCACTTTTATCTGAAAGCGGATCACCAGCTCTTAAAGAGGGTACCGGGGTTATGGTAGCTGCTACCATAACAATGGTTTTCCCCCTATAAGTAGCGACGTTATCCTGCGGCGGTTGGTCTGTACGGGCCAGATTCAGAGAGATCGGTGTATCTCTGTGCGGGCGTATCTCATATGCGCTACGCCGACGTAACATAGAGAGGCAAGTACAGTATTCACAAAGCACTTGCTCCCTAAGTTATGTCGGCGTAGCGTAAATGGGCCGGCGTTAGCCCGCGTAATTCAAAGTAGGCTGGTAGTGGGCGTATTGTATTGAAATGAATCGTGACCCCCATGTAATTAAGGCGCCAAACGAACTGCACATGCGTGCGCATGCTCAGAATCACGTCAAATTTACTCCCTAAGATACGCCGGGTCCATTCATGCGAAGTGAACCTAACCTACGCCCAGCCCCATTCAGGTACGACTTACGTAAACGACGTAAAATACGACGGCTTTTGCGACGTTTCCGACGTCCATACCTCTGCATTACTTGCACCTCATATAGCAGGGGTAACTTTACGCCGGACGTACGCCTTATGTAAACGGCGTAGCTTACTGCGACGGGCGCAACTACGTTTGTGAATCGGCGTATCTAGATCATTTGCATATTCAACGCGTAAATCTACGGAAGCGCCCCTTGCGGCCAGCGTAAATATGCACCCAAGATACGACGGCGTAGGAGACTTACGTTGGTCGTATCTTGGCAAAATTCAGGCGTATCTGATTTCCAGAATACGCGTATAGATACGACGGCGCACATTTGGACTTACGACGGCATATCTGGAGATACGTCGTCATAAGTCCTTTCTGAAACCGGCCCTAAGTGTTTAAAGAGGAAATTATCTCAATCATTTTGTATCCCCCCCCCCCCCCCTTAAAACAAAAGCTAATATTTTTTATTCCATCTTTACTGTTTTATTTATTTTCATCCTGGGGAAAAAAACAGCACTTCTGGGTTTCTTGCCTAGGTCGGGCCCCACTGCCTCCAGGGATAGCTACGTCAAAGCTTTCCCAGAAGGCAGTGTGTCACTATGTGGTGTACGGGTGCATGCAAAGAGGATTTATGTTCTTGTGTATAAACGCCATCAGGCAGTACAGTGGCAATCTGCGAGAAGCTGGCAGTATTTGTGGGCACAGGAAGAAATCCTGCTCCATGTGTGCATATGCCTTGCCAGTCACTGCCAGGTCTTAGATACCTGGAATACACCTGTGGCACATGTGTCAGAGTTTTCAAGATGGTGATGCGGAAGAGGGACAGGTGGCCATTCATTCAGCAAAAAACTCAGCCTTTGGACAATAAAAGTACAGCACAGCATCTCTTGATTAATTGGTAAGTAGAGGGTTGATGGGATTTTTAGGGTGCCTTTTAAATAAACTGGAAAAAAATATTTAAAAAATGAAAATTTTATTAATACATAATAACAGCACAATTGCAATAAGAAAGACTCATACAGTACTGTCCTTTAGGGACAGCACGATGGTGTGGTTCCCAACATGTTTCGCCCTTAAATGGGGCTTCCTCAGGGTATGCTGTCCAGTAAATATCAGAGCCTTCCCAGAGTATATTGCAGAAAATAATGGTTCCAGCTGGAACCCACGAGGAGAGACACACACTCCATACACGTTTTCATCCTCGTGGTCACCTTTTTCTACAAATTAGACTCTTTGGTCATTTCATGCCTCCTATGATTGCCTGGAGTCCGATGTTCTGTCTTATGATGTCTAATTGACACTCAAACTATTATTTATGTCATTTTTATTATTTATGTTATTATTATATTTATTATTTATGTTATTATTTATGTTAACATGGAGAAATATACAGTATGTCCTTCCAGATCCACTTTGAGTTACATTTTTCAGCTAGACAGTGTATACAAGAAAAAAATAAAATCATAATTTAATGGCAGTTCAGCACGGTTAGTACCAAATTTTATGTTATTTTTTTTAGTCAAAGTACTGAGAGTTAGCCCAGCTATATGCTGCATCTAAATAATTTTACTGACTCTCCAGACTGCTATGAAGTACCAGGGCTTAAAAAAACGGTCTGCACACCTGGGTGACTTCACACGTCCATACAGTTGCATACCACCACCATGGAAATACAATTAACTTTATTGTTCCAGCACTTAGACACTCCACCTAGGTCGTTCCTTTGACTCGTATTTCCCATTTGTTTAGCATAATTGTAGAGAAAAATGCATCAGCTGGAGCCTGGACATGAGTAACCCAACATGGGAGTGGCGTATCCCAGAGACATAAGCACTAAAGGCAGGAAGACATCAACAGCAGTCTTGGGAGACGTATGACATTCATTTTGAGTCGTGATGAGCTCCGAATCCAAGTTTATCCTAAGCCAGAAGTTAGCAGTCATTGCTGGGCCAATGAGGTGCTTGTGCGAGATACCCCACCCCAGAGGTGACGTACGTAAATGCTCGGGGCATCATTGACCTAATATGGGCACATTACCAGATTGGGGCAATGACATTGACCTAATATGGGCAAATGGCCAGATTGGGTCAACAGTTTTGACCTAATATGGCCACATAGTCATAAACTGGATCAACGACATTGACCTAATATGGCCACATGGTCATATTGGGTCAACGACATTGACCTAAGTCAACGACATTGATTGAATAAGGCCACATGGCCAGACTGGGTCAAAACCATTGACCTAAATATGGACCAGACTGGGTCAATGACATTGACTCTAATATCGCCACATGGCCAGACTGGGTTAATGACATTGACCTAATATGGACACATGGCCAGATTGGGTCAACAGTTTTGACCTAATATGGCCACATGGTCATATTGGGTCAACGACATTGACTGAATAAGGCCACATGGCCAGACTCGGTCAAAACCATTGACCTAAATATGGCCACATGGCCAGACTGGGTCAATGACATTGACCTAATATGGCCACATGCCCAGACTGGATCAACGACATTGACCTACTATGGCCACATGTCCAAACTGGGTCAAAGACCATAACCTACTTTGGCCACAGGGCCAGACTAGTTCAACGACATTGACCCCAATATAGGCACATGGCCAGACTGAGTCAACGACATTGACTGAATAAGGCCACATGGCCAGACTGGGTCAAAATCATTGACCTAAATATGGCCACATGGCCAGACTGGCTCAACGACATTGACTCTAATATGACCACATGGCAAGACTGGGTCAACGACATTGACCCACTATGGCCACATGCCAAACTGGGTCAACGGCCATAACCTACTATGGCCACATGGCCAGACTGGTTCAATGACATTGACTCCAATATAGGCACATTGACTTAATATGACTACAAGGTAGTGTCATTGACCTAATGTGGCCATATGAGGTCAATTAAGTCATAAGCATACCCACCCATTTGTCACAAGTTTCCCCCATGCGCAGCTCATTGGCCTACAATGACAGCTAACTGCCAGGCTCCGACCGATCCCAAGTTCATCTCTAATGACTACACTTGGATGAGTTACTGTGGCACCATTAAGTCCAGTCTATGAAATAGGAAATCTTTTCTTCATCCACCAAGTTTACAAAAAAGTAGATGTCGCCTGGAATTTTTACGATTGGAAGCTGGTTTCTGGGATTTTTCTACTCCATTTGTACGTATAGGTTTTGTCTACCTATTACCTCATCATAATCATCCGTGTCGTCTTTGCTGTCTGTCCTTATTGTGGCATACATTGTGCTTTCCGTTGTTTTGGTGAATTTTTTTGAATCTGTATATCCAAAATCGATGGTTGCATAGTGTAATTCATTCGATTTTATAGTTTCTTCAGCAGGGGGTGCCTGGAAAATAAAAGAGTCATAATGGTTCCGAGGTATTTCTTTTTTATTAAAAAGTGACTAATTTTTCACATTAAAAAAAGGTCCCCCATTAAATGAAGTGTTTTTGCCTATTTGCTTTTTAATAAAAGACCTAGGGATCTATTTATAAGCATTCACACAGCCGTCACAAATATTCCATCTAATTTGTGTAATATGTTTACGTCCTGTGATCATTTGCTCCATCTAGTGGTCATAATGCAATATTTTCCTGATGCCTAAAAAAAAACCTGCATTATGACCACTAGATGGAGATGAGGATCATAGGAAGTAAACAGATTACAGAAATAATTTATTACAGGTACTTATATAGCGCCGTCAATTTACACATCGCTTTAAACATATGGGGGTAGATTCAGGTAGGGAGCGCGTATTTGTATGCGGGCGTAACGTATCCTATTTACGCTACACCTCCGCAACTTTGACAGGCAAGTGCAGTATTCACAAAGCAAAGTTGTGGCGGCGTAGTGTAAATAGGCCGGCGTAAGCCCGCCTAATTCAAATGTGGTAGATGTGGGCGTGTGTTATGTTAATGTTATGTGACCCCACGTAAATGCCGCTTCTTACGAACGGCGCATGCGCCGTCCGTGAAAGTATCCCAGTGCGCATGCTCCAAATTAACCCGGAAGAAGCCAATGCTTTCGACGTGAACGTAAATGACGCCCAGCCCTATTCGCGAACGACTTACGTAAACGACGTAAAATTTTCAAAATTCGACGCGGGAACGACGTCCATACTTAACATTGGTATGCCGCATCTACGCCTCATATAGCAGGGGTAACTTTACGCTGGGAAAAGCCTAACGTAAACGGCATATCTGTACTGCGTCGGCCAGGCGTACGTTCGTGAATTCGAGTATCTAGCTGATTTACATATTTCTAGGCATAAATCAGCGTACACGCCCCTAGCGGCCAGCGTAAATATGCAGTTAAGATCCAACGGCGTAAGAGACTTACGCCGGTCGGATCTAATACAAATCTATGCGTAACTGATTCTAAGAATCAGGCGCATAGATACGACGGCTCGGACTCAGAGATACGACGGCGTATCTCCTTTGAGAATCTGGGCCATATTGTACATCAGGGGTCTCAAACTGGCGGCCCCCCAGCTGTTGAAAAACTTCAAGTCCCATGAGGCATTGCAAGGCTGACAGTTACAAGCGTGACTCATCAGGTAGAGGCATGATGGGACTTGTAGTTTTGCAACAGCTGGAGGGCCACCAATTTGAGACCCCTCGTTGTACATTCACATCAGTACTTGCCAACAAGGAGCTTACAAACTAATGTCCCTAACACACATTAATACATATTAGGGCCAATTTGGATAGGAGCCAATTAACCTACCAGCATGTCTTTGGATTGTGGGAGGAAACCCACACAGAGAGAACATGCGAACTCCAGGCAGGGCTATGGTTGGGATTTGAACTGATGACCCCAGTGATGCCAGGTGGAAGTGCTAACCACTTAGCCACTGTGCTGCCAAATTGCAAAGATTATTTCTGACATCTGTGTGAATTCTTGAGGCCGTCACACAGTTTCCTGAGAATGAACATTTTTGGTTTTGGGAAAAGTCTTGCGCATGCACAGATCTGCCACAGGGCTCTAGTAAGGCCTAAATCCCCATTCACACTTGTGTGACCTGAAATGAAAGTCGCATTACAAGTCGCACCCCATGCTTTACAATGAGAACTGTTCAAATATGTATGACTTGAAGCCGCAGGGACTGCGCAGGTTCCTGCGCTACCTTGGTCCAACTTTAATGCGGCTTGAGTGTCATAAACTGCAATGTAAACCCTGAAAAGCCACATGAAAATCGCACATGAACAGTATACATGCAACAGATGTGCAACAGGTGTCCATTATCAATGGTCAAAGTCACATCCATCCAAAGTTGCATTCCAAAGTCAGAGTAATACAAGTGTGAATGAAGCCTAAGGCCCCGTACACACGAGAGGATCGATCCGCTGGAATTGATCCGCGGACCGGCTCCAGCGGATAGATCCCTTGGTGTGTACAATCCAGCGGATCTTTTTCCGCGGATTTTTGTCCCCGGGGATGGATTTCCAGCGGATAAAAATTTCCTAACATGCTAAGAAATCTATCCGCTGGAATCCATT
Organism: Rana temporaria; assembly: GCF_905171775.1. Lineage (NCBI taxonomy): Eukaryota > Metazoa > Chordata > Amphibia > Anura > Ranidae > Rana > Rana temporaria. The sequence continues at coordinate 519,696,622 of NC_053490.1, forward strand.
CCAACGGATTGATCTGCTGGTCTGTACAGACTCACCGGATCAATCCGTCCGAATCCATCCCCCGCATGCGTCGTAATGATTCGACGCATGCGTGGAAGTCCTTATATCACAGCGTCGCGTACGTCGCCGCGTCATCATCGTGGCGACGGCGCGACACGTCACCGCGGACGGAATTCCGCGGGGATTTTGATCTCCTGGTTAGTACAACCATCAGATCAAAATCCGCCAGAGGATTTATCCGCGGAAACGGCCTGGAGGACCGTATCCGGACTCGTGGAGGTTTCTGCACAGATATCAATGTAAATCGCAGCCCGAAATCGCAAAACGTAGTGCAGAAACTACTGTTTGAAATGGGGGGAAAAATGTCAATCGCATGTCAAAATGCTCCAGTGTGAACTAGGGCTCAAAAAGAGAGTCCCAGACGACTGAGGCACTCGTGCACAACACTGGATCGAGAAGTGCTTAGGTAAGTATTAGGGGGGCTTAGGGGGAGGGGAGACTGCTACCGTGGTTTCCCAAAAATAAGACCTAGCGTTATTTTCCAGGAAGGCTGCAATATAAGCCCTACCCCGAAAAATGGGAGCCGTATTCTGCCGAGGAAACCGGCTGTGTGTACACTTTTGGCCGAGGAAACCGACGAGGAACTCGTCGAGCCAAATAGAGAACATGTTCTCTATTTCCTCGTTGGTCAATGGGGAAACTTGGCTCGCAGAGATCCTCGGCGGCTTCACAAGGAACTCGACGAGCAAAACAATGTGTTTTGCTCATCGAGTTTCTCGGACGTGTGTACGGGGCCTGAGGGATTCCTGACAGGCAGGGAGGGAGAGGGGGAGAGAAGACAGCACAATACATGGTAAGACCTACCCCGAAAATAAGCCCTACTGTGTCTTTTGTTGCCAAAATTAATATAAGACCCAGGCTTATTTTCGGGGGAAACACAGTACACACAGAAGAATTTTTATCTTGCTGCATAGAATGATAGGATAAAAAACCTTCTGCCTTTACAACCCCTTGACTTCACTATGACAAGACTGGGTTCCCACAGGACTGGTGTGGGAAACCTAATGCAATTCGTACAAGAATCGCACTGCATTGCATGCAATTCTTTGCAGTGCAATTTGAGTTTGTTCATTTTGTATGGGCTCAAGTTGTACCGCAAAGGTAACAGTTTCGGGTATCAGAGCGTGAAATTACTCCATATCAGCACCAATACCCATACCGGTATGGATGCAACCACCATTGTAAACTGCAAGCGCTGGGGAATGTTTATTGTATGGTGCTCAATGTGCTAAGCTAAAAATGAATGTAAAACTTGGAGGTACCCAATGTGGGTCGCAGGGATTTTGGGCCAGATTCAGAGACATTTAAGTTGCTCCCCCGCGGCGTAACGTATCTGATTTACGTTACACCGCTGCAGGTTTACAGCGTAAGTGCCTGATTCACAAAGCTCTTACCTGTAAACTTGCGGCGGTGTAACGTAAATGCGCTCGGCGCAAGCCCGCCTAATTCAAATGGGGCGGGTACCATTTAAATTAGGCGCGTTCCTGCGCCAAACGTTCTGCGCATGCTCCGTGTTTAAATTTCCCGACGTGCTTTGCGCGAAATTACGGCGCCCCAACGTTTTTCTTAAATGTGACGTGCGTTACGCCGTTTCGTATTCCCGGACGTCTTACGCAAAAAAAAAATAATTCGAAATTCGACGCGGGAACGACGGCCATACTTTAACATGGCTGATCTAAAGATAAGCCATGTTAAAGCAGGTGTAACTTTGCGACGGGTAAAAACGGCTAGCGACGATGTACGGGATTGCGACGAATGCGCGGATCTTCGTGGATCGCCGTAACTAGTCAATTGCATATTCTACGCCGACCGCAATGGAATCGCCACCTAGCGGCCGGCATAGAATTGCATCTTAAGATCCGACAGTGTAAGTCCATTACACCTGTCGGATCTTAGGGCTATCTATGCGTAACTGATTCTATGAATCAGCCGCATAGTTAGGACGGGCGGATCACAGAGATACGACGGCGTATCTCTTCTGTGAATCTGGCCCTTTCTTCTGTGGCTCATAAGAATGGAAGAACACAGCATGTGAAAAATGGGCCAATCACAAAGTTTCATCCTACCTCCGATTCGGCCTTCTCTGTTTCTGAAATGAGAAAAAAATATATATATTTTTAAAAACTATATTTTGTCATTATGGTTTTCATTCTCCCTTCTACATTAAAGTGGTTGTAAACCTCAGACATGAAATCTGAGCAAAGCACATCCCTCTATAATGTGTACTTGTCTCAGTCCAGAGCATTAAGGGCTGGTTCAGACTAGACATGTGCAATTTGTTTAGTTCCGGGTTTGTTTTTTAAACAAATTATGACAAATTTGTTAATTCCGAAATTCCCGAATTGAAAAATTTCAGAATTTTCGGATTTTCAGATTTCTGAAATTTCGAATTTCCGAATGTTCGAAATTTCGAATTTCCGAATGTTCGGAACTCCCTAGGACACACTTAAAGGGGAGTTCCACCCACAATTTCACTTTTTAAATATAAATACCCCTGTAATACACAAGCTTAATGTAGTCTAGTAAAGTTAGTCTGTAAACTAAGGTTGTTTTGTTAGGTTGTTAGAGCATTTAGTTAGTTTATAATCTAGAAATTGACTGGGGCCATCTTAAGTGTGGGCATCATGAAGCCAGACTGTATGACTTCCTGGATTTCAGCCTTGCAGATCTTGCACATGCTCAGTGCTGCACAAGCGATGTAATAGGTTTCAGTCAGGTTTCCATAGGTTTCCATAGCAAGTGTCAGAGGAAGTTGCCGCCCCTTCTCTATGCAAATAGGCCATTTGCAAGGACTACTGGGATACATGATGCCTATCCCAGAAACCCTTGCGAATAGCCTTGTGACTTAATAGCCTAGGCTAATAAGGAGGAGGAAGTAATGAAGGACTACAAAATAAAGGTATTTACAAGCAACAAAATAAATAAAAATTGTCCATTCTGAACACTATGAGATTAGGGCATGCAGCACAGGCAAACATAAAAAAAATGGGTGGAACTCCACTTTAACCCCTTCAGCGCCCACTAGAGGTTAACCCCTTCACTGCTAGTGTCATTTTCACAGTAATCAATGCATTTTTATAGCACTGACGCTGTAAAATTGACAATGGTCCCAAAATGGTGTCCGATGTGTCCGCTATAATGTCGCAGTCCCGATAAAAATCGCTGATCGCCGCCATTACTAATAAAAAAAAAAAATTATTAATAAAAATGCCATAAAACTATCCCCTATTTTGTAGACGCTATAACTTTTGCGCAAACCAATCAATAAACGCTTATTGCGATTTTTTTTTTTACCAAAAATATGTAGCAGAATACGTATCGCCTAAACTGAGTAAAACAAATATATATGTTTTTTTATATATTTTTGGGGATATTTATTATAGAAAAAAGTAAAAATATTGTTCTTTTTTCAAAATTGTGGCTCTATTTTTGTTTATAGCGCAAAAAATAAAAACCGCAGAGGTGATCAAATACCACCAAAAGAAAGCTTTATTTGTGGGGAAAAAAGGACGCCAATTTTGTTTGGGAGCCACGTCGCACGAACGCGCAATTGTCTGTCAAAGCGAAGCAATGCCGAATCGCAAAACCTGGCCGGGTCCTTTAGCTGCCTAAAGGTCCGGGTCTTAAGTGGTTAAATTGTCGGTATTTTTTTTATTTAAAGCACAAAAAATAAAAAACGCAGAGGTGATCAAATACCACTAAAATAAAACTCTATTTGTGAGAAAAAAGGACGTTATTTGGGTGCAGTGTCGCATGACCGCGCAAATTGTCAGTTAAAGTTAATGCAGTGCCGTATCGCCGTACCCCCCCTTCATGGCCATGTCATGACGGGGGGGGGGGGGGGAATCTTCTAGAGGTGAAGTGGTTAAAGCACTGGTTTCCTGACGTTCCTTTGACTTTCAGGGAAAAAAAAGTTTTCTGATTTTTGATTGGTCCAATTACCGATAATGCGAGTTATACTACATCTAGATGGCTTTTATGTATGCTAAATCTTGGTTTTATCCACACCCAATACGACTGTCAGCTGTAATGTTGTAGGGCTACTGGCGTCAGTTTTCAGCACCCATACAGTGCAGGGATCATGTTCTTTATTCTCCTTCTTTCCTCCCCCCTTGTTCATTCACAAAACATCTTTCAGGATTTCTATGAATGGACAAGAGGAGGTTCTGTCATTTATCTGCCCCTGCTCTTGCCTTGTCTATTCATAAAACACGTTGGACTAGATTCAGGTAGGGGGACGTAAAATTGTGCGGGCGTAGCGTATGTTATTTACGCTATGCTGCCGCAACTTAGACGGGCAAGTGCAGTATTCACAAAGCACTTGCTCCGTAAGTTGCGGCGGCGTATCGTAAATCTGCCGGCGTAAGCGCGCCAAATTCAAATTGTCAAGACGTGGGCGTGTTTTATGTAGATAAAACATGACCCCATGTAAATGACGTTTCTCACGAACGGCGCATGCGCATGCTCCTAATCACGTCGCAAATAGTCAATGCTTTCGACGTGAACGTAATTTACGCAAAGCCCTATTCGCGAACTATTTCAAATTTCGGCGCGGGAACGACGTCCATACTTAACATTGGCTATGCCTCATATAGCAGGAGTAACGTCCCCCCGGAAAAAGCCTTACGCAAACGACGTAAAAAAATACGCCGGGCGCACGTACGTTTCTGAATCCGTATCCAGCTCATTTGCATATTCTACGATGAAATCGACGGCAGCGCCACCTAGCGGCCAGCGTAAATATGCAGCCTAAGATACGACGGCGTAAGACACTTACGCCAGTCGGATCTTAGGGAAATCTATGCGTAACTGATTCTATGAATCAGGCGCATAGATACGATGCCGCAACTCAGAGATACGACGGCGTATCTCGTATCTGAATCTAGCCCCTTGCATTCAGTGAATACATAAAAGATTGTGACGTCACCACCCCTCCTCTCCACATCGTCCAATCAGAGAAAGACTTGTATTCAATAAAAAATAGGGAAAGCTGATTGGCACAGGACCGGGAAGACTACTGATATTATTGTAGTAGCTCTGACTACTACAGTGATTGTCAGCTTCTACCCCAGATTGTATACTCCCATTAATCCAAGCTGGATCAGTGTAAGTATGCAATAAAATCCATACCTGGAGTTCAACTTTGATTTCTGTGAGTAACGGGAAGTTCTTTCAACTATTCTTGTGACAAAAAAAACACATCACAGAAAGAAACAAAGACCGCAAAAAAGTATAACAGTGAAACACAACTAATCAAACTCTTCAAATCAATCTAATCAATCAAATCTAATCAAACTAGAAACACAAATAATCAAATGTACAAAAAAGAAAACCACAAATGGGAAAAAAAAAAAAAACACCAAATATAATAAATTAAACTAAATAGGTAAAATACCTTCTGAATAAAAAAAAAAAGAAAAAAGAAAAAAGCAAATTTCACCAAATCAACTCCGTAGCCCAGATCCACGTAGCGCATTTGTAAGTCCGGCATAGTGTATCTCAGATACACTACGCCACCGTAACTTACAGCGTATTTCCCATATCCACAAAGAATTTGCGCCGTAAGTTACAGCGGCGTAGTGTAAATGTGTCGGCGTAAGGGCACGCAATTCAAATCACTAAGTTGTTGGCGTGTTTTATGTTAATACGTCTTGACCACGCGTAAATGACGTTTTTTTTTAACGGCGCATGTGCAGTCCGTGGGGGTATCCCAGTACGCATGCTCCAAATTAACCCGCAACAAGCCAATGCTTTCGACGTGAATGTAATTCTACGCAAAGCCCTATTCGTGAACGTTTTACGCAAACAACGGAAAATTCGACACTGGCCCGACGTCCATACTTAACATTGGTTACGCCTCATATAGCAGGGGTAACTTTACGCCGGAAAAAGCCTTACGGAAACGAGGTAAAAAAATGCGCCGGCCGGACGTACGTTTGTGGATTGGCGTATCTCGCTAATTTGCATACTGAACGCGGAAATCGACGGAAGTGCCACCTAGCGGCCAGCGTAAATATGCACCTTAGTTTTGACGGCGTACTAAGACGTACGCCAGTCGGATCTAGCCCAGCTTCAGGCGTATCTTGTTTTGTGGATACAAAACAAAGATACACCGGAGCAAACTAGAAGTTACGCGGCGTATCAATAGATACGCCAGCGTAACTGCTTCGTGGATCTGGCCCAGTGAGGGAATTTGAGAATTTCCTCTTTGGCGACTAGTGAAGCTGGAATTTCTAATTTCCAGATCAAGTTCTGAAAGACATCTGTTGGTCCCTGCTAGACATGTGCAATTCGTTTTGTTCCAAATTAGTTTTTTTAACGAATTTCAACAAAATCGTTAATTCGGAAATATCCGAATTACCGAAAACCTGTTTAACGAATATTCAAAAATTTGTAAATTGGAAAATCCCAGAATATGAAAATTGGAAATAATAACTAACTAATAATAACTTAACTATTACTAACTATTAAATTATTGGTATTGGAATTTCCTTTCAAATGTGGCTGTTAGTGAACGCAACGAATACGAACTTATCTGAAGTTACAAATGATCAGAAATAACGAATGCCGTATCTAAACGAATGGAATGTAATGAATGAATTAATAATAATAAATAATAATAATAATAATAATAATAAAAACGTTTTATTATTATTATTAATTTGTTCTGTTCCATCTGTTTAGATGTGGCATTCGTTATTTTGAATAATTCCTAACTTTGGATAAATTCGGATTCGTTGCGTTCACTAACAGCCACATTTGAAAGGAAATTCCAATACCCATAATTTAATAGTTAGTTATTATTAGTTAGTTATTCTTTCAGATTTTTGGATTTTATTTCTTCTTTTCGGATTTTCAAATTTTGGGATTTTCGAATTCTCAAATTTACCAAATTCAAATTTTCCAATTTATGACTTTACGAATTTATGGAATTTTCGAATTTGCGAAATTACAAATTGCGATCATAACGAATGTGTCATTCATTATGATCGCAATTTGTAATTTCGCAAATTCGAAAATTCCATAAATTCGTAAAGTCATAAATTGGAAAATTTGAATTTGGTAAATTTGAGAATTCGAAAATGACAAATAAAAATTTAAAATTAAACGAAAAACTAACACATTTTTCGGCAGTGCACCTGTCTGGTCCCTGTTAATGATTGGTAGCTGTCAGGACCACATCCTGATCATGTGATCCCCTGCAACAGCCAATCACAGTGGCCAGGTAATCAGCCAATCTTCCCCACCCTCCAGGGTTCAGAACTTTTTAAAGGGATGCCAGGTCAGGCGGGAAAGGGGTAACTTATGTAGGTATAACAAACTCTCTGTGGAAGCAATATAATACCAAAAGCTAATAAATGGAAATAATAATTTACCTTCATTGACAGGAAACGAGGCTTTCCTACAATAAAACAAGAAGACAGTCTCAGTTATGGGAAAAGAAATAATAAATTGCTAGCACAAGCATAAAATATTAATAATACAAACATACAGACGTATCTTAGCTCTGAGCAGAACAGAACAAGCGGAGCGGCACACAGGGAGGGCGCTGATCAGACGATCGCCCCTGGCCAAGTTGGCCATATCAATTTTATTTTAATGCCCTGTTGTTGGCGCTAATCAGGCCTCAAAGTGTCTCTAAAGTCCAACTTTTTAACCACTTGCTTACCGGCACTTTTCTTTCCTGCCCAGGCCAATTTCCAGCTTTCAGCGCTGTCACACTTTGAATGACAATTACATCACTATACCCATATTACACATTTATCATTTTTTCCCCCCACAAATAGAGCTTTTTTTTTTTTTTTTGCAGATTTTTCTCTTTCACTGATGTGCCCTTATGAGGCAGCACTGATGGGCACTGATAGGTGGCACTAATGGGCACTCATAGGTGGCACTGATGAGGCAACACTGATGGGCACTGATAGGTGGCACTATAGGGCGCTGATAGACGACACTGATGAGGCGGCACTAATGGACACTGATAGTTGGTACTGGTGCACACTAATGAGGAGGCACTTATGATGCTGCACTAATCGGCAGCAACTGATGGGCACTGATGAGGTGGCACTGGTGGGCACTAATAAGGAGCACTGATGAGGCTGTACTAATAGGCGGCACTGATAGGTGGCACTGGTGGGCACTATTGAAGAGCACTGATGAGGCTGCACTAATAGGCGGCACTGATGGGCACTGATAGGTGGCACTGATGAGGTGGCACTAGTGGGCAATAATGAGGAGAACCGATGAGGCTGCAGTAATAGGCGGCACTGATGTGCACTAATAGGTGGTACTGATGAGGTGGCACTGGTGGGCACTAATGAGGAGAACCGATGAGGCTGCACTAATAGGCGGCACAGATAGGTGGCACTGATAAGGTGGCACTGGTGGGCACTAATGAGGAGCACTGATGAGGCTGCACTAATAGGTGGCACTGATGAGGTGGCACTGGTGGGCACTAATGAAGAGCACTGATGAGGCTGCACTAATAGGCAGCACTGATAGGCAACACTGATGAGGCAGCACTGGTGAGGCGGCACTGATGAGGTGGCACTGATAGGCAGCACTGATGAGGCTGCACTAATAGGGCACTGATTGAAAACCCTGGTGGACACTGATTGGCAGCACTGGTGGGCACTGATTGGCAGCAGCAACAGTGCCCTGATTATCAGTGCTGATGTCTCAAAAAGGAGGGAAAGGGAAACAAAAAAGCACTCACATTTGCCAACATCCGTAATAATGAATAGGGAAAAAGTTACTGCTGGGGGGCAGTGACAGGGCGGACTTTAGAGGCAAGACGGGAACAAAGGATTTAGAAAAAAATATATTTGAATTACAAAAGGTACAGTAAGATACATAAAAACCATATAGAGTATACATTCGATTGCAAAATATCCTCTCGTGACGAATGTATACTCTATATGTTTTTTATGTATCTTACTGTACCTTTTGTAATTAAAATATATATTTTTTCTAAATCCTTTGTTCCCGTCTTGCCTCTGAAGTCCGCCCTGTCACTGCCCCCCAGCAGTAACTTTTTCCCTATTCAGTGCTGATGTCTCTTTAACATAAGCTGGTCGGCTCTTTTCTTCTCTCTTCACGCTGTCACATCCATGATTTGCTGTCATTGGACACAGCTGATCACGTGGTAAAGGGCCGCTGTGATTGACCCTTTACCCCGATCTTTCATCAGCTGAGTCTGAAGGACACGGTCATCACAGAGCGTGTTGTAGGGGGTACGCAGGCAGCGCGATCACAGGAGGACGTCAATAGAAGCCTTCCTGACAAAGTAAGCACTTATTTTGTAGATGCTATACCTTTTGCGCGAACCAATCAATATACGCGTATTGTGATTTTCTTTTTACCAAAAATATGTAGAAGAATAGATATTGGCTTAAACTGAGGAAAAAAATGCTTTAAAAAAAAAAAAAATTGGGATATTTATTATAGCAAAAAGTAAAATACATTGGGGGGCATTTACTAAAGGCAAATCCACTTTGCACTACAAGTGCACTTGGAAGTGCAGTCGCTGTAGATCTGAGGGGTAGATCTGAAATGAGGGGAAGCTCTGCTGATTTTTATTATCCAATCATGTGCAAGCTAAAATGCTGTTTTTTTTTTTCCTTGCATGCCCCCCTCGGATCTACAGCGACTGCACTTCCAAGTGCACTTTTAGTGCAAAGTGGATTTTACTTTAGAAGATAAACCCTATTGGGCCAGATCCACAAAGATCTGCCTATCTTTAGGCAGGCGTAGCGTATCTCAGATACACTACGCCGCCGTAACTTAGAGCGTACTTTCTGGGCCAGATTCACGTAGCGCAGCGGATCTATAGATCCGCTCGTTCTACATGAATTAAGATCCGCTCCCGCAAGTTTGGGAGGCAAGTGGCTAATTCACAAACAACTTACCTCCAAACTTGCGACGGCGGATCCTAAATCCCCCGACGGAATTCAAATTCCGCGGCTAGGGGAGTGTACTATTTAAATCAGGCACGTTCCCGCGCCGATTTAAATGCGCAGGCGCCGTCCGCAAAATTTCCCGGCGTGCATTGCTCCCACTGACGTCGCTAGGACGTCAGCGGTTGCGACGCTTACGTAAACGACATCCGTCCGTATTCGAGAACGACTTACGCAAACGACGTTAAAAATTTTAAATTCGACGCGGGAACGTCGGCTATACTTAACATTGACTGCGCCTGATAAAAGAAGGGGTAAGTATACGACGGAAAACCGCTACGGAAACGACGTAAGAACACTGCGACGGGTCCGCGTACGTTCGTGAATTTGCGTATCTCGCTGATTTACATATTATTTATCGTAAATCAGCGGGAACGCCCCTGGCGACATTTTTAAATTGAAAAAAAGATCCGACAGTGTAACACATTGTAACACTGTCGGATCTAGCCCTATCTATGCGTATCTGATTCTATGAATCAGGCGCATAGATAGGACCAGTGTAAGTCAGAGATACGATGGTGTATCTGTAGATACACCGTCGTATCTCTTTGTGAATCTGGCCCTCTGTATCCAGAAAGAATTTGCGCCGTAAGTTACGGTGGCGTAGTGTAAATGTGTCGGCGTAAGGGCGCGCAATTCAAATGACTAAGATGTGTGCGTGTTTTATGTTAATTCAACTTGACCCCACGTAAATGACGTTTTTTTTTAACGGCGCATGCGCCGTCCGTGGGGGTATCCCAGTGCGCATGCTCAAAATCACATCGCAAATAATCAATGCTTTCGACGTGATCGTAATTTACGCAAAGCTCTATTCACGAACGTTTTACGCAAACGACGGAAAAATCGACGCTGTCCCGACGTCCATACTTAACATTGCGTACGCCTCATAGACCCAGGGGTAACGTTACGCCGAAAAAAGCCTTACGTAAATAACGTAAAATAATGCGCCGGGCGGACGTACGTTTGAGGATCGGCGTATCTAGCTACTTTGCATACTCTACGCGGAAATCAACGGAAGCGCCACCTAGCGGCCAGCGTAAATATGCACCTAAGATCCGACGGCGTACTAAGACGTACGCCAGTCGGATCGGGCCCACATTCAGTCGTATCTTGTTTTGTGGATACAAAACAAAGATACGACGGGGCATCGTAGAACTTACGCGGCGTATCAATAGATACGCCGGCGTAAGTTCTTTGTGGATCTGGGCCTTTTGTGTTTTTTTAACAATCGTCGCAATTTTTTTGTTTATTGTGCAAAAAATAAAAACCGCAGAGGTGATCAAATACCACCAAAAGAAAGCTCTATTTGTGGAGAAAAAAGGAAGTAAATTTTGTTTGGGTACAGCGTCGCGTGACCGCGCAATTGTCAGTTAAAGTGACGCAGTGCCGAAATCACGAAAAAATTACCCGATCATTGAGCAGCCAAATCCTCTGGGGCTGAAGTGGTTAAGGAAAACCCCCACCTACACCCAATACTCTCCTTCTCTCTCCTCCCTGCAAGAGTGGCAGGCTAACCCGGGGTACCCTCCATGTTGGTCAGTGGTGACTGTTCCCCCACCATCATGCTAGGAAATGGAAAAGGTCCCATGCTCTTTAAAACCAGGAAAAATTGAGTATTTCTCAGAATTTTGGTGGCTGGGAAGCTTGGAGAAGAAATATATTAGTAGGTGGGGGAAGTGAGGACTGCCCCATCGAGAGTCGCTATGACTTTCAGATTTAAAATGATTGAAACAACTTCTGAAACATTAATGTGACAAAGTATATAAGATATTTACTGTCAGTGATTGGGTTTAGCTGTTCACGTGATCACGTTTCGGTCACACGTATGGAAGTTTTTTTGCTTTGTTATGTAATATCGTTTCTTGATGAGTAATAATAGTACTAAACTGTCATGACACAGCATATATACTGACCACAGTTAATAATGCACGTTTGTGGTTAATCGCAGATTTGTTTTTATACTTTGGTGAAAGTATATAGAGTACAATGTTTCACCAGAAAACGGATTAGCCTGCCTGCGTGAGACCCCATAGAAGGAATGGCGAAAGCGGTTGTTGTTAAGATTTATTTCATGCTTTTATTGTTGATACCTAACTATACATTATGGGGCAGATCCACATAGATCTGCACCCACGCAGCGTATCAGAGATACGCTACGCCGCCGTACCTTACCTGGCTTTAAATCGAATCTTGGAAGAATTTGCGGCGTAAGTTAAGGGCGACGTAGTGTATCTCTGGCGGCGGAATTCAAATCGGAGAATAGGGGGCGTTTTTAATTTAAATGAAGCGCGTCCCCGCGCCAAATGAACTGCGCATGCGCCGTCCCGAAATTTCCCGCCGTGCATTGCGCTAAATGACGTCACTAGGACGTAATTTTTTTTAACATAGACGTGAATTACGTCCATCCCGATTCATGGACGACTTACGCAAAAAAAAAAAAAATTCAAATTAAACGCGGGAACGACAGCCATACTTAACATGGCAAGTCTAACTATACGCCGCAAAACACCAGCTTTAACTATACGCCGGAAAAAGCCGACTAGAGACGACGTAAAAGAATGCGACAGCCGCGCGTACATTCGTGGATCGTCGAAATAGCTAAATTGCATACCCGATGTGCAAATTGACGCAAACTCCACCCAGCGGACGCCGAAGTTTTGCATATACGATCCGAAGGCGTACAAAGCCGTACGCCTGTCGGATCTAACCCAGATGCCGTCGTATCTTGGTTTGAGGATTCAAACTAAAGATACGACGCGGGTAATTTGAAAGTACGCCGGCGTATCAGTAGATACGCCGGCGTACTCGCTCTGTGGATCTGCCCCTATATTGTCAAAAGTATTGGGATGTGTTATAAGGATGTGTTATTATTGATCCCTGAGGAAGTCACGCGACCAGTGACGCAACGCGTCGGGTGGAGCCGTGTGACGTCAGTTTCGGTAATGTTTTAACAGAAGTACGGTGAGGAGGCCTGTGTGTCACTACTCCCATTGCTTTTTACTGTGGATTTTATCCTTACTTGATATAAGCAGTTTTATTTAATAAATAAATTTACTTTTCATTTGGCAACATTGCACTATGGCTGTTCTTTGTTTCCTTTGAGCGCCATTTATACAAGAAGTGCCGTTCCTTGGAGCGAGCGGTTTTCTCTATACTGTATATGGAAATACCCAAGATGTTTTGATGCCAGGTTTTGGACGTAGTTCTTCGCCTGGAACCTGGATGCCTTTACAGATCCATCAGCAGGATTCCTTATCTGACTATCTGATGAGCCTTGTTTGACCCTGGGGTCATTGTTGGAGGTGAGCGGCCAATTCATAAATGTAACAGTCGATGCTTGGATTGATGTTTTATCTGTTTTTTCTTCTATCAAGTTATCCCTGTGAGATTATTGCCTTTATATGAACTCCTACCATTGGGCTTTAGTTGGACTTTATTCACATTTATTTATTCATTTGTATGTTTGGATACTCATCATATTTTTTCTTTCAGTATACTACTTTATGGCACATTATTGAATAAGTGCACCATTCTCATCTTTTTTCTATTGGGATACCTGCCTTTACACGCACATGAACTTTAATGGCACCCCAGTCTTAGTCCGTAGGGTTCAATATTGCGCTGGCCAGTGGTGGCCTGTCCATTAGGGGCGCCTGGGCACTGCCCCCCTGTCGCCGCGGGACACATTTTTGGGACCATTGTCATTTTCACAGCGAAAAATGCTATAAAAATGCACTGATTACTGTGAAAATTACAATGGCAATAAAGGGGTTAACCACTAGGGGGCGCTAATGGGTTAAGTGTGCCCTAAGGGAGTGATTCTTACTGTAGGGGGGCGTGGCTGGACGTGTGACGTCACTGATCGTCGTTCCCTATAACAGGGAACAGACGATCGCTTCTGCCACAGAGAAGAACGGGGAAGGTGTGTTTACACACACCTCTCCCCGTTCTTCAGCTCCTGTGACCCGATTGCGGGACACCGGCGGCAATCAGGTCCGTGGGTCCCGCGGTCACGGAGCTTCGGACCGGGTCACGAGCACGCCGGCCCGTGCGCGACCCACGGCTGGGCACTTTTGTGTCACCGCCGCATTGGGGGTCCAGTCTTGGTGTCCGGCCTCTTTGGGGCTTTTCACCCCCTCAGCTCCTGGGATGGATACTTGACGAGTGACGCCGATATGGCGCCACCAGCAGACCATGTGCTAAAATGTGTAAGTTGGAGGGTAAATTTCTCCCTTCCTCCATACCCCTTATTGTTCCTTTTCTTTTTTTTCTTTATACTTTCCCCTATCCCAGCTGAAGTTTACAAGATCCATTTATTGACCCTCATACCCATGTTTAATATTTTTCAGACTAAATGCATCTGCTCCTGATGAGGCGAGTAGTCGCCGAAATGCGTCGAACCAACGAGCCGTTCAGTACCTTAGGCTATTCTAGATGCATTATATTACCACACCATGCTGTGATTTACCCATTTCTAATATTTGTTGTTAACTTATATCTTTATATGGAGCCTGCTTGCCAAGATATTTGTATAAAAAAGAAATTCTAGAATGTTGGGTCCAAAAAGACGGCTGGTAAGAAAAACACAAATAATTCCTGGGTCCTAAGTGCCTGATGAATTGAAAATGTCTTTGATGACGAAACGCGTGTTGACGTCACCACATTCGCAGGACGGGAGCTTTTGTATTGTAGCCGGCCGGCTTCATATTTACACGCTATCCAATTGTGTTTTTAGTAAGTGTATTCCTTTTTTATATTAAAATTATCGATAGTACTAAACTATTAGTCCTTAATTTCTTTCTGGGTACTTTTCGCATTCAATTCATCAGGCACTTAGGACCCAGGAATTATTTGTGTTTTTCTTACCAGCCTTCTTTTTGGACTCAAAATTCTAGTATTTCTTTGGACTCTTATGCCGCGTACACACGATCATTTTTCGGCATGAAAAAAAAAACGTTTTTTTTTAAAAAATGCCATTTAAAATGATCATGTGTGGGCTTCACATAATTTTTCGGGTTCTGAAAAACAACATTTTTTTTTTTCCGAATATGCTCTATTTTTTCACAACGTTTTTAACGTTGTCGTTTTTAGGGTTGTAAAAAATGGTCGTGTGTGGGCTTTAACGACGTGAAAAACCAGCGCATGCTCAGAAGCAAGTTATGAGATGGGAGCGCTCGTTCTGGTAAAACTAACGTTCATAATGGAGTAAGCACATTCATCACGCTGTAACAGACAGAAAAGCGCGAATCGTCTTTTACTAACAGGAAATCAGAAAAAGCAGCCTAAAGGGTGGCGTAATCCGCATGGAACTTCCCCTTTATAGTGCCGTCGTACGTGTTGTACGTCACCGCGCTTTGCTAGAGCATTTTTTTTTCACGATCGTGTGTAGGCAAGGCTGTTTTAACCACTTGCCGCCCGCCAATGACAAATTGACGTCGGCAAAGTGGTTGTAGAATCCTGACTGGACGTCATATGACGTCCTCAGGATTCTTAGCCGCTGCGCACCCCCGGGGGCGCGCATCGCGGCGATCGTTGTTGCGGGGTGTCAGTCTGACACCCCGCAACACCGATCTCGGTAAAGAGTCTCTCACGGAGACTCTTTACCACGTGATCAGCCGTGTCCAACCACGGCTGATCACGATGTAAACAGGAAGAGCCGTCGATGGCTCTTCCTCACTCGCGTCTGACAGACGCGAGTAGAGGAGAGCCGAACGGCGGCTCTCCTGACAGGGGGGGTTCGCGCTGATTGTTTATCAGCGCAGCCCCCCCTCGGATCGCCACATGGACCACCAGGGATGCCCACTAGGGAAGGGCAAAACTTATAAAAAGGGGCAAAAATAAAGTAAAAAAAAAAGTCTAAAAAAAAAAAAAAGTCTGAAAAAAAAAAAAAAAGATGCAAAAAAAAAGATGCCAATCAGTGCCCACAAATGGGCACTGACTGGCAACAAGTAAACAAGTAAATAATGCCGCCCCACAGTGTCCATCAGTGCCGCCCCACAGTGTCCATCAGTGCCACCCCACAGTGTCCATCAGTGCCACCCCACAGTGCCCATCTGTGCCACCCCACAGTGCCCATCTGTGCCACCCATAAGTGCCACCCCACAGTGCCCATCTGTGCCGCCTATGAGTGCCCATCTGTGCCGCCCATGAGTGCCCAGTGCCGCCCATGAGTGCCCATCAGTGCCGCCCATGAGTGCCCATCAGTGCCGCCCATGAGTGCCCATCAGTGCTGCCCATCAGTGCCGCCTATGTGTGCCCATGAGTGCCGCCTATGTGTGCCCATCAGTGCCGCATGCCAGCGCCGC
Organism: Rana temporaria; assembly: GCF_905171775.1. Classification (NCBI taxonomy): domain Eukaryota; kingdom Metazoa; phylum Chordata; class Amphibia; order Anura; family Ranidae; genus Rana; species Rana temporaria. Next base: position 519,712,943 of record NC_053490.1, read on the forward strand.
CAATCAGTGCCAACTCATCTGTGCCCGTCAGTACTACCTCGTCGATGTCCATCAGTGCCATCTCATCTGTGCCCATCAGTGCCACCATATCAGTGCCCGTAATTGAAAGAGAAAACGTACTTATTTACAAAAAAAATACAGAAAAAAATAAAAACGTAATTTTTTTCAAAATTTTCGGTCTTTTTTTAGTTGTTGCGCAAAAAAAAAAAAAATCGCAGAGGTGATCAAATACCACCAAAAGAAAGCTCTATTTGTGGGTAAAAAAGGACGCCAATTTTGTTTGGGTACAGTGTTGTATGACCGCGCAATTGCCATTCAAAGTGCGACAGTGCTGAAAGCTGAAAATTGGCTTGGGCGGGAAGGTGTATACGTGCCCTGTATGGAAGTGGTTAATGATCAAGTTGAAAAAACACATTGGGCTAGATTCAGCAAGAATTTACGCCGGCTTATCTATAGATACGCCGCGTAAATTCAAAGCTGCGCCGGCGTATCTTCTTTCTGTATTCAGAAAGCAAGATACGCCAAAATTAGGCTAAAATCTGACTGGCGTAAGTCTCTTACGCCGTCATATCTTAGGGTGCATATTTACGCTGGCCGCTAGGTGGCGCTGCCGTCGATTTCAGCGTAGAATATGCAAATGAGCTGGATATGCCGATTCAGAAACGTACGTGCGCCCGGGGGATTTTTTTACGTCGTTTGCGTAAGGCTTTTTCCGGCGTAACATTACTCCTGCTATATGAGTCATAGCCAATGTTAAGTATGGACGTCGTTCCTGCGTCGAATTTTGAAATTTTTACGTCGTTCGCGTAAGTCGTTCGCGATAGGGCTTTGCGTAAATTACGTTCACGTCGAAAGCATTGACTATTTGCGACGTGATTAGGAGCATGCGCACTGGGATACGTTCACGGCCGGCACATTCGCCGTTCACGTCATTTACGTGGGGTCATGTTTTATTTACATAAAACACGCCCACCTCTTGACAATTTGAATTTGGCGCGCTTACGCCTGCAGATTTACGCTACGCCGACGCAATTTACGGAGCAAGTGCTTTGTGAATACTGCACTTGGCCGTCTAAGTTGCGGAGGCGTAGCGTAAATAGGATACGCTACGCCCACACAAACTTGCGTCCCCCTACGTGAATCTAGCCCAGTGTTTTTTCTAGAGCCTGAAAAACTTTGTTTTTTACAACCCGAAAAATGATCGTGTGTACGCGGCATTAGTGTCATTTTTTCTTTTTTATCTTTATTGTATATATAGGTTATAAGGTGTTCATGAAATAATTTATTTTTATTTCATAATATCAATTTGATCACAGTAAGTGCAGTTTTTTCCTTTTATTATTTTTTTACAAGATATTTGTATAACTTGTGTGATTTTCTTGGGTCCTGGCTGTCATTTATGGGGAAACTGATTTTACAGTGAGCTGGCACCATGCTGGGCACCTGGTCAGAATAATAATGCAATCTGACAATGCTGACATTGATCTCAATTTGTATAGCTTGACTCCCAGGTCCACTGGCAGCCCTTCCTTTCCTTGGAGGTGATGCAATATGGTGCAGTGCACCGGGGGGCTTCAATATTAGGATACATTTCCTATAAACCTTGGCCCAGATTCTCAAAGGTGTTACGACGGCGCAACACCATTTGCGCCGTCGTAAGTCCTAATCTGGCCTCGGGTATCTATGCGACTGATTCTTAGAATCAGTTACGCATAGATATCCATTAGATCTGACAGGCGTAAGGCTCTTACGCTGTCAGATCTTAAATGCAATTTTTTTTCCCGCCGCTAGGTGTCGCCGACGTCGTTTTCCCCGTCGCTTATGTAAATTAGCAAATTACGACGATTCCCGAACGTACGCGCCCTCGACGCAGAGAATTTACGTTGTTTCCGTAGCCTTTGCGACGCGTTAAGTATGGCCGTCGTTCCCGCGTCGAAATTTCGAAAATCTACGTCGTTTGCGTAAGAGGTCCATGAATGCCGCTGGACGCCATTTACGTTAACGTCTAAGCAAATGACGTCGGTGCGACGTCATTTAGCGCAATGCACGTCGGGTAATTTACCAGACGGAGCCCGCCCCATTTAAATTGGGCGGGCTTGCGCCGAGCGCTTTTAAGATACACCGCCTCAAGTTTACAGGTAAGTGTTCTGAGAATCAGGCACTAACGCTGTAAACCTGCGGCGGTGTAACGTAAATCACATACGTTACGCTGCCCAGGAGCAACGTAATTATATGTGAATCTGGGCCCTTGTTCCCCTTCACCCTGAGTATGCTTAGTTCAAAGATTCTTGATGACCCGCACCACCGATTCCTCCCTAGCTGTATAGACATGTTCTAACAGTGAGTTTCAGTCTACCGTGTATACAAATAGATTTTCCACCGCTGATTGCTCAGAATAGAATGTAAAAGGAAGAATGTTATTTGTCCTATTTTAGTCTGAACTTTGTTTGCAGTTTGTATTACAAACAAAAACCAGGAAGTTTGTTATCAATGAGGAAGAAAGGCGTGAATAGAATCCAAAGTGTTGTAATACTTAATGCGGAGGTTCCTTTACAAAAAAAAAAAATTAAAAGTCAGCATCTACTAACACTGGAGCTGCTGACTTTTAATAAGGACACTTACCTGTCCTAGCCGCCAGCGATGTCGGCCCCCGCCGAGGCCCGATCCTCGATCCTGGCAGCTCCAAGCGCCGCCATCCACAGTAAGGGAAACAGGCAGTGAAGCTGTACGGCTTCACTGCCCATTTCCTACTGCGCATGCGCGAGCAGCGCGGCGCTTTGTGAAAGGGCCGACTGCTTTCTGGGACACACACATTTCCCAGAATGCAGCGCGCCCCATTCACAAGAAGACACTGAGTGTAGGAGGAGGAAGAGAATCCACCGCGGAGGATGAAGAGGCAGATTCGGCACTTCCGCATAGCAACAGCTATTTAAGGTAAGTAAAAAAAAAAAATGTTTTAATTTTTTTTTTTTTTTTTAGATTTCGGGTGGAAATTTTTTTTTTCAGGTGGAACCTCCACTTTAAAGGGGTTGTAAAAAGGTAAAAAATGTTTCCCCTAAATATCTTCTGTAACGGACATATGCATGCTGCCGGGACAGTTATAATCTTCATGCAGGGAGGACTACAAGGAACTGCATGGCTTGTCACAATTGGATGTACCACATTGTATTCTGAGCTCAAAGGGTTAATTGGACAAGTCTCTTTCATTGCTGAATGCTAATGTTCCCTTCGCATAGCTAATGAACTCTCTCTTGTGTAGGTAACAGCCCCCCTGTGAGGTGTATGCTGATTAGGGCTGTTGAATATAATCGTAGCATCGATGCATCGAGATTCGACCGCCGGCGATTCTGCATCGATGCTACGATTTGCAATAATCGATTATGCGATGACGTCACCTGCGCGCCGCTATTTCCCCTGCCAAAGAAGTGAGAACAGCCGAAGGCGCCTTTTTTCCCTGCCCCCGATAAACTCAAAGCGGCCAAGTGTCTTAGGCGGTAGACACGCCTCTTTTCCCGCCCCTCGACGAACTGGAAGGAGCCGTGGGCATCCCGACCCCCCTCGCTGACAGCATCCCCAGCCGCCCAGCGCCGTCAACATGGGAGACACGTGGAGTGAGTGTCTGTGTATCCCCAACGATCGCTCCCGAGTGAACTCCCCAGAGCCTTCCTCCTTGGCTCACCTCACGCTGTGTGCAGTGTGCACACACAGGCTGCCTCAGCTGCTGCGGAAGACCCGAGATGCCAGACAGCGCGGTTGTCCTCTGTCCCAGTTCCACTGACAGGCTGCTCGAGAGTCATCATCATCAGGTACATTGCACACTGGCAGAATTTAATGGGGCACAGTAGCGGCAATAGATGGGCACACTGGCAGCAATAAATGGGCACACTGGGAGCAGAAAAAGGGCACACTGGGAGCAGAAAAAGGGCACACTGGGAGCAGAAAAAGGGCACACTGGGAGCAGTAAATGGGCACAGTAGTGGCAGCAATAAATGGGCACAGTAGTGGCAGCAATAAATGGGCACAGTAGTGGCAGCAATAAATGGGCACAGTAGTGGCAGCAATAAATGGGCACAGTAGTGGCAGCAATAAATGGGCACAGTGGCTGCGTTTGGCACAGTGGTGGCATTTGATGGGCACAGTAGCTGCAATTGATGGGCCCAGCGGTGGCGTTTGATGGGCCCAGCGGTGGCGTTTGATGGGCCCAGCGGTGGCGTTTGATGGGCCCAGCGGTGGCGTTTGATGTTTTTTTTTTTTTTGTTTGCGCCCCCTCAACATTGAGCACCAGCCGCCACTGACTACTAGTGATAACATAAAATATTATACAGTATATCATAAATCTGATGCACCATTATGTGAACTGAAAATTTGCCATATTATGAAAACATTAAAGTGACCAATGAGCATGACAATGCCATTTCCACATTAATTCTGGTTTATGTATGCCTTATTGTCTTGGTGATTGATTATCATCACAACTTCATTGATTTGAAATTGATCCCCTTTTTTGTACACTTTTTTGATTTTTCACCTCATGTGTGGGGCAGTAATGAGCAAAACCAGGAATCATAAAACAGAAAAAAAGGGATCATTGAAGTTGTGATGTGAATCAATCACTAAGACAATTAGACACTATACATAAACCATAATTTATGGAATGGCATACATAGTCGTTTGGGGGGACGTTATGAGGACATTGTCTGCAGTCTTTGATCATCTCCTGTACTGTGTCTGCAGTCTCTGACCCTCTCTTGTATCATGTCTGCAGTCTCTGACCCTCTCTTGTATCATGTCTGCAGTCTCTGACCCTCTCTTGTATCATGTCTGCAGTCTCTGACCCTCTCTTGTAGTATTTTGGGGTCAGTCTGGAGCTCTTCTTTAAGTTGTCTGTGTTTCCACTTTGCTACATGCAGAGTTTTTTTTTTTTTTTTTTTTAAGACCAGATAATTAAAAAAAAATCTGACTGCTTGAATTTTTTCGATGAAAACGCGTGTAGTAATCTTGATGCATCGTGATGCATCGCGGAATCGAATCGAATCGAATCGTGGACTTGATAATCGTAATCGCATCGAATCGTGAGACCGGTGAAGATGCGCAGCCCTAATGCTGATGGGGATTATGTGTGAGTGATAATTGTTTTAAAGGTTAATTGAATTCTATTGAGAAAGGAATGTGCCTGGCCAGAAAATGTTAAGTGGTTTGCGGTGCCGAAGCGTCTAGAGACTGGTCAAGTGATTAATTCAAGGAGATGTCATTGTTTCAGGGGGTCTGTGTTGAAGCCCCCTACTGGGTGAAGGGGGGGGGGGCGGAAACTGTCATTGTTCTTGTAACAGTTGTAAGCAGATATAAGCAGGTGAAATATGCCAAATAAAGTCAGTCTGCTTGACCCTACAAACGTAGCCCGCCTCGTTTCTTGGAAGGGCGTTCGATGGGATATACCGGCGGTACTGGCATATCGCAGCTTGCCAGGGAAAAGGACGTCTCCAACGGCTGAGACCCTCTCACCAGTGGGTAGCCGTTACATCTTCCTTTACCTTAGTGCAGTCCTCCTTCACTTGCCTCATCCTTCCATTTTGCTTTTAAATGTCCTTATTTCTTTCTTCTGTCTGTTATGCCGCGTACACACGATCATTTTTCAGCATGAAAAAAAAACATTGTTTTTCAGCATGTCGAAAAAACTAAGTTTTCCCAACTTCATCATTAAAACGATGTTGCCCACACACCATCATTTTAAAAAAATGATCTAGTGTAGCGCCCCCTTGCTTTCAGCACCAAAGTTAGTGGGGAATGGGAGAGTATGTTACTCCCATTCATGATTTGTTCAAATTCCGGGACCTCTGTCGTTCCAGAATTATCCGCTGGCTCAGACTGTGGTCTGGGGATGCAGTGCCACCCCTAGCCAGCAGTTGGCGCCAGAGGGGTTCTGGCAGAGCAAGCTTTCCCAGCAGCCAATTAGAGGAGTTTTCCCTCGCAAGGCCTGCTGGGGCAGAGTATATCTGGGACAGGTGTCATGTGTTCCAAAAACTTTGCGGGGTCCCGTTCCAGGTGCGGTACCCACCTTCAGGGTACGCGCATCCATGGACCCCGCCAGCGCGGCCCGCCTGGCCAAAGCTCGAGACTGCATTGACCCTCATCCTGAGGAGAAAGGGGACCCCAGTGCTTCGCTGGGTTCCAGAATCTATTGAGAAAATCCCAGTCTGGGATCGGGTGTCCGGACCACTGACAGGTATGATTGCGGTCATCCGGGGGCCTGTTTAGGAAGAAGTCTGCTGGGAGGAGATGCTCTTTATTCACCTAAGTCCGTTATTGAAATTGGTCTGTAGCAGGGGCCCTAGAGCCGGGTCTGTGAGACAGACCTGTTCCTCCCAGACAGTTCAGAGTGACGCTTCGGCTGCCAGGCCTATCATAGGGGTCTGTCCGGGGGCACTTTACCCACTCTAAGTAGAGTGGCGACGTGTTATAGAAGTTGGTGTTATGCAGAGCAGTACTGACTGCTTCATCCAATATCCAATATCCAGTACTGATACTGCAAGGTTCTCTCCTACTATCCTTTTCATCAACCTTGTCCTTCCAAACTGATGTTGATGTTGGCCGTGTTGGCCTGGAAATAAAGCATTGAAAACTTTTCAGTCACTGTCTGGACATTCGCTCACTATCTGTTCTACCACCGCACCCTTTGGAGCCATGTCAGGGTAACTTAATTTGCCGATCCCAAAATCAATCAGCGGCTCCTTCGGGGGTGAGCGCTACACGTGGGGGCTCGTCCGGGATTCGGCTGTTGCCATTGACAACAAAAAGAAGTGGGTGCTATTTATTAAAGAGCGAAAAGTATCCGGTGTTGAGCGCTAGAACTGTCCGGCAGCGAGGGAGTTAACCTCTCACTGTTAAGCTTGGGCGTGCGTGCGGCCTAGCACACGCCTACAACATGTCCGGACAGGTTCTTTCCAAGTGGGCGGAGCTACCCTCCCATGCGTGCAACGTGCAGAGAGTTTCGCGCCAAGCGAGGGGTAGGAACGCCCCTTAGCGCGCCAAAATTGGCAGAACCACCATTTTCTTGGAACGAGACGGACTACTGCCAGAGAGATGTCTGAAGGTTCCATGACCCCTATCGCCCTGAGGAGCCCCGTGACCACACCGAGGCTGCCTTTTGAGCCTGCAGAATTCGGAGTGCCCGTAACAGATATGGGCGTTAGGCTGTCCACGGCGGGGCAGTTTGTTCTGTTGTCCTCAGAAGGGACAGAGATGTTGGGCCTCCTGTGCCCCAGATGTGAGGAGCTGGCCATCCGCCTTTTGCCCTTTGCCAACGATGCCAGGCACCCTTGTTCGCCACTGTGCCTGTGGTGGGACCCCCGCGGGAATACCACGTGAACAGGTCCTCGGAAACCGTCATCGCCGAGGAAAAGGCCTCGTGGCCGGAAGTTGTCCCCTCCAGGAGGGACGTGGAGCCAGAGGCCCTGTGTGATGAGAGAGTCGTCGGCCCGTCTCTAAAGTCTTTGCTGCCGGAAACCTGGATCGCTGATGAGATGGGAGAACTGAGCAATTATGTGGCCCACGCGGCCTGCATACAGGCCGAAGCCACCTGTGGGGCTGTTTCCGTTGGCGCCGCCTCGGTTAGGTGCCTTGCTATGGGGGAGAGGTCTCCCCAACTTATTGACTGGAATGCAGCCAGAAAGTCTCTTCCGGCCAACCAGGACTTTCGACTACCTCCCTGCGGGAGCGGAGGATTCCACCGACATTGAGTTCTGTTTGGGAAACTCCACCACAGAGGGCGATGATCTGTCTGACCACCTATTTGAGCCACGGTTCCCCGAGCAGCAGGGCTTTAGGGGATGTTGGAGCTCCAAAGGAAAGAGAAGGAGGAAGAAGCGCCTTGTCCCGAATGCATCTTGCGGGACAAGTGGCCCATGTCTACCTCAAAGGAGCTGGTGAGTTTGTGTTTTTTTTTTACCGCTCCTCCAACCCGGGACATGCCTTTCCATCTGGGGTACCGATGTTCCTGTTGCCGGGCCCTGTATGTGTGAACATGCGACTTGCCTTGTTTGGGTGTTCACCCAAGGAAGGGGAAAGTTACGGACAAGTATGCCCCCACTCTTTTTATCCCAGTTTTTCCCTTCCCCCCTTATTCCTCCAGAACCACATATACTTTTGTGAAGAACTCTCGGTAGGGATTGGGTTCAGTCAGTTAGAGTGGGGACTTTGTAAATCTCTTAGCAGCAGTTCTGGAACATTTGATGAGAAGAAAGAACTATATATATTTTTTTCTCTTTCTTCATCTTTGCTGCTATTTCACTTTGAATTTCTTACCTGCTGCAGTACCAGCGCACTGACCGCTAGGGGCAGTGTTCTGCACCGTTACCATGTAGCAAAGAAAATGTATATATTACGTTTTGTGCTTTGAATTATTTCTTGCAATTAAGTATTTTTTCTCTCACAGCATTTATGTCTGGGATCTCCCTCAGTAGGGAAGGAAGTTTTGTGCTCGGGCTCGAGTACACAGCTTCAATCCTGAACCTGGAAATTGTATATACTTAAGAGATTATCTCTGAGATTGGAATGTATATTGTATATTGTGTTTTCTCCTTTCTCTCCTATACAGGTTTTTTTTTTGGACCCACCTACTATCAAGTACTGTGGAGACTGGGCAACTAGATAGATAGGGTTGTGTATGTTGTGTGTCATTTTAAGAATTTGTAATACAAATGTGTGAAGTCTGTCCTTCCTTCTTTTCTTCCTTTTCTGTTTGTTTAGCAGGTATCAGGTCAGCATTTGGGCTCGAATGCTTTAGGACACTGGGGACAGTGTCATTTCAAGTGGGGGGAGTATGTACCGCCCCCTTGCTTTCAGCATGTACACTACACCAAAGTTAGTGGGAAATGGGAGAGTTATGTTGCTCCCATTCATGAATTGTTCAAATTCCAGAACCTCTGTCGTTCCAGAATTATCCGCTGGGTCAGACTGTGGTCCAGGGATGCAGTGCCATCCCTGGCCAGCAGTTGGCCCTAGAGGGGTTCAGGCAGAGCAAGCTTTCCCAGCAGCCAATTAGAGGAGTTTTCCCTCGCAAGGCCTGCTGGGGAAGAGTATATCTGGGACAGGTGTCATGTGTTCCAAAAACTTTGCGGGGTCCCGTTCCAGGTGCGGTACCCACCTTCAGGGTACGCACATCCATGGACCCCGCCAGCGCGGCCCGCCTGGCCAAAGCTCGAGACTGCATTGACCCTTGCCCGGTGGTTGTCGGGGTCTGCGGGCGGGGGGCTTATCAAAATCAAGGACAATAGACAGTTTTTGACAAGTCCTTAATTAAAAATGTCTTCTTTCCCGCTTCTTCCTCCTCCAGGCCCCCTCCTTAGCAACCAGCTATATACAGTGTAAAAAAAAAAACTGCAAAACCCAAATCGCGGTAAAATCTCAGTAAAAACGCGATACTTGTGTTTTGGATGCGGATTCATTGAAGTCTATTACATGCAAAATGCTGCATTTTGCGGGGAAAAAAGTCCACGACCCTTTCCAAAAACACAGAGGCGCAAAAATGCATTGATGTGAACGTGTTCCATAGGAACCCATGGTGAAAAAAATTCCTGCATTTCTGCAAAATGCATAAAAAAAAGCATTAGGCTTAATTTCCATGGACGTTTTTACAGCCACTTTTTTTAGCCTTTTTTACAGCTTAAAAACGCCTGTCCATGCTTTTTTTTTGTTTTTGTTTTTTGAGCAGGAGCTCAAAAACGCTGCGTCAGCATTTTTTTGCGTGTTTTTGGAGCGTTTTTGAGTGTTTTTTGGCGTTTTTGAGCGTTTAACGTCTGGCGTTTTTACAGCTCTAAGGCTGGAGCTTCAGAACGCACTGGTCCTGTTTTTTTTTTTGCAGCTTAAAAACGGCTCAGCCATCTACAGCTCAGAAACGTCATGGTGGGCATGAGGCCATAGACTAACATGGAGAGCCGTTTTTAAGCTGCAAAAAAAGCTAAAAAAAGTGGCTGTAAAAACGTCCATGGAAATGAAGCCTAATGGCCCGTACACACGATCCGAATATCGGACGAAAACGATCGTCCGATGAAGAATCGTACGATTTTCGGATCGTGTGTACACTACTTTCGAGAGCCGATCACGACCGTTCATCCGATATTTTTCGATCGGACAAGCACGAAAATTTTCCTCGTACGATGTAAGATCGTACGATTTTCGTTTAGTCAGTACAGTTGTCGTCCGACAATACAATACAAATACATTACAACACATGACATCACTTCCGATTATTTTTTTCGGTCGTACGAGAATTTTCGTGACTTTAATAACCTATTTCATTTTACTTGCGACTATTAAGCGAAAAAAGTCGTACGATCCGTCGTACGATATTCGGATCGTGTGTACGGGCCATTAGTGTGAATGGAGCCGTACAAGGTCTCACTCAAACTCTTCAGGATGAGTAGTATATTTTTCCTGACAGTCGGACCCTTTGCATATCAGTTAGGCACTATAGACATCTCCGTCATCTCAGAACGTTCGCCCTTATCACCTAGGCATGTCCTGTTGCACCATCTCTTGCACCTCTTTGCTCGATCAGTCTCCACCCCCATGTTATCAATTGCAAAGATTTATTACCGCTTTCTTTGGAGATTTTTTTTTTTTTATTATTTACTAGCCAGCATTTGTTCCCCTTTCCACCTACACCAGACAAAATGTCTTCAGCTTCTGGTGGTGTGCAATCATCAATAAGCAGACCGCTGCTCACTCCTTTTACTTCCTTAAAAAGTGAAAACCACACTGTTGGTTCCCTTACCTGGATTTCCTGGCGCAGTTCCCCATTCTCGACTTGCCACCTGAGCCTCTTTCACATCCGTAGTTAATGGGCGCACTCGGTGGCTACGGCACTACTCTATATTTTGTGTGGCCTCCACTTGTAACATCGAAATTGCCTTGTCAGCCTTCAACCCATAAAAGCAGGAAGCTGTATTACCACTTCCTGAGCAACTTACTTACTTGTGAAAATGATGCATAAATGAAACTAGGACTCGGGTCTATTTAGATTTAAATTTAAGGCTAACTAGTCAAAAAGAAAAAAAGAACATTTCCGAGCGAATATTCAATGTTTTCTACCCAACCTGGAGAATTTGCTTCTGTATTGTAGGCTAGTACTTGTGCTACATGAAATCTTATAGGTAGATTCAGTAAGAGTTAGGCCGACTTATCAGTAGATAAGCCGGCCTAACTCAGAATCTACGCCGACCTATGTTTAGGCGTATGCTCAAACAGAGATACGCTTAAACATATCTAAGGTACGATGGCTTGTGCCGTCCTATCTTAGATTGCAATTTTTCGGATGGCCGCTAGGTGGCGCTTCCATTGCGGTCGGCGTAGATTATGTAAATGAGTTGATACGCTGATTCACAAACGTACGCCCGGCCGCCGCAGTCGATTTATGCCATTTCCGTAAGGCCTTAGGAGGCCTAAAGTTATTCCACCTATTAGGTGGAATAACAATGTTAAAGTATGGCCGCCGTTCCCGCCGCGAGATTCGAAATTTTAACGTTGTTTGCGTAAGTAGTCCGTGAATCGGGATTTACGTCGTTTACGTCCACGTCGAAATCAATAGGCCCGTGCGGCGTACGTAACCGCAATGCACACTGGGAAATGTAGTCGCCGGCTCATGCGCAGTGACAAAAAAACATCAAAAACGTGAGGTCAAGTCTCATTACCATACAACACGCCCCCCTCCAACCCATTTGAATTAGGCGCCCTTACGCCCGCCCGGTTTAAGCTACGCCGCCGTATATTAGCAGGCAAGTACATTGAGAATCATGTACTTGCCTCGCTAACTTACGGCGGCATAGCTTAAATTCCTTAAGCTACGCCGCCACAAAGTTAGGTCATTGTACCTGAATCTACCTATATGTATTAACGTGGTTGTAAACCCTAAGTTTACATACCCTGACAGAACTTATAGGGCTGGATTCACGTAGAGCCGCGCATCTTTCTGCCGGCGTAGCGCATCTCATATGCGCTACGCCGACATAACATAGAGAGGCGAGAACAGTATTCACAAAGCACTTGCTTCCTTTGTTGCGCCGGCGAAAAGTAAATTGGCCGGCGTAAGCCCGCCTAATTCAAAGTAGGAAGGTAGTGGGCGTGATCTATTAAAATGAACCGTGACCCCATGCAAATGATGGTGCGAACGAACGGCGCATGCGCCGTACCGTGGACGCATCCCAGTGCGCATGCTCAGAATTACGTCTAAATAACTCCATAAGATACGTCGAATCACTGCCTACGACGTGACGTAAGCTACGCCCAGCCCTATTCACGTAGTCCTACGTAAACGACGTAAAATTTGACGGCTGTTCCGTGGTCCATACCTTTGCATGGCCTGCACCTCCTATAGGTGGAATAACTTTACGCCGGACGTACGCCTTACGTAAATGGCGTAGATTACAGCGACAGGCGCAAGTACGTTCGTGAATCGGTGTATCTCGGTCATTTGCATATTCGACGCGTAAATCAATGGAAGCGCCCCTTGCGGCCAGCGTAAATATGCGCCCAGGCTCCGACGGCGTAGGAGACTTACGTCGGTCGGATGGAGCCAAAATTCAGGCGTATCTTATTTCAAGAATCAGGCGCATAGATACGCCGCGTAAGTGCACGGATGCGCCGTTGTATCAGAAGATACGTCGGCGTAAGTGCTTTCTGAATCGGGGCCAAAATTTCTTGGCCAGTTTTCTGAAAATATGAATAACATAAAAACTTTTCTTTCGCTCATGGTTAGTGTTTGGCTGGAGCCATTTATTATCAATCAACTGTGTTTACTCTTTTTAAATCATAATGGCAACAGAAACTACCCAAATGATCAAAAGTTTACCCCAGTACTTAATACCGTGTGTACCTTTTAACATCAATGACAGCTTGAAGTCTTTTGTGGTATTTGTGGATGAGCCTCTTTATCTTCTCAGATGGTAAAGCTGCCTATTCCTCTTGGCAAAAAGCCTCCAGTTCCTGTAAATTCTTGTTCTGTCTCGCATGAACGGCACGTTTGAGATCTCCCCAGAGTGGCTCAATGATATTGAGGTCAGGAGACTGAGATGGCCACTCCAGAACCTTCACTTTATTCTGCTGTAGCCAATGACAGGTGGACTTGGCCTTGTGTTTTGGATCCTTGTCATGTTGGAATGTCCAAGTACGTCCCATGAGCAGCTTTCTGACTGATGAATGCAGTATTTTTTGATAACATACTGCATTCATCTTGCCATCAATTTTGACCAAATTTCCTGTGCCTTTGTAGCTCACACATCCCCAAAACATCAGCGATCCACCTCCGTGTTTCACAGTAGGGATGGTGTACCTTTCATCATAGGCCTTGTTGTCTCCTCTCCAAATGTAGGGTTTATGGTTGTGTCCAAAAAGCTAAATTTTGGTCTCATCATTCCAAATGACTTTGTGCCAGAAGATTCAAGTCTTTTCTCTGTGCTGTTTGGCGTATTGTAAGCGGATACTTTGTGGAATTTGCGTAGTAATGTCTTTCTTCTGGTGACTAAATCATGCAGCCCATCTTTCTTCAAGTGCCTCCTTATTGTGCATCTTGAAACAGCCACACCACATGTTTTCAGAGAGTCCTGTATTTCACCTGAAGTTATTTGTGGGTTTTTCTTTGCATCCCGAACAATTTTCCTGGCAGTTGTGGCTGAAATTTTAGTTGGTCTACCTGACCGTGGTTTGGTTTCAACAGAACCTAATTTTCCACTTCTTGATTAGAGTTTGAACACTGCTGATTGACATTCTCAATTCCTTAGATACCTTTTTATATCCCTTTCCTGTTTTATACAGGTCATCTCCCTTTTTCCCCGCAATCCTTTGACTATTCTTTTGCTTTCCCCATGACTCAGAATCCAGAAACGTCAGTGCAGCACTGGATGAAAGATGCAAGGGTCTGTCAGGAGTCCAGAAACTCATTGGCCTTTTATACACACACTAATTACAAGCAAACAGATCACAGGTGAGGATGGTTTCCTTTAATAGCCATTCAAAACCCTTTGTGTCAACTTGTGTGCATGTTATCAGGCCAAAATCACCAGGGTATGTAAACTTTTGATCAGGGTCATTTGGGTAGTTTCTGTTGTGATTATGATATAAAAAGAGTAAACACAGTTGATTGAAAATAAATGGCTTCAGTCAAACACTAACCATGAGTGAAAGAAAACTTTGTGTGTTATCATTCATATTCTCTGAAAAATGGCCAAGAAATCATAAATTCTGCCAGGGTATGTAAACTTATGAGCACAACTGTAAACCTAGTGAAGTGACTGGCCTGGAGATTAAAAAGAGAAAAAGCCTATATAAGTTGTACCTGTTTATCTTCAGCCCTTTCTTATCTACAGCTATTCAAAGAACAGAATTGACACCACTTTTTTTTCACCTCCGGAAGGCAGAGGGCGGGGATCTGATGTTGCACACTGCTCAGCGTAGAAGAGGGAGCTGAGTGTAATCTGAGACCTGAGTGGAGACAATAGACACACTCCCAATTACACAGTCTCATAGGGAAACATGCACATCCAAGGCTGTCAATTATGGGCTGGATGCTGGAGCTTTCCTTTCCCTTCCCCCTGATCTCTTGGAGTTGGTGAAATCTGTCATAAGTGACTCATGCAGAGGAGTGCAACAGTAGACAGAAATCACAGTCAGTGCTTTGGATTGAGGCACCTACACACTATAGAAGGATATGCTTTGTTCGCTTTTCATTTCAGAGGTTTACAACTACTTTAAAAGAATAACTGAAGGCAAATTTTTCTCTTTACTTTTGGATAGAGTGGAGAGGGATTAGAAACCATTTCAGGTGTTTATTGCTGTCAGTGCCCCCCTTTAGAGAAATTGAGAAATTCACCCTTTCCATTGTTCCATTATCACCGAAAAGTGAAAGCTCCAAATCTTTAGTGGTCACCAGAACAGAAATAGAGGAGACATCTTTCAATGGGGACACTAGTTCTGGTGACAACCAGGTATTTACTCAGGTTGGAGGGCTTTCCTTGCACTTCCTGTTGTGTATATGTGACAGGATTAAGCACTAGCTCAGTGCGAAACGCGTCGGCTGTTCCCCTGTTCCTTTGCTGTAACCTTGTGAAGTGATGTATTTGCTGTTCGTTTGAATAAAAAGACAACCTTTTTGGTTATTGGAGTGCGGCTATCCATTTCCTCTCTTCGTATCTTGTATATGTGACAGGAAGTGAAGGGAAATGTCCCAATGGGACACAGATGGCAAAAACCTGACAGGAGTTACAGTAGAACCCTCCCTTACTCTATCCAACATTAAAAAAAAAACAAAAATAATTGCTTTCGGTTTCACTTTAAAACCCAACTGAACTATCAGTTTAAATCAGCTGAATAAATTCCAGGCGCATCAAAAAAAATAGAGGTGCGCAAAGTCTTATAGCTTGTTTCCTTTAAAAAGCAGCCACAGCCTGAGTAGAGGAGCCTGTTCTCTGCCAGCATGCTGTAGAGAAGGACCCTTGCTCCCTTTGTAGAAGCAGTGGTCTCTCTGCGGTGATCTGACAAGCTTACAGTGCCAGCTGGGACAATATTGTGTCATTGGCAAACAAAAGGCCCGCGGGCATTGCCATGTGTCCCGCGCAACGGGCCGTCCGTTGCCACTAGTGGTGCAATGGATTGTAACCGATCCGTGATCCACGGAGTGCACCGCTGACTCGACCTTAGGAAAGGCCGCGGCTTGGGCCTAGCTCCGGAGCGGTTGGCCATCTGGGTACACCAGGCTTCTATGATGGACGTCCCCAAGATCCAATCCCGGGACAACGTAACGTGTGACGTCCATCATAGGCGCCGCAGACTCCTAAAGGCGGCAATTACAAACTCCTCCACTGTAAAGAAAGATCCCGGTGCAATAGGGAGAAGAAAATGACAACACGCCGGCTCGGGCGGACGGCTTTCCTCTCCTCCCCTCCTTTCTGGCTGGCTGCTGTGACACATGATGGGTGTATGTCAGGTAGGTCCATGTTGCATGTATGTCAGGTAGGCAAAGTCATTGTGTATGTCAGGTAGGTGAGGTCAGTGTATGTCAGGTAAGTGAGGTCAGTGTATGTCAGGTAAGTGAGGTCAGTGTATGTCAGGTAGGTGAAGTCAGTGTATGTCAGGTAGGTGAAGTCAGTGTATGTCAGGTAGGTCTATGTATGTCAGGTAGGTAAAGTCAGTGTATGTCAGGTAGGTGAAGTCAGTGTATGTCAGGTAGGTCTATGTATGTCAGGTAGGTGAAGTCAGTGTATGTCAGGTAGGTGAAGTCAGTGTATGTCAGGTAGGTCCATGTATGTCAGGTAGGTGAAGTCATTGTGTATGTCAGGTAGGTCCATGTATGTCAGGTAGCCCACCCCATCCCATCCTACCCCATCCCATCCCACTCCACCCCCACCCCATGCCATCCTATACCATCCCACCCATCCATCCCATCCCACCCCATCCTATCCCAGGGTGGATGGGAGGATGGTAGGAGAGTGGAGGGTGCAGAGGTCAGATATTGCACACGGTCCATAGCATACTCCTGTATCCTGCATTTAGTACGCAGCAAACTCCTGAACCCTGTGCTCCATAAAACCAGTAATAAACAAATGCAGTGACAATTATTTATGATAATAGTGGACACGTAGTCTTACAGATACAACCGGTCCTTTGAGGGCAACCATACTGCTAATGCGGCCACCGATGAATTTGAGTTTGCCACCCCTGATCTAAAGGGTCTGGTATGGATTTCGAGGTGGACCCCATGTCTATTTTGTGTGGGGTTCCCTCTCAAAATCCATACCAGAACCTTATCAGGGATAAGGGTCTGGTATGGATTTTGGGAGGGACCCAACATTTTAGTCTGCTGTAGGGAATGTAGCTTGAATGCTTTTTTTTTTTTTTGGTGAAGGTAGGCTGCATGCTCTCTGCCTCCCTTTACTGCCCACCTAGGTTGCATGCCTGGATAAGATACTGGGATGGATTTTTTTGGGGGCCCTAGAGGGGCCGTGGTCATACATCACCTCTCTCGAACCATACTAGGCAACATACCTTCAACATGGAGAGGGAGCCTTATTCACATATAGATGGAGGACAAGGACCTCATCCCCACATATTTTAATATAATTAGCTGCAACAGATATACTGATGTATTACATAACCTTTTTATCTCCAAAGAACAAACATAATACAATTATTTTGATATCGTAAAAGTCCCAGGAAGGAGTGGAGGTTGGTTTATGCATTAATAGTACATGACAGTGGTAATTCCCTTCCATGAACAACAAGGACAAAAAATACCTAGGTATCAAAACTGGGTTGATACAAAATAAACACACAAGATAAAATAACAATAGTAACACACCTTAGATAATTAAGGAAGTACACATGCAATCTAAACAGGCTAGGATCAAAAATTGTAATTAGTGGCCATTAGTTATTTTTTCTTTTTCTTTTGTCAGAGTACATCCTACATTTGCGCCTTTTCACTTGCAGGTTTAAGATATGCCCAAGCATGGGGCCAGATTCTCAAAGAGATAGGACGGTGTATCTCCTGATACACCGTCGTATCTCTGAGTCCGGCCGGTCGTATCTATGCGCCTGATTCATAGAATAAGTTACGCATAGATATGCCTAAGATCCGACAGGTGTAACTGTGTTACACCGTCGGATCTTAACTGCAATTTAAAAATGGCCGCTGGGGGCGTTCTCACTGATTTACGGTGAGGATATGTAAATCAGCGAGATACGCCAATTCACGAACGTACGCGGGCCCGACGCAGTCACTTTACGTTGTTTATGTAAGCGTTTTCCCGGCGTATACTTCCCCCTGCTTCTATGAGGCGCAGCCAATGTTAAGTATGGCCGTCGTTCCCGCGTAAATTTTTATTTTTTACGACGTTTGCGTACGTAGCTGGACGCTAGTTACGCTCACGCCAAAACCAATGACGTCCTAGCGACGTCATTTGGAGCAATGCAGGCCGGGAAAATTCGGGGAGGGCGCATGTGCATTTAAATCGGCGCGGGGACGCGCCTGATTTAAATACTACACTCCCCCTAGCCGCGGAATTTGAATTCCGCCGGGTGATCTACGATCCGTCGCCGCACGTTTGGAGGTAAGTGTTTTGTGAATTACCCACTTGCCTCTAAAACTTGCGGCGGCGGATCTTAAATCAGATAGATTACGCGGATCTAAAGATCCGCTGATCTATCCGAATCTGGCCGATGGTATTTAAACGAATTACCGTATATACTTGAGTATAAGCCAACCCGAATATAAGCCGAGGCACCTAATTTTACCACACAAATCTGAGGAAACATATTGACTTGAGTATAAGCCTAGGGTCGGAAATGCAGCAGCTACTGTAAGTGGAAAAGAGGGTCAACAATGCCCATCTGCAGCCTCCCTGTGCCCATTTGTAGCCTCACTGTGCCCATCTGCAGCCTCACCGTGCCTCACTGTGCCCATTTGCAGCCTCCCTGTGCCCATTTGCAGCGTCACTGTGCCCATCTGCAGCCTCACTGTGCCCATCTGCAGCCTCACCGTGCCCATCTGCAGCCTCACCGTGCCCATCTGCAGCCTCACTGTGTCCATCTGCAGCTTCACTGTGCCCATCTGCAGCCTCACCGTGCCTCACTGTGTCCATATGCAGCCTCACTGTGCCCTGACTCATTTACCTTTGATCTCCCGCTGTGTCATGCTGCAGTCAGCGCCGCGGCCATCCATTGTAACAAAGCCCCGCCTCCTCCTCGTCCGTGATAGACGGAACACTGATCCCAGCATTGTATCGGTGTTCAGTGTTCCGTCTATCACAGACGAGGAGGAGGCGGGGCTTTGTTACAATGGACGGCCGCCGACTGCAGCATGACACAGTGGGATACTAGAGTATAAGCTGAGGGGGGCTTTTTCAGCATCAAAAAAATGTGCTGAAAAAGTCAGCTTATACTCAAGTATATACGGTAAGTATTTTTATTGTTGCTCTAAAAATTTTACCATTTTATTAAAAGACCTGACAAACAGTATTTAAAAAAAATATATTTTTGCAAGTCCCTCATGGCAATGCCCAAGCTACTCATGCCCTCTTTTTATCAAAAACATGAAAACTGGCAATCAAACTGAAAATAAATTACAAAATTATACTTGGCATCCTTTGTACATATTTTTTTTAAATCTCTGAGTATTCTATCATGAAACATCTCTTGTACTTTTTCAAATTCAAACTTTCGCCGCAAATACAACGTCGCACCGATTTGGGCGGTGCCATTGCTGGCAATTGCCGCAAATTTGGCATGCGATTTGGCATGTCAAATTGCATCAATATGAACCAGGGCTGAATGTCAAAGCTTAATTGAACAAGCCGAAGTTAGAAGCTGATTGGCTACAATGCACAACTACACCAGATTACAGTGGAACCTCGGATTACGAGCATACTCCGCTCCAGGAGAATTCTCGTAATCCAAAGTACTCGCATATCAAAGCGAGTTTCCCCATAGAAGTCAATGGAAACGAAAATTATTTGTTCTGCATTGACTTCAATGGCATGCAATACCGCATGTGGCCAGAGGTGGAGGGGCTCGGAAACACTCGGAAAGGCCCAAGGACAGCTTGGCTGAACTCGAAAAACCTTGGGAATGGAGTATTTCCGAGCATTTCCGAACTGCTCCGATCAGTTCTGCTCGGAGCCCCCCACCTCAGGCCAAACGTGGTACTGCACACCGCTGTGGCTTGAATCCTGCTTGTTTTGCAAGACAACACTCGCAAACCGAGTCAGGATTTAAAAAAAAAAAAACAGTGCTCGTATTGCGAAACACTCGTTAACCGCGTTACTCGCAATCCGAGGTTTCACTCTATGTGTGCTTCAGTTTTAGTAAATTTCCCCCATTGTATCCTGTAAAGTTAAACACCCGCACAGCAGCTGCACAGGCTATATGTTATACATAACCACATGTTATACAGAGGCACTTGCTTCTCTGTGGCCAGCAGTACACCAAAGTGTGTGAGATCCAGTGTATTCTGACTCCGATTGTTGTGAAGCGATTAATCCCTTGTGAGACCTCTATGCCTGGCCTGTATAAGCAGATATAATCACTGAGGACAATCCTCATCAGATAGCTTGAAGTCACCAATACCGATTCTATTCACAGAAGTTGCTTTAATCCAAAACATCAGAATACATCAGATAACAGGTTACAGCAGATGAACAGGTTGTAGTGTATTGCGGTCAAAAGATGATACTGCCTGTAGCTTACAATGCAGAATACATGTGCCCCTGTTACATGTGGCCTGAAGCTGTCTCCATTAAGCAGGAAGTACAAACTGAGGAAGAAGGGTGGAGCATTACACAGAAAGGCAGCGTGTCATAGATCAGACAAAAGAAAATACAGAAACTGTGCATTACCACAAAAGGTCACTAGATGGCAGCATGTAAACAAAACATAAGGTACATCTATTCACCCTTCCCCTGAGATGGCTCTCTTATCCATACTCCCTGGCATGTTCAAATCCATTAAAAACTATGTACTACGACACTTCCTGGCGGCGGCCAGAGTGGTGATCCCCGTCATTGGAGATCTGCAACCATGCCTTCTCTGGGGGACTGGGCTGTTGAAGTGGACCGCATAAGGGACCTCGAGCGTCTGTTGGCGGAAGAGGGTGGTAAAAGCGAGCAGTTTTCTCTTACCTGGACTTCATGGTCCATGTTCCGATACTCTTCTGAGTTTATCTCTTGGGCCGAGTGTGGCCTGGATGATGTGACCCTGATGCCATGATGGAGTGATTCTTGTCCTCTATCTCTCTGCCCCCCTTCTTTCTGCCCCTGCTTCTTTTCCTTTTCTTGATCTCTAAATACGTCCTTAGGAATTCAGTGAGCTAACGCAACGTTTCTCAACCAGTGTGCCGCGGCACACTGGTGTGCCGTGAAGAGTCCCCAGGTGTGCCGCGGCAAAATGACCCCAAATATTGTAACACTACTGCTGAGCATTTGTCTTTACAGCGGTGCCGGTCCGCTGTGTAAAACTCACTTCCCGGCACTCAGGAAGCTGTGCTGGCTGTGCGGGCCTCCCGACCGCGTCTTGCCAACCGAATACGTCATCGGTTGCTATGGGAGGGTCGGACGCACGCACTGCTTCTGTGACGTGAGAGCCGTGGGTACCGTCCTGAACTCTGCCTGGCGCGCTTTTCCCTGAGGGGGAAGAAGAAAGAGTAGAGCCACAGTGACCGACACTGCTCCCCTGTCCGCAGACATGGCCACCCGCTCAGAGAGGGAGAAGGCCCTGAAGCTGAAAAAGCAGCACCAGGCCATCCTGTCTCGTATGCTGAGGGAGGAGGACAAGTACTGCGCTGACTGCGAGGCCAAGGGTAAGGTGGTGAGGGGGGGCTCTGCTATGAATAACCAGCTGTCACAATCACTGACACCCCACATCCTCCATTCATGGCTAGAGCACTCTGAATTTGATTGGTTGTTGTGCAGCTCTGACAGTTCTTCTTTCAGTGTATGTGTGCATGTGTACACATGTCTGTTAGTGTGTGTGTGACAAAAGTAGTTCTGATGGTACAGGAATAGGGGGGTCAGGATTAAAAGTAACATACATACAGACAGATGCGCACGCACACAAACAGACACACGTACAAACACACACGCTGTGTGTATTTGTACGTGTGTCTGTTTGTGTGCGTGCTCATCTGTCTGTATGTATGTTACTTTTAATCCTGACCCCCCTATTCCTGTACCATCAGAACTACTTTTGTAGGGCTTGTTCGAGATAGCAGCAACAGCAAGGACTGCTGCTCCTCTGAAAAGTAATTTGTGTTCATATCGCTTTTCAGGGGCATTTGTCAGCCAGTAAAGAGGCATATCTTGCCTCCTCACCACCTGTTTTAAGCCCGTAAATGCAATGCACACAGTTGCGGGGTAGTTGCAGTGCAGCCCCAATCACCCTTGGTATACCTCCAGCTGCAGCCACAGCATGTTTACACCCCCAGCTGTTGCCTCTGCAGCTAAAGGGGCAAACGTTGGGGGTGGTAAAAACAGCTCAACCATGTGGTTTTACTGCCCCTCCAGCCTGAACAAGCTTTTGGTTCTGTGTGGATGCGTGCTGCGTGTAGGGCAACCCATTCATTTCCCTACCCACAGTAATGCGGGGAAAGAAGTCCCCGACCCTTTTTTTTTTAATTGTGCCACAAAAAAAGCAACCCATGTTTGCCAATGGATGGGGCACCATTAAGAATTAATGGCACCCCTAAAGAGCAGAGCATTTGTCTGTGTGTCAAGAACGAGCGCAATTTTGTGCGTGTTCCACAACACACAGCGACGTGAACCAAGTCTTGGACAGGGGTGCCTCAAGACTGAAAATATTTTTCAAGGGCGCCCCGACTGGGAAAAGGTTGAGAAACACTGAGCTAACGTATCATGGCTTCAACCCGCTTATTGTTACTGATTCGTTATGTGACCCCGTATGTCTTATTTTACATGCAGATTCCTGTATAATCTCTCTTAATGTGCCGCGTGCGGTGCAACACTGACCCCCTCACTAAAGTGAGGTTGGTGGCTACAATTAATGTTTCTTTTATATATGCGGGGATCGCTGAATCGAATGGCCTTGTGGTGGTCCACGCACGCATGCTTTCATTACTTTTTCCCATGTAACTTAGACATGCTTTTGTTGTGTCAAGCACGATGCCTAATGTTGATGTACTAACTCTCACTGTATGTATTGTTTAAGACGTTATCTGTCTTTCTGTTTCTCTTTAATGAATAAAATAAGATTGAATTAAAACATAAGGTACATAGAAAATGGTTGAGAAACAATATGTACCGTATTTTTCGGACCATAAGACGCACTTTTTTCTCCAAAAAATATGGGTCAAAATGTGCCTGCGTCTTATGGTCCGAATATACATCAGGCACTGCCCCCTGACACCGCTGGCAACACCCCCTGTCACTGCCGGCACCACCCCCCACCACCGCTGGTAACTCCCCCGGCCACTGCAAGAAAGCCGCCCCCCCCGCACTAAAAAAAGCCCCCCACGTGTTCCGACGGCCGCACAGAGTCCCCCATTATGCCACATACAGTGAATGTCCTGGGCGGTCCCCATTTACCTGGGCTCGGCTTTCCTCGGGCGGGAGGGGTGGGTCCCTGCTCAGCTGGGCTTGGATATGCTGCACAGGAAGAGGGGCGGTCCCTGCTCAGCTGGGCTTGACCATACTCGGGGGGAAGGCGGCGGTCCCCGCTCAGTTCACTTCGGCTGTGCTCTTCCGTGCTCAGCTCACTTTGGCTGTTCTCGGCTATGCTTGGGCGGTCGGTCTTGATAGCCAAGAACAACCGAAGTGAGCTGAGCAGGGAAGAGCACAGCCGAAGTGAACTGAGCAGGGACCGCCCCTCATCCTGTGCTGCATATCCAAGCCCAGCTGAGCAGGGACCCACCCCTCCCGCCCGAGGAAAGCCGAGCCCAGGTAAATGGGGACCGCCCAGGACATTCACTCTATGCTCACATAACATGTAAGCACTGACCGGCAAATATATTAGAAGGATGCTCACTATGTCCGCAGCCCCTGTCCCTGTCCATAGCCCATGTCCATGTCCATGTCTGAAGCCCCTGTCCATGTCCATAGCCCCTGTTCATGTCTGCAGTCCCTGTTCCTGTCCATGTCTGCAGTCCCATGTCCATGTCTGCAGTCCCCTGTCCATGTCCACAGTCCATGTCCGCAGTCCCTGTCCATGTCCGCAGTCCATGTCCACAGTCCCTGTCCATGTCTGCAGTCCCTGTCCATGTCCGCAGTCCCTGTCCATGTCCGCAGTCCATGTCCACAGTCCCTGTCCATGTCTGCAGTCCCTGTCCCTGTCCATGTCCATGTCTGCAGCCCCTGTCCATGTCCGCAGCCCCTGTCCCTGTTCATGTCCGCAGTCCCTGTCCCTGTCCATGTCCGTGTCCACAGCAAATATTTTAGTACACCATTTGGTTCAGAATATTTTTTTCTTGTTTTCCTCCTCTAAAGCCTAGGTGCCTCTTATGGTCAGGTGCATCTTATAGAGCAAAAAATACGGTATATATAACAAATCTATGCCCGATTGGGCGTCACACAGTAAATGTGTATGCGTATGGATTGCTATCAGCTTCTCCTTCACCAACCAGTTTCGGGAATCAATGGTTCCCTTCCTGACGATGCAAGCCTTCCCAAACTCAGAAATGAAAGATAACTGGAGATAAAGCAATGACTGAGTGGAATGCATTTTTTTTATGATGTTTGCATATGGTGGGAATGTGACTTGATCAGACCCTTTTGGAACCAAGTAACCAAAATCATAAAACACATTACAGAAACGAAGATTAATTTAGACCAGTGGTTCTCAACCTGGGGGTCGGGACCCCCTTGGGGGTCAAATGAGTATTTGCCAGGGGTCCCCAAAACCTGGGCTGTTCCTGAAGCCTGCGGCCGCCCACTCAACCTCTTCACAGCCATCCATTTACGGAATACCTGGGAGGCAGAGACTAGAGGTCAGCTGACAGCTGACTGGTGAGGAATGTGAAGTAGGAGGGGCTGGAGGAGACCCTATCGATTTCAGCATAGGTGTCACTGCTGCGAGACACCACAAAGTCGGAGACACAGTGAGTAACACTACCTGTGATTATAGTTGCCTTTAAAAGTCCCCACTACAGTTCTCAGATCAGCAGATGACCTTGATCAAGAGCACCTAAGTTGGCTGATCCCAAATCCCCAGCAGCACTGCCACTGATCCCAACTCCCTACTAACGCTGCCACTGATCCCAACTCCCTACTAACGCTGCCACTGATCCCAACTCCCTACTAGCGTTGCCACTGATCCCAACTCCCCGCCAGCATTGCCACTGATCCCAACTCCCCGCCAGCATTGCCACTGATCCCAACTCCCCGCCAGCATTGCCACTGATCCCAACTCCCCGCCAGCATTGCCACTGATCCCAACTCCCTGCCAGCATTGCCACTGATCCCATACTCCCCACCAGGGAGTAAGAGAAGTAATAAAAATAGAGAATACATGGAAGGGAGAGGAAAAGATGGGGAGAAACAAAGAAAAAGGATGAGAAAGAATAAGAGAAAGAACAAGAAAGACATCTAGAGAGGGATGGGGATAACAAACAAGAAATTAGGATAGAGAGAGATAAAAGTGAAAGAAAGGAGAACAAAAAGAAAGAGTGGTACATCCTAAAATGTACTAGAAGGGGTTTCAATATTGTACGAGTGGAAGGGACTCAGGGAGCGCTAAATGTCCGTGGGTTAGGGGCGCAAATTACTTGTCTTGCCTTGCCTTGGGTGCCAAAAACCCACGATAAGATACTGTAAGGGGTCCCCACAACTTGGGAAATTTTATCAAGGGGTCACGGCACTAGACAGGTTGAGAACCACTGATTTAGACGCTGCTTGCTGTCTTATAAACATTACCAATTGCACATTGAGAAAATCCAAAAATTCGAGATTCTTAAATAATACAGTCTGATGAAATTTCAATTGTGTCCAGTTCCTGTCTTCAGAAATGACATAGACAACCTGTGTTGAGCAGGAAACTTGGATGACAAGCTCACTAACCAAAGTTCTAGTTGAACATTAACAGACAGGAAATGTGGTCTGGAAAAAAAAAAGGGTAAAAGTATTGACAAAGAGATACCTTAAAAAAATTATAACAGTATAATCCACATCACTTTATGAAAAAAGGGTGTTACTTGGCACAGCGAGCACTGTGTACGTTGTTTGCCTAGGCAAGGGGCATGCATTGGGGGGGGTTCAGGGCCGCGCATTTTTGCTTTAACCACTTGCTTACTGGGCACATATACCCATACTTGCCAACTGTCCCGTTTTTAACGGGACAGTCCCGTGAAATAGGACCTAGTCCCGGCTAATTTAGCCTGCCGGGACTTGTCCCGGTTGTAGGGGTGAAACGGATCGTCACCGATCCACGGAGCGCTCCGGAGCCTAGGAAAGTCCCCGGCTTTGGCCTAGCTCCGGAGCGGCGGCCATCTTGCGCCCAGAGCACAGCGTGACACGCCTCCCCGCCTCAGCGTGTTGACTTCTGTAGTCAGCGCGCGGAGGCGGGGAGCCATGTCACGCTGTGCTCTGGCAAGCACACTGGGTGGAGAAGATGGGACTGGGCCCTGTCGTTCCACCGTCATCCGTCCGGGCCAGCCCAGTAGTGTAGCGTGGGGGTGAGCAGCGAGTGCTCATTCCAAACCTGCCTCTGTGCTGCTGTGAATGACTGAATGTCATTGCTATCCCAGGGTGACTTCCTCCAGGCTCTGAGTCCAGCAGCCCCTATTATCACTGTGCACAATCAATAAATCAATCAATCCAGTCCTCAGCACCTGCACCCCCCCGCCCAGGGACTCCAGTGGTCTGGTCCAGCCTGTCCTGTCCCCCATGATTCCTCAGGCAGTCCGTGTGTGTGAGTGGGAGGGGCGTTGCTCGGTGCAGACGAGCGTGTGGAGACTGCTGGTGGAGAACATGGCCTGCGGGGGAGGAGTGCTTCCTCTGAAGTGAATAGTGATCCATCTCAAATTATCCCTTTCCTCATGGCTCAGTTATGTCACCCTCAAGAAGGGACTGGTGGATAGCAGTTATCTATGGATGGAGTCCTGGCCTGGAGTGGTGAGTGAAATCCCTCGATCTACCTGAGGGAAAGTAGTCCGTAGTCTGAGTACTGCAAGACAGAGTGTAGTGGGCAGGTAGGTCAGTGTAGTGGGCAGGTAGGTCAGGGTAGTGGGCAGGTAGGTCAGGGTAGTGGGCAGGTAGGTCAGTGTAGTGGACAGGTAGGTCAGTGTAGTGGGCAGGTAGGTCAGTGTAGTGGGCAGGTAGGTCAGTGTAGTGGACAGGTAGGTCAGTGTAGTGGACAGGTAGGTCAGTGTAGTGGGCAGGTAGGTCAGTGTAGTGGGCAGGTAGGTCAGTGTAGTGGGCAGGTAGGTCAGGGTAGTGGGCAGTAAGAATGAGTTCCGGCGTGTTCGCATAGAACACGTGCGGAACCCACCAGGAAGTGTGCACGGCACTGCGCTAATCACAGCCAGGGAGACATTGTCACGATGCTCGGCTGCAGGAATAGTGAAATGTCTCCCTGGCTGATATTAGCACAGCGCCGTGCTCACTTCCTGGCGGGTTCCGCACGTGTTCTATGCAAACACGCCGGAGCTCATCCTTAGTGGGCAGGTAGGTCAGCGTAGTGGGCAGGTAGGTCAGCTGCCTCTCAAAGTGACTGACTGGTAGAGCAGTGGACGGTATGATTATTTTTTTCATTTTTATTTTGTTTTCTATTATTTTTACAGAATTTAATTTTTTTTTTTAGGAATCATTAGAGGACTTCAGTGAAATACCAGGGGTCCAAACAGGGGGATTCTGTGGCACACAAGGTGATTAGGGTGGGCCCTGGCACACCCTGTGCGCACACCTATGATCCTGACACCATATCAAGCATAGTGCCCACGAGCTGCGGGATCTCCCTGGGGCTTGTAGTTCTCTCTCCTACTGTATCCACTGAAGAGGGGAGGGGCCTCTGACCCGGGCATAAATCAGCTTCACTCTTAAGTGCTTAAGTGAGTCGCTCTGCTTCTACACTTTTGATGATACATGCCTGGGTTAAAGGCCCCTCCCCTCTTCAGTGGATACAGTCGGAGAGAGAACTACAAGCCCCAGGGAGATCCCGTGGCTTGTGGGCACTATAAAGCCGCCGATCACTGCCTCCCATCTCACCTACGGAGAAGTCCTGGGTGTTCAAGGTGCACAACGGAGACTAGCCAGGTACAGGGAAACCTCTGGAAGTGGGGGGGGGGGGGGGGTGTGACTGTCTGGGGACCCTGATGTAAGGGGGCCCTCAGGGGACCCTGATGTAAGGGTCCCCAGCTGAACTGGGGGTGTCGGTAACATATAATGACACTCCCTAGCAGTTCGTATCGGGTGCGATGCGGGAACCCACAGTGGATTTGCAGGGTTCTCGCATTGCACCAGTGTGAACCGGGCCTAAGAAATATTTTTTTTAGTTTACAAAATGCATGCAATGACAGTTGATAAGGATTAACGGCTTGCCAACCGCCGCACAACGATGTACGGCGACGGCACGGCTGCACACATGGGCGTCCAGGTATGTCCCCTTTAAGATGCAGAGCCATGGGTCGCGAGCGCAGCGGCATGTTCATAGCTGTGCTGCAAAGTGTCCCTGGAATTTTTTTTCAAATGTTGGCAACTATGATATACCCCCTTCCTGCCCAGGCGAAATTTCAGCTTACGGCACTGCGACGCTTTAACAGACAATTGCGCGGTCGTGCTTCGTGGCTCCCAAACAAAATTGACGTTCTTTTTTCCCCACAAATAGATCTTTCTTTTGGTGGTATTCAGGGCTGTGGAGTCGGTAGATAAATGTTCCGACTCCGACTCCTCAGTTTTATGTACTTCCGACTCCGACTCCTCTGTATTAATATGCAAATGTATTTTATACATTCCTTGAGGGAAAGAAACGCAACCTACCACAGGACTACTGGCTGGGAAGCCAACAGTCTACTGTATTGCACAGTTTAAGCAAAAGACAAACACAATGAAAACAATCAAGTGGCTGGATAGTAGCAGCAGGCATAAACATCAGGAACAGGATCTTTACCAGTTCAAAAATACAAACCACATTATTTGGTTGTTTTAGAACAAAAACAAAGCTTATCTATAATGAACCAAAAACAAAATCTGTAAAACCTAGAAATGGTTTATATTAATCTTGAAATGTAGTTCTAGGCTTAGCAGATGCAAATCAATTCAATGTAGAGTTCTAAGGAAGAGAATTGCCTCTGCCAGATCCTCTTTCATAGAGGCTCTTAAGTCAGACTTTATTATTTTTAGGGCTGAAAATAATCTTGCGACACTGACTTGGGTGGCTGGCATTGCAGTAACTATTCTGGCCACATCACTAACGATCTCTGGATAAACAAGGATGGCTTCTTCAACAGTAAGTTTTCATGAGCGATCATACTTTTCAACTTCTTTTAGTGCTTTATAAAACTCCTGTTGGAATTTTTTTATTTGGACACTTACTGGTTCTCTAACATGCGTTCCCTGTAAAAGCAGAACACAACACTATGGAAAGTATAAGTGTTGCAGCTCCTAATTGTGCGTTGCGTGCCATATAGTGAAGCACATGAAAAGCACGCTTCTTCACTGTCACTTAACGTGTTCGTTTTGCGGTTACGTGAGGCACTGCATGCATTGGTCTTTATTCTTTAATAGTCATTAATTATAACTTTTTGTGAATTGGGACATTTAAACTTGCTTTTTTTTTTTTTTATTCCAATCTAAATTTAGTAGGAGTCGGAGTCGGTGCATTGTTCGCCGACTGCGACTCCAGGTACCCAAAATTTCCCCCGACTCCGACTCCTCGACTCCGACTCCACAGCCCTGGTAAAGGCTCAAGGTTTTTTACCTTCATGCATTCTATTCATGAAGGTAAAAAAAAAAAACTTCTGTGTTCAGCTGCTCCCCCCCCCCCCAATATTTACTTGCGCTCCAACAATGTGCAAAAGAGCCTTGGCTCTCCAGGGGCTCTACCTCCTCATTGGCTCCTGCTGCTGTCAATCACAGCCAGTGAGAGAATGAGGAGAGAGGGGGCCAAGCCATGGCTCTGTGTGTGAATACTCAGGAGCGAGTCTGCTCGGGTGCCCCCATAGCAAGCTTCTTGCTGTGGGGGTACATGGCAGGATGGAAGTGCCAGGAGCGCCAACAGGGGACCCAAGAAGAAGAGGATTAGAGCTGCTCTGTGAAAGTCCACTGAACAGAAAAGTTACGTATGACATGTTTAAAAAACGTGAGCCTTTAATATCACTTTTTTTTTCCAGTTTTGGATAGAGTGCTGAGATATCACAAATGCCTTTAGGCTTTTATAGCTATCTGTGCCCCCCCACAGATGCTCAATAGGGTTTAGTTCTGGAGACATGCTTGGCCAGTCCATCACCTTTACTCTCAGCTTCTTCAGCCCAGTCTCTGAAGGGAGGGGATCATGCTCTGCTTCAGTATGTCACAGTACATGTTGGCATTCATGGTTCCCTCAATGATCTGTAGCTCCCCAGTGCCGGCAGCACTCATGCAGCCCCAGACCATGACACTCCCACCACCATGCTTGACTGCAGGCAAGACACACTTGTCTTTGTCTCCTCACCTGGTTGCCGCCACACACGCCTGACA
Organism: Rana temporaria; assembly: GCF_905171775.1. Taxonomy (NCBI): domain Eukaryota; kingdom Metazoa; phylum Chordata; class Amphibia; order Anura; family Ranidae; genus Rana; species Rana temporaria. The sequence goes on from NC_053490.1 coordinate 519,743,101, forward strand.
CCATCTGAGCCAAATACGTTTATCTTGGTCTCATCAGACCACAGGACATGGTTCCAGTAATCCATGTCCTTAGTCTGCTTGTCTTCAGCAAACTGTTTGCAGCTTTCTTGTGCATCATCTTTAAAAGAGTCTTCCTTCTGGGATGACAGCCATGCAGACCAATTTGATGCAGTGTGTGGCGTATGGTCTGAGCACTGACAGGCTGACCCCCCCACCCCTTCAACCTCTGCAGCAATGCTGGCAGCACTCATACGTCTATTTCCCAAAGACAACCTCTGGATATGACGCTGAGCACGTGACCTCAACTTCTTTGTCCTGTTATACCACAGTATGGTCTTGGCCACCGTGCTGCAGCTCAGTTTCAGGGTCTTGCCAATCTTCTTATAGGCTAGGCCATCTTTATATAGAGCAATAATTATTTTTTTCAGATCCTCAGAGTTTTTTGCCATGAGGTGCCATGTTGAACTTCCAGTGACCAGTAGGAGAGAGTGAGAGCGATAACACCAAATTTAACACACCTGCTCCCCATTCACACCTGAGACCTTGTAACACTAACGAGTCACATGACGCCGGGAAGGGAAAATGGCTAATTGGGCCCAATTTGGACATTTTCACTTAGGGGTGTACCCACTTTTGTTGCCAGTTTAGAAATTAATGGCTGTGTGTTGAGTTATTTTGAGGGGACAGCAAATTGACACTGTTATACAAGCTGTACACTCACTACACAACATTGTAGCAAAGTGTATAGACACAGCGGGCCAGATTCCAGATGCCGCGTCGTATCTTGATTTGGAATCCTCAAACCAAGATACGACGGCTTTTGGCTAGGATCCGACAGGTGTACGGCTTCGTACGCCTTCGGATCGTAGGTGTAGTTCTCCGGCGGCCACTGGGTGGAGTTTGCGTCGTTTTCCAGCATCGGGTATGCAAATTAGCTGTTTACGGCGATCCATGAAGGTACGCGCGTTCGTCACATTGTCTTATGTTGGCTTTTCCCATCATAAAGTTAAAGCGGTGTTTCACCCTGCAGAACAACTTTTTAGCATAAAATTCGGCATAGTAGCGCGAGCTACAGTATGCCTGTCTTAATTTTTTTATCACCGTACTCACTGTTATATCGTACATAGAAGATTCCGACTGCCCGCGGGGAATGGGCGTTCCTTTCAAGAGGGAGGGTGATTGACGGCCGGCTCTGGCACGTCACGCTCCCCGAAGACAGCCGGAGTAGGTCTCGGCTCTTCACGGCGCCTGCGCACAGACTATGCGCAGGCGCCGTGAAGAGCCAAGCCTATTTCGGCTTTTTTCGGAGAAGCGTGACGCGCCAGAGCCGGCCGTCAATCACCTTCCGTCTGGATTGGAACGCCCATTCCCCGTGGGCAGTCGGAATCTTCTATGTACGATATAACAGTGATTACGGGGATAAAAAAATTAAGACAGGCATACTGTAGCTCGCGCTATTATGCCGAATTTTATGCTAGAAGAAAAATTTTTTTTTTTTTTTTTTTTTATAGGGTGAACCCCCGCTTTAACCACTTACCCCCCGGAACATATTGCTGCCTAAAGACCAGAGTACTTTTTGCGATTCGGGACTGCGTCGCTTTAACAGACAATTGCGCGGTCGTGCGACGTGGCTCCCAAACAAAATTGGCGTCCTTTTTTTCCCACAAATAGAGCTTTCTTTTGGTGGTATTTGATCACCTCTGCGTTTTTTATTTTTTGCGCTATAAACAAAAATAGAGCGACAATTTTGAAAAAAATGAATATTTTTTACTTTTTGCTGTAATAAATATCCCCCAAAAATATATAAAAAAACATTTTTTTTCCTCAGTTTAGGCCGATACGTATTCTTCTACATATTTTTCGTAAAAAAAATCGCAATAAGCGTTTATTGATTGGTTTGCGCAAAAGTTATAGCGTTTACAAAATAGGGGGTATTTTTATGGCATTTTTATTAATATTTTTTTTACTAGTAATGGCGGCGATCAGCGATTTTTTTTTCGGTATTGCGACATTATGGCGGACACTTCGGACATTTTTGATACATTTTTGGGACCATTGGCATTTTTATAGCGATCAGTGCTATAAAAATGCATTAGATTACTATAAAAATGCCACTGGCAGTGAAGGGGTTAACACTAGGGGGCGGGGAAGGGGTTAAGTATGCCTGGGTGTGTTCTTACTGTGGGGGGGGGGTGGCCTCACTAGGGGAAACACTGATTTTCTGTTCATACATTGTATGAACAGAAAATCAGCATTTCCCCTGCTGACAGGAACGAGAGCTGTGTGTTTACACACACAGCTCCCGTTCCCCGCTCTGTACCGAGCGATCGCGTGTGCCCGGCGGCGATCGCGCCCGCCGGGCACACGCACGGGAGTCGGGGGCGAGCGGGGAGCGCGCGCGCGCGCCTCCGGCGGCGCGCACGCGCCCCCTAGTGGCGGCTATACGATAGGACGTATAGCTACGGGCTCTCGCCCAGGAGAGCCGACCTGCCGCCGTATAATGACGGTGGCTGGTCGGCTACTAGTTAAGAGTGCTATTTAGATGGTGTAAAATTACACCATCCATGTTAAAGTATGGCCGTCATTCCCGCGTCAAATTAAAAAAAAACAATTTGGGGCGTAAGATGTCCGGGAATACGAAAGTACGTTACGCACGTCGCCGTTCAAAAAACACGTTGGGGCGCCGTAATTTCGCGCAAAGCACGGCGGAAAATTTCCAAACGGAGCATGCGCAGAACGTTCAGTGCGGGAACGCGCCTAATTTAAATGGTACACGCCCCATTTGAATTAGGCGGGCTTGCGCCGGACGGCTTTACGCTACGCCGCTGCAAGTTTACATGCAAGTGCTTTGTGAACCAAGCACTTACGATGAAAACTTGCGGCGGAGCAACGTAAAGGGGATACGTTACGCCGCCGTAATTGTTCGTGAATCTGGCCCAGCATTTCTGGCAGGATCAGCAGGTATTTTGCATATGTGCTGAAAATCTTCTTCACTTGAAAAAAAAAAAAAAAATATGCAGCCACCACATCTAAGGACCGGTATTGTGATATATTAGATTTTTTGTTCTAGGGTTTAATTATCCTTTAAAAAAAAGAGTACATTGACTTTCAGTCATTGATCTATGTCATTTTTTAATCTTGTTACTAATAGCTATCTTTTATTCAACAGCAACTGAAGATTCTTTTGGGGATCCTAAGCCCGGTATCATTGTCATCATTGTCACTATTGTTTTCCCCATTTGCTCACTTCTATGTGTTACATATTCACTTTGGAGAAAAAAGTGTCACAAGCATGCATCCATGGGAAAAAACTATTTGGTGAGTATTCAGAATTCTTATATTGGGTTCTTTTATTTCATATGTTTGCCCAGAAGAGGTGAAGCTGTTATAGCTACAAAGGGCGGGGCCAACTCAATATTGAACCCTACGGACTAAGACTGGGATGCCATTAAAATTCATGTGCGTGTAAAGGCGGGCGTCCCAATACTTTTGGTAATATTGTGTAAGTGTTGCAACATGAAGACCCCCCCCCATTCACATAGCCCCATTATATCTTTGTCCAACCATGTTCCCATGCTCCACAGACCATCCAGACAGGACAGGGTCACTTCAACCAATGTTTTATAGTTTTGGATAAAGTGAAGAAGAGTTTAAAATTCTATTAGGTTTTGGGGAGGTTTTCCTTGACTTTATTGCACCTGTGACACCCATACAAGAAATATGTTCTATTTTATAGAGTAGAGGGGGGGGGGCACATAGGGGATATACAGTGTTTTTTCATACGTGTTTGTTTATTGGTTATTTGTTTCATGAATAATACATGTATGCTTTATTGATCTATACCGCCAAGTAGCTCAAAGTGGTGTCTCTCCACCAGTTCTTTCTTATCCCCAAAAATAAGCCTGGGTCTTATATTAATTTTGGCAACATAAGACACAGTAGGGCTTATTTTCAGGGTAGGTCTTATTTTTGGGGCAGGTCTTACCATGTAATGTAATGTGATGTCTTCTCTCCCCCTCTCCCTCCCTGCCTGTCAGGAATCCCCAGTGTGAACTGAGATATAATGCTTGTAAAATCCTATAATCCACTCTATTACAGTATTATATAATGTACAATGTGTGTGTTTCTGTAATATAATTGTGCCAAATATCTTCATTTTAGCGCCGCTCTGCGCTTCTGTGACCCGCCAGAGCTCTCTTCCCCACAATTATATTACAGAAACATACACATTGTACATTATATAATACTGTAATAGAGTGGATTATAGGATTTGACAAGCATTTTAAACTAGGGCTTATTTTTGGGTTTAGGTCTTATTTTCAGGGTAGGTCTTATTTTCGGGGTAGGTCTTACCATGTAATGTGCTGTCTTCTCTCCCCCTCCCTGCCTGTCAGGAATCCCCAGTGTGAACCGAGTTCTAATGCTTGTAAAACCCTATAATCCGCTCTATTACAGTATTACATAATGTACAATGGGTGTGGTTCTGTAATATAATTGTGCCAAATATCTTCGTTATAGCGCCGTTCTGCGCTTCTGTGACCCGCCAGAGCTCTCTTCCCCACAATTATATTACAGAAACACACACATTGTACATTATATACTACTGTAATAGAGTGGATTATAGGATTTTACAAGCATTTAAAACTAGGTCTTATTTTTGGGTTTAGGTCTTATTTTTGGGGTAGGTCTTATTTTCGGGGGAAGGTCTTACCATGTAATGTGATGTCTTCTCTCCCCCTATCCCTCCCTGTCAGGAATCCACAGTGTGAACTGAGTTATAATGCTTGTAAAATCCTATAATCCACTCTATTACAGTATTATATCATGTACAATGGGTGTGGTTCTGTAATATAATTGTGCCAAATACCTTCGTTATAGCGCCGATCTGCACTTCTGTGACCCGCCGGAGCTCTCTTCCCCGCAATTATATTACAGAAACACACATATTGTACATTATATACTACTGTAATAGAGTGGATTATAGGATTTTACAAGCATTTAAAACTAGTTCTTATTTTCGGGGTAGGTCTTATTTTCGGTGTAGGTCTTACCATGTAATGTGATGTCTTCTCTCCCCCTCCCTGTCAGGAATCCACAGTGTGAACTGAGTTATAATGCTTGTAAAATCCTATAATCCACTCTATTACAGTATTATATCATGTACAATGTGTGTGTTTCTGTAATATAATTGGATTATAGGATTTTACAAGCATTTAAACTAGGTCTTATTTTGAGGGTAGGTCTTATTTTCGGGGGAACACAGTATGTACGATTCTTGTATAAGCTCAATCCCGATTGGTTTTCTATAAATGTCTCCTTTTTTTCTTTCCAGGATCCTCATTTACAAGACAACACGTCCTCTACAAGCAGCTCTGACTCTGAGAAGGCTTTATTGCCAAATGGAAGTCAATGTCAAAAGTACGGCGAGCTGCCAATCTAATAGGCTAAGGAAGAGGCTTCCAGTCACTTGTTTACAAAATTGCTGAAATCCGGGGACACAAAAACGTTTTCATTCAAATATATTCCCTACTTTGTGTGCGCTAAACCCAGATATGACCTCATAGAAGTAGTAGTGACCTCAACACTGAGCAGAGAGCAGAGCTGTGGGAGGAGTTCAACAGGCCCCACCCACTATAGGCCTCCTGCAGAAAATGACAGGAGGGGGCGGAACCAAGACCAGTCACCTTGCAATAGTGGAGAGTAGGGGTGACTGGTCATTATTAAAGGAAGCTCCTGCACAGAGCACTGAATTACTGCACAGATCTGGAAGAAATACACAAAGCACACCAAGATTCAGGACGGGTTCACACCGTCCCCGCATGCGGCTCTCAGCAGGGGTCCGGTGCGTGCTGGTTCACCAGTTCAGGTCCGATTTCGGACCGAATTTTGGGCTGAAATAGAACCTGAAACGCACCAAAAAAGGCACATGTTTTTCCGGCACACCACACCGGACCCGCTGCGGAGATGAGTGAACTGGCTCAATAGAGAGCCAGTCACATTCTCCTGCTATGCAAATTGAATGCGGGGAAACGCATGAAGGTGTGAACCCGGCCTCAAGGAAGAATACACATGATGAATGGATTTAAAAAATATTTGCTTGTCCCAGGGTTCAGCCCAATAGTTTTAGGTCAGTGTTATTTATTTTATTTAACTTTGATAGGTCTCAGATAGAGCTGCGCGATTAGTCATTAAAGAATTGAGATTGCAATTCTAACCATGCCCCCCTCCCCCCCTCGCAATCCAGATTCAGTGCAGAGAGTTCTCTGCTGACAGCTGTAAAAAATAAAAAACAGGCAGTCTGCCAAGTTTATCACAACATCAGGTAGAGTTAAAGAGAAACATTGTAATACTTTCTTTTAGATTGAAGGAATGAACTACAGTCTGTAAATGAGGTCAGTTTAACCACTTAAAGACTAATCTTTTTTCTGACACATGTTGCTTACAAGTTAAAATCCATGGGCCAGATTCAGGTACAAATGCGGCGGCGTAACGTATCGTCTTTACGTTACGCCGCCGCAAGTTTTCCTCGTAAGTGCTTGATTCACAAAGCACTTGAGTATAAACTTGCGGCGGAGTAACGTAAAGACGTCCGGCGCAATGGGGCGTGTACCATTTAAATTAGGAGCGCTCCCGTGCCGAACGTTCTGCGCATGCTCCGTTAGTAAATTTCCCGACGTGCTTTGCGCGAAATTACGGCGCCCCGACGTGTTTGTGAATGGCGATGTGCGTAACGTACTAACCCCGAAAAAAAAAAATTAAATTCGACGCGGGAACGACGGCCATACTTTAACATGGCTGGTGTAAAGTTAAGCCATGAAAAAGATAGCTTAACTTTGCGACGGAAAAAAACGACGTAACGCACGCGAGTAGCTTCGTGGATCGCCGTAAAAGCTAATTTGCATACCCGACGCTGGAAAACGACGCAAACTCCACCCAGCGGCGCCCGAAGTATTGCAGCCTAAGATCCGAAGGCGTACGAAGCCGTAAGCCTGTCGGATCTTAGCCAAAAACCGTCGTATCTCGTTTGTGAATCGCAAATAAAGATATGACGCGGCAAATTTGAAAATACGCCGGAGTATCAGTAGATACTCCGGCGTATCTCTTCTGTGAATCTGGCCCCATATTTTTTGCTAGAAAATGACTTAGAACCCCAAAACATTTTATATATAATTTTTTTTTTGTATAATGTGAAAGATGATATTACGCCGAGAATCGAAAGAGAATTGTGATCTTTATTCAAAGCAAAGAAAATCGCGATTCTCATTTTGCCCAGAATCGTGCAGCTCTAGTCTCAGAGCAATATAGTTTTAGTTTACAGTTTTCATTTTATTTATTTTTTGCAAATCAATCGATTAAACACTATTTCTTAAAGTCTATGAAAACCCCAAAAAACAATAATATAATATATTGCAGCTTACCAGTCCTTAAAAGTAGTAACTGCATTGGTTTTCTCTTTTAAAGCTTCTTTCCCCTATATTTTTTACCTCTTATTCATGCCAGCAACATACTTCTTGTCCCTGTGGGGCTACACTTACTCCTCCACTGTATCTACGGAGGGTACCACAGTTGTCATACAGACTAGACTTCAAACATGCCTGCCTTTGTTCATCTCATTTTCATTGGGAATGTAGAAATTAGTAGTTTACAGAACAATCATATTATTTTTTGTTCCGCTCAGTTAGTGGCAAGCACACAGAATTTCTGGCAGGATCTGTGGCCATTGTCTGTACTTGCTGAAAATGTTCTTGGCCTGAAAACAGGAAACAAATGCAGCCACCACAATAAAGGACTGGTACGGCTTGTCTTTGGCATCAGATATCATTTAAAAGAGAACTACAGCCAAAGCTTACATGGCTGTATTTCTCCTATGGATAACAGGAGTGCAGTCCGTTCTGCACTCCTGTGACCCGTTTTCAGCAGACAACGAGCTGAAGTCCACTGTCTGCTGATGTCACAGAGCCAGTCCAGGCTCGGGAAAGATCGTGACCATATGGTCCACCCACATGCCTGGACCAGCACCTGGCTCAGCCTCTCTGAAAGCCTGAGCTGGCCTCTTCCGCCCCTCCACAGCCCAGCGCTTCAGTGAGCGAGGAGGGGGAAGAGCAGAGAGCCGGTGACTAACAGTCACCGGCTCTCTGTTCACGGAGCTCTGAGAACCGAGCGATCAGCGGTGTTTGATCGTTCGGTTCTCAGTGTTAGAGCCGGTGTAGTGTCACAGTTTGCTGCATATCCTAGAATGCTGCGGAAGTCACGTGGCGGCCAACTGCGCATGCGCTATGCGTTCCAAACGCAAGTGGGATGCGTTCCAATGGATTTTCGACAGTACACACCAGCGAACCCGGCATTCACGGCGACGTGGATTTAGAGGAAAGTGGCCAGTCGGCCTCACGTCCTCGCTTCGCTCGGACGGCTCGCTCCGCTCGCTCGGCCTCCTGGCTCTTTTTTAACATCCTCCAATCCACGGGGATGTTAAGGAAAGAGCCTGGATGCCGACCGAGGTTTCACTGGTGTGCACTGTCGTGAATCCATTGGAACGCATCGCATTTGCATTTGGAACGCATCGCTCATGCGCAGTTGGCCGCCACGTGACTTCCGGAGCATTCTAGGATAGGCAGCAAACTGTGACAATACACCGGCAGGGGACAGATGCAGCGTCAGACCAGAATCTATTATGGTGCCCCCATTTGCACCTGAGCGTTTCGTACCTCGAAGTTCAGAGCTCCAAAACACTCAACCAAACCCCCATGCTTTTAAATTTGTCCCTGTTCACATTTGAGCATTAAGACGCCTGAAGCTCGATAAGGTACAGGAGCTCCTTTTGAAGCAGAATGAGGTGTTTTTGGCCTCATTGACTTTATTAGTATTGTGCAGGAAAAAAACAACACAATTTGCGTGCGTTTTCCCCCTATAAATATGTCTATGGGTCCAAAAACGCACAATCTGACCCAAAGAAGCTCCTGTATGGCACTTTGCACTTTAAAACATGGAAAAGTCATGCAAAAAAAAAAACGCAAAACTATTTACAGACGCTGTGCTCAAGTGTGAATGGGGACTAATAGGGCTCTTGTGTGTTGCTGTTGAAATAAAATGTATTATGCTGTGAAACTGATGCACTGGTAGAATAATTATATGGCTTTGCTATGAAAGACGATGGCTGGTCCACTGTATATGGAAACCACGTAAAGAGATTTATGATGAGTATTCCCCATGGAAAATGCTGTTACTGTATGTAGATTTAGGTATATAAGATATGTGTGTATAGATAGGAGGGACACACCTGGAAGTATAAAGAAAAAACACCTGGAGGTATGTCCATTAAAGTGGGTGGCTCTTTATGGTGTATGCCTTGTTGTGTGGGAGCAAAGAGGGTCCCAGAATTGGATAATTGGTAGTAATAGTACCCCCAGGATTCTTTGCAGTAATAACCCCCTAGTAGTGTCATTGGCATCAGTAATAACCCCCAGCAGTGATGTCATTGTCCGTAGTAATTACCCCCAGCAGTGGTATCATTGGCAACAGTAATAATGCCCAGCATTGGTGTCATTGGCAGCAGTAATAAACCTTGGCAGTTGTGTCATTGGCAGCAGTAATAACCCCCAGCAGTGGCGTCATTGGCAGCAGTAATAACCCCCAGCAGTGGCGTCATTGGCAGCAGTAATAACCCCCAGCAGTGGTGTCATTGTCAGTAGTAATAACCCCCAGCAGTGGTATCATTGGTAACAGTAATAATCCCCAGCATTGGTGTCATTGGCAGCAATAATAACCCTCGGCAGTTGTATCATTGGCAGCAGTAATAACCCCCAGCAGTGATGTCATTGTCAGTAGTAATTACCCCCAGCAGTGGTATCATTGGCAACAGTAATAATGCCCAGCATTGGTGTCATTGGCAGCAGTAATAAACCTTGGCAGTTGTGTCATTGGCAGCAGTAATAACCCCCAGCAGTGGCGTCATTGGCAGCAGTAATAACCCCCAGCAGTGGTGTCATTGGCAGCAGTAATAACCCCCAGCAGTGGTGTCATTGTCAGTAGTAATTACCCCCAGCAGTGGTATCATTGGCAACAGTAATAATGCCCAGCATTGGTGTCATTGGTAACAGTAATAACAGTGCTGGACCTGCAGAATAAAGGGATGATGCCGTTGATTTCATATTTTTCCAGCACTTTCTTTCATAAAAAAAAGTTGCAAAAATTCTGTAAATATTTTGAGTCATGTTTTATTTTACCGTGTGTTTTCAATTTTATATTTTTTTAAACAATAAAAATATTTATTTAGAAAATGTTTTGTGTGAACTGAATTTTTATTATTATAATTATTGTAATAATTATTTAAGTAAAAGGTTTGTGGTGTCTAACATTTAAAATTCCCCTAATGTACTTAAAGGGTCACTAAAGGAAAAAATTTTTTTAGCTGAAATGACTGTTTACAGGGCATAGAGACATAATAGTTAACTGATTCCTTTTAAAAATGATTAAAAATAGATAAAAAAACAATCATATAATGTGCCTGCAGTGTAGTTTCGTTTTTGCTGTTGTTTGCTGGTTCTCTGATGTACAGAGAGCCACTAGAGGGCAGTCAGCCAATAGAGAGCAGTGATACTTTGTCTAAAACTCCTCAGCACCAATCCAGTTTCGTTTTACACACAGCTCCTTGATTAGTGACCACCGTGAGAAATCTCCCAGTACTGTGGTTATCAGGAAACAGGCAACCAGGAAGTGTCCAAAACAGAGAGGATTTACAGCAACATCAAAGCAAAAACGAACAATGAGGACATGAAACCAGGACTGCAGCAAGGTAAAGGAAGCTATTTAGCTGAAAAAAATAATTCCTTTAGTGACCCTTTAAAGTGGAGTTCCACCCATTTTTTTATGTTTGTCTGTGCTGCATGCTCTAATCTCATAGTGTTCAGAATGGACAATTTTTATTTAATTTGTTGCTTGTAAATACCTTTATTTTGTAGTCCTTCATTACTTCCTCCTCCTTATTAGCCTAGGCTATTTGCAAGGGTTTCTGGGATAGGCATCATGTTTCCCAGTAGTCCTTGCAAACCTGACTGAAACCTATTACATTGCTTGTGCACTGAGCATGTGCGAGATATGCAAAGCTGAAATCCAGGAAGTCATACAGTCTGGCTTCATGATGCCCACACTTAAGATGGCCACGGTCTATTTCTAGATTATAAACTATTTAAATGCTGTAACAACCTAACAAAACGGACCTTAGTTTACAGACTAACTTTACTAGAATACATTAAGCTTGTGTATTACAGGGGTATTTATATTTAAAAAGTGAAATTGTGGGTGGAACTCCCCTTTAACCACTTCAGCCCCGGAAAAATTGGCTGCCCAATGACCAAGCCACTTTTGCGATTCGGCACTGCGTCGCTTTAACTGACAATTGCGCCGTCGTGCGACGTGGCTCCCAAACAAAATTGGCATCCCTTTTCCCCCCACAAATAGAGCTTTCTTTTGGCGGTATTTGATCACCTCTGAAAGAGTAAAAATGAATCCGCGCTACGGAAATAACTTTAAAATGTGCTGCAGGAGAGGTGATGTAGGTGTGTGCTGCTAGAGGTTCCGATAAGAAATAAATAAAAAGGAAAAGAGATGTATACCTAAAGTGTACCTAAAGTGGCTGCCCCTACATGTGTACCCCACCGGAGTGGGATAAGAAATGAAAAGAAGGGAATAGTAGGTGTTGGCGCCTACTAATATACAAAGTATAAATAATGATGCACTAATGTGGTGAATAAATAAAGATGCAATAGTGTGGTATTGGGTAACCACTTGCCCACCGCAGTACGAGAAAATACGTTCTCTGTTTGTGCGGTGATATCTGAATGATGGGGGCAGCTAGAGGCATCATTCAGATATCGCCGTCTTCAGCCGCTGATTCTGGGCACAATAAGAACGATCAAAGCAGCGGTTCTGCCGCTTGATCGTTCTTATAGGCAGCGGGAGGGGACGTCCCCCCTCCCGCCGCCATCCGGTGCTTCTCCGGGCTCTCCCGTGCCATCGGGGGCCCGGAGAGCGAATCGGCCGGCGCTGGCTGGGGAAGCATAGAGGTGACTATCTCTATGACCGTCGGAGGCTCGGGCGCGACGTTATGACGTCACGCCCGGTACCCGGAAGTAAACAAAGCCGCAATCGCGGCTGGCGGTGTGAGATCGGTGAATGTTTTTTCACCGATTTCATGCTTGTAAGCCTGGAGGAGAGATGTGGGGTCTTATTGACCCATAAAGAGTACCTGTCACACTGATTCCTATTACAAGAGATGTTTACATTCCTTGTAATAGGAATAAAAGTGATCAAAAAAAATAAAAATTAAAAATAAAAGTGTAAAAATAAAGAAATTAAAGCGGTGGTTCCCCCTTAAAACAAATGTCTAACTATACATTTGGAAGACTGCTTACACTGCGGGTAGGCTGGCTTTTTTTTTTTTTTCGTACATACCTCGTTATCGCCGTTTCATCCCTCGACTTCCGGGTATGAGTTTTGTGGCGGTGGGCGTTCCTAGTTGATTGACGTTCCTCCGACCGACGCATACTTGACGTTGCGACTTTCTGAAAGAAGCCGAACGTTGCTGCGCAGGCGCCGTATAGAGCCGACTCTATACGGCGCCTGCGCAATGACGTTCGGCTTCTGTCGGAAAGTCGTGACGCGCAGTATGCGCCGGTCGGAGGAACGTCAATCAACTAGGTCCAGCAAGACTCATACCCGGAAGCCGAGGGATGAAACGGCGATATGCGATATGATCGAGGTATGTACGAAAAAAAAAAAAAGCCAGCCTACCCGCAGTGTAAGCAGTCGTCCGAATGTATTGTTAGAAATTTGTTTTAGGGGGAACCACCCCTTTAAGTAAAAAAAAATAAAAATGAAAAATGTTTTTTTTTTAAAGCGCCACTATCCCCGGTAGCTCGCACGCAGAAGCGAACACGCATGCAAGTCCTGCCCACATATGTAAACACCGTTCAAACCCCACATATGAGGTATCGTCGCGTGCGTTAAGAGCGTGTGCAACAATTCTAGCACAAGACCTCCTCTGTAACTCGAAAATAGTAACCTGTAAAAAAATTTAAAGCGTCGCCTATGGTGATTTTGAAGTACAGAAGTTTGGCGCCATTCCATGAGTGTGCGCAATTTTAAAGCGTGACATGTTAGGTATCTATTTACTCGGCGTAACATCATCTTTCACATTATACAAAAAAATTGGGCTTACTTTACTGTTTTGTTATTTTTTAATTCATTAAACCGTTTTTTTCCCCCAAAAAAGGTGTTTGAAAAATTATTGCGCAAATACTGTGCGAGAAAAAAAGTTGCAATGACCGCCATTTTATTCCCTAGGATGTCTGCTAAAAAAATATATATAATGTTTGGTGGGTTCTGATTCATTTTCTAGCAAAAACATTTTTTACATGAAGGAGAGAAGTGCCAAAATATCCAGAGCAACCTGTGGTGCAATGCTGGGACTTGTAGTGCCTATCCAGAGCAACCTGTGGTGCAATGCTGGGACTTGTAGTGCCTATCCAGAGCAACCTGTGGTGCAATGCTGGGACTTGTAGTGCCTATCCAGAGCGATCAGTGCTATAAAAATGCCACTGGCAGGGAAGGGGTTAACACCAGGGGCGAGGAAGGGGTTAATTATGTTCCCTGGGTGTGTTCTAACTGAAGGGGGGGGTGGGACTGACATGGGGAAATGACAGATCGCTGTTCATACATTGTATGAACAGACGATCAGGCATTTCTCCCCCTGACAGGACAGGGAGCTGTGTGTTTACACACACAGCTCCCGGTTCTGGCTCTGTAACAAGCGATCGCGGGTGTATTATACCCTGTAGGTAATGAGAATAGGCATGTGCAAAAGGGAAAATTTTGTTTCGTTTTAATTCGTTATTTAATTAATTTCGTTAAGTTAGGTTCGTTACATGTGTTAAATTCGTTTTCGGAACTTTCGTTTCGTTTTTTCGACCGAATTTCGAAAAATCCGGTCGAATTCGAAAGTATTTCGACCGGATTCGACAACAAATAGTCTCTTTTCGAATATAATTTCGAAATTCGATCGGAATTCGAAAAAAAAAATTTCGAATTCCAAATCGAAAACCCGTGGACGAAATTCGATCGGAATTCGAAAAAAAAAAAAAAAAATCGAATTCCAATCGAATTTCGTCCGCGGGTTTTCGATTCGGAATCGAAAACGTTCGTTCGGATTCGGTAAATTCATTAATATTGCAATTCGGGAATTCGTATGCATCCGAATGTCCGAATAATGAAAAATTCGTCCGAATTTCGATTCGGAACGAAACGAAATGCACATGCCTAAAGGAGAATATCTCCTAAACCTGCACGGTTTAGGAGATATTCCCCTCGCAATGCGCCGCTGCGCATGCGCAGGGGGGGATCTACTGCGAAAGGACCGGCAGCCGCCGGACCTTGCTGAGTCTTAAATCTCCCGCGCGCACGTCATTGCCACTCCAGCCCATCACAGCGCTGGAGCGGCGATACCCGGAAGACACGCCGAGGCAAGATGAAATCTCGCTCGGCGTGAACCAGGTAAGTGATACGCACCTCGATCCGAGGTAAGTATTTCATAATGAGCTAATATGCGGTGCTCATTATGACTTTTCCCTTACAGGAGGAAATTTTTTTTTTTTTTTCATGCAGGTTTACAACCGCTTTAATGACACCCCAAACACAGGTCGCAAAATCAGTGCGATTGCCTGCAACGGATCACATGGTTTAGTAGTTTTGTATAGTAGTCCATGCACTACTTTTACTGCAGTCTGGAGTTCCTACTAAAAAAAATATTTATATATATATATATATTAAAAGGTCAGCAGCTACAAAAACTGCAGCTGCTGGCTTTTAATAATCAGACTCTTACCTGTCCAGTGATGCAGAAGAAGGAAGCCCCCGCTCGTCTCCTCCTCCTCTCAGCGGCGCTGGCATTGTCACTGTGGGCGCCTGGCTTCGCAGCCGGGCACGCACTGCACATGCGCGAGCCGTGCTGCGCACCGTTATTGGCTGAGCAATCATCTGGGACCTGTGATGTGTCCCAGATGATTGCCGAGAGGGAGGGGGGAGAGGTGAACTTCCTTCCATCGCCCCAAGAGGAAGTGGGAGTTGGAACCATCTAAAAAGAGGGTTTCCGCTCCCCCCCCCCCCAAAAAAATATGACATGCCAAATGTGGCATGTCAGGGGGCCACCTTCCCTTAAAGAGGAAGTTCAATTTTTGGGTTGAACTCCGCTTTAAAGCTTTTTTTTCACCTCTTACCTGTATTACCAGATTATTTTCAAATTGCATACTTACCTACAGAGCAAATGCAGCGTGTCCCACAGTTTAGGTGACAAGGCCTTGGTCTCACGCCGCCATCCTGGTTCTCTTCAGCATGCTGCATCTTCCAGGTCCAGGCAACCAGCTGCCAATGGTGTTCAAAGTCCACTTCCTTTGTGTGCCGCCTTCTGTAGCCTCCTGGGAAATATCATGCAAGTATCCCAAGAGGCGGCAGGACCAAGGACAGGTCATCCATTATGATTATTATTTTTCAGCAATGAGAGAAAGAGACTAAGGGCCAGACTCTCAAAGAATTGCCCTGGCGCAGCGTATCAGACATACGCTACGCCGCCGTATCTTACCTGGAGGAATTTCGAATCCAAGAAGATTTTGCGCCGTAAGTTACGGCGGCGTAGTGCATTTCTCGGCGCGTATTTCAAATTGGGGCGGGTAGGGGGCGTGATTCATTTAAATGAAGCGCGTCCCCGCGCCGATTGAAATGCGCATGCTCCGTTTCGAAATTTCCCGCCGTGCTTTGCGCGAAATGACGTCGCACCGACGTCATTTTTTGAACGTAGACGTGAGTTACGTCCATCCCTATTCACGGACGACTTACGCAAAAAAAAAAAAAAAAAATTAAAAATTTGACGCGGGAACGACGGCCATACTTTAACATCGCAAGTCTATCTATACGCCACGAAATAGCAGCTTTAACTATACGCCGGGAAAAGCCGACTAGCGACGACGTAAGAGAATGCAACGGCCGCGCGTACCTTCGTGGATCGACAGAAAAAGCTAATTAGCATACCCGACGCGGAAAACGACGCGAACTCCACCCAGCGGGCGCCGAAGTATTGCATCTACGATCCGAAGGCGTACGCTTGTCGTTTAGAAGCCGTCGTATCTTGGTTTGAGGATTCAAACTTAAGATACGACACGGGAAATTTGAAAGTACGCCGGCGTATCAGTAGATACGCCGGCGTACTCTCACTGTGAGTGTGGCGCTAAGTATTTCTCTCCTCCACTCACAGAGAAAGAAGACACGGGGGTGTCTTATCGGGGGACACCTCATCCCACCCTGACTTATCGGGGGACACCTCACCCCACCCTGACCATACGGGGTCACCTCGTCCAACCCTGACCATACGGGGACACCTCATCCCACCCCACCCTGACCATACAGGGTCACCTCATCCCACCCCACCCTAACCATACAGGGTCACCTCATCCCACCCTGACCATACAGGGTCACCTCATCCCACCCTGACCATAGAGGGTCACCTCATCCCACCCTGACCATACGGGGACACCTCATCCCACCCCACCCTGACCATACAGGGTCACCTCATCCCACCCCACCCTAACCATACAGGGTCACCTCATCCCACCCTGACCATACAGGGTCACCTCATCCCACCCTGACCATACAGGGTCACCTCACCCCACCCTGACCATACGGGGTCACCTCACCCCACCCTGACCATACGGGGTCACCTCATCCCACCCTGACCATAGAGGGTCACCTCATCCCACCCTGACCATACGGGGACACCTCATCCCACCCCACCCTGACCATACAGGGTCACCTCATCCCACCCCACCCTAACCATACAGGGTCACCTCATCCCACCCTGACCATACGGGGTCACCTCATCCCACCCTGACCATACAGGGTCACCTCACCCCACCCTGACCATACGGGGTCACCTCATCCCACCCTGACCATACGGGGACGCCTCATCCCACCCTGACTTATCGGGGGACACCTCACCCTGACTTATCGGGGGACACCTCACCCCACCTTGACTTATCGGGGACACCTCATCCCACCCTGACCATACGGGGACGCCTCATCCCACCCTGACTTATCGGGGGACACCTCACCCCACCTTGACTTATCGGGGACACCTCATCCCACCCTGACCATACGGGGACACCTCATCCTGACCATACAGGGTCACCTCACCCCACCCTGACCATACGGGGACACCTCACCCCACGGGGGGACATCTCACCCTGACTACACAGAGGACACCTCACCCTGACTACATGGGGGGCACCTCACCCCACTTTGACCAAACAGGGACACCATACGGGGACACCTCACCCAGTACTGTAACTCGGCACAATCTCTGTAGATCAGCATGCTGTCATCTATACAGACAAGAAATCACACACATGCACTCTATCTGATAGAAATACATGCTGAGTCTGACCCTGAGGACAGAAGGCAGTGAGGGGGGGCGGATCCCTGGCTTGCCATTGGGCAGAAGCCGTGAAATCCCATGTCATGATCCCTAGAGCGGGCAAATTCAAACAGCCCCGCTCCTCTGATTTGCCCGCCAGAATCAGTCAGTCAGGTGTTCGGGAATGAGGGGTCTGCTGATCGTCCTGTTAGGGGCGGTGTCGGCCGCTGTAGGTAAGGAGGGACCCCCGGGGGGGAGGTGTGGACTATTTCCGGTCACAGTGACACTTGTACATGTGCTGTGAGGGAAAGCTGTTTATTGTGGGGGGTGGGTGACTTTCACTTCTGTCTATGGCGGGTGTGATCTCTGTACTCCTCTCATGTCCCTTCTTGTCATGTCTGTGGACCAGTCAGAGGCTTATTTGTGGGTCAGCCGGATGTGAAGGAGCGACAGAGCGTGCGCTTCATTCTGGGCACCAATCATTTCCCTTGATTTAGTCCTGTGTCTGAGAAAAGCGCTAAAAGCAGCGCCTGACCCCGCCCCCTTTACATATCTAAACCAAAAATACATAAAAATGTTACAAAGTTGCATGGGGGGGGTTAACCACTTCACCTCCAGAAGATCTACCCCCCTTCCTGACCAGGCCATTTTTATTTTTTTGGAATACGCCGCTGCTTTACGTTAATAATTTTACCCCCCTTCCTGACCAGAGCATTTTTTGCGATTCGGCACTGCGTCGCTTTAACCACTTAAGCCCCCCGGACCATTATGCAGGTTAAGGACCAGGCCCCTTTTTGCAATTCGGCCCCGCTTCGCTTTAACAGACAATTGCGCGGTCGTGCGACGTGGCTCCCTAACAAAATTGGCGTCCTTTTTTTCCCCCCACAAGCTTTCTTTTGGTGGTATTTGATCACCTCTGCAGGTTTTTATTTTTTTGCGCTATAAACAAAAATAGAGCGACAATTTTGAAAAAAATGCAATATTTTTTTGCTATAATAAATATCCCCCAAAAAAATATATAACGTTTTTTTTCCTCAGTTTAGGCCGATACGTATTCTTCTACCTATTTTTGGTAAAAAAATCGCAATAAGCGTTTATCGATTGGTTTGCGCAGAATTTATAGCGTTTACAAAATAGGGGATAGTTTTATGGTATTTTTATAATTTTTTTTTTTCGTGACTGCGACATTATGGCGGACACATCGGACAGTTTTGACACATTTTTGGGACCATTGTCATTTTCACAGCAAAAAGTGCTATAAAAATGCATTGATTACTGTGAAAATGACAGTTGCAGTTTAGGAGTTAACCACAGGGGGGCGCTGAAGGGGTTACGTGTGACCACGTGTGTGTTTCTGACTGTAGGGGGGCGGGGCTGGACGTGTGACGTCATTGATCGTGGTTCCCTATATCAGGGAACAGACGATCAGTGTCACTGCCACAGAGAAGAACGGGGAAGGTTTGTTTACACTCACCTCTCCCTGTTCTTCAGCTTTATGACCGATCGCGGGACACCGGCGGCGATCGGGTCCGCGGGAGCGGTCACGGAGCTTCAGACTGTGTCGCGAGCGCGCCGGCGACCCCACGGCAGGCCTCTTAAATAGGACGTACAGGTATGTGCTTGTGCCCTTCTGCCGACGTATATCGGCGTGAAGGGGTCCTTAACCACTTAAGCCCCGGACCAATATGCTGGCTAAAGACCCAAGGGGTTTTTACAGTTCGGGACTGCGTCGCTTTAACAGACAATTGCGCGGTCGTGCGACGTGGCTCCCAAACAAAATTGGCGTCCTTTTTCCCCCACAAATAGAGCTTTCTTTTGGTGGTAATTGATCACCTCTGCGCTTTTTATTTTTTGTGCTATAAACAAAAAAAAAAGCGACTATTTTTAAAACAATTCAATATTTTTTACTTTTTGCTATAATAAATATCCCTAAAAAAATATATATATATTTTTTTCCTCAGTTTAGGCCGATACGTATTCTTCTACCTATTTTTGGTTAAAAAAAAAAAAGTTATAGGTTTACGCAAAAGTTATAGGCCCAGATTCTCAAAGGGCTTACGACGGCGTAACGCCATGTACGCCGTCGTAAGTCCTAATCTGGGCAGTCGTATCTCTGCCTAGCGCCGTCGTATCTATGCGCCTGATTCTTAGAATCAGTTACGCATAGATATCCATTAGATCCGAAAGGCGTAAGGCTCTTACGCCGTCGGATCTTAAATGCATTTTTTTTTTGTCCGCTAGGTGTCGCCTCTGTAGTTTTCCCCGTCGAGTATGCAAATTAGCTAGATATTCCCGAACGTACGAGCGGCCGACGCAGTAAAGTTACGACGTTTACGTTAGGCTTGTCCCGGCGTAAAGTTGCCCCTGGGTCTATGAGGCGCAATCCAATCAATGTTAAGTATGGCCGTCGTTCCTGCGTCGAAATTTATAAATTTATGTCGTTTGCGTAAGTCGTCCGTGAATGGGGCTGGACGCCATTTACATTCACGTCAAAACCAATGACGTCCTTTGGAGCAATGCGCCCTGGGATATTTTATGGACGGCGCATTTAAATGCTACACGCCCCCTACCCGCCTGATTTGAATTAGGCGGGCTTGCGCCGGGTGATTTACGCTACGCCGCCGCAACTTTACACGCAAGTGCCTTGTGAATAAAGCACTTGCATGAAAAACTTGCGGCGGCGTAAGGTAAATGAGATACGTTACGCCCGCCCACATTTACTCCATTCTACGAGAATCTGGGCCGGAACGGCGATGATGTCACTCCCGCGCGTGGAACCGCACATTCCCCGCGCCTGTGTACATTTCAGGCACTTTCCGGCAGGCTCCCATTCAGGAGACGCCGCGATCAGTGCGCCTGCGCCGTTTTCTACGGCGCATGCGCCGTAGACATCGGCGCCCGCTTTTCTATAAATATCTCCTTAACCATGTAGGTTAGGGAGATATTGCAAGCACCTACAGGTAAGCCTTAATGTAGGTTTATCTGTAGGTGCAAGTACTAGCAGAGGGTATACAACCGCTTTAAGCAGCCTGTGGATGGTGCCAAGTCAGCAGGGGATCATGTTGTCCTAACACACTGGGTCTATAGAGGTATGGTATTGCATAAAGGGACATTTGAAACCCCCAAAAAAAAGGGTATTATCCGTCACAGGATAATCATTTTAAATGGATGGGGTATAGTCTAATTCACTATCCTCAGCATTTCCACCATCAGTTATTGTTGTTCTAACTTTGCGAGAGCATGAAGTCTCACTCCTCTTACTTCATTCTCTGTAATATCAAAGAAATGAAACGGGCAACAGCAATGGTTGGACCACATCTGGTACTTGGATACGGAGATCTCACCGCCTCTGTCCTGATAAAAAGCTTGTGAAGGAATAGAGCTTAATTTTGCTGTTTTGCTTGAAATGACATATATTTTTTTATAGGGGTGCACCGAATGGAAATTTTAGTGCTGAAACCGATACCGAAAATGAAGAATACACTAGGCCGAAAAACCGATATCGAAAATGACTGTTTTAAAAAAAACATATTTACAGTATATTTTAAATACAATTTATATATTTTTATATAACACATTGCTAATAGTATTAGCAACATTTCCATGTGGTGCACCTCTAGCGGACACGGTGCAGGAGATGGTCAGAGACTGGGAACATGGTGCCGGAGATGGTCAGAGACTGGGGAAACGGTGCCGGAGATGGTCAGAGACTGGGGACATGGGGCCAGATTCACAAAAGAGATACGACGTTGTATCTCTGTTTTAGGGACGTTCTAACTATGCGGCTGTGATACATTTGCCTATATGTCTCAGTTTAATTCTCCCTGCTTGTTTAAGGCTGTTAATTGTATTTACTCTTCTGCAGCTAGCCCTGTTTCAAATGTTAATTGTTCTAGCCCTGTGTTTACTGGTTACTGTGATTAGATAAGTGGCTCATGTTAATTATGCTGATTGCTTCCTTGTGATAATTATCTCTCTATATGCGGTGCCGAACCGGCTAGATACTGACTAGTTCAAAGAAATATCTTTATTTCAAAGGAGCTGTATTGAAGACCCCCCACTGTGTGAGGGGGGGCGGAGATTTGTCATTGTAACAGTTGTAACCACATATAAGCTCTGGTTTCTTACGGTTAAAACTCTGTGTTGTTCAAGCAGTAAGCTTGTCTCATGTGTGGCTTTCTGGGCGATTCCAGGGATATCCCTCCTCGTGGAATATTGGGGTGATTTTCGTTATGGGAAGAAGGGAACGTTGACGGGGATATCATACCGATACAGTCACAATTGGTTGGTAGCAGTGGGATTTTTCCCTTCTATTCCCCTTCACACCCGGATTCCAAGCAGACACTGGAAGAACTACTGGAAGTTCGTGGAAGGATTGCTAGCAACAAAACCAAGCGGGTCATCATAGCAGAATCAATGGAGATAGACCAGGAGGACGGGATTGCAGCAACGCCAGCAGTACAAGAGATGGAGAGACCAGTGATTCAGGAGGAGGAATCGCCAGCCAACAAGCTAATGAGAGAGAATCTAGCGTGGTTCGGCCCGAACCCAACGCCGGATGTGGTGCTGAAAGTGATGGACCTGTTAGTAAACGCAGAGCTACAGAAGGATAAACAAATAAGGGACGCAGAACTACAGTTAAAACTGGCAGCAGTCCAACAAGCAGCCGCACATTCTCCGAACAGTGAGTACAGCACAGCAGACACAAGGAAGATTCCGTTTAGCGTTTTTAAAGCTTTTGATGAAAAGGACTGTGAGATTGATAACTTCCTGGCGGATTTTGAGCGACAATGTAACCTGCACCGAATAGCTAGAAGAGACTGGGTTGCAATATTGTCAGGCAAACTGTCAGGCAAAGCTTCTGATGCTTTCCGTACCGTGCCAGATCAGGATATCCATAGCTACGCCCGGGTTAAAGAAGCGCTCCTGGCTCGTTATGCAGTAACCCCAGAATCCCACCGACAGAAGTTCAGGGACTCACGCAAAACCACGAAAGACTCTTATGCGGAATGGGCATGCCAATTGTCCCGGTCGGCCTCTAACTGGGCTAACAGCAGCCAGGCCACCACCGCAGAGGACATTTTGCAACTAATGCTCCTGGAGCAATTTTACAATCACATCCAGACGGACGTCAAAGACTGGGTGAGAGATCGCAGGCCCATGACTCTACCAGAGGCCGCTAAGTTGGCGGATGAATATGCAGATACTCGCAAGACGAACCAGGTCACACCACAGGAACAACCTCCACCACAAACGGTGCCCTCACACCCACCAACCGCTAGATACCAACCTCCTAACAGACCGGTGACATCTAGCCCTCGCTATCCACGCCAGGAGGGCAACGAACAACGCTGCTTCCGGTGCAAACTCGTGGATCGTCGAAATAGCTCATTTGCATACCCGATGTGCAAAACGACGCAAACTCCACCCAGCGGACGCCGAAGTATTGCATCTACGATCCGAAAGCGTACGCCTGTCGGATCTAACCCAGATGCCGTCGTATCTTGGTTTGAGGATTCAAACTAAAGATACAACGCGGGTAATTTGAAAGTACGCCGGCGTATCAGTAGATACGCCGCGTACTCGCTCTGTGGATCTGCCCCTATATTGTCAAAAGTATTGGGATGTGTTTTAAGGATGTGTTATTATTGATCCCTGAGGAAGTCACGCGACCAGTGACGCAACGCGTCGGGTGGAGCCGTGTGACGTCAGTTCCGGTAATGTTTTAACAGAAGTACGGTGAGGAGGCCTGTGTGTCACTACTCCCATTGCTTTTTACTATGGTTTTTATCCTTACTTGATATAAGCAGTTTTATTTACTAAATAAATTTACTTTTCATTTGGCAACATTGCACTATGGCTGTTATTTGTTTCCTTTGAGCGCCATTTATACAAGAAGTGCCGTTCCTTGGAGCAAGCTGTTTCCTCTATACTGTATATGGAATTACCCAAGATGTTTTGATGCCAGGTTTTGGACGTAGTTCTTCGCCTGGAACCTGGATGCCTTTACAGATCCATCAGCAGGATTCCTTATCTGACTATCTGATGAGCCTTGTTTGACCCTGGGGTCATTGATGGAGGTGAGCGGCCAATTCATAAATGTAACAGTCGATGCTTGGTTTGATGTTTTATCTGTTTTTTCTTCTATCAAGTTATCCCTATGAGATGTTTGCCTTTATATGAACTCCTACCATTGGGCTTTAGTTGGACTTTATTCACATTTATTTATTCATTTGTATGTTTGGATACTCATCATATTTTTTCTTTGAGTATACTACTTTATGGCACATTATTGAATAAGTGCACCATTCTCATTTTTTTTCTATTGGGACACCTGCCTTTACACGCACATGAACTTTAATGTCACCCCAGTCTTAGTCCGTAGGGTTCAATATTGCGCTGGCTAGTGGCGGCCTGTCCATTAGCTGCGCCTGGGCACTGCCCCCCTGTCGCCGCGGGACACATTTTTGGGACCATTGTCATTTTCACAGCGAAAAATGCTATAAAAATGCACTGATTACTGTGAAAATTACAATGGCAATAAAGGGGTTAACCACTAGGGGGCGCTAATGGGTTAAGTGTGCCCTAAGGGAGTGATTCTTACTGTAGGGGGGCGTGGCTGGACGTGTGACGTCACTGATCGTCGTTCCCTATAACAGGGAACAGACGATCGCTGACACTGCCACAGAGAAGAACGGGGAAGGTGTGTTTACACCAGGGGTTGACAAATTTGCTTGGAATCTAGGAGCCAGGTAAAAAAGTTAGGAGCCAGAAAACGCGCCCCTTCCCGACGAGCTTGCGCGCAGAAAGCGAACACATACGTGACCAGCGCTCCCATATGTAAACGGTGTTCAAACCACACACGTGAGGTATCGCCGCGATTGGTAGAGCGAGAGCAATAATTCTAGCCCTAGACCTCCTCTGTAACTCAAAACATGCAACCTGTAGATTTTTTTTAAACGTTGCCTATGAAGATTTTAAAGGGTAAAAGTTTGTCTGCATTCCACGAGCGGACGCAATTTTGAAGCGTGACATGTTGGGTATGAATTTACTCGGCGTAACATTATCTTTCATAATATTAAAAAAAAAAATGGGGATAACTTTACTATTGTCTTATTTTTTAATTCAAAAAAGTGTAATTTTTTCACCAAAAAAGTGCGCTTGTAAGACCGCTGCGCAAATACGGCATGACAGAAAGTATTGCAACGTTTGCCATTTTATTCTCTAGGGTGTTAGGATAGAAAATATATATAATGTTTGGGGGTTCTAATTAGAGGGAAGAAGATGGCAGTGAAAATAGTGAAAAATGACATTAGAATTGCTGTTTAACTTGTAATGCTTAACTTGTAATACCAACGGCCACCACCAGATGGCGCCAGCTCACATCTGGTGGTAATAACTTGTAATACCAACGGCTCACCACCAGATGGCCCCAGCTCAAAAAAAAAAAAATATTTTTTTTTTTTTTTTTTTTTTTTCCCCCCCTTCCAAGCCAAGTCGCCAGGGCCCCATTTCTAGTCGCCATGGCGACCTGGCGCCCGGAATTTGTCGAGCCCTGGTTTACACTCACCTCTCTCCATTCTTCAGCTCCTGTGACCCGATTGCGGGACACCGGCGGCAATCGGGTCCGTGGGTCCCGCAGGCACGGTCACGGAGCTTCGGACCGTGTCGCGACCCACGGCTGGGCACTTTTGTGTTACCGCCGCGTTGGGGGTCCAGTCTTGGTGTCCGGTCTCCTTGGGGCTTTTCATCCCCTCAGCTCCTGGGAGGGATACTTGACGGGTGACACAGATATGGCGCCACCAGCAGACCATGTGCTAAAATGTGTAAGTAGGAGGGTGAATTTCTCCCTTCCTCCATACCCCTTATTGTTCCTTTTCTTTTTTTCTTTATACTTTCCCCTATCCCATCTGAAGTTTCCAAGATCCATTTATTGACCCTCATACCCATGTTTAATATTTTTTCAGACTAAATGCATCTGCTCCTGATGAGGCGAGTAGTCGCCGAAATGCGTCGAACCAACGAGCCGTTCAGTACCTTAGGCTATCCTAGATGCATTATGTTACCACACCATGCTGTGATTTACCCATTTCTAATACTTGTTGTTAACTTATATCTTTATTTGGAGCCTGCTTGCCAAGATATTTGTATAAAAAAGAATTGCGCTAAGAGTCCAAAGAAATTCTAGAATGTTGGGTCCAAAAAGACGGCTGGTAAGAAAAACACAAATAATTCCTGGGTCCTAAGTGCCTGATGAATTGAAAATGTCTTTGATGACGAAACGCGTGTTGACGTCACCACATTCGCAGGACAGGAGCTTTTGTATTGTAGCCGGCCGGCTTCATATTTACACGCTATCCAATTGTGTTTTTAGTAAGTGTATTCCTTTTTTATATTAAAATTATCGATAGTACTAAACTATTAGTCCTTAATTTCTTTCTGGGTACTTTTCGCATTCAATTCATCAGGCACTTAGGACCCAGGAATTATTTGTGTTTTTCTTACCAGCCTTCTTTTTGGACTCAAAATTCTAGTATTTCTTTGGACTCTTATGCCGCGTACACACGATCATTTTTCGGCATGAAAAAAAAAAACGTTTTTTTTTAAAAAATGCCATTTAAAATGATCATGTGTGGGCTTCACATAATTTTTCGGGTTCTGAAAAACAACATTTTTTTTTTTCCGAATATGCTCTATTTTTTCACAACGTTTTTAACGTTGTCGTTTTTAGGGTTGTAAAAAATGGTCGTATGTGGGCTTTAACGACGTGAAAAACCAGCACATGCTCAGAAGCAAGTTATGAGATGGGAGCGCTCGTTCTGGTAAAACTAACGTTCATAATGGAGTAAGCACATTCATCACGCTGTAACAGACAGAAAAGCGCGAATCGTCTTTTACTAACAGGAAATCAGAAAAAGCAGCCTAAAGGGTGGCGTAATCCGCATGGAACTTCCCCTTTATAGTGCCGTCGTACGTGTTGTACGTCACCGCGCTTTGCTAGAGCATTTTTTTTTCACGATCGTGTGTAGGCAAGGCTGTTTTAACCACTTGCCGCCCGCCAATGACAAATTGACGTCGGCAAAGTGGTTGTAGAATCCTGACTGGACGTCATATGACGTCCTCAGGATTCTTAGCCGCTGCGCACCCCCGGGGGCGCGCATCGCGGCGATCGTTGTTGCGGGGTGTCAGTCTGACACCCCGCAACACCGATCTCGGTAAAGAGTCTCTCACGGAGACTCTTTACCACGTGATCAGCCGTGTCCAACCACGGCTGATCACGATGTAAACAGGAAGAGCCGTCGATGGCTCTTCCTCACTCGCGTCTGACAGACGCGAGTAGAGGAGAGCCGAACGGCGGCTCTCCTGACAGGGGGGGTTCGCGCTGATTGTTTATCAGCGCAGCCCCCCCTCGGATCGCCACATGGACCACCAGGGATGCCCACTAGGGAAGGGCAAAACTTATAAAAAGGGGCAAAAATAAAGTAAAAAAAAAAGTCTAAAAAAAAAAAAAAAAAAAAGTCTGAAAAAAAAAAAAAAAGATGCAAAAAAAAAGATGCCAATCAGTGCCCACAAATGGGCACTGACTGGCAACAAGTAAACAAGTAAATAATGCCGCCCCACAGTGTCCATCAGTGCCGCCCCACAGTGTCCATCAGTGCCACCCCACAGTGTCCATCAGTGCCACCCCACAGTGCCCATCTGTGCCACCCCACAGTGCCCATCTGTGCCACCCATAAGTGCCACCCCACAGTGCCCATCTGTGCCGCCTATGAGTGCCCATCTGTGCCGCCCATGAGTGCCCAGTGCCGCCCATGAGTGCCCATCAGTGCCGCCCATGAGTGCCCATCAGTGCCGCCTATGTGTGCCCATGAGTGCCGCCTATGTGTGCCCATCAGTGCCGCATGCCAGCGCCGCCAATCAGTGCCAACTCATCTGTGCCCGTCAGTACTACCTCGTCGATGTCCATCAGTGCCATCTCATCTGTGCCCATCAGTGCCACCATATCAGTGCCCGTAATTGAAAGAGAAAACGTACTTATTTACAAAAAAAATACAGAAAAAAATAAAAACGTAATTTTTTTCAAAATTTTCGGTCTTTTTTTAGTTGTTGCGCAAAAAAAAAAAAAAATCGCAGAGGTGATCAAATACCACCAAAAGAAAGCTCTATTTGTGGGTAAAAAAGGACGCCAATTTTGTTTGGGTACAGTGTTGTATGACCGCGCAATTGCCATTCAAAGTGCGACAGTGCTGAAAGCTGAAAATTGGCTTGGGCGGGAAGGTGTATACGTGCCCTGTATGGAAGTGGTTAATGATCAAGTTGAAAAAACACATTGGGCTAGATTCAGCAAGAATTTACGCCGGCTTATCTATAGATACGCCGCGTAAATTCAAAGCTGCGCCGGCGTATCTTCTTTCTGTATTCAGAAAGCAAGATACGCCAAAATTAGGCTAAAATCTGACTGGCGTAAGTCTCTTACGCCGTCATATCTTAGGGTGCATATTTACGCTGGCCGCTAGGTGGCGCTGCCGTCGATTTCAGCGTAGAATATGCAAATGAGCTGGATATGCCGATTCAGAAACGTACGTGCGCCCGGGGGATTTTTTTACGTCGTTTGCGTAAGGCTTTTTCCGGCGTAACATTACTCCTGCTATATGAGTCATAGCCAATGTTAAGTATGGACGTCGTTCCTGCGTCGAATTTTGAAATTTTTACGTCGTTCGCGTAAGTCGTTCGCGATAGGGCTTTGCGTAAATTACGTTCACGTCGAAAGCATTGACTATTTGCGACGTGATTAGGAGCATGCGCACTGGGATACGTTCACGGCCGGCACATTCGCCGTTCACGTCATTTACGTGGGGTCATGTTTTATTTACATAAAACACGCCCACCTCTTGACAATTTGAATTTGGCGCGCTTACGCCTGCAGATTTACGCTACGCCGACGCAATTTACGGAGCAAGTGCTTTGTGAATACTGCACTTGGCCATCTAAGTTGCGGAGGCATAGCGTAAATAGGATACGCTACGCCCACACAAACTTGCGTCCCCCTACGTGAATCTAGCCCAGTGTTTTTTCTAGAGCCTGAAAAACTTTGTTTTTTACAACCCGAAAAATGATCGTGTGTACGCGGCATAAGTGTCATTTTTTCTTTTTTATCTTTATTGTATATATAGGTTATAAGGTGTTCATGAAATAATTTATTTTTATTTCATAATATCAATTTGATCACAGTAAGTGCAGTTTTTTCCTTTTATTATTTTTTTACAAGATATTTGTATAACTTGTGTGATTTTCTTGGGTCCTGGCTGTCATTTATGGGGAAACTGATTTTACAGTGAGCTGGCACCATGCTGGGCACCTGGTCAGAATAATAATGCAATCTGACAATGCTGACATTGATCTCAATTTGTGTAGCTTGACTCCCAGGTCCACTGGCCGCCCTTCCTTTCCTTGGAGGTGATGCAATATGGTGCAGTGCACCGGGGGGCTTCAATATTAGGATACATTTCCTATAAACCTTGGCCCAGATTCTCAAAGGTGTTACGACGGCGCAACACCATTTGCGCCGTCGTAAGTCCTAATCTGGCCTCGGGTATCTATGCGACTGATTCTTAGAATCAGTTACGCATAGATATCCATTAGATCTGACAGGCGTAAGGCTCTTACGCTGTCAGATCTTAAATGCAATTTTTTTTCCCGCCGCTAGGTGTCGCCGACGTCGTTTTCCCCGTCGCTTATGTAAATTAGCAAATTACGACGATTCCCGAACGTACGCGCCCTCGACGCAGAGAATTTACGTTGTTTCCGTAGCCTTTGCGACGCGTTAAGTATGGCCGTCGTTCCCGCGTCGAAATTTAGAAAATCTACGTCGTTTGCGTAAGAGGTCCATGAATGCCGCTGGACGCCATTTACGTTAACGTCTAAGCAAATGACGTCGGTGCGACGTCATTTAGCGCAATGCACGTCGGGTAATTTACCAGACGGAGCATGCGCAGTACGCTCGGCGCGGGAACGCGCCTAATTTAAATGGTGCCCGCCCCATTTAAATTGGGCGGGCTTGCGCCGAGCGCTTTTAAGATACACCGCCTCAAGTTTACAGGTAAGTGTTCTGAGAATCAGGCACTAACGCTGTAAACCTGCGGCGGTGTAACGTAAATCACATACGTTACGCTGCCCAGGAGCAACGTAATTATATGTGAATCTGGGCCCTTGTTCCCCTTCACCCTGAGTATGCTTAGTTCAAAGATTCTTGATGACCCGCACCACCGATTCCTCCCTAGCTGTATAGACATGTTCTAACAGTGAGTTTCAGTCTACCGTGTATACAAATAGATTTTCCACTGCTGATTGCTCAGAATAGAATGTAAAAGGAAGAATGTTATTTGTCCTATTTTAGTCTGAACTTTGTTTGCAGTTTGTATTACAAACAAAAACCAGGAAGTTTGTTATCAATGAGGAAGAAAGGCGTGAATAGAATCCAAAGTGTTGTAATACTTAATGCGGAGGTTCCTTTACAAAAAAAAAAAAAATTAAAAGTCAGCATCTACTAACACTGGAGCTGCTGACTTTTAATAAGGACACTTACCTGTCCTAGCCGCCAGCGATGTCGGCCCCCGCCGAGGCCCGATCCTCGATCCTGGCAGCTCCAAGCGCCGCCATCCACAGTAAGGGAAACAGGCAGTGAAGCTGTACGGCTTCACTGCCCATTTCCTACTGCGCATGCGCGAGCAGCGCGGCGCTTTGTGAAAGGGCCGACTGCTTTCTGGGACACACACATTTCCCAGAATGCAGCGCGCCCCATTCACAAGAAGACACTGAGTGTAGGAGGAGGAAGAGAATCCACCGCGGAGGATGAAGAGGCAGATTCGGCACTTCCGCATAGCAACAGCTATTTAAGGTAAGTAAAAAAAAAAATGTTTTAATTTTTTTTTTTTTTTTTTTAGATTTCGGGTGGAAATTTTTTTTTTCAGGTGGAACCTCCACTTTAAAGGGGTTGTAAAAAGGTAAAAAATGTTTCCCCTAAATATCTTCTGTAACGGACATATGCATGCTGCCGGGACAGTTATAATCTTCATGCAGGGAGGACTACAAGGAACTGCATGGCTTGTCACAATTGGATGTACCACATTGTATTCTGAGCTCAAAGGGTTAATTGGACAAGTCTCTTTCATTGCTGAATGCTAATGTTCCCTTCGCATAGCTAATGAACTCTCTCTTGTGTAGGTAACAGCCCCCCTGTGAGGTGTATGCTGATGGGGATTATGTGTGAGTGATAATTGTTTTAAAGGTTAATTGAATTCTATTGAGAAAGGAATGTGCCTGGCCAGAAAATGTTAAGTGGTTTGCGGTGCCGAAGCGTCTAGAGACTGGTCAAGTGATTAATTCAAGGAGATGTCATTGTTTCAGGGGGTCTGTGTTGAAGCCCCCTACTGGGTGAAGGGGGGGGGGGCGGAAACTGTCATTGTTCTTGTAACAGTTGTAACCAGATATAAGCAGGTGAAATATGCCAAATAAAGTCAGTCTGCTTGACCCTTCAAACGTAGCCCGTCTCGTTTCTTGGAAGGGCGTTCGATGGGATATACCGGCGGTACTGGCATATCGCAGCTTGCCAGGGAAAAGGACGTCTCCAACGGCTGAGACCCTCTCACCAGTGGGTAGCCGTTACATCTTCCTTTACCTTAGTGCAGTCCTCCTTCACTTGCCTCATCCTTCCATTTTGCTTTTAAATGTCCTTATTTCTTTCTTCTGTCTGTTATGCCGCGTACACACGATCATTTTTCAGCATGAAAAAAAAACGTTGTTTTTCAGCATGTCGAAAAAACTAAGTTTTCCCAACTTCATCATTAAAACGATGTTGCCCACACACCATCGTTTTAAAAAAATGATCTAGTGTAGCGCCCCCTTGCTTTCAGCACCAAAGTTAGTGGGGAATGGGAGAGTATGTTACTCCCATTCATGATTTGTTCAAATTCCGGGACCTCTGTCGTTCCAGAATTATCCGCTGGCTCAGACTGTGGTCTGGGGATGCAGTGCCACCCCTAGCCAGCAGTTGGCGCCAGAGGGGTTCTGGCAGAGCAAGCTTTCCCAGCAGCCAATTAGAGGAGTTTTCCCTCGCAAGGCCTGCTGGGGCAGAGTATATCTGGGACAGGTGTCATGTGTTCCAAAAACTTTGCGGGGTCCCGTTCCAGGTGCGGTACCCACCTTCAGGGTACGCGCATCCATGGACCCCGCCAGCGCGGCCCGCCTGGCCAAAGTTCGAGACTGCATTGACCCTCATCCTGAGGAGAAAGGGGACCCCAGTGCTTCGCTGGGTTCCAGAATCTATTGAGAAAATCCCAGTCTGGGATCGGGTGTCCGGACCACTGACAGGTATGATTGCGGTCATCCGGGGGCCTGTTTAGGAAGAAGTCTGCTGGGAGGAGATGCTCTTTATTCACCTAAGTCCGTTATTGAAATTGGTCTGTAGCAGGGGCCCTAGAGCCGGGTCTGTGAGACAGACCTGTTCCTCCCAGACAGTTCAGAGTGACGCTTCGGCTGCCAGGCCTATCATAGGGGTCTGTCCGGGGGCACTTTACCCACTCTAAGTAGAGTGGCGACGTGTTATAGAAGTTGGTGTTATGCAGAGCAGTACTGACTGCTTCATCCAATATCCAATATCCAGTACTGATACTGCAAGGTTCTCTCCTACTATCCTTTTCATCAACCTTGTCCTTCCAAACTGATGTTGATGTTGGCCGTGTTGGCCTGGAAATAAAGCATTGAAAACTTTTCAGTCACTGTCTGGACATTCGCTCACTATCTGTTCTACCACCGCACCCTTTGGAGCCATGTCAGGGTAACTTAATTTGCCGATCCCAAAATCAATCAGCGGCTCCTTCGGGGGTGAGCGCTACACGTGGGGGCTCGTCCGGGATTCGGCTGTTGCCATTGACAACAAAAAGAAGTGGGTGCTATTTATTAAAGAGCGAAAAGTATCCGGTGTTGAGCGCTAGAACTGTCCGGCAGCGAGGGAGTTAACCTCTCACTGTTAAGCTTGGGCGTGCGTGCGGCCTAGCACGCGCCTACAACATGTCCGGACAGGTTCTTTCCAAGTGGGCGGAGCTACCCTCCCATGCGTGCAACGTGCAGAGAGTTTCGCGCCAAGCGAGGGGTAGGAACGCCCCTTAGCGCGCCAAAATTGGCAGAACCACCATTTTCTTGGAACGAGACGGACTACTGCCAGAGAGATGTCTGAAGGTTCCATGACCCCTATCGCCCTGAGGAGCCCCGTGACCACACCGAGGCTGCCTTTTGAGCCTGCAGAATTCGGAGTGCCCGTAACAGATATGGGCGTTAGGCTGTCCACGGCGGGGCAGTTTGTTCTGTTGTCCTCAGAAGGGACAGAGATGTTGGGCCTCCTGTGCCCCAGATGTGAGGAGCTGGCCATCCGCCTTTTGCCCTTTGCCAACGATGCCAGGCACCCTTGTTCGCCACTGTGCCTGTGGTGGGACCCCCGCGGGAATACCACGTGAACAGGTCCTCGGAAACCGTCATCGCCGAGGAAAAGGCCTCGTGGCCGGAAGTTGTCCCCTCCAGGAGGGACGTGGAGCCAGAGGCCCTGTGTGATGAGAGAGTCGTCGGCCCGTCTCTAAAGTCTTTGCTGCCGGAAACCTGGATCGCTGATGAGATGGGAGAACTGAGCAATTATGTGGCCCACGCGGCCTGCATACAGGCCGAAGCCACCTGTGGGGCTGTCTCCGTTGGCGCCGCCTCGGTTAGGTGCCTTGCTATGGAGGAGAGGTCTCCCCAACTTATTGACTGGAATGCAGCCAGAAAGTCTCTTCCGGCCAACCAGGACTTTCGACTACCTCCCTGCGGGAGCGGAGGATTCCACCGACATTGAGTTCTGTTTGGGAAACTCCACCACAGAGGGCGATGATCTGTCTGAAAAACCTATTTGAGCCACGGTTCCCCGAGCAGCAGGGCTTTAGGGGATGTTGGAGCTCCAAAGGAAAGAGAAGGAGGAAGAAGCGCCTTGTCCCGAATGCATCTTGCGGGACAAGTGGCCCATGTCTACCTCAAAGGAGCTGGTGAGTTCGTGTTTTTTTTTTTACCGCTCCTCCAACCCGGGACATGCCTTTACATCTGGGGTACCGATGTTCCTGTTGCCGGGCCCTGTATGTGTGAACATGCGACTTGCCTTGTTTGGGTGTTCACCCAAGGAAGGGGAAAGTTACGGACAAGTATGCCCCCACTCTTTTTATCCCAGTTTTTCCCTTCCCCCCTTATTCCTCCAGAACCACATATACTTTTGTGAAGAACTCTCGGTAGGGATTGGGTTCAGTCAGTTAGAGTGGGGACTTTGTAAATCTCTTAGCAGCAGTTCTGGAACATTTGATGAGAAGAAAGAACTATATATATTTTTTTCTCTTTCTTCATCTTTGCTGCTATTTCACTTTGAATTTCTTACCTGCTGCAGTACCAGCGCACTGACCGCTAGGGGCAGTGTTCTGCACCGTTACCATGTAGCAAAGAAAATGTATATATTACGTTTTGTGCTTTGAATTATTTCTTGCAATTAAGTATTTTTTCTCTCACAGCATTTATGTCTGGGATCTCCCTCAGTAGGGAAGGAAGTTTTGTGCTCGGGCTCGAGTACACAGCTTCAATCCTGAACCTGGAAATTGTATATACTTAAGAGATTATCTCTGAGATTGGAATGTATATTGTATATTGTGTTTTCTCCTTTCTCTCCTATACAGGTTTTTTTTTTGGACCCACCTACTATCAAGTACTGTGGAGACTGGGCAACTAGATAGATAGGGTTGTGTATGTTGTGTGTCATTTTAAGAATTTGTAATACAAATGTGTGAAGTCTGTCCTTCCTTCTTTTCTTCCTTTTCTGTTTGTTTAGCAGGTATCAGGTCAGCATTTGGGCTCGAATGCTTTAGGACACTGGGGACAGTGTCATTTCAAGTGGGGGGAGTATGTACCGCCCCCTTGCTTTCAGCATGTACACTACACCAAAGTTAGTGGGAAATGGGAGAGTTATGTTGCTCCCATTCATGAATTGTTCAAATTCCAGAACCTCTGTCGTTCCAGAATTATCCGCTGGGTCAGACTGTGGTCCAGGGATGCAGTGCCATCCCTGGCCAGCAGTTGGCCCTAGAGGGGTTCAGGCAGAGCAAGCTTTCCCAGCAGCCAATTAGAGGAGTTTTCCCTCGCAAGGCCTGCTGGGGAAGAGTATATCTGGGACAGGTGTCATGTGTTCCAAAAACTTTGCGGGGTCCCGTTCCAGGTGCGGTACCCACCTTCAGGGTACGCACATCCATGGACCCCGCCAGCGCGGCCCGCCTGGCCAAAGCTCGAGACTGCATTGACCCTTGCCCGGTGGTTGTCGGGGTCTGCGGGCGGGGGGCTTATCAAAATCAAGGACAATAGACAGTTTTTGACAAGTCCTTAATTAAAAATGTCTTCTTTCCCGCTTCTTCCTCCTCCAGGCCCCCTCCTTAGCAACCAGCTATATACAGTGTAAAAAAAAAAACTGCAAAACCCAAATCGCGGTAAAATCTCAGTAAAAACGCGATACTTGTGTTTTAGATGCGGATTCATTGAAGTCTATTACATGCAAAATGCTGCATTTTGCGGGGAAAAAAGTCCACGACCCTTTCCAAAAACACAGAGGCGCAAAAATGCATTGATGTGAACGTGTTCCATAGGAACCCATGGTGAAAAAAATTCCTGCATTTCTGCAAAATGCATAAAAAAAAAGCATTAGGCTTAATTTCCATGGACGTTTTTACAGCCACTTTTTTTAGCCTTTTTTACAGCTTAAAAACGCCTGTCCATGCTTTTTTTTTGTTTTTGTTTTTTGAGCAGGAGCTCAAAAACGCTATGTCAGCATTTATTTGCGTTTTTTTTGAGCGTTTTTGAGCGTTTTTTGGCGTTTTTGAGCGTTTAACGTCTGGCGTTTTTACAGCTCTAAGGCTGGAGCTTCAGAACGCACTGGTCCTGTTTTTTTTTTTGCAGCTTAAAAACGGCTCAGCCATCTACAGCTCAGAAACGTCATGGTGGGCATGAGGCCATAGACTAACATGGAGAGCCGTTTTTAAGCTGCAAAAAAAGCTCAGAAAAGTGGCTGTAAAAACGTCCATGGAAATGAAGCATTAGTGTGAATGGAGCCGTACAAGGTCTCACTCAAACTCTTCAGGATGAGTAGTGTTTTTTTCCTGACAGTCGGACCCTTTGCATATCAGTTAGGCACTATAGATATCTCCGTCATCTCAGAACGTTTGCCCCTAATCACCTAGGCATGTCCTGTTGCACCATCTCTTGCACCTCTTTGCTCGATCAGTCTCCACCCCCATGTTATCAATTGCAAAGATTTATTACCGCTTTCTTTTTTTTTTTTTATTTACTAGCCAGCATTTGTTCCCCTTTCCACCTACACTAGACAAAATGTCTTCAGCTTCTGGTGGTGTGCAATCACCAATAAGCAGACCGCTGCTCACTCCTTTTACTTCCTTAAAAAGTGAAAACCACACCGTTGGTTCCCTTACCTGGATTTCCTGGCGCAGTTCCCCATTCTCGACTTGCCACCTGAGCCTCTTTCACATCCGTAGTTAATGGGCGCACTCGGTGGCTACGGCGCTACTCTATATTTTGTGTGGCCTCCACTTGTAACATCGAAATTGCCTTGTCAGCCTTCAACCCATAAAAGCAGGAAGCTGTATTACCACTTCCTGAGCAACTTACTTACTTGTGAAAATGATGCATAAATGAAACTAGGACTCGGGTCTATTTAGATTTCAATTTAAGGCTAACTAGTCGAAAAGAAAAAAAGAACATTTCCGAGCGAATATTCAATGTTTTCTACCCAACCTGGAGAATTTGCTTCTGTATTGTAGGCTAGTACTTGTGCTACATGAAATCTTATAGGTAGATTCAGTAAGAGTTAGGCCGACTTATCAGTAGATAAGCCGGCCTAACTCAGAATCTACGCCGACCTATGTTTAGGCGTATGCTCAAACAGAGATACGCTTAAACATATCTAAGGTACGATGGCTTGTGCCGTCCTATCTTAGATTGCAATTTTTCGGATGGCCGCTAGGTGGCGCTTCCATTGCGGTCGGCGTAGATTATGTAAATGAGTTGATACGCTGATTCACAAACGTACGCCCGGCCGCCGCAGTCGATTTATGCCATTTCCGTAAGGCCTTAGGAGGCCTAAAGTTATTCCACCTATTAGGTGGAATAACAATGTTAAAGTATGGCCGCCGTTCCCGCCGCGAGATTCGAAATTTTAACGTTGTTTGCGTAAGTCGTCCGTGAATCGGGATTTACGTCGTTTACGTCCACGTCGAAATCAATAGGCCCGTGCGGCGTACGTAACCGCAATGCACACTGGGAAATGTAGTCGCCCGGCTCATGCGCAGTGACAAAAAAACATCAAAAATGTGAGGTCAAGTCTCATTACCATACAACACGCCCCCCTCCAACCCATTTGAATTAGGCGCCCTTACGCCCGCCCGGTTTAAGCTACGCCGCCGTATATTAGCAGGCAAGTACATTGAGAATCATGTACTTGCCTCGCTAACTTACGGCGGCATAGCTTAAATTCCTTAAGCTACGCCGCCACAAAGTTAGGTCATTGTACCTGAATCTACCTATATGTATTAACGTGGTTGTAAACCCTAAGTTTACATACCCTGACAGAACTTATAGGGCTGGATTCACGTAGAGCCGCGCATCTTTCTGCCGGCGTAGCGCATCTCATATGCGCTACGCCGACATAACATAGAGAGGCAAGAACAGGGTTCACAAAGCACTTGCTCCCTTTGTTACGCCGGCGTAACGTAAATTGGCCGGCGTAAGCCCGCCTAATTCAAAGTAGGAAGGTAGTGGGCGTGATCTATTAAAATGAACCGTGACCCCATGCAAATGATGGTCCGAATGAACGGCGCATGCGCCGTACCGTGGACGCATCCCAGTGCGCATGCTCAGAATCACGTCTAAATAACTCCATAAGATACTTCGAATCACTGCCTACGACGTGACGTAAGCTACTCCAAGCCCTATTCACGTAGTCCTACGTAAACGACGTAAAATTTGACGGCTGTTCCGTCATTCCATTCCTTTGCATGGCCTGCGCCTCCTATAGCTGGAATAACTTTACGCCGGACGTACGCCTTACGTAAACGGCGTAGATTACAGCGACGGGCGCAAATACGTTCGTGAATCGGCGTATCTCGGTCATTTGCATATTTGACGCGTAAATCAATGGAAGCGCCCCTTGCTGCCAGTGTAAATATGCGCCCAGGCTCCGACGGCGTAGGAGACTTACGTCGGTCAGATGGAGCCAAAATTCAGGCGTATCTTATTTCAAGAATCAGGCGCATAGATACGCCGCGTAAGTGCACGGATGCGCCGTTGTATCAGAAGATACGTAGGCGTAAGTGCTTTCTGAATCCGGGCCAAAATTTCTTGGCCATTGTTCTGAGAATATGAATAACACAAAAACTTTTCTTTCACTCATGTTTAGTGTTTGGCTGAAGCCATTTATTATCAATCAACTGTATTTACTCTTTTTAAATCATAATGGCAACAGAAACTACCCAAATGACCCTGATCAAAAGTTTACATACCCCAGTACTTATTACCGTGTATTGCCCCCTTTAACATCAATGACAGCTTGAAGTGTTTTGTGGTATTTGTGGATGAGGCTCTTTATCTTCTCAGATAGTAAAGCTGCCCATTCCTCTTGGCAAAAAGCCTCCAGTTCCTGTAAATTCTTGGGCTGCCTCGCATGAACGGCACGTTTGAGATCTCCCCAGAGTGGCTCAATGATATTGAGGTCAGGAGACTGAGATGGCCACTCCAGAACCTTCACTTTATTCTGCTGTAGCCAATGACAGGTTGACTTGGCCTTGTGTTCTGGATCATTATGTTGGAATGTCCAAGTACGTCCCATGCGCAGCTTCCTGGCTGATGAATGCAAATGTTCCTCCAGTATTTTTTTATAACATACTGCATTCATCTTGCCATCAATTTTGACCAAATGTCCTGTTTCTTTGTAGCTCACACATCCCCAAAACATCAGCGATCCACCTCCGTGTTTCACAGTAGGGATGGTGTACCTTTCATCATAGGCCTTGTTGTCTCCTCTCCAAATTTAGCGTTTATGGTTGTGTCCAAAAAGCGAAATTTTGGTCTCATCACTCCAAATGACTTTGTGCCAGAAGGTTTGAGGCTTGTCTCTGTGCTGTTTGGCGTATTGTAAGCGGATACTTTGTGGAATTTGCATAGTAATGTCTTTCTTCTGGCGACTCAACCATGCAGCCCATCTTTCTTCAAGTGCCTCCTTATTGTACATCTTGAAACGGCCACACCACATGTTTTCAGAGAGTCCTGAATTTCACCCTGAAGTTATTTGTGGGTTTTTCTTTGCATCCCGAAGAATTTTCCCAGCAGTTGTGGCTGAAATTTTAGTTGGTCTACCTGACCGTGGTTTGGTTTCAACAGAACCTCATTTTCCACTTCTTGATTAGAGTTTGAACACTGCTGATTGGCATTCTCAATTCCTTGGATATATTTTTATATCCCTTTTCTGTTTTATACAGTTCAACTACCTTTTCCCCAGATCCTTTGACTATTCTTTTGCTTTCCCCATGACTCAGAATTAGGGGTGCAACGGATCACAGTTGATCCGTGATCCGAACGGGTCACCCCCTTCGGATCGAATCACACTGTGATCCGCGGATTGCCACGGCTCCGGAGCTAGGCCGAAGCCGCGGCCTTTCCTAATGTTACGGCGGCGGCTCCGGAGCTAGGCCGAAGCCGCAGCCTTTCCTAATGTTATGGCCGCGGCTTCAGCCTACCTCCGGAGCCGCGACCATAACGCTAGGAAAGGCCGCGGCTTCGGCCTAGCTCCGGAGCCGCCGCCGTAACATTAGGAAAGGCCGCGGCTTCGGCCTAGCTCCGGAGCCGCGGCCATCTTGGTACACCCGGCAGCGGCCCTCCTCTGTTTACACCCACAGAGGAGGAGCCCGCACTCGGACACACCACTCGGGGAGTGCCTGTCGGTACTAGCTGAGGGGGGGGGTCACTGTACTGAGGGGGGGTCACTGTACTGAGGGGGGGTCACTGTACTGAGGAGGGGGGGTCACTGTACTGAGGAGGGGGGGTCACTGTAATGAGGAGGGGGGGTCACTGTACTGAGGAGGGGTCACTGTACTGAGGAGGGGGGGTCACTGTACTGAGGAGGGGGGGTCACTGTACTGAGGAGGGGGGGTCACTGTACTGAGGGGGGTCACTGTACTGAGGAGGGGGTCACTACTGAGGGGGGGGGTCACTGTACTGAGGGGGGGGTCACTGTACTGAGGGGGGGTCACTGCTGAGGAGGGGGGGTCACTGTACTGCTGAGGGGGATCACTGTACGGAGGGGGGATCACTGTGAGGAGGGGGGGATCACTGTGAGGAGGGGGGGTCACTGTGAGGAGGGGGGGTCACTGTACTGAGAGGAGGGGGGGTGTCTGCACTGAGGGGGTACTATAGTTGGTGGGGGGGGGGGACATGTGGATGTTACAGTGGGGGTGATTTTTTTTTGCCGATCCGAAAAATGATCCGATCCGTGACTCCTGAACCGAGGAACGATCCGAACCGTGAGTTTTTTGATCCGTTGCACCCCTACTCAGAATCCAGAAGCGTCAGTGCAGCACTGGATGAAAGATGCAAGGGTCTGTCAGGAGTCCAGAAACTCATTGACCTTTTATACACACACTAATTACAAGCAAACAGATCACAGGTGAGGATGGTTTCCTTTAATAGCCATTCAAATCCATTTGTGTCAACTTGTGTGCATGTTATCAGGCCAAAATCTCCAGGGTATGTAAACTTTTGATCAGGGTCATTTGGGTAGTATATGTTGTGATTATGATTTAAAAAGAGTAAAGACAGTTGATTTGATAATAAATGGCTTCAGCCAAACACTAACCATGAGTGAAAGAAAAGTTTTTGTGTTATTATTCATATTCTCTGAAAAATGGCCAAGAAATCATAAATTCTGCCAGGATATGTAAACTTATGAGCACAACTGTAAACCTAGTGAAGTGACTGGCCTCAGGTGACACATGGAGAAAAAAAACAAAAAAAACTACATAAGTTGTACCTGTTTATCTTCAGCCCTTTCTTATCTACAGCTATTCAAAGAACAGAGATGACACCACTTTTTTCACCTCCGGAAGGCAGAGGCCGCCCTATGCCTTCCGGAGGTGAAAAAAGTGATCTAATGTCGCACACTGCACAGCATAGAAGAGGGAGCTGAGTGTAATCTGAGACCTGAGTGGAGACAATAGACACACTCCCAATTACACAGTCTCATAGGGAAACATGCACATCCAAGGCTGTCAATTATGGGCTGGATGCTGGAGCTTTCCTTTCCCTTCCCCCTGATCTCTTGGAGTTGGTGAAATCTGTCAAAAGTGACTCATGCAGAGGAGTTCAACAGTAGACAGAAATCACAGTCAGTGCTTTGGATTGAGGCACCTACACACTATAGAAGGATATGCTTTGTTCGCTTTTCATTTCAGAGGTTTACAACTACTTTAACTACTTAAGGACCCCCCACTGTATATATACGTCCTCTTTTTAAACATGGATATCTCAGTAACGGCAGCAGCCGCTGCCACAACTGAGATATCCATGTTTTCAGCGGGCGGCCGTGTAAACGATAACGGTGGTCTCTGCGGCGGATTCGCCGCGAGATCGCCGTTATCGGTGGCGGGAGAGGGGCCCCCCCCCCCCTCCCGCCGCTTTTCCGCGCTCTCCGCCGCTTACCGGAGCCGTCGGTAGCGGCGGAGGAGATCGGATGCTGCCGCCTGGAGAGTGAGGACTTGAGTGAGGGCAAGATGGCCCCCACCCGTCCTCATAGCTCTGCTGGGCGGAAGTGACGTCAAAACGTCAGTCCCGCCCAGCCTCTTAAAGAGACAATTTTTTTTCTGTCATTTTTTTAAATGACAAATTTTCCTTTTTTTTTTTTTTTTTTTTGCATTTAAGCCTAAATATGAGATCTGAGGTCTTTTTGACCCCAGATCTCATATTTAAGAGGACCTGTCATGCTTTTTTCTATTACAAGGGATGTTTACATTCCTTGTAATAGGAATAAAAGTGATCATTTTTTTATTTTTTTATATTTTAGTGTAAAAAATAATAAAATCAATAAAATTAAATAAGAAAACAAAAAAAAAAAATTTTTAAAGCGCCCCGTCCTGACGAGCTCGCGCGCAGAAGCGAACGCATACGCGAGTAGCGCCCGCATATGAAAACGGTGTTCAAATCACACAAGTGAGGTATCGCCGCGATCGTTAGAGCGAGAGCAATAATTATAGCCCTAGAGCTACTCTGTAGCTCAAAAAATGCAACTTATAGAATTTTTTAAACGTCGCCTATCTAGATTTTTAAGGGTAAAAGTTTGACGCCATGCCACGAGCGGGCGCAATTTTAAAGCGTGACATGTTGGGTATCATTTTACTCGGCGTAACATTATCTTTCACAATATATAAAAAAATTGGGCCAAATTTATTGTTGTCTTATTTTTTAATTCAAAAAAGTGAATTTTTTCCCAAAAAAGTGCGCTTGTAAGACTGCTGCGCAAATACGGTGTGACAAAAAGTATTGCGATGACCGCCATTTTATTCTCTAGGGTGTTAGAAAAAAAATATATATAATGTTTGGGGGTTTTAAGTAATTTTCTAGCAGAAAAAACTGTTTTAGTCTTGCAAACACCAAATCTGAAAAACACCTGAGGTCTTTTTAAAGAATAACTGAAGGCAACATTTTCTCTTTACTTTTGGATAGAGTGGAGAGGGATTAGAAACCATTTCAGGTGTTTATTGCTGTCAGTGCCCCCGTTAGAGAAATTGAGAAATTCACCCTTTCCATTGTTCCAGTGACCATTATCACCGAAAAGTGAAAGCTCCAAATCTTTAGTGGTCACCAGAACAGAAATAGAGGAGAAATATTTCAATGGGGACACTAGTTCTGGTGACAACCAGGTACTTCCTCAGGTTGGAGGGCTTTCCTTGCACTTCCTGTTGTGTATATGTGACAGGAAGTGAAGGGAAATGTCCCAATGGGACACAGATGGCAAAAAACTGACAGGAGTTACAGTAAAACCCTCCCTTACTCTATCCAACATTAAAAATAAAATAAAAATTAGCTTTCGGTTCCACTTTAAAACCCAACTGAACTATCAGTTTAAATCAGCTGAATAAATTCCAGGCGCATTAAAAAGAGGTGCGCAGTCTTATAGCTTGTTTCCTTTAAAAAGCAGCCACAGCCTGAGTAGAGAAGCCTGTCCCCTGCCAGCATGCTGTAGAGAAGGACCCTTGCTCCCTTTGTAGAAGCAGTGGTCTCTCTGCGGTGATCTGACAAGCTTAGTGTCAGCTGGGACAATAGTGTGTCATTGATCTCAACATAAAGCATGCCTAAGTCAAGGATCTAAAGGGTCTGGTATGGATT
The DNA here is from genome assembly GCF_905171775.1 of Rana temporaria. Taxonomy (NCBI): domain Eukaryota; kingdom Metazoa; phylum Chordata; class Amphibia; order Anura; family Ranidae; genus Rana; species Rana temporaria. Next base: position 519,786,053 of record NC_053490.1, read on the forward strand.
TCGAGGTGGACTCCATGTCTTTTTTTGTGTGGGGTTCCCTTTCAAAATCCATACCAGAAGCTTATCAGGGATAAGGGTCTGGTATGGATTTTGGGAGGGACCCAACATTTTAGGGCCAGATTCTCGTACGATCGCGTAACTTTGTTCGGGCGTAACGTATCTGATTTACGTTACGCCTCCGCAACTTAGACGGGCAAGTGCTGTATTCTCAAAGCACTTGCTTCGTAAGTTGCGGCGGCGTAGCGTAAATCGGCTGGCGTAAGCCCACCTAATTCAAATTTGGATCAGGGGGGCGTGTTTTATGTAAATCTTCTGTGACCCGACGTAATTGACGTTTTTCCCGAACGGCGCATGCGCCGTCCGTGGAATTTCCCAGTGTGCATTGCTCCAAAGTACGCCGCAAGGACGTCATTGGTTTCGACGTGAACGTAAATGACGTCCAGCCCCATTCACGGACGACTTACGCAAACGACGTAACTTTTTCAAATTTCGACGCAGGAACGACGGCCATACTTAACATTGTTACGCCGCACTTACGCCACCAAATAGCAGGGGTAACTATACGCCGGGAAAAGCTTAACGTAAACGGCGTAACTTTACTGCGTCGGCCGGGCGTACGTTCGGGAATTCGCGTATCTAGCTCATTTACATATTTCGCCACGTAAATCAGCGTACACGCCCCTAGCGGCCAGCGTAAAAATGCAGTTACGATCCGACGGCGTAAGAGACTTACGCCTGTCGGATCTAACAGATATCTATGCGTAACTGATTCTAAGAATCAGGCGCATAGATACGACGGCAAAACGCAGAGATACGACGGCGTATCTGGAGATACGCCGTCGTATCTCCACTGAGAATCCGGGCCTTAGTCTGCTGTAGGGAATGTAGCTTGTATGTTTTTTTTTTTTGGTGAAGGTAGGCTGCATGCTCTCTGCCTCCCTTTACTGCCCACCCAGGTTGCATGCCTGGATAAGAGACTGGGATGGATTTTTTTGGGGCCCTAGAGGGGCCGTGGTCATACATCGCCTCTCTCGAACCATACTAGGCAACATGCCTTCAACATGGAGAGGGAGCCTTATTCACATGTAGATGGAGCACAAGGACCTCATCCCCACATCCCCAGTTTGGTGGATGTGGGGGGGGGGGGGTCTGCAGGGATTGACTTATTGGAATCTAAAAAACCCTAACCCCCTTTAAAATAAGGGGGGCCCCCAGATATTCACTAAAAAAAGTTAGATAGTAAATAAAAAGACAGACATCTTTGAAAAGCTCCTTTTTAAAACAAAAGTTGGTCTTTGATTCCTGTGGCAGTATATGTAAAACAAGTGTATATTATACCTTTTGTTTGCATTATGTAATGATGTGTTAAAGTGGATGTAAAGCCACTCTCATCCTTTCTAAACTCCTCCCATAGTGCTGATCTATAAGGATATAGACGCCTCCTGCATGTATCCTTACCTGTCACATGTCTCCCCTCTGTCTTTTATAAGAACTGAAAAACTGCAGATTCTGTGGGTGGGTCTGTTGTCTGGAGCTCGGTGGGTGGAGTTGTGATGTCAGTAGACTCCCCGCCCTCTTCTACACTCCCCTTGTCAACATGCATTTTTTCCTGTGTATTCCTTACACTAAATTCTGCTATGATCACTAACATCCAGTCAAAATCCAGAAAAGTAACCGCATGACTTCAGAAAAGGAGTGGGGGTGGGAATTAAAAAATAATGCCTGTCTCCAGGCTAGTGCATGAGAACTGTAAATAACCTGTCACTCACAGCAAGGGGGCGGAACGGACTAAGGTTTTTCTCTGTAAGTTCGTTTTATTTCCCTGAACAATAAAAGAGGATTGCTCAGAGCTGGATTAACTCTGTGTGGCAAGACTGGGCACAGATGATAGGAAATCGTATACTCTTCATTGTGACATAAAAAAATAAAAAATAAAATCGGGTTTACATCCATTTTAATATAATTAGCTGCAACAGATATACTGATGTATTACATAACCTTTTCATCTCCAAAAAACAAACATAATACAATTATTTTGATATCGTAAAAGTCCCAGCAAGGAGTGGAGGTTGGTTTATGAATTAATAGTACATGACAGTGGTAATTCCCTTCCAAGAATAACAAGGGCAGAAAATACCTAGGTATCAAAACTGGGTTGATAGAAAATAAAAACACAAGATAAAATAACAATAACAACACACCTAACATAATTAAGGAAGTACAAATGCAATCTAAACAGGCTAGGATCAACATTTTTATTTAGTGGCCATAAGTTATTTTTTCTTTTGTCAGAGTACATCCTACATTTGCGCCGTTTCACTTGCAGGTTTAAGATATGCCCAAGCATGGTATTTAAAAGAATTACTGTATATACTCGAGTATAAGCCAACCCGAATATAAGCCGAGGCACCTAATTTTACCACACAAATCTGGGAAAACGTATTGACTCGTATAAGCCAAGGGTGGGAAATGCAACAGCTACTGTAAGTGGAAAAGAGGGTCAATAATGCCCATCTGCAGCCTCACTGTGCCCATTTGCAGCCTCACTGTGCCCATCTGCAGCCTCACTGTGCCCATCTGCAGCCTCACCGTGCCTCACTGTGCCCATCTGCAGCCTCCCTGTGCCCATTTGCAGCCTCACTGTGCCCATCTGCAGCCTCACAGCCGTGCCTCACTGTGTCCATCTGCAGCCTCACTGTGCCCATCTGCAGCCTCACCGTGCCTCACTGTGCCCATCTGCAGCCTCCCTGTGCCCATTTGCAGCCTCACTGTGCCCATCCGCAGCCTCACTGTGCCCATCTGCAGCCTCACTGTGCCCATCTGCAGCCTCACTGTGTCCATCTGCAGCCTCACCATGCCTCACTGTGTCCATCTGCAACCTCACTGTGCCCTGACTCATTTACCTTTGATCTCCCGCTGTGTCATGCTGCAGTCAGCGCCGCGGCCATCCATTGTAACAATGCCCCGCCTCCTCCTCGTCCGTGATAGACGGAACACTGATCCCAGCATTGTATCGGTGTTCAGTGTTCCGTCTATCACGGACGAGGAGGAGGCGGGGCTTTGTTACAATGGACGGCCGCCGACTGCAGCATGACACATTGGGATACTCGAGTATAAGCTGAGGGGGGCTGAAAAAGTCAGCTTATACTCAAGTATATACGGTAAGTATTTTTATTGTTGCTCTAAAAATTTTACCATTTTATTAAAAGACCTGACAAACAGTATTTAAAAAAAATATATTTTTGCATGTCCCTCATGGCAATGCCCAAGCTACTCATGCCCTCTTTTTATCAAAAACATGAAAACTGGCAATCAAACTGAAAATAAATTACAAAATTATACTTGGCATCCTTTGTACATATTTTTTTTAAATCTCTGAGTATTCTATCATGAAACATCTCTTGTACTTTTTCAAATTCAAACTTTCGCCGCAAATACAACGTCGCACCGATTTGGGCGGTGCCATTGCTGGCAATTGCCGCAAATTTGGCATGCGATTTGGCATGTCAAATTGCATGAATATGAACCAGGGCTGAATGTCAAAGCTTAATTGAACAAGCCGAAGTTAGAAGCTGATTGGCTACAATGCACAACTACACCAGATTACAGTGGAACCTCGGATTACGAGCATAATCCGCTCCAGGAGAACTCTCGTAATCCAAAGTACTCGCATATCAAAGCGAGTTTACCCATAGAAGTCAATGGAAACGAAAATAATTAGTTCCGCATTGACTTCAATGGCATGCAATACCGCATGTGGCCAGAGGTGGGGGGGGGTCGGAAACACTCTGAAAGGCCCAAGGACAGCTTGGCTGAACTCTGAAAACCTCGGGAATGGAGTATTTCCAAGCATTTCCGAACTGCTCCGATCAGTTCTGCTTGGCTCCGGAGCCCCCCACCTCAGGCCAAACTGGTACTGCACACCGCTGTGGCTTGAATCCTGCTTGTTTTGCAAGACAACACTCGCAAACCGAGTCAGGATTAAAAAAAAAAAATACAGTGTTCGTATTGCGAAACGCTCGTTAACCGCGTTACTTGCAATCCGAGGTTTCACTGTATGTGTGCTTCAGTTTTAGTAAATTTCCCCCATTGTATCCTGTAAAGTTAAACACCCGCACAGCAGCTGCACAGGCTATATGTTATACATAACCACATGTTATACAGAGGCACTTGCTTCTCTGTGGCCAGCAGTACACCAAAGTGTGTGAGATCCAGTGTATTCTGACTCCGATTGTTGTGAAGCGATTAATCCCTTGTGAGACCTCTATGCCTGGCCTGTATAAGCAGATATAATCACTGAGGACAATCCTCATCAGATAGCTTGAACTCACCAATACCGATTCTATTCACAGAAGTTGCTTTAATCCAAAACATCAGAATACATCAGATAACAGGTTACAGCAGATGAACAGGTTGTAGTGTTGTGCGGTCAAAAGATGATACTGCCTGTAGCTTACAATGCAGAATACATGTGCCCTTGTTACATGTGGCCTGAAGCTGTCTCCATTAAGCAGGAAGTACAAACTGAGGAAGAAGGGTGGAGCATTACACAGAAAGGCAGCGTGTCATAGATCAGACAAAAGAAAATACAGAAACTGTGCATTACCACAAAAGGTCACTAGATGGCAGCATGTAAACAAAAAATAAGGTACATCTATTCACCCTTCCCCTGAGATGGCTCTCTTATCCATACTCCCTGGCATGTTCAAATCCATTAAAAACAATGTACTACGACACTTCCTGGCGGCGGCCAGAGTGGTGATCCCCGTCATTGGAGATCAGCAACCATGCCTTCCCTGGGGGACTGGGCTGTTTAAGTGGACCGCATAAGGGACCTCGAGCGTCTGTTGGCGGAAGAGGGTGGTAAAAGCGAGCAGTTTTCTCTTACCTGGACTTCATGGTCCATGTTCCGATACTCTTCTGAGTTTATCTCTTGGGCCGAGTGTGGCCTGGATGATGTGGCCCTGGTACCATGATGGAGTGATTCTTGTCCCTTGATTCTTGTCCTCTATCTCTCTGCCCCCCTTCTTTCTGCCCCTGCTTCTTTTCCTTTTCTTGATCTCTAAATACGTCCTTAGGAATTCAGTGAGCTAACGTATCATGGCTTCAACCCGCTTATTGTTACTGATTCGTTATGTGACCCCGTATGTCTTATTTTACATGCAGATTCCTGTATAATCTCTCTTAATGTGCCGCGTGCGGTGCAACACTGACCCCCTCACTAAAGTGAGGTTGGTGGCTACAATTAATGTTTCTTTTATATATGCGGGGATCGCTGAATCGAATGGCCTTGTGGTGGTCCACGCACGCATGCTTTCATTACTTTTTCCCATGTAACTTAGACATGCTTTTGTTGTGTCAAGCACGATGCCTAATGTTGATGTACTAACTCTCACTGTATGTATTGTTTAAGACGTTATCTGTCTTTCTGTTTCTCTTTAATGAATAAAATAAGATTGAATTAAAACATAAGGTACATAGAAAATGGTTGAGAAACAATATGTACCGTATTTTTCGGACCATAAGACACACTTTTTTCTCCAAAAAATATGGGTGAAAATGTGCCTGCGTCTTATGGTCCGAATATACATCAGGCACTGCCCCCTGCCACCGCTGGCAACACCCCCCTGTCACTGCCGGCACCACCCCCCACCACCGCTGGTAACTCCCCCGGCCACTGCAAGAAAGCCGCCCCCCGCACTAAAAAAAGCCCCCCACGTGTTCCGACGGCCGCAGAGTCCCCCATTATGCCACATACAGTGAATGTCCTGGGCGGTCCCCATTTACCTGGGCTCGGCTTTCCTCGGGCGGGAGGGGTGGGTCCCTGCTCAGCTGGGCTTGGATATGCTGCACAGGAAGAGGGGCGGTCCCTGCTCAGCTGGGCTTGACCATACTCGGGGCAGGGCCGATCCGAGACGGGGTGCACGGGGTGCACTGCACCCAGGCGCCAGAGAGGAGGAGGCACCAAAGTGTCAGGAGCATGAGCACCGTTGGTCCCGAGTGTGTGGGTAGTGCTGAGAGCCGATGTGTCATCCTAGACGAGTCAACGAGGGCGCCGTGAGCTCTACCTCTGCCGCCCACTGACCCGCCCGCAGCAGTGTGAGTGTCAGGAGCATGAGCACCGTTGGTCCCGAGTGTGTGGGTAGTGCTGAGCGCCGATGTGTTATCCTACTACGAGTCAGCGAGGGCGCCGTGAGCTCTACCTCTGCCGCCCACTGACCCGCCCGCAGCAGTGTGAGTGTCTATATCTCCCGCCGGGCGCCCGCTGTATCCGGATCGTACAAGGAGGGAAGAGGAGGTAAGTTAGGTCCGCCCCACCTCCTCCCCATGTGCTTTGACCCAGAGCATTTTCACCACACAGCTGTTTACTTGGTAAAAGCACACAAGAGAGGAAAAAATGATGGGTAAAATGTAATCAGAGTAAGTGGCAGAGCTGCCACAAAGCAAGATGTATGCCTCTGCAGTGTATTTTATAATGCTGGCCTCACACTGTTAAGCAGCGATGTAACATAAAGATACCTTGCTTTGTCATGTTAAATCACCCCCTTTTCAGTCAGAGAGCCAGAGCTGGAAATGAAACCCAGTAACGTTTAAAGGAAAAGCTCCTACAATTTTTCTCTCTCTCTCTCTCTCAGCCATCCTCTCTCTCTCTCTCTCTCTCTCAGCCATCCTCTCTCTCTCTCTCTCAGCCGTCCTCTCTCTCTCTCAGCCGTCCTCTCTCTCAGCCGTCCTCTCTCTCAGCCGTCCTCTCTCTCTCTTAGCCGTTCTCTCTCTCAGCCGTCCTCTCTCTCAGCCATCCTCTCTCTCTCTCTCTCAGCTGTCCTCTCTCTCTCTCAGCCATCCTCTCTCTCTCTCTCTCTCAGCTGTCCTCTCTCTCTCTCAGCCATCCACTCTCTCTCTCTCAGGCGTCCTCTCTCTCTCTCAACCGTCCTCTCTATCTCTCTCAGCCATCCTCTCTCTCTCTCTCTCAGCCGTCCTCTCTCTCTCAGCCGTCCTCTCTCTCAGCCATCATCTCTCTCTCTCTCTCTCAGCTGTCCTCTCTCTCTCTCTCTCTCAGCCATCCACTCTCTCTCTCTCTCTCAGCCGTCCTCTCTCTCTCTCTCAGCCGTCCTCTCTCTCTCTCTCTCTCTCAGCCATCCTCTCTCTCTCTCAGCCGTCCTTTCTCTCTCTCTCTCTCTCTCTCTCAGCTGTCCTCTCTCTCTCAGCCGTCCTCTCTCTCTCTCTCAGCCATCCTCTCTCTCTCAGCCATCCTCTCTCTCTCTCTCAGCCGTCCTCTCTCTCTCTCAGCCGTCCTCTCTCTCTCTCTCAGCCGTCCTCTCTCTCTCAGCCATCCTTTCTCTCTGTCTCTCTCAGCCGTCCTCTCTCTCTCAGCCATCCTCTCTCTCAGCCGTCCTTTCTCTCTGTCTCTCTCAGCTGTCCTCTCTCTCTCAGCCGTCCTCTCTCTCTCTCTCTCAGCCGTCCTCTCTCTCTCACTCAGCTGTCCTCTCTCTCTCACTCAGCCGTCCTCTCTCTCTCTCAGCCGTCCTCTCTCTCTCTCTCTCAGCTGTCCTCTCTCTCTCTCTCAGCCGTCCTCTCTCTCTCTGCCTCACCCCTCTCTCTCAGCCGTCCTCTCTCTCTCTGCCTCACCCCTCTCTCTCTCTCTGCCTCACCCCTCTCTCTCTCTCTCTGCCTCACCCCTCTCTCCTCTCTCTGCCTCACCCCTCTCTCCTCTCTCTCTCTTTGCATCACCTCTCTCTCTCTGCCTCACCTCTCTCTCTGCCTCACCCCTCTCTCTCTGCCTCACCTCTCTCTCTCTGCCTCACCTCTCTCTCTCCCTCTCTCTTTCTCTGCCTCACCTCTCTCTCTGCCTCTCTCTCTCTCACACCTCTCTTTCTCTGCCTCACCTCTCTCTCTTACACCTCTCTCTCTGCCTCACCTCTCTCTCTGCCTCACCTCTCTCTGCCTCACCTCTCTCTGCCTCACCTCTCTCTCTCTCTCTGTCTCACCTCTCTCTCTCTGCCTCACCTCTCTCTCTCTCTCTGCCTCACCTCTCTCTCTCTGCCTCACCCCTCTCTCTCTCTCTGCCTCACCCCTCTCTCTCTCTCTGCCTCACCTCTCTCTCTGCCTCACCCCTCTCTCTGCCTCACCCCTCTCTCTCTCTCTGCCTCACCCCTCTCTCTCTCTCTCTCTCTCTCTCTGCCTCACCCCTCTCTCTCTCTGCCTCACCCCTCTCTCTCTCTCTCTCTCTGCCTCACCCCTCTCTCTCTCTCTCTCTCTCTGCCTCACCCCTCTCTCTCTCTCTCTCTGCCTCACCCCTCTCTCTCTCTCGCTGACCTCTCTCACTCAACCCCCTTAGGGGAGCATCTCTGTGTTTGAAACGTTACCATAGAAACATTTGTAAAGGGGGAGGAGTTAGTAAGGTGACCACGCCCTTGTAGGGGCGCCAGAAATATTTTTGCACCCAGGCGCATTTGAGACCCTAGGATCGGCCCTGCTCGGGGGGAAGGCGGCGGTCCCCGCTCAGTTCACTTCGGCTGTGCTCTTCTGTGCTCAGCTCACTTTGGCTGTTCTCGGCTATGCTTGGGCGGTCGGTCTTGATAGCCGAGAACAACCGAAGTGAGCTGAGCAGGGAAGAGCACAGCCGAAGTGAACTGAGCAGGGACCGCCCCTCTTCCTGTGCTGCATATCCGAGCCCAGCTGAGCAGGGACCCACCCCTCCCGCCCGAGGAAAGCCGAGCCCAGGTAAATGGGGACCGCCCAGGACATTCACTCTATGCTCACATAACATGTAAGCACTGACCGGCAAATATATTAGAAGAAGGATGCTCACTATGTCCGCAGCCCCTGTCCCTGTCCATAGCCCCTGTCCATGTCCATGTCTGAAGCCCCTGTCCATGTCCATAGCCCCTGTTCATGTCTGCAGTCCCTGTTCCTGTCCATGTCCGCAGTCCCTGTCCATGTCCGCAGTCCCTGTTCATGTCCATGTCCGCAGTCTATGTCCGCAGTCCCTGTCCATGTCTGCAGTCCCTGTCCATGTCCGCAGCCCCTGTCCATGTCTGTGTCCACAGCAAATATTTTAGTACACCATTTGGTTCAGAATATTTTTTTCTTGTTTTCCTCCTCTAAAGCCTAGGTGCGTCTTATGGTCAGGTGCATCTTATAGAGCGAAAAATACAGTATATATAACAAATCTATGCCCGATTGGGCGTCACACAGTGCATGTGTATGGATTGCTATCAGCTTCTCCTTCACCAACCAGTTTCGGGAATCAATGGTTCCCGTCCTGAAGATGCAAGCCTTCCCAAAATAGAAATGAAAGATAACTGGAGATAAAGCAATGACTGAGTGGAATGCATTTTTTTATGATGTTTGCATATGGTGGGAATGTGACTTGATCAGACCCTTTTGGAACCAAGTAACCAAAATCATAAAACACATTACAGAAACGAAGATTCATTTAGATGCTGCTTGCTGTCTTATAAACATTACCAATTGCACATTGAGAAAATACAAAAATTCCCTGACAAGATTCTTAAACAATACAGTCTGATGAAATTTCAATTGTGTCCAATTCCTGTCTTCAGAAATGACATAGACAACCTGTGTTGAGCAGGAAACTTGGATGACAAGCTCACTAACCAAAGTTCTAGTTGAACATTAACAGACAGGAAATGTGGTCTGGAAAAAAAAAAGGGTAAAAGTATTGACAAAGAGATACCTTAAAAAAATTATAACAGTATAATCCACATCACTTTATGAAAAAAGGGTGTTACTTGGCACAGCGAGCACTGTGTACGTTGTTTGCCTAGGCAAAGGGCATGCATGGGGGGGGGGGGGGGGGGTCAGGGCCGAGCATTTTTGCTTTAACCACTTGCTTACTGGGCACATATACCCCCTTCCTGCCCAGGCGAAATTTCAGCTTACGGCACTGCGACGCTTTAACAGACAATTGCGCGGTCGTGCTTCGTGGCTCCCAAACAAAATTGACGTTCTTTTTTCCCCACAAAAAGATCTTTCTTTTGGTGGTATTTGATCACCTCTTCGGTTTTTATTTTTTGTGCTATAAACAAAAAAAAGCGTAAATTTTGAAAAAAAACACAATGGCCCAGATTCACAAGCGAGATACGACGGCGTATCTCCAGATACGCCGTCGTATCTCTGAGTTGCGCCACCGTATCTATGCGCCTGATTCTTAGAATCAGTTACGCATAGATATCCATTAGATCCGACAGGCGTAAGTCTCTTACGCCGTCGGATCTAAACTGCATATTTTTTTTGACCGCTAGGTGGCGCTTACTTTGAATTCCGCGTTGAGTATGCAAATTAGCTAGATACGCAAATTCCCAAACGTACACGCGGCCGACGCAGTAAAGTTACGACGTTTACGTTAGGCTTTTCCCGGCGTAAAGTTGCCCCTGCTATATGAGGCGCAGCCAAGGTTAAGTATGGCCGTCGTTCCCGCGTCGAAATTCGAAAAAGTTACGTCGTTTGCGTAAGTCGTTCCTTGAATGGGGCTGGACATCATTTACGTTCACGTCGAAACCAATGACGTCCTTGCGGCGTACTTTGGAGCAATGCACACTAGGAAATTCCACGGACGGCGCATGCGCCGTTCCGCAAAAACGTCAACGTCGGGTCACAGTAGTTTTGCATAAAACACGCCCCCCTGATCCAAATTTGAATTAGGCGGGCTTACGCCGGCCGATTTACGCTACGCCGCCGCAACTTACGGAGCAAGTGCTTTGAGACTACAGCACTTGCCCGTGTAAGTTGCGGAGGCGTAACGTAAATCAGATACGTTACACCCGCACAATTTTACGCGGCTCTACGTGAATCTGCCCCAATATTTTCTACTTTTTGCTATAATAATTAATTATCCCATTTTTTTTTTAAATGTTTTTTTTTCCCTCAGTTTAGGCCGATACCTATTCTTCTACATATTTTTGTTTAAAAAAAAAAAAATCGCAATAAGTGTATAGTGACTGGTTTGCGCAAAACAAAATAAGAGACATAATTATGAATTTTTTTTCTTTTTTTTTTTTACTAGTAATGGCGGCGATCTGCGATTTTTATTGGGACTGCGACATTATGGCGGACACATCGGGCACTTTTGACACATTTTTGGGATCATTCACATTTATACAGCGAACAGTGCTATAAATATGCACTGATTACTGTATAAATGTGACTGGCAGGGAAGGGGTTAACACTGGGGGGGCGAGGAAGGGGTTAAATGTGCGCCCTGCATAGTGTTTCTAACTGTGGGGGGAGGGGACTGACTGGGGGAGGAGACCGATCTGTGTCCCTATGTACAAGGAACACAGCATCGGTCTCCTCTCCCTGCGGGAGTTGGCAATATTACTTGAGTGTAGAGCTCCCCCCTTACACTTCGGTGAATGAATACAGTACTAGCATCCCAGCTGTGCATCTGAGACCAATTCCCACCACGCTGGTTTTTTTTCTGCATTTTCTATAAATTCTGTATAAATACAAGGAGAGAAACGCCTCTAGGTGTATATACCACTTTAATACGGTAAAAGCAATTGGCAACTCACATAGCAAGTAATAAAATAGGCACATCAGAATGGAGGCATCCTGTAGGGCTGTCATCAGTGTGCGTCAGCCATGGCGCGGGTGTTCTGTCGAGAAGTGCCCCCTATCGAATAGTGCCCGGGTGGAACTGCGCATGTGCCACACGGAGCTGCAGAACAGCTGAGTTTAGGATCGTCTGTTGTCTAGCGTGGCCCAGGCACGTTCATGTAGGTGAGGGGCGGATATTTACTTGAAGGGGTCAGATTTTTCAATGATGGGCAGTGCTGGGGGTGGAATTTTTATCGGTGGCCAAGAAATCTGCAAAATAAATCTTTATCTGCTCTTCATTTTGAATGCTTGCGGAGCTTGTTTAGTCAATTGAAGGGCGGCTGTTTCTATATTAAAGATTTCTTTAGCAGATTTGTTTGGCTATCGATAAAAATTCCCACCAGTGCTGCCAATCAATGCCCATCAGTGCCACCGATCAGTGTTGCCCATCGGTGTCACCCACCAGTGCCCATCAATGCCACCCATCAGTGCCACCTATCAGTGCCGCCCATCAGTGCCAACCATCAGTGCCACCTCTCAGTGCCCATTAGTGCCACCTTATCAGTGCCTATCAGTGCCACTTATCAGTGCACATTAGTGACGCCTTATCGTGCAGCTTCATGAGCGCACATCAGTGAGGGAGAAAAATTACCTGTTTTCAACATTTTATAACAAACTATGAAACAGTTTACTTTTTTCAAAAAATTTTCAGTCTTTTTTCTTTTCTTTTTTGCAACAAATAAAAACCCAACATTTATTAAATACCACCAAAAGAAAGCTCTATTTGTGTGAAAAAAATGATAAAAATTTCATATGGGTACAGCGTTGCATGACTGCGCAATTGTCATTTAAAATTTGGAAACTCCAGCACTGAAGCCTCTACATGTGTCTCTAAGATATAGAAAATTCCTACGTTTGCTCGTCAACATTTACCAAAAAAGCTGAAATACCAGTTTGTCTGCACTGGCCCTTTAAGAAAATGATTACCATGTACTTGTCAATCAACAAAACTGCTTGCTTAGAGGAATACAGTATATATCCTGTGCGCTCATTGACACCTAGTGGCAGATTGTGGTAACACACCCGTATAGTGTCTGGGAAACTCCAGTTAAAGTGGTAGTAAAGTCTTTACTACCACTTTTACCTACAGGCAGGGCAGCCGTCAGGAATTATGGGGCCCATTACACAGCTTCAGGCATGGGCCCCCTGAAGCAAAGAACCGGGGGGGGGGGGTGCTGCCGCCTGAAATTGAGAAGCGGGGGGGGGGGGGGGCTGCTGCGAATTGAGAAGCGGGGGGGGCCCTTTACAAAAAAAGAAGAAATAAAGAAAAATATAAAAAAAAGGGGGGTAGCCATCCGGGGCCCTGGGGACCTCTGGGCCCTTTAATAAAAAAAATATATATATATATATAAAAAAATTATAAAAAGAAATTACAAGAAAGGGGGGTTGCCATCCGGGACCTCTGGGCCCTTTAATAAGAAATAAAATAAACATTTATAAAAAAAAAGGGGGGGTTTCCATCCAGGGCCCTGGGGACCTCTGGGCCTTTTAATAAAAAAATAAAAAAAAATAAGTATATATAAACAAAAATAAAAAAATAAACATTTATAAAAAAAAAAAGGTTTTTTTTCCACATGGGGCCCTGGGGACCTCTAAGCCTTTTAATAAAAAAATAAAATATATATATATATATTTATTTTTTCTTTTTTTCTTTTTATATATATATATATATAAAAGAAATAAAATAATATAAAAAAAAAATATTTTTTTATTAAAAAAAAGGGGGGTTGCCATCCGGGGCCCTGGGGGCCTTTGGGCCCCTGGGGACCTCTGGACCTCTAAAAAAAATTGGCCCTTTAATAAAAAATAAAATAAAAATATATTTAAAAAAAATATATATATATATTTTTTTATAAAAAATTAATAAAAAAAAGGGAAGTTGCCATATGGGGCCCTGTGGGCCTCCGGGTCCCTGGGGACCTCCGGACCCCTAAAAAAAAAAAAAACAATAAAAAAAAAATTAAAAAATTTTTTTTTTTTTTTTGAAGGGGGTTGCCATCCGGGCCCCTGGGGACCTCCGGGCTCCTTACAGGTGTACTGCATGTACCCCCCTGATGGCGGCCCTGCCTACAGGTAAGCCTATAATAAGGCTTACCTGTAGGTATATAGAATATATATTCCCCTCGCAATGCGCTGCTGATTGCAGCGGCACATGCGCAGCGGAGAGCTTTGGCTAAAGGTCCGCCAGCCGCCGGACCTTGCCGGATTAAAGTCTCCCGCGCGCATGCGCGGGAGTGACGACATCGCTGCTCCAGCCAATCACAGCGCTGGAGCGGCGATACCCAGAAGACACGCCGACGCAAGATGACATCTCGCTCGGCGTGGACCAGGTAAGTTCTCTACACCTCGTTCCGAGGTAAGTATTTCATAATGAGCTAGTATGCGGATTTACAACCGCTTTAAGGAATGCGAATGATTATCTGCAAATCAGCTATATACATGTAGCACCCCCTTACTTTCAGTATGGGCACTACGCTAAAGTTAGTGGGGAATGGGAGAGTTACTTTGCTCCCATTCACAATTTATTTAAAATAGGACTTCTGTCATTCCAGAAATGTCCACTGGGTCAATCTGTACTCCAGGGATGCAATAATATCCCTGGCCAGCAGTTGGCGCTAGAGGGGTTCTGGCAGAGCAAGTTTCCCCCAGCAGCCAATTAGAGAAGTTTCTTCCTCGCAAGGCATGCTGGGGAAGGGTATATCTGTGACAGGTGTCATGTGTTCTAAAATCTTCACGGGGTCCCCGTTCCAGGTGCGGTATCCACCTTCAGGGTGCCCGCATCCATGGACCCCGCCGGCGCGGCCCACCTGGCCAAAATTGCAGTCTACACAGAACCTCACCTGGAGGTAAAATGGGACTCCAGTGACTTACTGGGTTCCCGGTTCTATTGAGAGGATCCCAGGCAGGATGCCGTTCGATTGGGGGGTCGGCTTGAGGAGAGCCCAGAGGCAGGTTATCCAACAGGGCTTGAACGAACCAATCGGGGATCTGGTGACCGGAATGCTGACAGGTACGCTTTGCTGTCACCCGGTGACCTATGCTACAAACTTACTGGGAGGATTTGCTCTGTTCATCCATTTAGCTCACCTAAAGTAATTGGCCTGTGGCAGAGGCCCTAGAGCCAGGTCTGTGAGAGAGATCTGTTCCTCCCAGAAAATCCAAAGTGACGCTTTGGCTGCCAGGCTTGTGAGAGGGGTCTGTCCGGGGGCACTTCACCCACTCCAGCTAAGAGTGGCGATGAGTTATAATTAGGCTTGTCCCGATACCGATATCGGTATCGGGACCGATACCGAGTATTAGCAGGAGTACTCGTACTCCCGCTAATACCGCCGATGCTAAAATAGAATACTCCCCGCGGCTGCCGAGTTAATCACCGCGGCGCGGGGAACATTTCAGTCAGCTTTCGTTTGAATAGCTGTTTTCCCCACCGCGCATAGACACTCCCCCTTGGACGGATCTGTCCAATCGCGAGCAAGGGGGAGTGTCTCTATACACAGCGCGGCGGGGAAAACAGCTATTCAAACGAACGCTGACTGTAATGTTCCCCCGTGCGGTGATTAACGCGGCAGCGGTGGCGGCGGCATCATAACAGTAGGTACGGGGGACATGGCTGGATATACGGGGGACATGGCTGGATATACGGGGGACATGGCTGGATATACGGGGGACATGGCTGCATGTGGGGGGACATGGCTGGATATGGGGGGGACATGGCTGCATGTGGGGGGACATGGCTGCAATATGTTTGGGGACATGGCTGCATATATGGGGGACATGGCTGGATATGTGGGGGGACATGGCTGCATATGTGGGGGACATGGCTGCATGTGGGGGGACATGGCTGGATATGTTTGGGGACATGGCTGCATTTTGGGGGACTTGGCTGGATATGTGGGGGACATGGCTGCATATGGGGGGACATGGCTGGATATGTGGGGGACATGGCTGCAATATGTTTGGGGACATGGCTGCGTATATGGGGGACATGGCTGGATATGTGGGGGACATGGCTGGATATGTTTGGGGATATGGCTGCATATGTGGGGGACATGGCTGCATATGTTTGGGGACATGGCTGGATATGTTTGGGGACATGGATGCATATGTGGGGGACATGGCTGCATATGTTGGGGACATGGCTGGATATGTGGGGGACATGGCTGCATATGTGGGGGACATCGATGCATATGTGGGGGACATGGCTGCATATGTTTGGGGACATGGCTGGATATGTTTGGGGACATGGCTGCATATGTTGGGGACATGGCTGCATATGTGGGGGACTTGGCTGGATATGTGGGGGACATGGCTGCATATGTGGGGGACATGGCTGGATATGTGAGGGACATGGCTGCAATATGTTTGGGGACATGGCTGCATATATGGGGGGGGACATGGCTGCATATATGGGGGGGACATGGCTGGATATGTTTGGGGACATGGCTGCATTTGGGGACACATTTAAAAAAAGTATCGGTATTCGGTATCGGCGAGTACATAATAAAAAGTATCGGCACTTGTACTCAGTCCTAAAAGTGGTATCGGGACAACCCTAGTTATAATTTGACACTCTATTGAGCAAGGACTGCTCAATTAATATCCGGGCCTGATACTGCAAGGTTCTCCCTTTTCTTCATCAACCTGCTCTTCCCACTTAATGTTGATGTTGGCCTGGAAATAAAGCATTGGAAAAACCTTTATTCACTGTCTGGACATTCGCTCACTGTTTTGGCTCACTGCTATCACCCCTAGACACACTGCAGGGTAACTTAATACACCGATCCCAAAACAAGCAGAGGCTCCTGCGGGGGTAGCGCTACATACACGAGCGGCCAGTCCATTAGTGGTGCAGGGGCGCCGCCCCCCTACTTTGCATGCAGTGATGCATGTGGGGCGACGGACTCATAGGTTTCTATGAGTTGTTTTTTTTTAGCCACATTTTCAGAGCCTGAGGCTATAATTGGCTTGAAAATGGTTGGGCTTAGAGCGCAGAGAACTGCTCCCCGAACCCACCCACTTGTGACACTAGTGAATCAATATTCGCTATTGTCCACTAGCTTCTCCTCCCAGCCAATCAGGATAGGAGGCAACATGGATGGGCTGAGTACAGGGGACCGTGGATGGGCTGAGTGCGGGGACCGTGGATGGGCTGAGTGCGGGGACCGTGGATGGGCTGAGTGCGGGGACCGTGGATGGGCTGAGTGCGGGGACCGTGGATGGGCTGAGTGCGGGGACCGTGGATGGGCTGAGTGCGGGGACCGTGGATGGGCTGAGTGCGGGGACCGTGGATGGGCTGAGTGCGGGGACCGTGGATGGGCTGAGGGAGGGGGACAGTGAAGGGGGTAGGTACGGAGGGGACCGTGAAGGGGTGGGTACTAGTGTGACCAAATTTCCAAACTACCATTCAGGGACACCCTCCCTTCCCAAAAATCAGCTTGTGCTGTAACGAATCACAGCACCGTGATTGGACACAAGAGGCGGGATTTATGATTTCTCCAATCACAAGCAGAGGAAGGGATTGTGCTCCTCTAGACATTCCTGGCCAGGACAAGTACTGTCAGTGAGTAAAGCGGTGATGTGGCGGCCAGATTGACCCGGGGGGGGGGGGGGGGGGTGCCTGTGTCAGTTTCATTCCGGGACACTGTATTGTCCTGGAATGAAGGTGCCCGGGACAGACCTGCAAAATGCGGGACTGTCCCGGGCAATCCGGGACATGTGGTCACCCTAGTGGGTACGGGACGAAGACCATGGATTGGCTGAGTGCGGGGGACAGTGGAGGGGTGGGTACGGGGGGGGGGGGGACCATGGATGGGCTGAGTGCGGACCTGGGGGGGGGTTTGTTTGCTGCCTCCCCCAAAAAGCTTAGCACCAGCCGCCACTGGCTATATATACACATCTTACTTGTATACATTAGGGTGTGCAATGAATGGGAAGTGCTCTGTACTGAGCGGCTTCCTGTTCATTCACAAACTGAAGCACAGTAAACACAATTTACATGGATGAGCGAGTTTGGGGTGGAGGAACTTGACTGGCCTGCACAGAAGCTAAAACCTCAACCCGATAAAACACCTTTGGGATGAATTAAAGCAGAGACAACCAGGACTTCTCATCCAACATCAGTGCCTGACCTCACAAATATGCATCTGGAAGAATGGTCAAACCTTCCCATAGACACACTCCTAAACCTTGTGGACGGCCTTCCTAGAAGAGTTGAAGCTGTTATAGCTGTAAAGGGCGGGGCCAACTCAATATTGAACCTTATGGACTAAGACTGGGATGCCATTAATGTTCATGTGCGTGTAAAGGCGGGCGTCCCAATACTTTTGGTAATATAGTGTAGATCATAGAAGATAGCAGCTGGGTCAAGCGGGAGCACACAAAGGTATGTGTATACTAAAAAGCAATGCAAATATTGCTTTTTAATATACACACTCCTTTAGGCCCCTTTCACACGTGCGGATCGTATGTCCGCTTTTTCATCCATCCGTTTGCGGATGAAAAAGGGACGTTGGTCCCTATGAGATCGCGGATGAAAATCCGCTGACACCTGATCTCGTCCGCCTCCGCAATGATCCGATTCTGCCCTATTTTTCCTTCCGTCTGCGGATCGGATTGGATGAACACGGACAGACGGTCCGTGTTCATCCGATCCCCCCACAGGACAGACGGTCCGTGTTCATCCGATCCCCCCATAGGACAGACGGTCCGTGTTCATCCGATCCCCCCATAGGACAGACGGTCCGTGTTCATCCGATCCCCCCATAGGACAGACGGTCCGTGTTCATCCGATCCCCCCACAGGACAGACGGTCCGTGTTCATCCGATCCCCCCACAGGACAGACGGTCCGTGTTCATCCGATCCCCCCATAGGACAGACGGTCCGTGTTCATCCGATCCCCCCACAGGACAGACGGTCCGTGTTCATCCGATCCCCCCATAGGACAGACGGTCCGTGTTCATCCGATCCCCCCACAGGACAGACGGTCCGTGTTCATCCGATCCCCCCATAGGACAGACGGTCCGTGTTCATCCGATCCCCCCATAGGACAGACGGTCCGTGTTCATCCGATCCCCCCATAGGACAGACGGTCCGTGTTCATCCGATCCCCCCACAGGACAGACGGTCCGTGTTCATCCGATCCCCCCATAGGACAGACGGTCCGTGTTCATCCGATCCCCCCA
This sequence comes from Rana temporaria, assembly GCF_905171775.1. Taxonomy (NCBI): domain Eukaryota; kingdom Metazoa; phylum Chordata; class Amphibia; order Anura; family Ranidae; genus Rana; species Rana temporaria. The sequence continues at coordinate 519,804,854 of NC_053490.1, forward strand.
CAGGACAGACGGTCCGTGTTCATCCGATCCCCCCACAGGACAGACGGTCCGTGTTCATCCGATCCCCCCACAGGACAGACGGTCCGTGTTCATCCGATCCCCCCATAGGACAGACGGTCCGTGTTCATCCGATCCCTCCATAGGACAGACGGTCCGTGTTCATCCGATCCCCCCACAGGACAGACGGTCCGTGTTCATCCGATCCCCCCACAGGACAGACGGTCCGTGTTCATCCGATCCCCCCATAGGACAGACGGTCCGTGTTCATCCGATCCCCCCATAGGACAGACGGTCCGTGTTCATCCGATCCCCCCACAGGACAGACGGTCCGTGTTCATCCGATCCCTCCATAGGACAGACGGTCCGTGTTCATCCGATCCCCCCATAGGACAGACGGTCCGTGTTCATCCGATCCCCCCATAGGACAGACGGTCCGTGTTCATCCGATCCCCCCATAGGACAGACGGTCCGTGTTCATCCGATCCCCCCACAGGACAGACGGTCCGTGTTCATCCGATCCCCCCACAGGACAGACGGTCCGTGTTCATCCGATCCCCCCCACAGGACAGACGGTCCGTGTTCATCCGATCCCCCCATAGGACAGACGGTCCGTGTTCATCCGATCCCCCCATAGGACAGACGGTCCGTGTTCATCCGATCCCCCCATAGGACAGACGGTCCGTGTTCATCCGATCCCCCCATAGGACAGACGGTCCGTGTTCATCCGATCCCCCCATAGGACAGACGGTCCGTGTTCATCCGATCCCCCCACAGGACAGACGGTCCGTGTTCATCCGATCCCCCCATAGGACAGACGGTCCGTGTTCATCCGATCCCCCCACAGGACAGACGGTCCGTGTTCATCCGATCCCCCCATAGGACAGACGGTCCGTGTTCATCCGATCCCCCCACAGGACAGACGGTCCGTGTTCATCCAATCCCCCCACAGGGCAGACGGTCCGTGTTCATCCGATCCCCCCACAGGCCAGACGGTCCGTGTTCATCCGATCCCCCCATAGGACAGACGGTCCGTGTTCATCCGATCCCCCCATAGGACAGACGGTCCGTGTTCATCCGATCCCCCCACAGGACAGACGGTCCGTGTTCATCCGATCCCCCCACAGGACAGACGGTCCGTGTTCATCCGATCCCCCCATAGGACAGACGGTCCGTGTTCATCCGATCCCCCCATAGGACAGACGGTCCGTGTTCATCCGATCCCCCCATAGGACAGACGGTCCGTGTTCATCCGATCCCCCCACAGGACAGACGGTCCGTGTTCATCCGATCCCCCCATAGGACAGACGGTCCGTGTTCATCCGATCCCTCCATAGGACAGACGGTCCGTGTTCATCCGATCCCCCCATAGGACAGACGGTCCGTGTTCATCCGATCCCCCCATAGGACAGACGGTCCGTGTTCATCCGATCCCCCCACAGGACAGACGGTCCGTGTTCATCCGATCCCCCCATAGGACAGACGGTCCGTGTTCATCCGATCCCCCCATAGGACAGACGGTCCGTGTTCATCCGATCCCCCCATAGGACAGACGGTCCGTGTTCATCCGATCCCCCCACAGGACAGACGGTCCGTGTTCATCCGATCCCTCCATAGGACAGACGGTCCGTGTTCATCCGATCCCCCCATAGGACAGACGGTCCGTGTTCATCCGATCCCCCCACAGGGCAGACGGTCCGTGTTCATCCGATCCCCCCACAGGGCAGACGGTCCGTGTTCATCCGATCCCCCCATAGGACAGACGGTCCGTGTTCATCCGATCCCCCCACAGGACAGACGGTACGTGTTCTTCCGATCCCCCCATAGGACAGACGGTCCGTGTTCATCCGATCCCCCCATAGGACAGACGGTCCGTGTTCATCCGATCCCCCCATAGGACAGACGGTCCGTGTTCATCCGATCCCCCCATAGGACAGACGGTCCGTGTTCATCCGATCCCTCCATAGGACAGACGGTCCGTGTTCATCCGATCCCCCCATAGGACAGACGGTCCGTGTTCATCCGATCCCCCCATAGGACAGACGGTCCGTGTTCATCCGATCCCCCCACAGGACAGACGGTCCGTGTTCATCCGATCCCCCCACAGGACAGACGGTCCGTGTTCATCCGATCCCCCCATAGGACAGACGGTCCGTGTTCATCCGATCCCCCCACAGGACAGACGGTCCGTGTTCATCCGATCCCCCATAGGACAGACGGTCCGTGTTCATCCGATCCCCCCACAGGACAGACGGTCCGTGTTCATCCGATCCCTCCATAGGACAGACGGTCCGTGTTCATCCGATCCCCCCACAGGACAGACGGTCCGTGTTCATCCGATCCCCCCACAGGACAGACGGTCCGTGTTCATCCGATCCCCCCACAGGACAGACGGTCCGTGTTCATCCGATCCCCCCATAGGACAGACGGTCCGTGTTCATCCGATCCCCCCACAGGACAGACGGTCCGTGTTCATCCGATCCCCCCATAGGACAGACGGTCCGTGTTCATCCGATCCCCCCATAGGACAGACGGTCCGTGTTCATCCGATCCCCCCATAGGACAGACGGTCCGTGTTCATCCGATCCCCCCATAGGACAGACGGTCCGTGTTCATCCGATCCCCCCATAGGACAGACGGTCCGTGTTCATCCGATCCCCCCATAGGACAGACGGTCCGTGTTCATCCGATCCCCCCACAGGACAGACGGTCCGTGTTCATCCGATCCCCCCATAGGACAGACGGTCCGTGTTTATCCGATCCCCCCATAGGAAAAGACAGGGAGGTCCCTGCACAGTGTGCGGGGACCGCCCTGTCATCCGCCAGCTCAGCGGGGATCAACGGAGTGATCCCGCTGAGCTTACGGAGCATACGGAGGCGGATCATTAATGATCCGCCCTGTGTGAAAGGGGCCTTAACCACCTGGGGCCCGTGCTATAGCCGAATGACGGCTACAGCGCGGACCTGAAAATCCAATCGGACGTCAATTGACCGGCGCGCGTTCCCGGCGCGCGCTCCCGAGCGCGCAGCAGGAAAACTCTGTGTTGGCCGTGTCCCTTGGACACAACCAATCACAGATCGCGGCGAACGGCCAATCAGAGTGACCATTTGCTATGGGATCTGTGCGGCCAATGAGAGATGATCTCATATGTAAACATTTGAGATCATTTCTCATTGCCGGCTCTCACAGATCCACGTCCTGTCAGGGAGAGAGGAGACCGATCTGTGTCTCTTGTACATAGGGACACAGATCGGTCACCTCCCCCAGTCACCCCCCTTCCCCACCTACAGTTAGAACACTATATAGGGAACATATTTAACCCCTTCCTCACCCCCTAGTGTTAACCCCTTCCCTGCCAGTCACATTTATACAGTAATTAGTGCATATTAATAGCACTGATCGCAGTAAAAATGTGAATGGCGACAAAAATGTGTCAAAAGTGTCCGATGTGTCCGCCATAACGTCGCAGTCCCAATAAAAATCGCAGATCGCCGCCATTACTAGTAAAAAAAACAAAAAAAAAACAATTCTGTCCCCTATTTTGTAGGCGCTATAACTTTTGCGCAAACCAGTCGCTTATTGCGATTTTTTTTTTTTTTTTTACCAAAAATATGTAGAATACGTATTGGCTTAGACTGAAATATATATATATTTTTTTTAAATTGGGATATTTATTATAGCAACAAGTAAAAAATATTGTATTTTTTTTCAAAATTGTCGCTCTTTTTTGTTTATAGCGCAAAAAATAAAAACCGCAGAGGCGATCAAATACCACCGAAAGAAAGCTCTACTTGTGGGGAAAAAAGGACGTCAATTTTGTTTGGAAGCCACGTCGCACGACCGCGCAATTGTTAGTTAAAGCGACGCAGTGCCGGAAGCTGAAATTTCACCTGGGCAGGAGGGGGGTATATGTGCCCAGTAAGCAAGTGGTTAATGTTTGGATCATTTTGAATGGTGCAGCGGTTCTGATTTTTGTCATTAGCTTTTGCTTTCACACCTAGCAGCGCTTTAGTATTTTATCACTTAGCACACAAAGGTAACAGCACTATCACAAGCACTGGTGGTGTGTTGGCAGATTTTTTAAAGGGGAACAGTGATGAGCTGGCCAATCCCTGTCACTTCCCAGGCGAGGGCTGTCGCAGGTGAGATTTGCTGAGTCATAAAGGAACAGCTGGTACTGACAGTGCACTGCTCTATGCACACTACCTGTGAGCCAGCAAATCAGATCACATGCATACTCCATCCCACCTGCATGGTGTGTCCGCCAGGTACCCGCGATCGGCAGTGGCAGAGCAGGGACGTGGAGCTCTGTGTGTGTAAACAAAGAGATCCATGTCCTGTCAGGGGGAGGAGACCGATGCTCTGTCCCTTGACACAGATTGGTCACCTCCCCCAGTCAGTCCCCTCCCCCCACAGTAAGAATCACTCCTAGGGAACACATTTAACCCCTTCCTCGCCCCCCTAGTGTTAACCCCTTCCCTGCCAGTCACATTTATACTGTAATCAGTGCATATTTATAGCTCTTTTCGCTGTATAAATGTGAAAGGTCCCAAAAATGTGTCCGATGTGTCCGCCGCAATATCGCAGTCCTGACCAAAATCGCAGATCGCTGCCATTACTAGTAAAAAAAAAATAATTCCGAATTCTATCCCCTATTTTTTAGACGCTATAACTTTTGCGCAAACCAATCACTATTCCGCTTATTGCGATTCCCCCCCCCCCCCCCCCCCCCCAAAATATGTAGAAGAATACGTATCGGCCTAAACTGAGAAGAAAAAATAGTTTTTTCAAAAAAAAAAATTGGGATATTTATTATAGCAAAAAGTAAAAAAATATTGGGCTGGATTCACGTAGATCGGCGCATTTTTACGGCGGCGTATCGTATCGTATTTACGCTACTCCACCTTAAAGAGGAGTTCCACCCAAAAATGGAACTTCCTCTTAACCCACTCCTCTCCCCCTTACATGCCACATTTGGCATGTAATTTTTTTTGGGGGGGGGGGAGTGGGGGCTTCAGGAGAAGGGGACTTCCTGTCCCACTTGTTCCTTCCGCCGAGGGGCTGCAAAGGCGATTAAGCTTAATCGCCTTTTGGCAGCCCCTACCTGTAGGCGATCGCCTAGGACACGTCAGGTCCGAGGCGATCGCCTGTCCAATCAAACAGCGCAGCGCTGGGCCGCGCCGCGCGCGCATGGCCGCTCGCACATGCGCAGTGGGTGCCCGGCCGTGAAGCCGAAAGCTGTCACGGCCGGGTGCCCACAGTGACAATGAAGACGCCGGCCGGGGAGGGGGGGAGAGGAGCGGACCCCCGGCCGGCGCGGCGCTGGAGCGTTGGAGCAGGTAAGTGTCTGTTTATTAAAAGCCAGCAGCTACACTTTTTGTAGCTGCTGACTTTTAATAAACTTAAAAAATGGGTGGAAAACCCCTTTAAGTCAGAGAGGCAAGTGCTGTATTCACAAAGTACTTGCCTCCTAACTTACGGCGGCGTAGCGTAAATGGGGCCGGCGTAAGCGCGCCTAATTCAAATGAGGATGAGGGGGCGTGTTTTATGTAAATGTTATGTGACCTGACGTGATTGACGTTTTTTACGAACGGCGCATGCGCCGTCCGTGTCCATATCCCAGTGTGCATTGCTCCAAAGTACGCCGCAAGGACGTATTGGTTTCGACATGAACGTAAATTACGTCCAGCCCAATTCACGGACGACTTACGCAAACGATGTAAAATTTTCAAATTTCGACCCGGGAACGACGGCCATACTTAACATTGGCTACGCCACCTAGGGGGCAGCTTTATCTTTACGCCGGCGTACCTCTTACGGAAACGGCGTATCTTTACTGCGACGGGCAAGCGTACGTTCGTGAATCGGCGTATCTAGTCATTTACATACGCCGAAATCAACGGAAGCGCCACCTAGCGGCCAGCGGAAAAATTGCACCCTAAGAAACGACGGCGCAGGCTGTCGTATCCTAGCTAGGTTTAAGTGTATCTCAGTTTGAGCATACACTTAAACTTACGACAGGCTTAGATTCCGAGTTACGTCCGCGTATCTACTGATATGCCGGCGTAACTCTTTGTGAATCCAGCCCATTGTGTTTTTTTTTCAAAATTGTCGCTGTTTTTTTGTTTATAGCGCAAAAAATAAAAACCGCAGAGGTAATCAAATATCACCAAAAGAAAGATCTATTTGTGGGGAAAAAATGGACATCAATTTTGTTTGGGAGCCACGTCGCACGACCGCGGAATTTCCATTTAAAGCGGTACAGCGCCGAAAGCTGAATATTCGCCTGGGCAGGAAGGGGTTATATGTGCCCAGTAAGCAAGTGGTTAAGGGCGATAGCAGGCGCGCGCGCCGCCGCACGGTGGGGGACCTGATGAGCGTGGCCGGCGAACCACAATCGATCCACAGAGCGTCAGAACAGGGATGTGTGTATGTAAATCCCCTTTCTGACAGGAGAGGAGAGACAGATTGTCTGTTCCTAGTAATCAGGAACAGCAATCTCTCTTTCTCCGCTAGCCAGTCCCCTCTCCTTACAGTTAGAAACACACACGAGGGAACACATTTAACGCCTTGATCGCCTCATAGTGTTAACCTCTTCCTTGCCAGTGACATTTACACAGTAAATCGGTGGCTATTTATAGCACAGATCGCTGTATAAATGTCAATGGTCCCTAAATAGTGTCAAAAGTGTCCGATGTGTCTGCCGCAATGTTGCAGTCCTGATAAAAATCGCAGATCGCCGCCATTACTAGTAAAAAATAAATAAATACAAATGTCATAAATATATCTCCTATTTTGTAGACGCCTTGGGGCAGATCCACAGACGAAGTACGCCGGCGTATCTACTGATACGCCGGCGTACTTTCAAATTTCCCGCGTCGTATCTTTAGTTTGAATCCTCAAACCAAGATACGACGGCATTTGGGTTAGATCCGACAGGTGTACGGCTTCGTACGCCTTCGGATCGCAGATGCAATACTTCGGCGTCCGCTGGGTGGAGTTCACGTTGTTTTCCGCGTCGGGTATGCAAATGAGTTTTTTCCGACGATCCACGAACGTACGCGCGGCCGTCGCATTCTCTTACGTCGTCTCTAGTCAGCTTTTTCCAGCGTATAGTTAAAGCTGCTATTTTGCAGCGTATAGATAGACTTGCCGTATGGCCGTCGTTCCCGCGTCGAAATTAGAATTTTTTTTTTTTATGCGTAAGTCGTCCGTGAATAGGGATGGACGCAAGTCACGTCTAAGTTCAAAAAATGACGTCGTTGCGACGGCATTTCGCGCAAAGCACGGCGGGAAATTTTGAAACGGAGCATGCGCAGTTCAATCGGCGCGGGGACGCGCTTCATTTAAATGAATCACGCCCCCCTACCCGCCGATTTGAATTCCGCCGCCAGAAATACACTACGCCGACGTAACTTACGGCGCAAATTCTTCCAGGATTCGACTTAAAGCCAGGTAAGATACGGCGGCGTAGCGCATCTCTGATACGCTGCGCCTGTCCATTTGTATGTGGATCTGGCCCTTTAACTTTTGTGCAAACCAATCAATAAACCATTATTGCGATTTTATTTTTATTTTTTTACCAAACATATGTAGAAGAATACATATCGGCCTAAACTGATGAAGAAATTTCTATTTTAAAAGTTCTTCGGGTCTGTAAGTGGTTAAACTTTAAATGCTTTAGAATGAAGAGGCCATAGATGAAAGTGAAAGTAAAAAACATGACGGAGTTCATGGACTCTGCACGTACTTTTTGAATTTGAGCGCCAAAAAGTATAAACGAACAGAAAACCTTGCAGTGCAGAACAACCTTGCAGTGCAGAATGTCGCTCCGTGCAATCCTGATTCTATCCTTATTGTCCATAGCGGGTGAGTACATTTATTTATTGTTAGGTGTGTTTTCTATACTGTATACCTATGTTTTCTGATTGTTTTCTATATGTTTTCTGTATGTTTTCTGTATGTTTTCTGGTTGTTTTCTGATTGAATAATGGAAGAAATTTATTGCAGCCTGTATTATGTACTTTGGATAGCAAATTCACTCAGTAGGTATATGACCTCTCTGATTTTTCAGTACTAACACAAATGTATCATAAAATTATTCTCTTATTTCTCTGTGCATATAATCGGTCATTCTTTGCAAAGTAAAATGTCACTTTCTTCACTAAGCTAGGTAAAAATTTATTTTCAAAGCAGGGGCATTGCTAGGTGGCAAGAAGACCAGGGGCTTCAGCCTGAGGCCGGCATCGGGGGCGCGCAGGGGGGGGGGGGGGGTTTGGATCCGGGATGGTCATGGCGTGTTTTTTTTTGGCTGAGTGGTGGGGTTGTGTGGCGGGGGGTAAGCTCACTTGCTGGTTGCTGCCTGGCTTACCATTGTCCATCAATTTTGAACACTAAACTCACCTACATGACACACTGACCATTACTCTGACCTACCTACCTAACATACATACATACCCTGACCTACCTGACATACATACACTGACTACCTAACATACATACATCTACCTGACATACACTGACCTACCTGACATACATACACTGACTACCTGACATACATACACCTACCTGACACACTGACCATTACACTGACCTACCTGACATACATACACTGACTATCTGACATACATACACCTACCTGACATACACTGACCTACTTGACATACATACACTGACTACCTGACGTACATACACCTACCTGACCTACATACACCTACCTGACATACATACACTGACTACCTGACCTACATACACCTACCTGACATACATTCACTGACCTAACTGACATACATACACTGACTACCTGACATACACTGACCTACCTGACATACATACACTGACTACCTGACCTACATACACCTACCTGACATGCATACACTGACCTACCTGACATACACTGACTACCTGACATCCATACACCTTCCTGACCTACATACACCTGCCTGACCTACATACACCTACCTGACATACATTCACTGACCTACCTGACATACATACACTGACTACCTGACCTCCATACACCTACCTGACATACACGGACCTACCTGACCTCCATACACTGACCTACCTGACCTCCATACACTGACCTACCTGACCTACATACACCTACCTGACATATGGGGGGGGGGGGTCCAGGGTGGTCGTGGTGCAGGGTTTTTTGGCAGAGACCTGTGTGTCCAGAACTGCAGGTAGGGGGCACAACTGCTGAGCCCAGAGGAGATAGAGAGTCTGGCTGCAGAGAGCTATGCATGATAAAACAAGATAGAGCAGAGCCTGAACCATGGAGAGGACTGAGAACTCCAGGGAGGGGGGAGAAAGCCTCTAATCTAGCTAATGCTGGCAATGGAGGGAGTCCTATGTGCATTTCACAACATTTCGTCTGGCCTTTGGGGGACCACCGGAGACAAGCATGTGTGAGGTCTCTTTGCGATTAGCATTTGCATTTACTTTGCTGCCTGTTGGACCTAGTTGCCTTTTAAATACCTTGCTATCACCCGATCGCTCCTCAGCTGGCCTGATCTCTCCCGATCGCTCTGAGACCCGCCTGTCCGATCTCCGAGCGGGGATCTCAGTGATGTGGCGCTGCAGTATTGTAATTCCCGCCTTCTGGAGCTTGCAGCACCTATGATGGACGTCACACGTCCCGCGGTCCCGGCATTGGACCAGTGTTGGACTGTGTCAAAACACCACCGGTGCTTGTGATTAGGGATGGTCCCGATGTTCGAGTCGAGCGACAATTTTGAAAAAAAAAAACTATGGGCCAGATTCACAAACGAGATACGACGGCGTATCTACTGATACGCCGCCGTATCTCTGTTTCTAACTATGCGACTGATTCATAGAATCAGTTACGCATAGCTAGCCCTAAGATCCGACAGGTGTAATTGAATTACACTGTCGGATCTTAGGATGCAATTCTAGGCCGGCCGCTAGGTGGCGAGGCCATTGCGGCCGGCGTAGAATATGCAAATGAAAACTTACGGCGATCCCCGAACGTCCCGAACGGCCCGTCGATCTAAATCTACGTCGTTTCCGTCGAGTTACGCCGCGTAAAACTAGGGCTCAGCCCTAGTTGTCTTAAGCCATGGTAAGTATGGCCGTCGTTCCCGCGTCAAAATTTAAACATCAACGTCGTTTGCGTAAGACGTCCGTGAATGGCACTGGACGCCATTTACGTTAACGTGTAAGCAAATGACGTCGGTGCGACGTCAGTTAGCGCAATGCACGTCGGGTAATTTACCCAACGGAGCATGCGCAGTACGTCCGGCGCGGGAGCGCGCCTAATTTAAATGGGACTCGCCCCATTCGATTGGGCCCGCCTTGCGCCGGACGGATTTAAGTTACTCCGCTGCAAATTTCCAGGTAAGTGCTTTGTGGATCGGGCACTTAGGCAGAAAATTTGCGGCGGTGTAACTTAAATCGGAAAAGTTAAGTTGCGCCCGGGCTACGTGAATCTGGCCCTATATTTTTTACTTTTTGCTATGATAAATATCCCCAAAAAAATGTAAAAAATAAATTTCTTCATCAGTTTAGATGATATATATTCTTCTACTTATTTTTGGCAAAAAATAAGTCGCAATAACGGTATATTGATTGGTTTGCACAAAAGTTAAAGCGTCTACAAAATGGGAGATATATTTATGGCTGCGCTGCTTTCAATCCATCCAGTGTAGTCAATCAACGGCTGGGCTCAGAAACGCGGAGGATGACGGGGGCGAGCGCGGGACTTTCGAGGGCTCAGGTAAGTAAAACGGGGGCTCGGGGGTGGGGGAGGGGCGGTATTGTATAGGATGCATTAACCACTTAAAACCCGGACCTTTAGGCAGCTAAAGGACCTGGCCAGTTTTTGCGATTCAGCACTGCGTCGTTTTAACTGACAATTGCGCGGTCGTGCGACGTGGCTCCCAAACAAAATTGGCGTCCTTTTTTTCCCACAAATAGAGCTTTCTTTTGGTGGTATTTGATCACCTCTGCGGTTTTTATTTTTTGCGCTATAAACAAAAATAGAGCGTCAATTTTGAAAAAAATGCAATATTTTTTCTTTTTTGCTATAATAAATATCCCCAAAAATATATAAAAAAAAATATTTTGTTCCTCAGTTTAGGCCGATACGTATTCTACGATTTTATCGATTGGTTTGCACAAAATTTTTAGCGCTTACAAGGGGATAGTTTTATTGCATTTTTATTAATTATATTTTTTTTACTACTAATGGCGGCGATCATCGATTTTTTTCGTAACTGCGACATTATGGCGGACACTTTAGACAATTTTGACACATTTTTGGGACCATTGTCATTTTCACAGCAAACAATGCATTAAACATGCATTGTTTACTGTGAAAATGACAATTGCAGTTTGGGAGTTAACCACAAGGGGGCGTTGAAGGGGTTAAGTGTGACCTCATCTGTGTTTCTGACTGTAGGGGGGTGTGGCTGTAGGTTTGACGTCATTGATTGTGTTTCCCTATATAAGGGAACACGCGATCGATGACGGCGCCACAGTGAAGAACTGGGAAGCACACAGCTCTCCCTGTTCTTCAGCTCTGGGGACCGATCGCGGGACTCCAGCGACGATCGAGTCCGCGGGTCCCACGGTCATGGAGCTTCGGACCAGGTTGCGTGCACGCGCCGGCGGCGCACGCGACCCCACGTCTGGGCTTAAAGGGCCCGTACAGGTACATGGATATGCCCAGCCGTGCCATTCTGCTGACGTATATTGGCGTGAAGGGGTCCTTAAAGCGGGGGTTCACCCAAAATTTTTTTTTTAACATTAGATTGAGGCTAATTGTGGGAAGCAAAAACGGGTGGTTTTTTTTAAACCCGATTGTGCTTCTAACAACTCGCCTCAATCTAATGTTAAAAATGTGTTTTTTGGGGTGAACCCCCGCTTTAAGTTGTTAAGGTGAAAAAACATTTACCTTTACAACCCCTTTAAACCCACAAGTGCTTCTTTTTTTTTTTGCCACTACCATTCCTCTATACTGACTTTTCAAATTTACAAATGCAACAATTTAGAAATTGGATGAAAGGTTTAGCTCTGGAAAACACCTTTTAAAGATAACAAGTGCATTTTATATAATACAACTATATAGATCAGACCAAAATGAGTGACAAATGAGAATGAAAGAGTGACAGAGGGACTTTGTTCTAAATCAGGGACAGTCCCCTAAAATTAGGGACAGTGAAGAGCTACAAACGTGTCTAAATGTAGCTTTGAAGGGGAGGCAGGGAAAGTGCCTTATACCCAGAAGTATACAGAGTATTTCTCAGGCTAGGGGTATTGGCAGGAAAATTAGTTAAAGGGAAGTACTGGCTCTTTCTGACCCTGCCATTAAGGCGAATCAGTTTTTTGCCAAGTATGGGAAAAGTACAGTTTCACAAACTTTTGAGCACTACTGTAATAGATTTTCCCTGGCTCAATTCCAGGATACGTGTTCTATTCTGCCGCTGAGCCAAATCTATGATGATGTGAGTACATGCATGCAGAAGAAAATAATTCACGCTGCAGTCTCCGTCATCGTCTCCAACAGGAAATGGAAAGACTTTATTCAAATCACAGCTTTTATAGTCAAAGTGACATAAGCAAGCATCATCACATATGGGTGCATCTGATTGGCTTATTCATATGGTCTTCTCTTATTACACCTCTTCCTGGCCACGAGGCAAACACAACTCAGCGACATATTCTTTATACGGTAGGATGAGCAGAAAGGAGGGGGTTGATTAGGAGTAGGGAGTAGAAAGGAGGGGGTTGATTAGGAGTAGGGAGTAGAAAGGAGGGGGTTGATTAGGAGTAGGGAGTAGAAAGGAGGGGGTTGATTAGGAGTAGGGAGTAGAAAGGAGGGGGTTGATTAGGAGTAGGGAGTAGAAAGGAGGGGGTTGATTAGGAGTAGGGAGTAGAAAGGAGGGGGTTGATTAGGAGTAGGGAGTAGAAAGGAGGGGGTTGATTAGGAGTAGGGAGTAGAAAGGAGGGGGTTGATTAGGAGTAGGGAGTAGAAAGGAGGGGGTTGAAAGACGTCTGTTTCTCCTCTTCACTCCGGGCTGAGATTAACTCTTTCATGACTTTCATTCAAGAAAAATAATACTAATGTAATACTGAAATACATACATACTGTATATATGCACATGTATGTGTGTATATGTGTACACACATATATATATATATATATATTATATATATATATATATATATATATATATATATATGTAGTGCCCCCTTACTTTCAGTAAGGGCACTACGCTAAAGTTAGTGGGAATGGAAGAGTTATTTTGCTCCCATTCACAACTTGCTAAATTGGAACATGTCATTCCAGAAATGTCCACTGGGTCAGACTGTGCTCCAGGGATGCGTTACCATCCCTGGCCAGCAGTTGGCACCAGTGGGGTTCTGGCAGAGTGAGTTTTCCCCAGCAGCCAATTAGAGGAGTTTTTCCCTCGCGGGGCATGCTGGGGGAGAGTATATCTGTGACAGATGTCATGTGCTCAATAATCTTCGCGGCCCATCTGGCCAAAATTGCAGGCTACACGGAACCTCATCCGGAGGTAAAAGGGGACTCCAGTGATCTACTGGGTCCCCGGCAGTGGCGGCTGGTGCTCCATTTTTTTGGGGGGGCGCAAACAAAACCCCAACCAAACCCCCCCCCCCCAATGTCACTCACAGACAATGTGACCTGCATTTAGACAGAGGGATAGATTGGATAGGACAGATAGATAGATAATTAGATAGATAGATAGATAGATAGATAGATAGATAGATAGATAGATAGATAGATAGATAGATAGATAGATAGATAGATAATCAGACAGATAATTAGATAGAGATAGATAGATAGATAGATAGATAGATAGATAGATAGATAGATAGATAGATAGATAGATAATCAGACAGATAATTAGATAGAGATAGATAGATAGATAATCAGACAGATAATTAGATAGAGATAGATAGATAGAGAGATAGATAGATAGATAGATAGATAGATAGATAATCAGACAGATAATTAGATAGAGATAGATAGATAGAGAGATAGATAGATAGATAGATAGATAGATAGATAGATAATCAGACAGATAATCAGATAGATAGATAGATAGATAGATAGATAGATAGATAGATAGATAATCAGACAGATAATTAGATAGAGATAGATAGATAGATAATCAGACAGATAATTAGATAGATAGATAATCAGACAGATAATTAGATAGATAGATAGATAATCAGACAGATAATTAGATAGATAGATAGATAGATAGATAGATAGATAGATAGATAGATAGATAGATAATCAGACAGATAATTAGATAGATAGATAATCAGACAGATAATTAGATAGATAGATATATAGATAGATAGATAGATAGATAGATAGATAGATAGATAATTAGATAGATAGATAGATAGATAGATAGATAGATAGATAGTCAGACAGATAATTAGATAGATAGATAATTAGACAGATAGATAGATAATTAGATAGATAATCAGACAGATAATTAGATAGATAGATAGATAGTCAGACAGATAATTAGATAGATAGATAATTAGACAGATAGATAGATAATTAGATAGATAGATAGATAATCAGACAGATAATTAGATAGATAGATAGATAATCAGGCAGATAATTAGATAGAGATAGATAGATAGATAGATAGATAGATAGATAGATAGATAGATAAGACAGATAATTAGATAGATAGATAATCAGACAGATAATTAGATAGATAGATAGATAGATAGATAGATAGATAGATAGATAGATAGATAGATAGATAGATAATCAGACAGATAATTAGACAGATAGATAGATAATCAGACAGATAATTAGATAGATAGATAGATAATCAGACAGATAATTAGATAGATAGATAGATAGATAGATAGATAGATAGATAGATAGATAGATAGATAATTAGATAGATAATCAGACAGATAGATAATCAGATAGATAGATAGATATATATAGATAGATAGATAGATAGATAGATAGAGAGAGAGAGAGAGAGAGAGAGAGAGAGAGAGACAGAGGGACAGAGATAGATAGATAATCAGGCAGATAATTAGATAGAGATAGATAGATAATCAGGCAGATAAATAGATAGATAGATAGATAATCAGACAGATAATTAGATAGATAGATAATTAGACAGATAATTCGATAGATAGATAATTAGACAGATAGATAGATAATTAGATAGATAGATAGATAGATAGATAGATAGATAGATAGATAGATAGATAGATAGATAATTAGATAGATAGATAGATAGATAGATAGATAGATAGATAGATAGATAGATAGATAGATAGATAGATAGATAGATAGATAGATAGATAATTAGATAGATAGATAATTAGACAGATAATTCGATAGATAGATAATTAGACAGATAGATAGATAATTAGATAGATAGATAGATAGATAGATAGATAGATAGATAGATAATTAGATAGATAGATAGATAGATAGATAGATAGATAGAGAGAGACAGAGGGACAGAGAGAGACAGATATAAGAGACAGATATAAGAGACTTGTAAAGCATGGCTGTAGGTCGCAGAGCAGGGAGCCCTCCCTCACACACAGGAGATGTGTGTAATGAAGGCTTCAGCACAGATCGGGTGAAGCATGGCCCCCCCCCCCCCACTCTTCATCACAAGCTGACAATACATCCAGCAAGGAAGTGTGGAAGGAGTGGACACTGGACAGACACTGGGTTAAAAGAATAAATAAAGGGTTTTAATAAGAATATTTTACTTACCTCCATGTCCTGGAGCCAGAGAACTGAAAGTGACACAGCCGCCCGCCGGGGAAAAGCACTGCTCATTTCCTAGCAGTGCAGAAGGAACCAATGTGAGGGGCTGGAGAGACACAGGACCGATGTGATTGGCTGGAGTGGCGTCCTGCACAGCGCCACAGAGCTTAAAAAAAAAACTTGCAAATGAAACGTCCTGCTGCAGCATTGGCAGGACGTTTCAATGATGCCTATGCCTTAATATCCCACTGTTCCCGGCGCCCAGAGCCCGCCCCGAACACTTTAAAGGACCTTTTTTTTCTTAAAGGGCCAAAAAAAAAAAATTTTTTTTTTCATTTTTTTTTTTTAATTTTCTTTTGTTAATGGCTTTGGGGTGGGGGGGGGCGGCGCCCAGGCGCCCCCTATGGACGGGCCGCCACTGGTCCCCGGTTCTATTGAAAGGATCCCAGGCTGGGTGCCGTTCAATTGGGGGGTCGGCTTGAGGAGAACCCGGAGGCAGGTTATCCAACAGGGCTTGAACGAACCAATCAGTTATCTATCTGGTGACCGGAATGCTGACAGGTACGCTTTGCTTTCATCCGGTGACCTATTCTAAAATCTACTGGGAGGATTCGCTCTGTTCATCCATTTAGCTTACTTAAAGTAATTGGCCTGTGGCAGAGGCCCTAGAGCCAGGTCTGTGAGAGAGATCTGTTCCTCCCAGCGAATCCTAAGTGACACTTCGGCTGCCAGGCTTGTGAGAGGGGTCTGTCCGGGGGCACTTCACCCACTCTGGCTAGAGTGGCGACGAATAATAATTTGGTACTATTGAGAGCAGGACTGCTCAATTAATATCCGGGCCTGATACTGCAAGGTTCTCCCTTCTCTTCATCAACCTTTTCTTCCCATTTGATGTTGATGTTGGCCGTGTTTGGCCTGGAAATAAAGCATTGGAAAACCTTTATTCACTGTTCACTGGACCTTCGCTCAACTGCTTTGTTCTCCAACTGCACCTCTAGACCATATCAATATGCCGATCCCAACAACAAATCAGCGGCTCCTGCGGGGGTAGAGCTACATATATATACACATACACACACACATCGCAACAAGAAAGAAACTAATAATACAAAAATAATAAAGAAGAATATTTGAGTGGTTAGAAGAGAGAGAACATAAACACAAAATAATCATTTTATCAACTCCATCACACTACCACCTACCCTACCTCTGGTAAGCCTAAAACTAACCTAAAACCTTACACTTGACCCTAACACCCTATAAAAGCCACATCAAGTGATGGTGGATCTGGGAACTGGTTCCAGAGATCTCATCACCATTGACCCAGACCAGTGGCGGCTGGTGTTTTATTTGGGGGGGGGGGGGTTTGGCCGGATTACGGGGATCACGGGCAGCGTCGGCTGCTCTCCTTCTTGCTCTCTCCAACTGCTTTCTCGCTCAGATGAGGGAGCCGGACGCATGGATAGGGATTTCAGCGCCCCGGCGCCCCTAATAGATGGGCCGCCACTGACCCAGACTAATATAAGAGATATTTGGGTTGATTAGACTTCAGATTTTTTTGCACGGACTGGACTCCAAGATTTTTCCCCAACATGGTAAATTATTGTCATATTTCAATATTTGGGCCTCATACATACTGGACGTTATAATAACGTTATAAAAACGTCAGTAGATTTGCATGTAGTGCCTGGTTACTTTCAAGTACCGGTGCTTTGTTAAATTTAGAGGGGGGATCATTGAGTTAAGTAGCTCTGATCCAGTTGATCTGTTCAGATTGGGTCTCTGTCTCAGCTTGGCTGTGCTGTGGGCTTATTCTGTTTTTCCTGGGGTGCTGTTCCCACCCCAGGACGATAGGTGGCAACAGTGGAGTCGAGGTTTGGGTGCTTTTGCCCAGCAGCCTACCGGGAGGGTTTCTCCTCGCTGTGCATGCTGGGGGAGGGTATTTGTGAGACAGACGCCATTGGTCTGGGTTCTTCTTCGAGTGCTGCACCCAACTTTAGAGTGACTGCATCACAGGGCCCCGGCGAAATGGCCTACCAGGCCAGGCTGCGCATGCCATGCAGTGTTCCTGGTTCTCTCAATGGCGCTCCTTAGACGGACTCCCCACCGAACAGCAAATACAGCTTGGGGTCCTCAAAGGTGGGAACCCGTCGCTGTTCAGATGCTCCGGGCCAACATGGCCCCGGAACCAGGAACACCGCGTGGCATGCACGCCCCGGCCAGGTAGGCCATAACGCCAGGGCGCTGTGATGTGGTCACCCTAAAGGTGGGTGCCACACTCGAAAAAGAAGACTCAGAACCAATGGCGTCTGCCCCATAAATACCCCTCCCAGCATGCACAGCAAGTTCGAACCCTCCTGATTGGCTGCTGGGAAAGAGCACCCAAACCTTGACTCCACTGCTGCCACCTGCAGCACCGGGGTTGGAAGAACAACCCAGTGCAACAGAATAAGCCCACAGCACAGCCAAGCTGAGACAGAGACCCTGTTTTGCACATAACAATTTGGATCAGAGTTTAACTACACTCTGATCTCCTTCTAAATTCAACTAGCATCAGTATCATAAAGTACACAGGCGCTACATTTCAATGGATCAAAAACTTTAAAAAACGCTGGTGACGAGACACATTTTTGAACGTTGATCGGTGGTTTTTGACATTTTTTGACGTTCCATTCATTTTTACAGCTAAAAAACGCTCTCAGAACCCACTTGTTTTGGGGTCGTTTTTTAAAGCAAAAAAACGACCAAGCCAAAAACAGT
The DNA here is from genome assembly GCF_905171775.1 of Rana temporaria. Taxonomy (NCBI): domain Eukaryota; kingdom Metazoa; phylum Chordata; class Amphibia; order Anura; family Ranidae; genus Rana; species Rana temporaria. The sequence goes on from NC_053490.1 coordinate 519,823,372, forward strand.
TGATGACAGCCTATAGTGTGCATGGACACATAGGATAACATACTGTAGAGTTTATTGACTGTAGAAAAAAAAATGTCTGAAGCCAAAAACAGCAGCTGTAAAAACTTTCAGTGTGCACAAGGCCTTATTTTGCATGTCACAGTAACCAGTTTCTTCTTTTCAGCATCAAGACCTCAAGTACTATGTAACAAAACAAGCCCTGCTGTACTGGGAGGAGATGTTATTCTGACATGTGTGTTCCAAGCTCATCTGGATGTTCTACAAGTCACCTGGCAAAAGAAGAAGGGGAAGAACACACAGAACATGGTGACCTACAGTGAGAAGTATGGCAGCAACGTCGCTGCACCATTTCAGGGACATGTCTCCATTCTAAGTGCCAATTCAAGAACCTCTTCTATAAAGGTTTCTAAGCTGGAGAAGGAAGATGAAGCTTTTTATGTTTGCCTCTTTAATGCATATCCAGATGGTGCCTTCCTAGAAGAAGTTCCCCTGAACAATATCAGTAAGTCAGACTAAAAGTAAACTGTCAAGAGAAAATTATTTTAAAAATATAGTAGGAGAAACGTGCCCACTTAGGCCCCATGCACACCTCTGCCGGGTTAGCCCCCCCCATATAAAAATTGCGAAAACGTATTTAAAATGCACATCGCTGCCTCTAGTGATTCCTTGGGATCCTGCAAAAATAACAACATGTCATCCGCATATAGTGCCAAACACTCATCTATGGACCCCACCCCGATCGCCTTCACCTCCCCCTCCCCAGCCACTCTCAATGCAATTGCAATAGGCTCCATCATGAGTGCAAATAAAAAGGGCGATAGAGGACAGCCCTGCCGAGTCCCCCTACCTATGTGGAAAAATGGAGAAGTATGAGGTCCTATACGAACCGCCGTTCTGGGGTTGCTGTAGTGCATCAAGATCCACTTTCGAAAAGTTGGGCCAAAACCCATTTCCTCAAAGACTGCCTGCATGTAATGCCAGTCAATGGAGTCGAGAGCCTTCTCAATGTCTATGGACACCACTATCCTAGTGGGAGAGGCAAAATTTGGAAGCTGCATGTGTGTGAACAGTCTTCTAAGATTGGTGTCAGTAGATTTACCCGGCATGAACCCCGTCTGGTCTATGTTCACCAGAGAAGGGATAACGCCTGCCAGTCTCCTGGCCAGAACCTTCGTAAGGATTTTTAAATCCATATTGAGTAAAGCGATCGGCCTATATGATGCGCACTCCAGAGGGTCTTTACCCGGCTTGAGAAGCAAAATCATATATGCATCCAACATAGATTGAGGCAGTTGCTGATTTTGTACACAATAGGAGAGCAGGGCAGTAAGTCTGGGTGCTATCTGATCCGCATACGCCTTATAAAAATCCACCGGAAAACCCTTGGGACCCGGAGCCTTATGGGGGGAAAAGCAAAAATTGCCGCCATCACTTCCTTTTTAGTGATCTCAGCCTCCAAGACCCCCCGGTCCTCATCAGAGAGCCTCGGAATGGAGAGACCCCCCAACAATGACTTCAGCGCCGATTTGTCATAGGAAGGGATGGGTGTATATAAGGCATAAAAGTCCTGAAACTCAGCAAGTATGTCACTGGGGTCACTAGCCAGACTTCCATCCCTACGCCGAATAACCGGGATATTCGCAAGTTGCCGAGAGTCAGCTACTAAATTCGCGAGGAGCTTCCCGTTCTTATCACCCTCCGCAAATTGAGTATCAGCCCTGTGTTTCGCTTCTGTATGTGCCAGATTATTAAAGTGCAGAGTTAGCTTCCTTTGGGCTTCTAACAAAGCCGTATATGAGGAAGCAGACGGGTTACCGGCGTTATGGTCCGCGCACTCCTTCTCTTTGTCCTGCAACAACTGGACCTCCGCTTGTTGTTCCTTCCTCTCTTTTTTAATTGCAGAAATAAATTCCCCCCTCACTACCGCCTTAAAGGCGTCCCAAACTATAGGAGGATCGGCAGATGCAGGATTGGTATTCCAATACTCCAGAACCTTTTCCATCAGATGAGCGTTTATTGTGTCGTTTTGAATCCAACCAGGCGAAAGTCTCCACCCCCTGGACTCCCTCCCGGAAGAGAGAGCCAGGGAGACAGAAAAAGGATTATGGTCAGACAACCCCTCCGCCAGGCAAGCAATGTCCCCCACCCAGGACAACACCAGAGGACTACCAAAAGCAAAATCTATCCTGGCTGATGAGCGATGTGTCTGTGAGAGATGAGAAAAACACCTAGCAGTGGGGTTCTTCGCCCGCCACATCTCAGACAGCCCAGCAATCGAAGCCCAGGCCGCTAGATCAGCCGAGCCCAACCTACCCACATTGGAGGAATCCAATGCATCCAAGGTAGCATTAAAATCCCCCATAATTAAAAGTGGGAGATGTGTATAGGGGGCCAATTTAACCAGTAAGTCATACAGACATTGTACATTAAAAGGTGGGGGTAGATAAACATTCACCAATACCATTTTACAGTAAGAGATATCTAATACCAGGGCCACATACCGCCCCCCTGGATCGGAGATCACGTGATGAATAGTGCAGGGGACCGATTTACTAATAAGGACCCCCACCCCTCTAGCAAAGGTGGAGGGGTGGGGGCACAGAAACACAAAGTTAATAGCTACTCCCCAACTTAAGTTCTCTTTAATGAAGTGCCAGGAGACATTTCACAAGAGCTTGGGCGGATGGGGATGATCCAATGGTTGGGTTCAAACCTACTGCATGGTCGGACTGAACTTCAGCTACCTGTTTGGCAGAAGCCAAAATAATATATAGAAGCATTACTTTTGACACCCCCTTGCCTATAAGCCCAGAAAATAGAAATTTTTCGTTTTGACTTCTATTGATTTTAGTGGGGCAGCGTGCTGAGAGGCTCTGAGTGGATCCCGACATTAAAGTTTGGGTCTCTCCAGAGTCTGGACCAGCTGATTGATGTCAGCCGACAGCGGTTTAAGCCTGCTGTCGGCTGAATACAGGTCACAAGACTACAGTGCACTCTTGTGACCTACAGAAGAAGTAGGGTTAAAAAAGCTTTGGCCTGCTCCAGGTGCTTCCATCTTCTCCTATCTTCCATCTGGGTTTGCTCTCTCCAGCAACTTAAATGGTCACGTCATAATGATGCCCCTACAGTATCTATTAAACAAAACGACGTACAGGTATGTCGTTTCGTGTAATAGAGCTGACCTGTCGCAGTATATATACTGTGGCTGGTCGTCAAGTGGTTAAAGCGGAGGTTCACCCTTTAAAACATTTTCTGACATCACACAAAGTCGCGCCATCCTACCGACACAATGCCGGTGTTTTTTTTTTTTTGTCAGCACATACTTCTTAATCCCGATTTTCACCTCACGGCGATCCCGCGGGAGTGGGCGTTCCCAAGCACTGCCTGTGATTGACAGGCTTCCGAAAGGCGCATACTGCGCGTCACAGGTTGCCGACAGAACCCGAACGTCAGTGCGCAGGCGCCGTATAGAGCCGCACCGACGTTCGGGTTTTTCCGGCAAGCTGTGACGCGCAGTATACGCCGTTCGGAAGCCTGTCAATCACAGGCAGTGCTTGGGAACGCCCACTCCCGCGGGATCGCCGTGAGGTGAAAATCCGGATTAAGAGGTATGTGCTGACAAAAAAAAAAAAAACACCGGCATTGTGTCGGTAGGATGGCGCGACTTTGTGTGATGTCAAAAAATGTTTTAAAGGGTGAACCTCCGCTTTAACCACTTACCCCCCGGACCATATTGCTGCCCAAAGACCAGAGTACTTTTTGCGATTCGGGACTGCGTCGCTTTAACAGACAATTGCGCGGTCGTGCGACGTGGCTCCCAAACAAAATTGGCGTCCTTTTTTTCCCACAAATAGAGCTTTCTTTTGGTGGTATTTGATCACCTCTGCGTTTTTTTTTTTTTTGCGCTATAAACAAAAATAGAACGACAATTTTGAAAAAAATGAATATTTTTTACTTTTTGCTGTAATAAATATCCCCCAAAAATATATAAAAAAACATTTTTTTTCCTCAGTTTAGGCCGATACGTATTCTTCTACATATTTTTCGTAAAAAAAATCGCAATAAGCGTTTATTGATTGGTTTGCGCAAAAGTTATAGCGTTTACAAAATAGGGGGTATTTTTATGGCATTTTTATTAATATTTTTTTTACTAGTAATGGCGGCGATCGGCGATTTTTTTTTCGGTATTGCGACATTATGGCGGACACTTCGGACATTTTTGACACATTTTTGGGACCATTGGCATTTTTATAGCGATCAGTGCTATAAAAATGCATTAGATTACTATAAAAATGCCACTGGCAGTGAAGGGGTTAACACTAGGGGGCGGGGAAGGGGTTAAGTATGCCTGGGTGTGTTCTTACTGTGGGGGGGGGGGGGGTGGCCTCACTTGGGGAAACACTGATTTTCTGTTCATACATTGTATGAACAGAAAATCAGCATTTCCCCTGCTGACAGGAACGAGAGCTGTGTGTTTACACACACAGCTCCCGTTCCCCGCTCTGTACCGAGCGATCGCGTGTGCCCGGCGGCGATCGCGCCCGCCGGGCACACGCACGGGAGTCGGGGGCGAGCGGGGGGCGCGCGCGCGCGCCTCCGGCGGCGCGCGTGCGCCCCTAGTGGCGGCTAAAGGGTAGGACGTCCATTTACGTGGTCTCGCCTAGGAGAGCCACCTTGTGGACGTAAAATGACGGTGCGGCGACGGCAAGTAGTTAAGCGTAATTCAACCACACCCACTTTTTTGCCGTTTCCATTTCTCTACTATTTCCCTCATTCTCAAGTCCAAAAGTTGGGAGGTATGAACTCTATAATTGTAGTGCCACCCCCATGAGGGCCGCTGGATATTGCTTGTCCTCTTGTGGTGCAATGACCCTGTGAACTCCCCAGCACTTCTTACAGTCTAGGTTCTAACATAATACACACACCTTAAAATAAACCACAGACACAGTATAAGCTCAAGTCAGCAAACTTTCTGTATTGGCAAAACAAACAGTGTAAGTAAGGTGTACGTCAGCCAAACCCTGGGACAGCACCCAAAGCTGGTTGAGTTGAACACTCGCCAATCAGGTATATACAGGATAATGAGAAGACAGTAACATATGATAACAGTTAAATATGCAGAAAGAATAGTAAACACTGAATAATTGAACGGGCCCAGACAACTCTATTATACGAAGGTGGTGACTAGGGGAAGAGACTGGCCTGCATGGATCTGGGGTTCAGGTAGTATTTAGGCCAGCTCACACCCTGCAGATCATGATGGGATAAAAGTAGTCCTTTAGCTAGATTCACAAAGAGTTAGGCCGGCGTATCAGTAGATACGCCGACCTAACTCGGAATCTGCGCCTTCTCAAACTGAGATACACTTAAACCTAGCTAATATACGACAGCCTGCGCCGTCGTATCTTAGAGTGCAATATTTAGGCTGGCCGCTAGGTGGCGCTTCCATTGAGGTCGGCGTAGAATATGTAAATCACTAGATAAGCCTATTCACGAACGTACGTGCGCCCGTCGCAATAAAGATACGCCGTTTACGTAAGGCATTTTCAGGCGTAAAGTTATTCCATCAAATAGCTGGACTAGTAATGTTAAGTATGGCCCTCGTTCCCGCGTCGAAATTTGAAAATTTTACCTCGTTTGCGTAAGTCGTCCGTGAATAGGGCTGGACATAATTTACGTCCACGTCGAAACCAATACGTCCTTGGGGACTACTTTGCCGCAATGCACACTGGGATATGTACACGGACGGCGCATGCGCCGCTCTTAAAAAACGTCAAACATGTCAGGTCACCCCCCATTAACATAAAACACGCCCCCTCAGCCTAATTTGAATTAGGCGCGCTTACGCCGGCCACATTTACGCTACGCCGCTGTAAGTTAGGAGGCAAGTACTTTGTGAATACAGTACTTGCCTATCTAACTTAAGGCGGCGTAGCGTAAATACGATACTCTACGCCGCCTTAAAGATGCGGCGGTCTACTTGAATCTAGCTACTAGTGTCAGGCCTTAAGTAGTCTTCACTGGCAGCTCAAAGTGTAGGAAAGGGGAAATCCTCAAGGAAAGAATAGAAAGTTCTAGCAGTTAGCATGATAATTGGGATGACTTCCTCTGAAATTGGGGTTATGATGTCTGCATGCAGTGTCCATGTTTTGTTGACAAAAAAGGAATTTAGGCTTTAGCCCGCTCACCAAATCCCGAAGGCAGTCGGCACCCACAGGCAGCAGTACAGAGTCTTCACCTCCAGACAGGCAAGGATGGATGCAGCATGGATGTGGATTAGATGCCGATATTTAGAAATCGCGGCGGATATATGATGCCGATTTTTTGGGGCCGATATGTTAGGCCGATTTTTTTTTCTCCCCTTCATCTCATAAAATCTAACAGTTAGACCCCTTTCACACTGGGGCGTTTTTCAGGCGCTTTTGGGCTAAAAATAGCGCCTGTAAAGTGCCTGCAAAACTGCTCCCCTGCAGTCTCCGTGTGAAAGCCGAGTGCTTTCACACTGAGGTGTGCGCTGGCAGGACGTTAAAAAAAAGTCCTGCAAGCAGCATCTTTGGAGCGGTGTACACCGCTCCTCCACCACTCTAGCCCATTGAAATGAACGGGCACCGCTTCTGCAGTGGCGCTACATGGGAGCATTTAACCCTTTCATCGGCCGCTAGCTGGGATATAAGCACCCCGCTAGCAGCCAATAGGACCTCTAGAATGATGGTCCAGCGGAGTTCTGCAGATTTTTTTTTTTAAAGTCAGCAGCTACAAATACTGTAGCTGTTGACTTTTAATATATGGACACTTACCTGTCCTGGGTGCCCGAAGCCGATCTCTCCCTCGGGTGCTGCCGCCGCCATCTTCGGTAAGGGAATCGGGAAGTGAAGCCTTGCGGCTTCACTTCCTGGTTCTCTACTGTGCATGTGCGAGTCCCAGAAGACAGCGGGGGGGCAGAGTAGGCGCCAGATGTGGCGTAGGTCACCACAGTCAGCGCGGTGATCTATGCCCGGAAGAGGGAGCAAATACCTGGGATTACGCAGGTATCTGCTCCCTCCTCCCCCTGAAAGGTACCAAATGTGACACCGGAGGGGGGGGAGGATTCCGAAAAGCGGAAGTTCCATTATCCAAGTAATAAGTGATACAGAAAATTTCTTAAATTTAAACATTTATTTTAAACACAACAAGCCTCCATTCAGTGCACTTGTATGTATAATATAATATATATATATATATATATATATATATATATATATTTTTTTTTTTTTTTTTTTTAATCTTTTAAATGCCCAAAAACAGGTAATCAAAACCTTTGGACGAAAAAAAAAATATGGGCTAACTTTACTGTTTAGTTTTTTTTTTATTGTCCAAAAAAATTGCGTTTGAAAGACCGCTGCGCAAATACCGTGTGACATAAAATATTGCAACAATCGCTATTTTATTTCTTAGGGTCTATGCTAAAAAAATATATATATATATATAGTGTTTGGGGGTTCTAAGTGATTTTCTAGCAGAAAATACAGGGGCCCAGATTCTCAAACGAGATACTACGGCGTATCTCCAGATATGCCGTTGTATCTCTAAGTTGCGCGGTCGTATCTATGCGCCTGATTCTTAGAATCAGTTACACATAGATTTCCCGTAGATCCGACTGGCGTAACTGTGTTACACCGTGGTATCGTAACTGCATATTTACGCTGGCCGCTAGGTGGCGCTTCAGTCGAATTCCCTGTCGAGTATGCAAATTAGCTAGATACGCGAATTCCCGAATGTACGCCCGGCCGACGCAGTACATTTACGCCGTTTACGTTAGGCTTTTCCCGGCGTATAGTTACCCCTGCTATATGGTGGCGTAAGTGCGGTGTACCAATGTTAAGTATGGCTGTCGTTCCCGCGTCGAAATTTGAAAAGTTACGTCGTTTGCGTAAGTCGTCCGTGAATGGGGCTGGACGTCATTTATGTTCACGTCGAAACCAATCACGTCCTTGCGGCGTACTTTGGAGCAATGCACACTGGGAAATTCCACGGACGGCGCATGCGGGTCGGGTCACACAACATTTACATAAAACACGCCCCCCTGTTCCAAATTTGAATTAGGCGGGCTTACGCCGGCCGATTTTCGCTACGCCGCAACTTACGGAGCAAGTGCTTTGAGAATACAGCACTTGCCCGTCTAAGTTGCGGAGGCGTAACGTAAATCAGATACGTTACGCTGGCCCAGGATTTTTACTTGTTGTAAGCTCCACTGGCTTCCGGTCACCCAACAATTACATTTCAAAGTGCTAACAACAACTTACAAAGACATCCACAACTCTGCCCTGGGTACATCACTAACCTTAGTCTCAAAATACCAACCAAATTGTTCTCATTCCTCCCAAGACCTCTTGATCTCTAGCTCCCTTGTCATCTCCCCCCATGCTTGCCTCCAGGACTTCTCTCGTGTCTCTCCCATCCTTTGGAACTTTATTTTCTAACTAATATACTGTGTTTTTACTTTCTCTATCAGCTCATCCCCCACAGATATTAACTGTTTTTATCACTTGACCCTCCCTCCTAGATTGTATACTCTAACAAGCAGGGCCCTCTAATTCCTCTTGTACCAAATTGTAATGTAATTTTAAAGCGGAGGTTCGCCCAAAAAACAAGTATATAACATTACATTCAGTATACCTCAAACATGTACAGTATGCCGTTTTATTTTTTTGGGGGGGGGTGTACATACGGTATTATCGGTATTTTCCTCCCGGCTTCCGGGTACTCGCTCCCGCGGGAGTGGGCGTTTCTGTGCAGTGCCGCAATGTCATCTGGGACTTCGCCCATATGATTGATGTGCCTGAGAAAAACTCCCCCCGGTGGATAAGGCGCGTCACGACTTTCCGAAAGTAGCCGAACCGCGAGTCGGCTCTATACGGCGCCTGCGCACCGACTAGGAGCCGTGTAGAGCTGACTGCGCAGGCACCGTATAGAGCCGACTCGCGGCTCGGCTACTTTCGGAAAGTCGTGACGCGCCTTATCCGCCGGGGGGAGTTTTTCTCAGGCACGTCAATCATATGGGCGAAGTCCCAGATGACATTGCGGCACTGCACAGGAACGCCTACTCCCGCGGGAGCGAGTACCCGGAAGCTGGGAGGAAAATACCAATAATACCGTATGTACACCCCAAAAAAAAAAAAACTGCATACTGTACATGTTTGAGGTATACTGAATGTAATGTTATATACTTGTTTTTTGGGTGAACCTCCGCTTTAATGTCTGCCTTCATTTTGTAAAGCACTGAGCGAACTGTTGGCGCTATATAAATTCATACGTATACAGTGGCGGCCCGTCCATATACAGTGGCTCCCCCCATCTATGCTTCCTGCCCCCTAATCTACATGCAGGGCTCCGGATGCATGGATTCCAATCAGGTTTTTTTTGAGGCTCTAATGGGCTTTAAAAAGAGGGTGGCTTGGGGCGCAGATGTGTGACAAACAATAGCAAATTAATATTCGCTATTGTCTTTCTGAGTCTCCTCCTAGCCTCCTAGGATTCAAAAAAAGGGTGGGATCCGGGCCCAGAGCACTGCGCCTTAAGCCCACCCAGTTGTGTGACTAAACCAAATTAATATTCGCTATTGTTACACTGATTCTACTCCCAGACAATCAGGAAGCAGGTCCTGTGACCCATTTCCAGATTGGCCCGAAAGGAGCCCATTGGCCTAGAAGGATGCCGTGATGCCAAAGAGGAAGACAAGACTTCTGAGATGTGGGGGAAGTCGCCGCCCGGGGGCCATAGATGGGGTAAGTGCAGGACTCATATCCGACTGGCGGGGAAGGGAGGTGCGGGTGACCCAACCGACCCACATAGGGGGAGTTGGTGCAAGTGATAAATATACCACCAGCCGCCACTGCCTGTATAATAATAATAAAGCCTTGTATGCACAGGCAGAATGTCAGGAGACCTTTGCCAGTTAAAAAAAAAAAGATGTCCGACATTTTGCCCGTCGGTCTTTCCGACATAAGCTTTTTGGCCGGCTTCTGTTGGATGTACATGCTGGAAAACCAGAGGCTGACCGACTCCCGATCAGCGCTCTCTGCCAATGGCAGAGAGAGCTGATCGGAGTGTTCTGGCAGGGATGCTGCCCGCCGTTCAGAACACAACTGCTCGGCGGGATAGATCACTGCACTAACCTCGCATTGCAGCTGTTAGTGTGTACCTGACTTAATAGACTGAAAATGGTCCAATACAATAGATGGGTTGTCTCATACTTATGGGTGGTTGAGTAGAATTTTCTGTGTGCAAGTACCATTGTAGATGTTAATGGAAGATTTTTAACTTGTCTGGGTAGGTCCGTCTCTGGAGGAAAATCCCAATAAAGTTACATCCATTGCAGAGGAACTGTACATGGAGGGTGCCAATAAAGGTGAGTGTGATTCCTTTCTGTAGCTTGACACTGGTCAGGTCACATGATGTGACATTTTCTTCTGCCTACAAGAGAACCAATGACAGGACACCCATACTCAATAGAAAAAAAATGAAAAAAAGTATGTGGTCCGTGGCACCATCAGTAATTGGCCTCCATCCCAAATTTGGGCAGAAAAAAGAGAATTTTGGTCAGGGGGACTTTGAATGAGGCCAATCACTATATAGAGTGAGCACATCGTATTATGCCCTGTACACATGATCGGAATTTCCGATTGGATAAAATCCAATGGAATTGTCCGTTGGAATTCCGTTCAAGCCAGGGGCGGACTGACAACTCATGGGGCCCCCGGGCAATAGAAGATTATGGGGCCCCCAGGCTTACAGATGGCCACCAAGTCAGGAGGCAGTGCAGAGGCAGGGAAGCTAAAATCTCAGGATTTTCACATCAAAAGCATGTCGATTTTGGACATATCAGGGACAGATTTTTACATACTGTCCCTGGTTTTACTGAGCCTGGCAACCCTGATGGGGCCCCCTAGTGGCATGGACCCTCGGGCAGTGCCCGAGTGCCTCAATGGTCAGTCCGCCCCTGGTTCAAGCTGTCTTGCATACACACTGTCAGACCAAATTCCGACCGTCCAAAACGCGGTGACGTAAAACATTACGACTAGCTGAGAAAAATTAAGTTCAATGCTTCCGAGCATGCGTCAACTTGATTCTGAGCATGCATGTTTTTTTCTCCGTCGGAGTTCCACACAGGCGATCGGAATTTTTGATTGGAAAAAATAAAACATGTTCTAAAAAAGTCCAATGGGGCCCACACACGGTCGGAATATCCGATGAAAAAATTCCGTCTGACTTTTTTCATCGGGAATTCCGATCGTGTGTACAAGGCATTACTGTTTATTACATAATATCTGACAAAAGGGGGGGGGGGTGGTGGAATTATGGGATTTAAATGAGAGATGTAAACCAAAAAGCAGTCACAGCAAAGAACGTTTCCCTGGACCTTCTGGGATCATATACAGCATACTCAATGACAAAAAGTGCATACTGTCAGTTAGTGGAATGAGTTTAGATGTGGTGACCTTTGCACACTCCTATCCAGTTAGGCTTAGGGGCAGATCCACAGAGCGAGTACGCCGGCGTATCTACTGATACGCCGGCGTACTTTCAAATTTCCTGCGTCGTATCTTTGTTTTGAATCCTCAAAACAACATACGACGGCATCTGGGTTAGATCCGACAGGCGTACGTCTTCGTACACCTTCGGATCTTAGATGCAATTCTTCGGCGTCCGCTGGGTGGCGTTCCCGTCGTATTCCGCGTCGAGTATGCAAATTTAGCAATTTCCGACGATCCACGAACGTACGAGAGGCCGTCGCATTCTTTTACGTCGTTTCCGTTCAGCTTTTTTCGTCGTATAGTTAAAGCTGCTATTTGGTGGCGTACGCAATGTTAAGTATGGCCGTTGTTCCCGCGTCGAATTTGAAAATATTTTATTTTCGTAAGTCGTCCGTGAATGGGGCTGGACGTAATTTACGTCCACGTCAAAACAATGACGTCCTTGCGACGTCATTTAGCGCAATGCACGGCGGGAAATTTAGGGACGGCGCATGCGCAGTTCGTTCGGCGCGGGGACGCGCTTCATTTAAATGAAACACGCCCCCTACTCGCCGATTTGAATTACGCGCCGTTACGCCGCGAGAGATACACTACGGCGCCGTAACTTACGGCGCAAATTCTTTGTGGATTCAAAGATTAAAAAAGTAAGTTACAGCGGCGTAGCGTATCTCACATACGCTGCGCCCATGCAATTGTACGAGGATCTGCCCCTTATTGTTTTATTGTGGCCTCCTATGAATATTATGTTTGTTTTCTTGCAGATGACCAAGAAATACATGAGACACAACACCACTCCTGGGTTTGGTATACAATAGTTCTTGCTGCAGTAATATTGGTGATTTCAATCCTGTTCTATTATAAAGCAAAAGCATGGAGAAAGTAAGTTAAATAAAACGTACAGGGTGTGAGTGTCCGATCATTTACTGAATGAACTGAAAGTTATTTTTCTTATGATTTCTTTCTTTCTGTGATGCCCCTAATGTAGCTGTGATATAAAAAGAGGAACTCTACCAGGAAATATTTGTATTAATCAATAAAATAACCTGCCATAATAAAAAAAAACATTTATTTATCTATCTATCTATATATAGCCGGATTCACGTAGGGCGGCGTATGTTTGAGCCGGCGTATCGTATTTACGCTACGCCGCCGTAAGTTAGAGAGGCAAGTGCTGTATTCACAAAGCACTTGCGTCCTAAGTTACGGCGGCGTAGCGTAAATGTGCCGGCCTAAGCGCGCCCAATTCAAATTGTGAAGAGGTGGGCGTGTTTTATGCTAATGAATCGTGACCCGCCGTGATTGACGTTTTTAACGAGCGGCGCATGCGCCGTCCGTGGACATATCCCAGTGCGCATGCTCCAAATTACACCGCAAAGACTTATTGGTTTTCACGGATGACTTACACAAACGACGTAAAAATTAGAAAATTCGACGCGGTTCCGACGTCCATACTTTTTTTTTTTTAAAGTGTATTTTGTGTGTGTACTCGAGAGAGGAGCCGGACTGCAGGAGTTGGGAGTAGGCAGGCCTCCCCCAGAGGCAATCTGCCACCTTTCTCCATGCCCCGGGTGGCAATGGTGGGTGTGTGAGGGGGTCCTCCCACACAGCCCGCCCTACCTGCTCCGCTTTGAAGCCCAACGGGGCAGAGGGACTCCCTATAAGGGAGTGAGAGGATTAGCCCACTCAACCAGCCCCGTTAGTCCTTCGCCTCTCTTTTTTAGAGACCGCGTGGTCAAAGTGCGTGCATGTTACCCCAATTTCGAGTGCGTGTAAGTGTGGTGGTTTTTGTGGGAGGGGGGTGGGCGTACTAAGCGCAGGCTTACCTCGCATAGCACACCCACCGGGAGCCGGGCTGAGACCACCAAACTCAATTCACATGTAGCGGAGACCGGGATCCGAACCCCTAGCTGCAGAGGTGAATGGCTTGTCAGCGCAGTGCCAATCACGTTGAGCCACCGCAGCTCCCCGACATCCATACTTAACATTGGCTGCGCCATCTTTTTGGTGGAATATCTTTAGGCCTGAAAACACCTTACATAAACGGCATATCTTTACTACGATGGGCAAGCGTACGTTCAAGAATAGGCATATCTCGCTGATTTACTTACTGATATCTAAGATTTGGCTCCTAAGGACCTCAGTGAGGTTCGTATTTGGCATCCAAACTTTGTAAAAATTTGTCAAACTGTCTCTAAACCAAACCCTAGGTAGGTTTGGCTTATCACCAATTATCTGCAGCAATCCATTACAGCAGGGGTGCCCAACCTTTTGAAGAGCAAGAGCCACTTAAGCGTCTTGGTAGCCGGTCGCGAGCCACAATGAGAGGAGCAGATGGATCTCAGCCCACTCGGCTCTATAGAGCCCACTCTACTCTCAGCACATCAAACTCGCAGCTAATAGAAGTCTATGGCTCAGTGCAGGTAACCCACAGGTGCACTTCTCTGCACCTGTGAATCAGTTTGAAAGCAGCGCAGTAACCAATGAAGAACAGATATGCCCATATACAGTTGTGTTCAAAATTATTCAACACCCCAATGCTGTAAAGGGTTTTAGGGAATTTAGTGTACATTTGTAATTGTATTCAGAATGAAATCCTACAAGGACTTCTTAAAGAACCATATGCAACTAAAATGACATCAATTGGTTTTGTAATACAGTAGTAAATGTTTATTTTGTGAATTCTTCATTTACACAATTATTCAACCCCTTAAAGACTACCACTCTGAGGAACAGAGGTTCATTGAAGTGTTTTCAATCAGGTATTGAAAACACCTGTGGATGTCAGGGAGCAGCAATAAAGCCTAATAAGCACCAATCAGGCAGCTTTAAAATGACTGTGATACTCAGCTCCTTCTAGACATTTACTGGTGTGGTTACAAACATGGTGAAGTCAAGAGAATGGTCCGGGAAGACAAGAGAAGAGGCGATTACTCTTCACAGGAAGGGCAATGGCTATAAGAAGATTGCAAAGATGTTAAACATACCAAGAGACACCATAGGAAGCATCATTCTCAAATTCAAGGCAAAGGGCACTGTTGAAACGCTACCTGGTGGTGGCAGAAAGAAGATGCTGACTTCGACTGCTGAGCGCTACCTGAAGCGTAGAGTGGAGAAAAGTCCCCGTGTGACTGCTGAGGAACTGAGAAAAGATTTGTCAGATGTGGGTACTGAAGTTTCTGCTCAGACAATACGGCGCACACTGCGTAATGAAGGCCTCCATGCCAGAACTCCCAGGCGCACCCCCTTGCTGTCTCCAAAGAATAATAAGAGTCGACTGCAGTATGCCAAAATCATGTGGACAAACCACAGAAGTTTTGGGATTGTGTTCTCTGGACTGATGAAACAAAATTACAACTGTTTGGGCCCATGGATCAACGCTATGTTTGGAGGAGGAAGAACAAGGCCTATGATGAAAAGAACACCTTGCCTACTGTGAAGCATGGCGGGGGGTCAATCATGCTTTGGGGCTGTTTTGCTTCTGCAGGTACAGGGAAGCTTCAGCGTGTGCAAGGTACCATGAATTCTCTTCAGTACCAGGAGATAGTGGATAACAATGTGATTGCAGTCCGTCACAAACCTGAGGCTTGGGAGACGTTAGACTTTTCAACAGGACAATGATGCCAAGCATACCTCCAAGTCCACTAGAGCATGGTTGCAGATTAAAGGCTGGAACATTTTGGAGTGGCCATAGCAGTCACCAGACTTAAATCCGATTGAGAACCTCTGGTGGGAATTAAAGAAAGCAGTTGCAGTGCGCAAGCCTAAGAATGTGACTGAACTGGAGGCTTTTGCCCATGACGAATGGGCGAAGATACCCGTAGATCGCTGCAAGACACTTGTGTCAAGCTATGCTTCACGTTTAAAAGCTGTTCTAACTGTAAAAGGATGTTGTACTAAGTACTAAGATTGAATGTCAATTGGGGGTTGAATAAAACTGATAATGATGTGAGCACAGAAAAGACATTTGTGGTTATTTCATTATAAATTTTATGTTATATTTGTCTGACCTACACGTGCCTCTTTGATTTAATTGTAAGCAGGATGACTGAATGATCAAAATCAATGTCAAACTGGCCAAAACAATCAATTTCAGTGGGGGTTGAATAATTTTGAATACAACTGTATACACTGTGGGGCAGATCCACATAGATCTGCACCCGCGCAGCGTATCTGAGATACCCTACGCCGCCGTAACTTACCTGGCTTTGGTTCGAATGCAGAAAGATTTTGCGCCGTAAGTTACGGCGGCGTAGTGTATCTCTTGCGGCGTAATGGCGTGGAATTCAAATGCGGTGAGTAGGGGGCGTGTTTCATTTAAATGAAGCGCTTCCCCGCGCCGAACAAACTGCGCATGCGCCGTCCCTAAATTTCCCGCCGTGCATTGCGCTAAATGACGTCGCAAGGACGTCATTGGTTTTGACGTGAACGTAAATGGCGTCCAGCCCCATTCACGGACGACTTACGCAAACAAAATAAAAAATTTCAAATTCGACGCGGGAACGACGGCCATACTTAACATTGCGTATGCCACCAAATAGCAGCTTTAACTATACGCCGAAAAAAGCCGAACGGAAACGACGTAAAAGAATGCGACGGCCACTCGTATATTCGTGGATCGTCGGAAATAGCTAATTTGCATACTCGACGCGGATTACGTCGGGAACGCCACCCAGCGGACGCCGAAGAATTGCATCTAAGATCCGAGGGCGTACGAAGACGTACGCCTGTCGGATCTAACCCAGATGCCGTCGTATCTTGTTTTGAGGATTCAAAACAAAGATACGACGCGGGAAATTTGAAAGTACGCCGGCGTATCGTGTACTCTTTGTGGATCTGCCCCTGTGATTTTAGTAATAAACTTACCCCTGGGCCACTGGTTGGGCAACCCTGATGTACAGCAATCCATGGCAGCCAACTAAACTTTTATTTATCTGCACTTGAGTCAGGAAAAATTATTATTATAGGTATCTGTAGGCAGGGCCGGACTGGGAGTAAAAACCAGCCCTGGAAAAAATGTCATACCAGCCCCATAGCATTATTATACCAGCCCAACAACATAACGTCATTATTTTCTTGTTCATAAAAGGGAAAATTATGCATTGTAAAGCACAGTTGAAGAGTGTATTATATATAGATAAGACCGATATGAAAGCACATAGGGCTAGGGATATATAACAGCAAATTACAGTTAAAAATGGTAAAAGTGGAGCAATCATCAAGGGGGACACCTTACATCAACCCCCCCTTACATCAATGACCCCCCCCCCTCTCAGACTGGCCTGGCGGCGCTGTCACTGACCACCTCTCAGGTGCACTGTGCAGGGATCAGTCAGTCGGCTCCCAGTTGGTGGCTCTGGTTTTCCTATTGTCTCCTCTCCACAGTCCACACACGTCTGACTTCTCCCGTGACCCCCAACCGTTGACTCCTCTCCAGACTGCAGACATGATATAAAACAAGAGATGGTCAGAGGTTGCAGACATGATACAGGAGATGTCAGAGGCTGTGGGCATGGTACAGGAGATGTCAGAGGCTGTGGGCATGGTACAGAAGATGTCAGAGGCTGTGGGCATGGTGCAGGAGATGTCAGAGGCTGTGGGCATGGTGCAGGAGATGTCAAGATGGCAGAGGCTGTGGGCATGGTGCAGGAGATGTCAGAGGCTATGGGCATGGTACAGAAGATGTCAAGATGGCAGAGGCTGTGGGCATGATACAGGAGATGTCAGAGGCTGTGGGCATGGTACAGGAGATGTCAGAGGCTGTGGGTATAGTACAGAAGATGTCAGAGGCTTTGGGCATGGTACAGAAGATGTCAGAGGCTGTGGGCATGGTAGAGAAGATGTCAGAGGCTTTGGGCATGGTACACAAAATGTCAAGATGGCAAAGGCTGTGGGCATGGTACAGGAGATGTCATGTCAGAGGCTATGGGCATGGTACAGAAGATGTCAAGATGGCAGAGGCTGTGGGCATGGTACAGGAGATGTCAGGGGCTGCAGGCATGGTACAGGAGATTTCAGGAGCTGCGGGCAAGGTACAAGAGATCAATGCAGCCAACAGTGCCCATCAAATGCAGCCTCACTGTACCCATCATTGCAGCCTAACTGTGCCCATCATTGCAGCCTGACCGTGCCCATCATTGCAGCCTGACCGTGCCCATCATTGCAGCCTGACCGTGCCCATAATGCAGTGTCAGCCTGCCCGTAATGCAGTCTCACTGCAGTCAGTGTCTGTGCCCAGAGGCGTAACTAGAACCTTCAGGGCCCACAAGAAACCATGAAGGGCACCTGGAGTCCTTTTCTCCCATCACGGGGCCCTTGATTTTGGTCCTGCAGAAGGACCCCTTTTACACAATTTAACTGATTGGACTACCCATTGTTTTGTATGGGGAGGTGGATGTAAACAGACGTGTCCATTTACACCTGCCTGCATCCGCTCCAATGAAAAAAGATGGATGGAGATTCCCCATCCGTCTTGCAGATTGGATGACAGTCAGACCGGTCCATAGAGAACAGCAGTCTGTGATCGTGTCCACTCTGCACAAGTGAAGCAGACATGGACCCGTCATCCACCTGCTCAGCAGGGATCAGTGGAGAGTTCCCCCACTGAGCAGGTGGATTTGCTTGGCAGAGTCTGCCCATGTGAAAGGGCTCCAAGGGAGAGATCTGTGGACTGTAATGTAAAGGGAAACCGATGTAAGGGCCAGTTCACACCAGACGCAGTTCCATACAGTTTTGTGCGCATTTTTACTGCGCTAAAAATGCATGCACAGTGTTTTCCATGTATTCCAATGGATCTTGATGGCTCTAGTTCACACCATGCAGTCAGTTTCTGGTGCAGAAACTGACCGAAAACTGACTGCATGGTGTGAACTAGAGCCATCAAGAGCCATTGGAATACATGGAAAACACTGTGCATGCATTTTGTGCAGAAAAAAAGCACATGGAACTGTGTCTGGAGTGAACTGGCCCAAAGAGGTACTCTTGGAATCCTGATGTAAGGGGGTATCTGATCACCAAAGCCCCCACGTACATCAGAGCCCCCCTTTACATCACAGTCCACAGAGCTCTCCCTTACATAAGTGTGCTCAGAGGTTGGCGAGATGGGGGGGGGCCCGGGGGGATATTTCCCTTACCAAAGATGAAGGCTTGGGCCCTGGATTGGTCAGCAAACAAGGCCTACTAGCCTGTGCTATACATAGGCTGGCAGAGCATGCTGGGGCTTGTAGTGCACCACACTAGGGAAACCCTAGTGGGCTGCTGTGTTGGTTGAGGGACTCTGGAGGTGACACACTCTGTTCAGCCCCATCAATGACTGACCCACCTTGTGTGCTGCTTTCTTTTCACTCACTGGAAAGTTTAATTAGCAAGCAAGGATTTTAGCTGACCTGGAGCTGTGGATCCTTTGTGGGGGGTTGCAGGCAGCATCCATAATACAAGTTGTCCTTCCCTCCACTATCTACCTGCAGGCTGCTAGTGCTAGTTTCTCTTTGGGAAGCATGGAGGAGCTGCTGAGGATTGGATGTGGGCGG
Organism: Rana temporaria; assembly: GCF_905171775.1. NCBI lineage: Eukaryota > Metazoa > Chordata > Amphibia > Anura > Ranidae > Rana > Rana temporaria. Next base: position 519,842,411 of record NC_053490.1, read on the forward strand.
AGCCACGAGGACACACACGAGGGGGGGTGAGAGGAGAAGATCCTGCTCTCTGTATTTTCTTTTCTCTCCTGTCCAACGTGCGAGGAGGAGGGGGGAGGGTGGGCTGTCAGTGCGGGGTCCGAACAGTGTGACAGAGAATAGACACTCTGCTCAGAACTGAAGCCACATTACACTAGCTTTTGCCCCCCCCCCCCTCTCTGCAGACACAAGCTGGTCTAGGAGGAGGAGGGGGGACTTTTCAATCAGAAGCGCGGCTAAAGTTTTCACACTCACAGCTTGCAGACACACAGAGGGAGATACCCGCTGACTGTGAGTGTGATGTACACAGTGTAGTGGAGGAGGACGAGGGAGCAGAGTGCTGCAGCCACAGCTTCGCCCCTAAGCAGCCTCAGGGCAGGCCAGGATTTCATAAAAATCTATTAATTTACCTTGTGCTTCAAGGGTGGTGGTCTTCTCCTCTGCCTCCTCTGCCACGTGACCCTGCAGGAGAAATAGTGGGCGGTGCTGGCGCCGCACGGGAAGATGGAACTGATCTGACGTTCAGTTCTCCTGCTCGGCTCCTCCCCTCCCTCAGTCACATGATCGCTCCAGTCCAGTGAGTGAGTCAGTCCACACAGGGGGTTAGATGCTGGGAAGGAAAGTGCGGCGGCGAGCATGGCGGCCGCAACTCACCGGCGGCCGGCCCGCCGCTGCTTCACTGACATAATGTGACATGCATGACACTGGAGTGACTGCAGCTAGGCATAGGGCAGCCATCCAGCCCTGCACAATAGCAAAGTGCGGCCGGCGGCCGCCGCCGTAGCCCACACAGCTGATAAATTTGACTGACAGCAGGCAGCCTACCGGGAATTTTCCCGGTATCCCGGTAGGCCAGTCCGGCCCTGTCTGTAGGAAGGTGTCATTCAACACCATTTAGAATAACGCTTAAATTACTGTATTCTATTTTCTTTAGTGAACTGAGTTCATGTATTGTCCATGGCAGCCAATCAGATTTCAACTGTCTTGTTTTTATTACACCTTGAAAATGAAATGCAAAAACATGAAGCTTACATGATCTACCTACACCCAATGAAAATAAATAAACTGTAAACTTTGTTTCATATAAATATAGGACAGAGCCTGTGACACCAGAGGAATTGGACAAGGCTGAGACTGGACAAGCAACACCGATATGCTCCACAAACAGATCAGACAAGCTAAAAGCCGCTCGGTTGTTATCCCGGAGAACGGCGCTAGAGGAATTATAGAGTAACAGACAGTCTTGTTTGGACTAAAAGATCAGAGAAATCAAAATTCTTCTAATGCCACAGCGCATAAAGGCACTTCATAGTGCTGCGCCTGCAGGGCCGCCATCAGGGGGGTACAGGCAGTACACCTGTAAGGGGCCCGGATGGCAACCCCCTTTAAAAAAAAATATATATATTTTTTTTTAAAGGGGACGGATGGCAACTCCCCCTTTTTTTTTTTTTATAAAAAAAAAATATATATTTTTTTAAATATATATATATATATTTTTTTTTTATTAAAGGGCCAATTTATTTTTTATTTTTTCAGAGGTCCGGAGGTCCCCAGGGCCCCGGATGGCAACCCCCTTTTTTGTATTTATTTTTTATAAAAAAAATATTTTTTCTAATATATTTTTATTTTATTTTTTATTAAAGGGCCAATTTTTTTTTTTAGGGATACGGGGCTCCCCAGGGGCCCGGAGAGCCCCAGGGCCCCGGATGAAAAACCCCCTTTTTTTATAAAAAAAATATATATTTTTTATATATTTTTGTATTACTTTATATATATTTTTATTATTAAAGGGCCCCGGATGGCTAGCCCCCTTTTTTTATATATATTTTTCTTTATTTCTTCTTTTTTTTTGTAAAGGCCCCCCCCCCCCCCCCCAGCTTCTCAATTCGCGGCAGCCCCTCCCCCGTTCTCACTTTCAGACGGCAGCACTCCGCCACCCCGCCCCTGTAAGGGGCCCCATAATTCCTGATGGCGGCCCTGTACGCCTGCCACACTTGTTGGTGGGAGTGTGGCCATAGAGGCTCCTTCCTACACGTATGGTGGGACTGCGCTAAGTTACACCCTTTTTGGCAAGACATCAGAACCCAAAGTAACTGTATACTGGACATAGACCTCCCTGACTCTCCAATGGGCTTCCTTCTGCATGTCCCCGCCATTCCTCTCAGCCTTTTTGTCGAAAGTTGGTACTGCCTCATCTTCTGAATGCGGCTAGGAGACTGATCCCGTTTATTGGAAAAATAGCCAAATCCCAAGCCGTTCGGACTGGATACGTTTAGTGAACAATAATATCAAGGCGGCGGAAGGAATGAATGGCAAAATGCAAGTACAAATATGATAAATGCCATGGCACACGGGCCACATGGATTCACTACGTCGAGGGGGCTGATGCTGACACACGACCAAGAGACCCCAATCAGACAGGGGGAGAGTAATTGTCAGAATGCTTATTGATCCGATCTATCCATCTGATCTATTTGCTGCAGGTTTGCTCACATAGGGCTAGATTCAGAGAGAAGATACGCCGTCGTATCTCTGAGTGCGCGGGGACGTATCTATGCGCCTGATTCAGAGAATCAAGTTACGCATAGATTTCCCTAAGATCCGACCGGCGTAAGTGACTTACACCGTCGTATCTTAGGCTGCATATTTACGCTGGCCGTTAGGTGGCGCTTCCGTATATTTACGCGAGGAATATGCAAATGAGCTAGATACGCCGATTCAGAAACGTAGGTCCGGCCGGCGCATTTATTAACGTTAGGCTTTTTTTGGCGTATAGTTACCCCAGCTATATGAGGCTATATGGCCGTCGTTCCTGAGTCGAGTTTTGAAAATTTTACGTCGTTTGCGTAAGTCGTTCGCGAATAGGGCTGGACGTAATTTACGTTCACGTCGAAAGCAATGAGGTTTTGCGGCGGAATTTCGAGCATGCACACTGGGATTTTTTCACGAACGGCGCATGCGGGGTCACAGTTAATATAGTCAAATATGCGGGGGTCACAGTTAATATACATAAAACACGCCCACATCATCCACATTTGAATTAGGCGGTCTTACGCCGACACAGATACTTTATGCCGCCACAACTAAGGGCGCAAGTTGTTTCTGAATACAGAACTTGCACCCTAAATTACGGCGGCGTAACGTATCTGAGATACGTTACGCCGGGCGCATAGATAGACCATTCTATCTGAATCCAGCCCATAATTTGCATGAGTGCACTTTTCTTTGTTTATTTCCTTGTTATTTTAGTTTTTTGGTTTCGATCCTAGAGATCGGTGTTTCTTGAATGTATCAGCCACTTGGCTTTGCTTACCTGTCAGACTCGGTGGTGTCTGCCCACGAACACCACCTGTGTCTAGTAGAGGGTTTAGGGACAACTTAATAGCCATATGATTAATATGCTCCGTCTCTTATGCCCTCTTTGTTGGATGGCCAATCGGGCCCACTGTTTTGTATACTACTGTCTTTTATTTTTTCTGGCTTTGTTATATTGTGCATTTCTGTTTGTCCTCTTTTTGTTTTTGACTGTTGTATTTACAGAAAGTGAACTCTTATATAAAGATTATAAAAAAAAAAAGAAGACCTTTGTGTTAGTGCTTCAATGTGTAGTTTTGCTCTGACAAAAAGTGACATCAGTTGGGGAAATTCACTGAGGATCAGATTTTAAAAAAGTGTTCCACAATATATTAATATTTGGACTTCAGATATATGCAGTGTATTTCTTTGTGCCATTTTTGCATGTTTGTGTCATTAAATTATTCTTGCTTATTCTCAGGAATCCTTACAGAGTTTATTAAACCAAAGAAAACGACAAACAGTTGCAATACCTACCAATGTAAAAAGACTGGACTTCGAGTAAACTACAGCTGTAGATATTTTTTTTAATAAATAAGCATATGCTTATTAAATCCATTAGTAATAAATGGAAAGGCCATTAAGCATGGTGGTGGGCGGGAACATATGAAGCAGTAGTTCCAATGAAGAGCACCGGTGGGAGGAGCAACATTAGAGATCCTGCCAGAGGTTGAAGTTACTACAGTCCTCCCTTTGGCGCATCATCTTTTAGTTTTCTTCATTTGTGTACTGTCTGTACATATGTACAGTATGTCAGTGTGCAGAGGTATGACTAGAAATCACAGGCCCCCCTACAAAAAAAATGAACTAATGCCATTGAACAACAGATTACCACACCCATGTGGCACAGTACCCAGGCAACAGCTTATATTTGCAATCAGAGTCTTCGAGTAAGGGATGCGATAACCCTAATAACCAATGGCCTGGAGTGTGCCTTTAGCCCGCTGGTAGGTACGCCTGAAAGAGGGCATACCCTGAATAAGAAAAAGTACAATGAGAATATATGAAAGCTGAGGGAATGGGAGGGTGGGACCCAAAATCCGACGGCGAACCCAGCCCTGACAGGGAGGTAGTCTTAAGTACCCTCAGACTCCTCCCAGCCTTCTAACTTGTAATCAGAGTCTTCGAGTAAGGGATGCGATAACCCTAATAACCAATGGCCTGGAGTGTGCCTTTGGCCCGCTGGTAGGTACGCCTGAAAGAGGGCAAAAGACCCATATTTAGGTGAAGAGGCGTAGATAAGCGACCAAGAAGTAAAGCAGCATGCGCCCGCATGGCAACCGTATGCATACCCGATAAGTAGCCGTTATGACAGGAGAACCTACTGACTCATGACCTGTGAAAGAAGGAAGCCCCTGCCGAACGCGTGAAGCAGCCCCTGAAGTCAACCAATGCCCCGAGAAAGATTGGTTCGAGCCTGCTGCCTGCGACAACCCAGCCGAGAGCCTGAAGCGTTTATGATGAGAGGATACTTGGGGGCAACTGAACCAGAACTGGCCCGATAAGCCCCTGCAACCATGCCTAACAACGAATACTACAACCGGACGCCAGAGACGTAGCTCCATGAGGAAACCCCCCAACCCCTGGCCTACCCATACTTGATATAGGAAAGTGAGCGGGTGAGTTGCAAAAAACTGGCAGGAGCCTGAAGTGCTGGATACCTGATGGATATGTTGACGGAGCAGAAGGACGAGGCCCATGCGCTACGGCAGCAACAACCTAACATGGAACCATGCCGACACACGGAACCCGTTCCTCCCTGATAGACTTGGCTGAAAGTACCCATGAAGGGACGTCAGAGAATCAGGGATGGGAGATTCCACCACCACCTCCGACAAGGAACACCCATGGCTCAGTCATAAACTAGAAGGACTGATAGACCGGACCCAAAGGAATGATGACATGGCCGGCAGAAATGGAAGAAGAGCAGGAACTGGGGGTGCGCTGACACAACGTAGACAAGACAGAAAAAAAACAGACATGAAACAACAACGCCCTATGTGCCTACCTATATATGAGAATATGACCATAACATCAAGACCGCTGCGCATGAATGAACCCGATGACACCCCCACCCAGTGTGACTGGCACGTGAGCCTGAGTAACCTGCCGCGCAGAGACAGGCAATTTAACTGAATACTCAGGGCTAGTGTACCCACGGACGGTGGTGGGTAATCGTATAGGTGTAATGAACGTGCAACGTATGACGTATGTAAACAGGCGAGAAGATTGTGGTCAACAATCAATTAAAAACGAAACCTCAGCCCGTAAGAATCTGTAGACGTGACCGATCCTGAGATGTGAGCACTAGCTAATCAACCCAGATGCAACATGGACAAAGTACAATGAGACGTCACCACGAAGACAATGCCAAGACAAACAAAACACGGACAGGAATCGTGGGGCAGCAAAGCCAAGACGGAAATGGGGGGGGGCAGAAAACCATGACAGAACTGAGGGGGACAGAAATCGTGGGGGCAGCAGAACTGCTGAGACTGAAAACTTATGGCAAACCCTGGGGCAGAAATGGTATGGGAGACCCGCTGAACCTGAATGCTGAGGCAAAAGATAATAGGACAGCAACCTGGGGCATAAATGGTATGAGAGCAACACTGAGCCTGAAATGCTGAGGCAGAAATGCAATGACAGACAGAAATAAGACAAAACGTGGGGGTCGTAGTGCCCAAACAGAAAACGCGGGGGCCGTAGTGCCCAGACAGAAAACGCGGGGGCCGTAGTGCCCAGACAGAAAACGTGGGGGGCCGTAGTGCCCAGACAGAAAACACAGGGGCCGTAGTGCCCAGACAGAAAATGCAGGGGGCGTAGTGCCCAGACAGAAAAAGTTGGGTGCCGTAGTGCCCAGACAGAAAACGTGGGGGTCGTAGTGCCCAGACAGAAAACGTGGGGGCCGTAGTGCCCAGACAGAAAACGTGGGGGCCGTAGTGCCCAGACAGAAAATGCGGGGGCCGTAGTGCCAAGACAGAAAACGTGGGCAGAAAAGCTATGGCAGAAACGCTATGGCAGAAAACCAGGGGCAGAGACGCTATGACAGAAAACCAGGGGCAGAACCGCTATGACCGAAAACCTGGGGCAGAAACGCTATGACAGAAAAACCTGGGGCAGAAATGCTATGACAGAAAAACCTGGGGTAAAACGTAATGACGGAAACCTGAGGCAGAATGGTATCATAGAAACACAGAGCCTGAGACGCTGAGGCAAAATCTGGCAGAAACCTGGGGCATGAATGGTATGAGAGAAAGCTGCGTCTGCAACACTGAGGCAGATATGCAATGACAAATGTTATGACAGACAACCTGGGGGCAGAAACGCATGATACTATAGCTATGTAAACGCATGAGTGACTACCATGAAAAACGTAAACGTATGAGAAAAATACCATGAGCCACGTGAATGCATGAGAAATGCCATCGCATGAGAAACGCCATTGCATGAAGAACACCATGAGAAACGTCATCGCATGAAGAACAGCATGAGAAACGCCATCGCATGAGAAACGCCATCGCATGAGAAACACCATGAGAAACACCATGAGAAACACCATGAGAAACGTCATCGCATGAAAAAAACCATGAGAAACGTCATCGCATGAAAAAAACCATGAGAAACGCCATCATGAAAAACGCAATCGCATGAGAAACCCATGAGAAACGTAATCGCATGAGAAAACCCATGACAAACGTCATGAGAAACGGCCTTGCATGAGAACATGCATGGTACTAGAAACGTGACCACTCGAACATAACTAACCTGAGAAACGTAGTCGCATGAGAAACGTAGTCGCATGAGAAACGCTATGACAACACAGACTGAAAACGCTGAACGAGATGCTATGACTAATGCAAGGAATACTGCCAGCGTGACTCCCCCCCCCCCAGCTAGCGTGACCACGGGAAAAGGCCACTCCCCCCCCATGCTGCCAGCATGACCCCCCCTCATGCAGCATGTGTGTGACCCCCTGCAGCAGAGAGGTGAACCACCCCCCCCCCTACTCGCCGCCAGTGAGGCCTGGGACATGAGGATGGATGCCCCCCCCCGCCGCCGCAAGACCCAAGCATGCCCAGGATAGGATAAGTGTCTGGATAGATGCCCCCCCCCCTCCCACCAGCGTGAGCAGCTGCATGGGGAAGGAAAGCAAGTCAACAATCCCCCACGTGGCTCCCCCTGCTTGCCCGCGTACCGACCGGGACCTTCCCCCCTCCCCCCCCCCCCCCGGCCTGACAACACCGGGAGAAGCGGCGGGCGGCTCCCTCCATACAGAAAGTGCCTCGACAGTGAAGTTGCGGCCGGACCCCCTCCCCCCAGCGTGAACGCTGAGAGAACGGCGAGCGGCTCCCTCCATGCTAGGGAGGGAGCAATGAAGTGGGCAAACGTTCCCCCTCCCCCCGCAGAGAACCCGGGAGAGGTGGCGGGCGGCTCCCTCTCCCCCAGGAAGAGTAAGTGGGTGGATGGATGCCCCCCCCCTTGTGCACCAGCGTGCGCTCGTAGTACAGCCCCCCCCCCCCCCCCCCGCGTGAGCCTGGAAACAGACAGGGAGGTGGAGCGGGCAGCCCTGTAAAGCTGCTCAAGGCTGCCCGCATGAGATAACGCCGAGCGGGCGGGTGGCCCCCCTCCCAGAAGCCAGCATGAGCCCAGCTAAACAGATACATGGGCGGCGGCCGACCGCCGCTCTGTAGGGACAAAACCTGACAACCTTGGCATTGTGGGTGGATGAACCTGACGCTGCTGACCGTCCTCTGCAGGGAAAACCGGAAGTGACGTGCTCCGACCGGGCCCCCAACCAGTGGCGGCTGGTGAAGTTTTAGGATGGGGGGCGCAAGACCCCGCCCCCTCCACAATTGACCCCTCCCACTTATTGTAAACCACACCCCTTATATAATCCACCTACTTTGTCCCCCGTATTCCACTTCCATCCACCCATAGTTTCAGGAGTATGCAGCTCAGCATCACAGGACAGAGTATACAGCTCAGCATCACAGGACAGAGTATACAGCTCAGCATCACAGGACAGAGTATACAGCTCAGCATCACAGGACAGAGTATATAGCCCCAGCATCACAGGACAGAGTATATAGCCCCAGCATCACAGGACAGAGTATATAGCCCAAGCATCAAAGGACAGAGTATAAAGCCCCAGCATCACAGATCATGGTATATAGCGCAGCCTTACAGATCGGCACAAACAAACTGAAAAATTACATTGTTAGTAATGAAGGACTCTAAATGGGCACTGCTAGATAAAATATATTGAAAACCTTTAAAGCGGTGGTTCACCCTAATGAAACATTTTTTTTTTTTTTTTTTTAATAAACATTTTATTGAAAGTTTTTCAATCATTACAGTATAATCCAAGACATATATATGTCATTCAATTTCACATAAAGTCTTCACAGGATCTTATGGTAACAATTGATCATAAATAATATGTCAAACAAGACAAGATAACGACATTGTTGTTCATAAATGGGTCAAATCCTGAGAACAAATATCAAAGTGCAAACATTAAATTCCATGTTAACAGAAGAAAATTAAGCATTATATCTCTACACAATATCTTTGTGACAGCGGCCCCCCTCCGCCCTACCCACCCCTTAACGGGGACAATCTGTGGGCAGTGCCGAGAGGGGAAGGTCGGAACAAAATAGGCTTAACTTCCAGTGTTCGAAAAGGACAGTAAGAGTAATAGCAGGGGTATGGCATATCAGAAATGTATCTTATCCCTTTCCCCCTTTCCATCCTTTGAGAAAAGTCAAGTCAGACTCTATGTTCAAAGGGAGTGTGTGGACTTGTGTGGGGGGGGGGGGGGGGGGATGAGGCCAGATGAGAAGGAAAACAGAATGAGAAAGTACCTAACTATAAGGTCGTTGGGTGAGTACATCTCTAGATGTTATGTTAGAATTTCTCCGGGTATCAGATGGTATTTGTGAAGGGGGGTTTCTATACAATGACCAGCATGACCATGTATGTCTGTAATTCTCGTGCATGTCCTTAGCTTGGTGAATAAGGCGCTCCATTTCCTCCACCCTGTCAACGCGTGCATGCCAATCATCAATTGTTGGAATAGTTTTGGATTTCCAGAAAACAGGGATGCATTGGGTAGCTGCATTGACAAGGTGGAGTGTTAGGGATCTCCGGTATTGCGATCTTGGAATGGGAGTGTGATGTAGCAGGAATTGCGCTGGGGTAAAACTTATTGGTATTGTTGTTATTCGTACAATACATTCATGTACCTCTTTCCAGAACCGGACTAGTAGCGGGCAGTCCCACCAGATATGTAAAAGTGAGCCATCTGCTCCATCACACCTCCAGCAAGACGGGGAAACCGCTGGAAAAATTTTATGGAGTTTTTCCGGTGTTCGGTACCACCTAGTACAGAGCTTGTATCGATTTTCTTGTGCTGAAACATTAATGGATCCTCTGTGTGTGTGATCCCATATAATGTCCCAGTCCTCATCAGATAAGGACATGGAAAGGTCCCTGTCCCAAGCTGAACGAGTGTTTGAGGAAGGAGTTGGGTCTGGCATCAGTAGTGAGTGTAGAGTAGAGATCAGATGTTGTTTAGGTTCTCCCGCTATACATATTTGTTCTAAGGGGGAGAGGTCTCTGCACCATTTCCGTTGTGACTGGGTGGGACCTAGAAAATGTTTGATTTGGAGATATTTGAATACGGACATGTTCACTTGAGGAAACGTTTTAGTTAGCTCTGGGTAGGTTAATAAGTTACCCTTGTGGAAAAGTTGGTGAGCTCTAATGGCCTGAGAATTAGGGTCTACAACTGGATATTTATAGGATATGTTTGGTGAAAAGTCAGGATTATGAGATAAGGGTGTCAGCGGGCCCGGGGAGGGAGTTATTTTCAGAGAACGGCATATGACTTTGAAATTTTGGAGCGTAGGACCTATTAAAGGGTGGTTCTGACAGTCTGTAGGAATTGAGCGATGTTCTATCCATGGCAAATGGGTGATGGGGAAGGAGAGGAATGCGTTTTCCAGGGCAATCCAATCCTTATTACCAGTGTGGAGATGCCAATCTACGAGCCTAGTGAGTAAACATGCTTTGTGGTATAGGGTTAGATCGGGAATACCCAGGCCCCCCCTGTGCTTTGGCTGAATCAGTTTAGACCAGCTCAGTCTGGGAGCTTGGCCTGCCCATAGGAATGTTCTACAGTGTTTTTTGAAAGTTGCAAAAAAGGTCTGTGGGATCATGATCGGGACCGCCTGGAGAAGGTATAAGATCCTCGGGAGGATATTTATTTTAAGGATTGCTGTTCTACCAAACCACGAGAATCTGCCGTTGTTCCAATCCGATAAGTCTGATTTGATTGTCGCAAGGCTTGGTAGGAAATTTAGTGCAAATAGCTTACTCAGATCTTTAGGGATCTTAATGCCCAAGTATGTAATATAGTTAGATTCCCATTTAAAGGGGAAGTTTTGTTTACATAACTCAACTACTTGGGTTGGCAGAGAAATATTTAAAGCTATCGATTTTTCAAAATTAATTTGTAGGTTAGACAAAATGTTATACAGTTTGAGGTCTTTTAAGAGATTGGGAATTGTGGTTATCGGATCCGAAAGGAATAGCAACACATCATCAGCGTAAGCTGCTGTCTTGTAATGCCTTCCCCGGATCTCGACCCCCTTGATGGCATCGTTCTCCCGAAGCTTTCTGAGAAATGGTTCCATCGTGAGGATAAAAATAAGGGGGGACAAGGGACAGCCCTGACGGGTTCCATTAGTTATAGAGAAGGCGCTCGATAGGTGGCCATTGACCCTGACCCGTGCAGTGGGATCAGTGTACAGCAATTGGATCATTTGGGTAAGGCGTGATGGTAAGCCCATCTTAGTCAGAACCGCTTGCATGAAATCCCAGGCCACTCTATCGAACGCCTTCTCAGCGTCCAATGACAAAAAAAAACGTTTTTCTTTGAGGAGGAAAGCCAGTGATGTATATTAAGAGCTTTAATAGTATTGTCCCTGGCTTCCCTTCCAGGGACAAACCCAACCTGATCAGTTGAAATGAGTTTGGGGAGTAATGGGAGAATACGGTTTGAAAGTATTTTGGCGTATAACTTGACGTCAACATTTAATAGCGATATCGGTCTATAGTTGGAAACAAGTGTGGCATCTTTGCCTGGTTTGGGAATCAGAGATATATGAGCCTCTAAAAAGTCTTTTGAGCGTGAAAGGGAATCCGCAAGGGCGTTAAATGTTGACAGAAAATTGGGAATTAATATGTCGGAAAAGGTCTTATAGTAACCTACTGGCAGGCCATCTGGACCGGGACTTTTCCCAGGTTTGAGTTGGCTTAGTGCTAAAGTGATTTCTTCAGTGGTGATTGGGGAGCCTAGGTCTACTATGTCTTCAGGGGTGGTATACATTGGGCAGAATTCCGCTAAAAATTCCTCCATCAAAGTCTTTCTATCAGGAGCTTCTACCTGCTGACGGGATTTCTGCAAATTGTATAGCCCAGAAAAGTATTTTACGAATTGATCTGCAATTCCACTGTTAGTAACAATGGATTCCCCGGAAGTGGTGGTTATATTATTGATAGTATAGGATGCCTTTTTTTTTTGCAGGGCCGCAGCTAAAAGTTTGCCAGACTTATTCCCGTGTTCATAGAACAGTTTGCTTGTAAGTGTGTGTTTGCGGGCAAGTCTTTTCTTAACTTCCTCCAGAAGTTCTTCTCGGGCTTTTACTAACTCGTCATGTGTTTGGGAAGCTAATGTTTGTTTGTGTGTAAGTTCCACGGCCTTAACTTTATCTGATAGCTCTAAAATGCGTGCTTTCCGCAGCTTGGCTCGCTTGGCCATTATTGAAATGAAATGACCTCGAACAACACATTTGTGAGCAGCCCAGACCAATGGAGCAGGAGTGTCATCTGTAATGTTTACAGCAAAGTAATCTGAGAGGACCTTGGATATATCAGAGGTGTAATTATTGTCTAGCAAAATGGAGTCGTCAAGTCTCCAAATGGGTGATCTGGGACAATTTGTAGGGATCGAGAGCAGAATAGTGATCGGGTGATGATCTGACAACAGCATTGGGTCAATAGTAGCGTTGACTAGGGAGGTGAGGTCATTTTGTGTGAGGAAGAAGTGGTCTATCCGTGAATATTTTTTATGAAGTGGTGAAAAATAGGTAAAATCTTTCACGTTTGGGTAAAGGGTTCTCCAAGTGTCGTGTAGGGACAGGGTAGAGAGGGTGGATTTAATAGCTTTCAGAGCACTAAATTTTAAACAGGTGGAACCATTGGATGTATCAAGATCTGGTTGTAAGGGAACGTTAAAATCCCCACCTAAAATAAGGGTACCCCTCTGGAAGGAAGTTAGTTGATAGAGGGTTGAGCGAAAAAAGGATACTTGTTTTGTATTGGGAGCATATACATTAGCTATCGTGTACACCACGTTATGTATGGTACCACGTAGGAATATATATCTTCCCAAAGGGTCTCTCTGAATTTCTGAGACTTGAAAGGGACAATGTCGAGAAATTAAAACAGAGACTCCTTTAGATTTTGCCTCACTATTGGGAGCGTGGAACACTAGCGGGAAGTTCCTATCAGTCAATTTAGGAATTACGTCCGTGCGAAAATGTGTCTCTTGGATACAAGCTATGTGTACTTTTTCTTTTTGAAGTGAGAAAAGTAAGCGTGAACGTTTCTCGGGAGTATTCAATCCCCTAATGTTTAGGGAATATAATTTAATGTGGCTTAAAGGTCCCCTCTTCTGTAAAATGGGGGAGGGTGATGATACCGGAGTCATGTCTCTGAAGCAATAATCCGGTAGGGAAAGGGCAAAAGATGTGATAAAAAAGGGTTAAGATAGGAAGAATATAGGCCTCAGGGATATTTAGCCAAGTAGAGGGCAATGTTGTTAAAGGTAGGCCAGACGGCCTGTAATTTGTAGTTACCGATTAAGTGGTGGAGGATGTTCCACTCACTTTCTATTTACAGAGAACAATCGGAAAGGTACAGTGGGAACCAGACCCCCAGGACCCTATCTAGAGCCCGGAAGCCCTAGTACACCACTGTTGTGGGGTTGGCCAAAGCCAGCACAGGAAGAAAAGATCTTGTTAATAAAATTTTATCTATAAATCTATAACTAGGTTTCTTAACAATACAAGTAAATGTAACCAATATTTGCCTAATCACCCCAGAATAGATTCAGACTGAGAGAAGACAGATTGCATATTAAAGTTGCAACAGGTGCCAGTTTTGTTAGTTGACCTAAAGTGGATCATAAGAACTGGTTAGTTTAGAATATTAAAGGATCTCTCAGTTTGAATCTTACATTTCTGTCAAATCAAACTTATTACTTCTTACTATATAATAAAGTAGAATAAAGACAAACTGTTCAACTTTTCAACTTATGGGGGAGCAACGTAAAATCACTATTAAAGTTGTTTTTATACCATTTCTATTGAGCCTCTACCATTAATGTTAGGCAGCCACCCATACAGTAAAAGTTACAGTAGCAAGGGTGTGCTGTCAACAAGACCGGTCAAGGCCATTTACCTGCTACCGTAAGTATTCATGGAAGTCAAGGTCCCCTCAGAGTTCTAAAAGGGAAGGAAAAGGTAAGAGAGGCAATGGTGTTAAATAGTCACAAGTGTGAGGACAAAACTAATGATGAGCAAAAGGTTTGGACTAAAGTGATAGAGTCATACTATCCAGTTGAGATGATGATCGGAGAATTTTCAGGTAGCTCCAGTTTCTGAAAACCGATTCCAGGGTTATCGGTTTCTGTGATCGACAATCGTTTAATGGTGGAGTATTACCGGGTTTGGACAGGGGAAAATGGATAGTCTACAATATAGGGCGAGACAATAGCTCAATGTTCTTTGGTCAAAGTGTATCTTTGGTGTTTATAGAACAGTTTCTGAGGGCGGAATGTTTTCGCTTTTTTTTTTTTCTTTTTTCCATAGAGGGAAGTCTATGCGGTCGAACCGAGGGACATCAGTTGGTGATGAACACAGTTATGGAAAGCAATTAGCTTTGTGTCCTGAGGGTGAGAAGGAAGAGTAGATCTCTGTCTCCGGGACGTAGAAGAGAGTTATCCTTGCGGACTCAGAAAGATGAAGAGACGAATTACATCAAACTGAAATTGATGAAATTTTTAAAGTACATTAGACAACGTGTACCTGTGTCAACCCGTTCATTTATTTGTGATCTCTTCTGGCCCTTCTGGCCTCCGGTGGGGTCATGTGGTCTTGCTCTCTTCTTGCCCCAGGGGAGTCCTGGGGGGATCTTGAGTTGGAGGGGGATCTCATCCTGCGAAACCTGGTAGCTTGGGTTTCCATGGGTGTATCTGGAGGTCTCCCCCTTCTCCCAACTGACCGGCGGTAAGGTGCATACCAGTCAGGTACTGAGATTGGAGGCAACCCAAGTGTTTCGCAAAATCTGGGCAGGTCTTCTGGCACTCTCAAAGATGCATTGCGACCTTGGTTGGAAGCTGACAGACAGAAGGGAAATTTCCATTTATAGTGCTGGTAATAGGATGATGGCGCTGCAATTAAAATTCCACTGAGTTGATTCCAAATACTATGGGAAGTAACAAATGTTGGGTAATCCGATTCAGGGGTAGATCCAATATAGTGAACCTCCCCTATTGGAGAACGCAAGTGGATTTTTTTGTTACCCTGTTTGCTGGTGCCAAAAGTGTATGACTACCACATAAGTGGCGGGTGGAAAAAAGGAGAGGCCCTATCCAAGTCCTTACATTAGTCTGGTACCCCAGTAGTGTGGGCGTTCGTGGTGAATGTTATTACAAGTGATTAGTATGTGCCAGAATTGTGTAATCAAAAATAAAAAATAAAAATACAAAACATGAATGAGTGTCTGTTAAAGACTCGACCCTAAGTGGGTATCCTGGAGATCACTAGTGGTAAATGCACTGTGTTAATATATATAATATAAATAGCCTTAAGCTATGTGCATCTGCATGCACCGCAAGATAAATAATTGAATCATGCGCAATAAGTGGTCCCTAAGTGCTTAAGGGGTGTCCAAGAGGTAGGGCACACCTTAATGTGAATCCCTATTACCTAATAATATCCTAAGCGGTGCTTCTTAATTAGGTGTGGCTATACCATAAAAAATATATATATATAAGTGAATATCAAAAACATATAAAAGAAATATTTATGTAAAAATGAAAGTGTAAATCCTACTGTCCCTCCTGGGACTAGAAGATTAAGCAAAAAATGTGTCAAAAATCACAAAACGAAAAAAAGAGAATAGAAAGAGACACAAGTCCCATAAATTCAATGCTAATAGCAGGTGTAGTAATTAACATCCACTCTAGAGTCCGGTCAATCAAGAGCGGTGTTTAAACTAATTGCATAGGAACTCAACAAAGTCTATCAAGGCAGTTTTCTTCCTTTAAGATGTTATTCCTGCATGCGAGTTAACAGATTCAAACTTGTGACTTTAGGGTGTCGCTACACATGGTTAGGGCGGTGACATCTGTGCTCCCCCACATAGGTCCCCACTCACCGAATGTCGTCACCCCCCAGGGGGCAAAAAGCGGATGGTAGTGGTACCTCGATGTCTGTGGTGTCACGACCTTTTGGCTTAGATCCTCAGCTATCTCCTTATCCAGGGGCTGCAAGGTGAATGTGATCCTTTCCAAGTTGTCCTCCAAAATCACTCAGTGGTTAAAAAGGAAAAAACAAAGGGAACCACATAGTGTGATATGTTTTTAAAGTTTAATTGGGTAATACCCAAAAACTGTATTTATTTAAAAATGAAAAAGTGACAAAGGCAGTAGTATGCCTCCACTGGAAGCCCTGCGCAGAGGGGGGCTCCAATGAGCCGATATAAAATATACGTGCACAAGAAAAATAAAAAATATAATAAAAATAAATAAAACACAAGTAGAGAGACACGCTGCACTGGCCTATGGGTCTCACACTGAATGGTGTGGCTGCTGCTGTTAGCGCCGTTTAAAATCCTCCTTCGGCGCTGTCGGTTGTGAAGCAGAGAAAACAGCTGAGACAGGTAGGCGTGCTGGCGATTAGCGTGTGTCTCAATGAATGAGCTGTGTGTAGGTCACCTGACGCGTTTCGTCATGTGACTTTCTCAAAGGCGATAACATACTACACACGCTCATGTTGTTATATACGCTGCTCCATATGTGTCCCGCCCCCGGGCCGTGCGGAGGAAACAAATTTGGCTGGATTATCCTAATCATGTGGTGAATCCCAGTTTAACCCATGGAGATGTCCAATGCGAGGGACGGGAAACCATATGCTGCCGCTGATAGATAGTAGAAACCTTAAATGGACTCTATTAATTGATAATAAGAGTGCAAAGTAAAAAATAATACAAGTGAAAAAATGTAAAAACATTATATAATAAATAAATCATTTGTATAAATAAAGATGCCTTGAAATAGAGATTTTTATATTGGCATAAAAGTGGCTATATTTGTATCATCTAATACCAGACCCCTAATTGTTGCAATTTTATTAAACATAGTAAAAAAAGAGGAAGAAAAATGTTCTATATTGCTTAGTGTATATATACAGGTGAACGGCTAACTTGCCAACGTAAGTAATACATTGATCCTATCACCATAAGTGGTCACTGTGTATCGTAAAATAAAGAATAGCTTAGGGAAGGGGGGGGGACATTTTAACTGGTTGTTAATTGGTTGGAGTTTTATCTCTTTTATCCCTCAGCAGATAATTGCTACTATGTTTTATGTCCTGCAGCTCACAACTCCTCTATGTGTAGGAAACACACAGACCCAAGTACTAAGATTTGTATGCTTCATAATCAGGTGGACCATAGGACGTATGGCTAATAATTATTGGAATACTCTTAATTGTTCATATTAAGCCATAAGTGACATGATCTGGGTCCCATAATGGGACTATTTAGAAAAAATATATTTTTTACTTTCATGCTGTACTAACTGGGGAAGAATATCTCCACCCACGATGAGGAGACCTATGATATAGATAATAGTACTTATGTGTCTCCGGTATCATTAAGCATAATTAGGATCATATTCAAATTAAAAAAGCAACAATAAGTGCTATAATGTTCTGCTGTACTATCTGGGGAAGGGTATCTCACTCTTGTTGAATGCAGGACTAGAAAGAGGTTCTATCATCTGTGTGTTCCGTAGGTCACGATTACATGTTTGACATGGTAATTAATCCTTCCCATACTGTTACTGGAAATGTAGGAGGTATAGAATGTATATTTTACCTGTATTAATGTCCATGTATTGGACGTCACAGGCAACAGTATTTTAGTGTTTAAGGAATACTTGAGGAAGGAACACATAATCCCCAATGGAGGTATGATTGGGGGAGAACCTGTTTACAAATGTTCATGTTATACCACAAGGTTTGTACCAGCAATATTGATATTAATAATAATCATAAGTTGATCCTGGAGATATACCAGGTCTAATCATTGCAAATATAGAGTCATTATGTTGGTACTACATATTTTTTAGCATTTGAAAGGGGTGGAATATATTCCTTCTGCAAAATGTCCCAATGGAGAAATGGTAAAGAGCTATGATAGAGGAGGTGTCTATATCATATTTATTGGAGTAAAGGAGATTTGGAGAGTCTTTTGAAAATACTCAATTGGAAGGTAAATTCTTAATCTGCTAGTATACAGATGCTAGTATGGATGTTATAGATGGAACTTATCCAATCTGTTATAACTTGCTTGTTTGGAAAAGTATACATTTATTTGATTCCCTTAAAAATTTGAAATGAAACAGTTTAGATCGATATCCAGGTTGAGGCCCCCAGGTGCTAGCGCCCCCAACCTGTGTATCCAGCGACATATTGGAGCCGGCAAGGGCACTCAATGACATATGTCATTGAGTGCCCTTGCCGGCTCCAATATGTCGGCAGAACCACCAGACCCTTAAAAGTCAGAATAAGGGAACATATCAAAAATATAAAAAATGGGTTCACTAAACATAGCCTCTCAAGACATTTTAATGAAAAGCACAATAATGATCCTTCGTGTCTCACTTTTTACGGGATTGATATTATAAAGGACCATTGGCGAGGGGGTAACAAAAAAATCCAGGTTTCCCAGAATGAGACTCGCTGGATACACAGGTTGGGGGCGCTAGCACCTGGGGGCCTCAACCTGGATATCGATCTAAACTGTTTCATTTCAAATTTTTAAGGGAATCAAATAAATGTATACTTTTCCAAACAAGCAAGTTATAACAGATTGGATAAGTTCCATCTATAACATCCATACTAGCATCTGTATACTAGCAGATTAAGAATTTACCTTCCAATTGAGTATTTTCAAAAGACTCTCCAAATCTCCTTTACTCCAATAAATATGATATAGACACCTCCTCTATCATAGCTCTTTACCATTTCTCCATTGGGACATTTTGCAGAAGGAATATATTCCACCCCTTTCAAATGCTAAAAAATATGTAGTACCAACATAATGACTCTATATTTGCAATGATTAGACCTGGTATATCTCCAGGATCAACTTATGATTATTATTATTAATATCAATATTGCTGGTACAAACCTTGTGGTATAACATGAACATTTGTAAACAGGTTCTCCCCCAATCATACCTCCATTGGGGATTATGTGTTCCTTCCTCAAGTATTCCTTAAACACTAAAATACTGTTGCCTGTGACGTCCAATACATGGACATTAATACAGGTAAAATATACATTCTATACCTCCTACATTTCCAGTAACAGTATGGGAAGGATTAATTACCATGTCAAACATGTAATCGTGACCTACGGAACACACAGATGATAGAACCTCTTTCTAGTCCTGCATTCAACAAGAGTGAGATACCCTTCCCCAGATAGTACAGCAGAACATTATAGCACTTATTGTTGCTTTTTTAATTTGAATATGATCCTAATTATGCTTAATGATACCGGAGACACATAAGTACTATTATCTATATCATAGGTCTCCTCATCGTGGGTGGAGATATTCTTCCCCAGTTAGTACAGCATGAAAGTAAAAAATATATTTTTTCTAAATAGTCCCATTATGGGACCCAGATCATGTCACTTATGGCTTAATATGAACAATTAAGAGTATTCCAATAATTATTAGCCATACATCCTATGGTCCACCTGATTATGAAGCATACAAATCTTAGTACTTGGGTCTGTGTGTTTCCTACACATAGAGGAGTTGTGAGCTGCAGGACATAAAACATAGTAGCAATTATCTGCTGAGGGATAAAAGATAAAACTCCAACCAATTAACAACCAGTTAAAATGTCCCCCCCCTTCCCTAAGCTATTCTTTATTTTACGATACACAGTGACCACTTATGGTGATAGGATCAATGTATTACTTACGTTGGCAAGTTAGCCGTTCACCTGTATATATACACTAAGCAATATAGAACATTTTTCTTCCTCTTTTTTTACTATGTTTAATAAAATTGCAACAATTAGGGGTCTGGTATTAGATGATACAAATATAGCCACTTTTATGCCAATATAAAAATCTCTATTTCAAGGCATCTTTATTTATACAAATGATTTATTTATTATATAATGTTTTTACATTTTTTCACTTGTATTATTTTTTACTTTGCACTCTTATTATCAATTAATAGAGTCCATTTAAGGTTTCTACTATCTATCAGCGGCAGCATATGGTTTCCCGTCCCTCGCATTGGACATCTCCATGGGTTAAACTGGGATTCACCACATGATTAGGATAATCCAGCCAAATTTGTTTCCTCCGCACGGCCCGGGGGCGGGACACATATGGAGCAGCGTATATAACAACATGAGCGTGTGTAGTATGTTATCGCCTTTGAGAAAGTCACATGACGAAACGCGTCAGGTGACCTACACACAGCTCATTCATTGAGACACACGCTAATCGCCAATACCCAATTAAACTTTAAAAACATATCACACTATGTGGTTCCCTTTGTTTTTTCCTTTTTAACCACTGAGTGACTTTGGAGGACAACTTGGAAAGGATCACATTCACCTTGCAGCCCCTGGATAAGGAGATAGCTGAGGATCTAAGCCAAAAGGTCGTGACACCACAGACATCGAGGTACCACTACCATCCGCTTTTTGCCCCCTGGGGGGTGACGACATTCGGTGAGTGGGGACCTATGTGGGGGAGCACAGATGTCACCGCCCTAACCATGTGTAGCGACACCCTAAAGTCACAAGTTTGAATCTGTTAACTCGCATGCAGGAATAACATCTTAAAGGAAGAAAACTGCCTTGATAGACTTTGTTGAGTTCCTATGCAATTAGTTTAAACACCGCTCTTGATTGACCGGACTCTAGAGTGGATGTTAATTACTACACCTGCTATTAGCATTGAATTTATGGGACTTGTGTCTCTTTCTATTCTCTTTTTTTCGTTTTGTGATTTTTGACACATTTTTTGCTTAATCTTCTAGTCCCAGGAGGGACAGTAGGATTTACACTTTAATTTTTACATAAATATTTCTTTTATATGTATTTGATATTCACTTATATATATATATTTTTTATGGTATAGCCACACCTAATTAAGAAGCACCGCTTAGGATATTATTAGGTAATAGGGATTCACATTAAGGTGTGCCCTACCTCTTGGACACCCCTTAAGCACTTAGGGACCACTTATTGCGCATGATTCAATTATTTATCTTGCGGTGCATGCAGATGCACATAGCTTAAGGCTATTTATATTATATATATATTAACACAGTGCATTTACCACTAGTGATCTCCAGGATACCCACTTAGGGTCGAGTCTTTAACAGACACTCATTCATGTTTTGTATTTTTCTTTTTTATTTTTGATTACACAATTCTGGCACATACTAATCACTTGTAATAACATTCACCACGAACGCCCACACTACTGGGGTACCAGACTAATGTAAGGACTTGGATAGGGCCTCTCCTTTTTTCCACCCGCCACTTATGTGGTAGTCATACACTTTCGGCACCAGCAAACAGGGTAACAAAAAAATCCACTTGCGTTCTCCAATAGGGGAGGTTCACTATATTGGATCTACCCCTGAATCGGATTACCCAACATTTGTTACTTCCCATAGTATTTGGAATCAACTCAGTGGAATTTTAATTGCAGCGCCATCATCCTATTACCAGCACTATTTAACATTAATCGCATATTGTGATTACCTAGGGAGGCAGCAGCAAATAAAACAAATCCTAAGCGCGGATTTACCCCCCTTTTTTTGTAAATTTCCATTTATACCTAATATCTCTTGACCGCAAGGCTTCCAGCAATGGCTTAAGATCACGCCTATGTTGTAGGGTGATTCCTGAAAGATCTTGGTACAGTTGAACTGGAGTTTCACCGCAATGCAATCTCTGTCCCCTAGCTTTGCTCAGAATCTCTTCTTTTAGTTTGAAATCTGTCATACAACATATTATGTCCCTAGGGGGATCCGTATCTCTACCCCTCGGGCGCAGGGCACGGTGTATTCTCTCAAAATCGATAAAGGTTTGAGGGGGTTTACCTATAATAGAGTTGAACAGGGTAGTAACTTCTCTTTGAATCTGATCGCCCTCAACTACCTCAGGTAATCCCCTCACGCGGAGATTCCGGCGTCGGCCTCTGTTGTCTAAATCTTCTAGCTGTCGGTTGACTTCCCTCAGCTGGAGGGTATGATCATCTATCTTTCTGGTAGATTTTTGAAGAACTACTTCATGTTCATCCGTTATTTGTTCAGTGGCTGACACCCTGTCAGAGAGGGAACGCAGGTCTATGCTGAGTTCAGCTATTGCTGCGGCGAGAGTGTCCTTGATGTCTGCCGCCACTGCTCTTAAGTCCAATATATTAATCTGTGGTAGTCCAATACTCCCGGTGTCCGCCATACCCCTATTCATTTGAGAGGGTATCTCTGGTCCTGGGGCCGTCAATACAATATCTGTGGGTGTTTGTGAGGAGGCTTGGTGTATGGTCTGGGTAGAGCCCCGGAGGGTGGGTGCCGTGTTCCCTCGGGGAGTGTGGGGTTGGTCCATGGTGTTATGCCCTGCTACTCCGGTATTTTCTCTGGGTGACCGTGAACGAGAAGCCGAGGAACGGCGGGATGAGGTTCCCATACTAACCGAGACCTGGGCAGGAATAGTTGGATCAATTAGTCAGAGTTGATGTAGGCAACCTCTGGGTGGGTCAATATGGCCGCCGGGCCGAAGGTCTGACAGAATTTGTGGGACTTTTCGCGGTTCAAGCCGGGCACAACGTGGAGCGGTAATGGTGTTTCCAGGCCGTTCGGTCGGTACGAGATATGTTGGGTTATTGGGGGGGATCCGAAAAAGCGGGGACAGGGGGCCTCAAAGTGCTTCTGGGGGAGCCGATATGGCCGCTGACCCCGGGCAAGTGCCGATTTGCAGTCCACCAGGCAGTTCTTCCAAGGGGCTGTGTAATCTTGTGGTGTCCCCGGGCCGCCCGGTCCCCAAATCAAGAAGTAATGGGGTGTAAATAAGCAGGGGGAGACTAAAGTGGTTGGTGGGAGCCCCCACAGAGGGTATAAATATGGCCACCGACCCTGGGAATGGGCCTGGGTCGCGGCCCTGCAGAAGGATATTACCTGGTGTAAGGAACCCCTGTGGTGTCCTCAGGCCGACTGATCCCCGGTCCAGGGGGTGGAGGATTGTTAAGGCGCAGGGGGGGTCAATATGGCCACCGAGTCCGGGTGAGGGCCGGGTTTGCGGCTTTCAGTCACGGATGAGGGGTGCAATGTGCTCCGGTGGCGTCTCCAAGCCTCCCGGTCCCCGGTCCAGGCAGAAGTGGAGTGAAGAGGAGCAGGAGGAACCAGGTATGACCCCAGGGAGCTATACTTTGGAGGACCAAGATGGCCGCCGACTCCGTGTGAGGGCCGGGTTTGCGGCCTCCCGGTCAGCACTTGAGGGATGTGGTGTGTTCCTAGGACGACCCCAAGCTGTCCGGTCCCCGATCCAGGCGGAGGTGAGGTGTCAAGGGATACAGGGAGGTCAAATAAGTCCGTAGGGAGCCGTCCCCTGGAGGACCAAGATGGCCGCCGACTCCGGGTGAGGGCCGAGTCCGCGGCCTTTCAAACCGAGATTTACAAGAAGCAGTGTGTACCGGTGGCTTCCCCACACTGTCCGGTCCCCGGTCCAGGCAGATGTGAGGTGTTGTGAGGCACGGGGGGTCCGGTACAACCCAAGAAAGCCGTCTCTCAGTAGGACCAAAATGGCCGCCGAATGCGGGTGAGGGCCGAGTCCACGGCCGTTCAGTCAGGCTTTGAGGGGTTCAGTGTATACCGGTGGCATCCCCGAGCTGTCCGTTCCCCGGTACAGGCAAAGGTGGGGTGTTGAGGAGTGCAGGGGGTCAGATATGACCGTATGGAGCCGTCTCCGGGGGGACCAAAATGGCCGCCGCTCCACTACTAGGCCCAAGCCGCGGTCTTTCCTGGTTCGCTTTCCCCGGTACAGGAATTCCGTTTGCGGCGGTTTCGGACCGCGTTTTTTTTTCTGCTGGTCTTCCAATTATGTGCAGGAAGGGTCTCAAATACAAAATCAGGTAATTTCCTGTTGGGGAAGTGAAGTTTTCTGTCGCTTAAGCATTAAATTAGGCATAGTAGCGCGAGCTACAGTATGCCTGTATTGATTTTTTTATCCCGGTACTCACTGTGCAATCCTCTATAGAAGATTCCGACTCCCCGCGGGGAATGGGCGTTCCTATCAAGAGGGAGGATGATTGACGGCCGGCTATGGCACGTCACGCTTCTCCGGAAATAGCCGAAATAGGACTTGGCGCTTCACGGCGCCTGCGCATAGTCTGTGCGCAGGCGCCGTATAGCGCCGTGAAGAGCCGAGACCTGTTCCGGCTATCTTCGGGGAGCGTGACGTGCCATAGCCGGCCGTCAATCATCCTCCCTCTTGATAGGAACGCCCATTCCCCGCGGGGAGTCGGAATCTTCTATAGAGGATTGCACAGTGAGTACCGGGCTAAAAAAATCAATACAGGCATACTGAAGCTCGCGGTACTATGCCTAATTTAATGCTCAAATGTTGTTAGTGTGGGTGAACCACCGCTTTAATGTTTAAGTCAACTGTTAGGCTTCTTTCACACTATAAATTGTATGTCCGTTTTAGAATATCCGGTACTACTGTTATTACACCTATTAACAGACGTTTATTAACGGATTTAATAACGGATACATACGGATAAATATTTTACCATTCTTCCTTTATTGAAAACGGATAATGTTTATCCGTATACATTCGTTATATCATTCCTTTCTAACGTCCGTTAATAAAAACCATTTCACCCTTTCTTGAAGTCCAGCTCCAGAAGTCTTTACTGAGCATGCTCAGTAAAATTAACGTCCGTTAACATAACGGACATTTACGGAGACATTTACTAATGTCCGTGCGCCATAGACTTGAATGTTAAAATATAACGGACGTTAATATATCCGTTACTTGCAACGGAAAAAAAATTAGTGCAAGACCCGTCACATATTCCGTAATAACCAACGTCCGTACGTACGTTATAACGGACTATTACGGATCTTTACGGAACATAAAAAAATCCCATAGACTTTAATGATATGTTATAAAGGACGTATAACTTCCGTTTTTTAACATTATCTGACGGATTTTAATACGGATTATTAAAACAGATTTATTTTGTAGTGTGAAAAGGGCCTTAAAGAATGCAATAAATGTACCACGAATCAGTGATTTTTTTTTTAAAACAGTAAACAAAAACTTTATTGCACAACAAACAGCAACCAAAAAAACTCTTAATCAAAGTAAAGGTGACTGAATACAAATGAACGCCACATTCACATTCGCACCAGTAAAATTATTTGAAAATAAATTTTGCTCGCCTCTCTTTCTGGCTTGCAAATTTTTCAATGACCTTCTGGTTGAAATCAGTCATCTCTGTCACCACTCTCTTTTCCATGGACAGCATGGCCAATGCATTCAGCCTTTCCTGGGTCATGCCATTTCTCAAAAAAGTCTTTATCCTTTTTAAGGTTGAGAAGCACCTCTCAGCTTCTGCTGTGGTCATAGGTGTGGTGATCAGGATCTTCAGAAGAGTGACAGTCTCATTAAAATCTTCTTTAAGATTGTTCTTCGTAAACAGCTGCAATAGGGCCACAGCACCATTACATTCTTTGAACTCGTCTGTGCAGTAGATGAGACTAAGCTCTGTCTTTAACTTGCTCTTCTTGAGCAGTGGATAGGCCTTTAAAGTATTTCTCAGTGCATCCTCCGGAAACTCCTTTGCGTACTGATCAAACTTGTCTGCTTGAAGCAAGGTGGCACTAACAAGGTGGTTTGTGAAGGAGAAACGTTGCATGGTGTGCAAGAGGATGGCATCACAGACCTATGGATTGAAGGAGAAAAACAAAAATGATGTAGTCAAGACAAATGTCAATGTCATCTCTGTTAGCTCCCTGAGCATCAGAAATGCCGGAAACTTGACAAACTGATCTCCCTTCACAACTTAACCACTTCCAGACCTTAGGTGTTTTTCAGATTTGGTGTTTGCAAGACTAAAACAGTTTTTTCTGCTAGAAAATTACTTAAAACCCCCAAACATTATATATATTTTTTTCTAACACCCTAGAGAATAAAATGGCGGTCATTCCAATACTTTTTGTCACACCGTATTTGCGCAGCGGTCTTACAAGCGCACTTTTTTTGGAAAAAAATTCACTTTTTTGAATTAAAAAATAAGACAACAATAAATTTGGCCCAATTTTTTTATATATTGTGAAAGATAATGTTACGCCGAGTAAAATGATACCCAACATGTCACGCTTAAAAATTGCGCCCGATCGTGGCATGGCGTCAAACTTTTACCCTTAAAAATCTCGATAGGCAATGTTTAAAAAATTCTAGAGATTGCATTTTTTGAGCTACATAGTAGGCCTAGGGCTAGAATTATTGCTCTCGCTCCAACGATCGCGGCGATACCTCACTTGTGTGATTTGAACACCGTTTTCATATGCGGGCGCTACTCGCGTATGCGTTCGCTTCTGCGCGCGAGCTCGTCGGGACGGGGCGATTTAAAAAAAAAACAATTTTTTGTTTTCTTATTTATTTTTATTTATTTTATTACTTTTTACACTGAAAAAAAAAATGATCACTTTTATTCCTATTATAAGGAATGTAAACATCCCTTGTAATAGAAAAAAGCATGACAGGTCCTCTTATATATGAGATCTGGGGTCAAAAAGACCTCACATCTCATATTTAGACTAAAATGCCAAAAAAAAAAAAAAAAAAAAAAAAAAATTTGAAAATGTCATTTTTTCAAATGACAAAAAAAAAAAATGTCTCTCGTTTTGACGTCACTTCCTCCCAGCAGAGCTATGAGGACGGGCGAAGGAGATTTTTCCTTCAGTCTCGTCCCCAGTCACCAGCCGAATGGTCCCGATCTCCTCCGCCGCTACTAACGGCTCTGGTAAGCGGCGGAGGGCGCGGGAGAGTGGCGGGAGGGGGGGGCCCTCTCCCGCCACCGATAACGGCGATCTCGCGGCGAATCCGCCGCGGAGACCGCCGTTATCATTTACCAGACCGCGCACGCTAAAGATCGATACCTCGGTTGTGGCAGCAGCTGCTGCCGTTACCGAGATATCAATCTTTAAAAAGAGGACGTACATCGTCGTGCGCAGGTCTGGAAGTGGTTAAAAATGGTCATTTTAAATGTTCAGTTTTAAGTTATAAAGGGAGATCAGTTTCAGTGGTTTTGAATCCATAACTTCTCAGAACTAAATACTAGGGTTGTCCCGATACCACTTTAAGACCGAGTACAAGTACCGATACTTTTTTCAAGTACTCGCCGATACTTTTTTTTTTTTTTTTAATGTGATGTGACCGTGGCGTTTTTTTCTTTTTTTTTTTTTTTTTTACAGTGGCGTTTTTTTTTTCTTTTTTTTTTTAGTCAGTGTGTTTTTAAATTTTTTATTACTATTTACATTTTTTTTTTATTATTTTATTTATTGCAATTTTTTTTTTTTTTTAATCAGCCCTCTTGGGGGGGCTTTGGTGAGATATCAGGGGTCTTAACAGACCTCTGACATCTCCCCTTTGAGACAGAGAAAGGGACTAGGGACACATGTTCCCCTGTCCCTTTCTCAGCAGCATCAGCTGCGCTGAAAATGAAAGGAGAGAAGACAGCGTCTCTTCTCTTCATTCATAAACTGAAACATTGTAATCACAGTTTACGATGTTTCAGTTCTGTGAATGGACAGAGTCATCGCTGACTCTGTCCATTCGGAACAGTAAGGAGCCGGGTTTACCGGCTCCTACCGCCGCTCTCCATCCTGACAGTTCCGGGGACGCACGGGGGAGAGAAGGAAACAGCGGGGGGACACGGAGGAGAGAAGGAAACAGCGGCGGGGACACGGAGGAGAGAAGGAAACAGCGGCGGGGACACGGAGGAGAGAAGGAAACAGCGGCGGGGACACGGAGGAGAGAAGGAAACAGCGGCGGGGACACGGAGGAGAGAAGGAAACAGCGGCAGGGACACGGAGGAGAGAAGGAAACAGCGGCGGGGACACGGAGGAGAGAAGGAAACAGCGGCGGGGACACGGAGGAGAGAAGGAAACAGCGGCGGGGACACGGAGGAGAGAAGGAAACAGCGGCGGGGACACGGAGGAGAGAAGGAAACAGCGGCGGGGACACGGAGGAGAGAAGGAAACAGCGGCGGGGACAAGGAGGAGAGAAGGAAACAGTGGGGGACACGGAGGAGAGAAGGAAACAGCAGGGGGACACGGAGGAGAGAAGGAAACAGTGAGGGACACGGAGGAGAAGGAAAACACGGCGGGGGGGGCACAGAGGGAGAGAGACTGCAGCAAAACGGAGGGGGGCTGGAGGAGGACACAGTACAAGTATCGGGTGAAGCATCGAGAGCATTTGCCCGAGTACAAGTACTCGGGCAAATGCTTGGCATCGGTCCCGATACCGATACTAGTATCGGTATCGGGACAACCCTACTAAATACACATGAACAAGACATTCTTAGTAAATATGTCAGGTTTCATGCATTTCTGATGCTCAAGCAGCCAACACAGATGAAGGCTGTAATACTCATGTTATCCACTAGGAGGGAATAGAAAATCCTTTTAGATCACATCATTTTTATATGAATATTGTAAGAAAAATATTTTTCTTTACAATCTTCATATCTATAACAGAGCTATCAAAATAAAAATATTGCAACAAATAAACTCACCTCAGATGCAATGCGTTTATGTTCTCCCGGATTCAGCGAGCACTGCCTCCTCGGTTGAGAAACACCTTGACTGCTTGGGTCAACCAGGGATGGGATAGAATCTCTGCAAAATGTATGAACCATAATAACACAAATAATAATAATACAAATAATAATACAAATAATAATAATAATAATAATACAAATAATAACAACAACAACACATGTAAAAGGAGGAATACAACTGCTACCCGTGTTTCCCCGAAAATAAGACCGGGTCTTATATTAATTCTGGCTAAAAAAAACACACTAGGGCTTATTTTCAGGGGATGTCTTATTTATTTATGGTATGTACAAAAAGGTTTCTCCCCCTGTCAGCTCTGGAGTCAGCATTGTGAAATTCTGTAATCCCAAAAATAAACCTTTGTTTAAAGACCTTATAAAATGATGTAATCCGTTCTGTGAAAAGATAATATCATGTGCAGTGTGTCTCCTTGTGTAACATTATTGTGGAAAATACCTTACTTACAGTGCCGCTTACGTGAGCCGCTGGAGCTCTTCTTCCCTACTCCAAATACTGCAGAGGGAGGGGCCAAGATCCCCAATTATGTCAGCCCCACTCTGAGTACTGCAGTGGGTAGGGGCTTAATAAAGTTTTATTGGAAAAAAAAAAAAAAAAACAGCTGACATCACATGGGAGGAGAGGAGAAGAGCTCCAGGGTGTCACGTGAGCACCCAGCAGTGCTGTAAATAAGGTATTTTCCACAATAAAGTTACAAAAGGGAGACACACTGCACATTATATAATCTTTTTACAGAACGGATTACATGTTTTTACAAGGACTTTAACTAGGGCTTATATTGCAGCCAACCTAGAAACTCACGCTAGGTCTTATTTTCGGGGTAGGGCTTATTTTCGGAGAAGCAGGGTACCTGATCTTCTCTATGTTCTTCTGGAACTGCTGAATGCTCCCCCTAATGTGGACTGAATCTATGTCCTTCTTCTGGAGTTTGGCGTAGAGGAGGTCCACATGGGGCAAGATGGTGTGGAAAAGCGTCAGAAAAAAATAAAAATCCTCATTATCCAGTAGCGCGGAAAAGCATCCTGCCTCTCTCATGGTAACAAAATCAAAGTCACCTGAGGCTCGGATTTCTTCAAAACAGCGGATGAGGTCCTCTCTGTGCTCAAACACCGTACTGACGGCACGGCTGTGGAAGTTCCATCGGACACTGCTTGATGTCGGTAGTCTATGGGCAACTATTTTATCAAGCACATCTGTGCACTTGGGTGATCTGGAAAAAAAGCTGGCAAATCCTCCAAGGTTTGCAAAAAATATTCTCACTTTGGGCATTTGAGAAGTGGCATGTTGCATTATTCGGTTCAGCGGATGTGCATAGCAGTGGATGTAATGGGCATTTGGGTACACATCTTGTATCTTCTTTTGAACGCCTGCAGTGGCACCCCTCATCACGCTGGCTCCATCATACGCTTGGGAGATCAGCTTATGTTTCTGATCCTCCGGAAGGATGACAGCAAGGCGCTCTTGTAGCGCTGTAGCGATGGAATCTGCTGTAGTAGACTGCAGAGAAATAAACTCTAAAAACCTCTCCTGCACGTGGTTTTTGGCATCGATGTAGCGCAGTACAATTACAAGTTGGCACCGTGTGGCAATATCGGTGGTCTCGTCGGCCTGGATTGAGATAAAATCGCTGCTCCGTGCTTCTTGGATAATGTGCTCCCTCACAACGGACAACATACAGTCCAACAGCTCGTCCTGCACGGTTTTTATAGTTCCCTTAAAAACCGTGGAATTCTCAAGGTGCTCTTTCAAAACTCCATCAAGAGAAGCAACAAAATCCACCAAGCCACGGAATACGCCAGGATTCTCCGATCTCTCGCTCTCGTCGTGGCCACGCAAAGCCAGCTCAAATGCGCCACAAAATTTCACGCAGTCTATTATTCTAGACAGGATGTGACGATTGTTTGTGACCTCTTCGTTGTGTCTTATAACGGCAATTCTGTTGCCTTCATTTAGCTGTTCGCTAATGCTACTCTTCCCAAAAAACCCAAGCTTCACAAGGTTGTTAATGTGGCTTTGGGTCATTTGATGCCGCTCGCACTTGACAGAGAGGTGTTTAAGGTCGCAAAACCCTGTTGAAATCCACAATTTGTCAGTGCCAGGACTTTGAAAGAGCAAACAGGGAAAACAATAATAGGCATTGGTCACATCACATCCAGCCAGCCAACTCCATTTGCTATATGTAGTGGGGGAAAAGCTTCGAGTGTAAACTCGACCACGATCACATGACTTCTGCTGGATTTGCAATTTGGGTTGATTTGGTCCAAGCTCCTTTATCCTCTTTTTTTCTTCATTGGAACGGCTTGCGAAGGGAAATAGTTTCAAAGATGGAACCGAATTTCCAGTCATTTTGACAAAAAAAAAATAATCCACAATGATCAGTACCTACGAGTCAAATGAGAACCTGGGTAAGTTTAAAAGAGAAATAGGTAGAGCAGCCAAATGCAAGTTTCTATTTCTTCAAATGCAGCCTAACTGTGCACATCATATGCAGCCTCCCTGTGCCCATAATGAGGGGTTCCCACCTTCCCACCCTATAAATTAGCACATATCTGCGCCCTGTACCTAGCACAGATCTGCACCCTGTACCTAGCACAGATCTGCACCCTGTACATAGCACAGATCTGCACCCTGTACATAGCACAGATCTGCACCCTGTACATAGCACAGATCTGCACCCTGTACCTAGCACAGATCTGCACCCTGTACCTAGCACAGATCTGCACCCTGTACCTAGCACATATCTGCACCCTGTACATAGCACATATCTGCACCCTGTACATAGCACATATCTGCACCCTGTACATAGCACATATCTGCACCCTGTACATAGCACATATCTGCACCCTGTACATAGCACATATCTGCACCCTGTACATAGCACATATTTGCACCCTGTACATAGCACATATCTGCACCCTGTACATAGCACATATCTGCACCCTGTACATAGCACATATCTGCACCCTGTACATAGCACATATCTGCACCCTGTACATAGCACATATCTGCACCCTGTACATAGCACATACCCTGTTTCCCCGAAAGTAAGACCTACCCCAAAAATAAGACCTAGCATTCATTTTCAGGAGGGCTGCAATATAAGCCCTACCCCAAAAATAAGCCCTAGTTTGAAATGCTTATAAAATCCTATAACCCACTCTATTACAGTATTATATAATGTACAATATGTGTGTTTCTCTGATATAAATGCGGGGAAGAGAGCTCCGGTGGGTCACAGAGGCGCTATAACAAAGGTAGGTGTCAAAATTATATTACAGAAACACACAAATTGTACATTATATAATACTGTAATAGAGTGGATTATAGGATTTTACAAGCATTTGAACTCAGTTCACACTGGGGATTCCGGTCTGGCTGGGAGGGGGGGTTAAAAGACCGCACATTACATGGTAAGACCTACCCCGAAAATAAGCCCTACTGTGTCTTGTGTTGCCAAATTTAATATAAGACCCGGGCTTATTTTCGGGGAAACACGGTATCTGCACCCTGTACATAGCACATATCTGCACCCTGTACATAGCACATATCTGCACCCTGTACATAGCACATATCTGCACCCTGTACATAGCACATATCTGCACCCTGTAAATAGCACATATCTGCACCCTGTAAATAGCACATATCTGAATTCTGCAACCCCCCAATCAGGTCAGCTACAGTGCTACACTATACACATGGCAGGGGGTGATGGACACAGCAATCAACCCGCCCCCCCCAGACTAACACAGGGTGGCAGGGCAGACAGACACACTCCTCCAGGCTCCAGCCTCTTCTTCTTACAAGTACAACACTACTACAAGTCCCAGCATTAAAAAAAGGAATGGCCACTCATCCTCCTTGTAGTTCTCCATTGTTTCCTGGGGCTCAGGTACATGCTATCCACCATCTTTGTCCAGTTTTTCTCACTGCTGGGACTTGTAGTCCCATAGATGGTGGATTGCATGCACCTGAGCCCCAGGAGAAGATGGAGAACTACAAGTAACAGCAGGTTAGAATATAAGGCTCCTAGGTGGATGGGTGTCCGATGCAACCAAGCACACATGTATGCAGCTCAATGCAACTAAGCACACATGTATGCAGCTCAATGCAACTAAGCACACATGTATGCAGTTCAAGGCAAATAAGCACACATGTATTACATGATCAGATTAGGTGACTTACCCTAATGAAGGGGAATCTCCAGAGGACTTATATTGCATCTGTCATTTTACAAGGCCATGTGTGGATCAACATACCAGAAAGACAATCTCACAAACAAGTGGGCAGATTCCCAAAAGATTGGTATACAGCAGGGCTCGACAAATCCCGGTCGCCATGGCGACTAGAAATAGTGTCCTGGCGACTTTGCTTGTGAGCTGGCGCTATCTGGTGGTAGGCCGTTGGTATTACAAGTTATTACCACCAGATGTGAGCTGGCGCCATCTGGTGGTGGCCGTTGGTATTACAAGTTAAGCATTACAAGTTAAACAGCAATTCTAATGTAATTTTTCACTATTTTCACTGCCATCTTCTTCCCTCTAAGTAGAACCCCCAAACACTATATATATTTTTTATCCTAACACCCTAGAGAATAAAATGGCGATCGTTGCAATACTTTCTGTCACGCCGTATTTGCGCAGCGGTCTTACAAGCGTACTTTTTTGGGAAAAAATTACACTTTTTTAAATTAAAAAATAAGACAACAGTAAAGTTATCCCCATTTTTTTTAATATTATGAAAGATAATGTTACGCCGAGTAAATTCATACCCAACATGTCACGCTTCAAAATTGCGTCCGCTCGTGGAATGCCGACAAACTTTTACACTTTAAAATCTTCATAGGCGACATTTAAAAAAATCTACAGGTTGCATGTTTTGAGTTACAAAGGAGGTCTAGGGCTAGAATTATTGCTCTCGCTCTACCAATCGCGGCGATACCTCACATGTGTGGTTTGAACACCGTTTACATATGCGGGCGCTGCTCACGTATGTGTTCGCTTCTGCGCACAAGCTCGTCGGGACAGGATTAGATAACACCACATAAATACCTTTTCCCCTTCAGATTGATATTCCTTTGAGTGGGCGATCCACTGCCCATGTGTGGTGTTATCTGATCCTGCCCCCCCCGGGGATTGATAGGTGCATGCAATCCACACCCATCCACCTCAGAGCCTTATTGTATGTATAATCTGCTGGGACTTGTAGTTCTCCAATCTCCATCTTCTCCATGAGCCCCAGGAGAAGATGGAGAACTACAAGTCCCAGCAGTCTAACTACAATAACAGGCTCCGAGGTGGATGGGTGGGGGATCAGGCAGTGCACCACTGATGACTTTGGGGGCGAATATAACACCACATAAATAAGGGAAAAGGGTATTTATGTGGTGTTATATTCGCCCCCAAAGTCATTAGCCTGTGCACTGCCTGATCCCCACCCATCCACCTTGGAGCCTGTTATTGTAGTTAGACTGCTGGGACTTGTAGTTCTCCATCTTCTCCTGGGGCTCATGGAGAAGATGGAGATTGGAGAACTACAAGTCCCAGCAGATTATACATACAATAAGGCTCTGAGGTGGATGGGTGTGGATTGCATGCACCTATCAATCCCGGGGGGGGGGGGCAGGATCCGATAACACTGTTATCGGATCCTGCCCCCCCCCCCCCCTACACCCGGGGATTGATAGGTGCATGCAATCCACACCCATCCACCTCAGAGCCTATGTATATAAAAAATGTGTCTAATGCGCTACTGTGAGTAAACAAAAATGTGTAAATAAAGTAAGCATGAGTACAGTCTGGGGCAGCTATATCTAAAAGTGTTCACCGTACACACACCGTACACAGCGCATTGCAAATCGCTGATAAGCTTCCCGTCCCCGTGACAGTGCTTCTATGGGCGCCGGGAGCAGTGTTGCCAACCGGCCGTATTTTTACGGACAGTTCGTAAAAACTGGCACTTTTTTTCCCCCGTTCGTAAATGTCCGTGGTTGTGGGAATGTGCCAGTAAAAATAGCCGAGATCGGTTTGGCTTGGAAATGTGCATGGAGATTGGAGGCAGGGGGTGATGGTGGCTGCGGTGGCACCGCAGAGGGGGATGGAGGCAGGGGGCAATGGAGGCTGGGGGAGATTGGAGGCAGGGGGAAATAGTGGCAGGGGTTGATTGGAGGCAGGAGGTGTTGGTGGCACCGCAGAGGGGGATGGTGGAACTGCAGAGGGTGGGGGATGGAGACAGGGGTTGTTGGTGGCACCACAGAGGGGGATAGAGGCAGGGGGCGATGGAGGCAGGGGGCCTGGGGGAGATTGGAGGCAGGCGGAGATTGTGGCCCTGCAGAGGGGGGTGAAGGCAGGGGGTGTTGGTGGCAGAGGGGGATGGAGGCAGGGGGTGATGTGACTAAATAATTTGCCCTTATATCGAAAATAACAAAAATATTTTTTTTTACCTTAATATCTACCTTAAATCACATTGCTATTTGCCTATTTGTAGCCTAAATACTGAAATTTGCACCTAAAAATGTAATTTAGTAACTTTTGTGAAATGCCAGTAAAAACGTGGCTGCGCCAGTAAATTTCGGGTGTCGTGCCAGTAAATTTCTATCTGGTAGGTTGGCAACACTGGCCGGGAGGCGGGAGCATTGTTACTTCCGGCTAGGGTTGTCGGGACCGATACCGAGTATTTGCGGGAGTACTCGTACTCCCGCAAATACCCCCGATACTGAAATAGAATACTTGTTCCCCCCCGCCGCCGCAAACCAGTCGCCGCAAACTGCAAAGCCGCCGCCGTTAATCAGCGTGCGGGGAACATTACAGCTTTCGTTTGGATAGCTGTATCCCCGCCGCGTATAGACACTCCCCCTTGCGCGGGATTGGACGGATAATCTGTCCAATCCCGCGCATGGGGGAGTGTCTATACGCGGCGGGGATACAGCCATTCAAACAAAAGCTGTAATGTTCCCCACACGCTGATTAACGGCGGCACGATCAAGGTATGTAGGACATGGCTGCATTATGTGGGGGACATGGCTGCATATATGTGGGGGACATGGCTGCATATATGTGGGGGGACATGGCTGCATATATGTGGGGGGACATGGCTGCATATATGTGGGGGGACATGGCTGCAATATGTGGGGGGACATGGCTGCATATGGGGGGGGGGACATGGCTGCATATGGGGGGGGGGGACATGGCTGCATATGTGGGGGACATGGCTGCATATGTGGGGGACATGGCTGCATATGGGGGGGGACATGGCTGCATATGTGGGGGACATGGCTGCATTTGTGGGGGGACATGGCTGCATTTGTGGGGGGACATGGCTGCATTTGGGGACACATTTCGGTATCGGCGACTACATAAAAAAAAAGTATCGGTACTTGTACTCAGTCCTAAAAAAGTGGTATCGGGACAACCCCACTTCCGGCCATTCGTCTTTCAGACGAAAAAACGGAACTGACGTCACGCGGCAGCTCACATCACTTTACATAAGAAAAAAACAAGCTGCGCAAATATAATAAGTGTCGACCACTGAGTGGACAATCAAAGATGAAGAAGGTCTCCAAAGAGAATGTAGAACCCAATCTTAGTGAAATTCAATGAAAAATTAGTCCTCAAATAAAAATTGAGACTCTGTGACAAAAATAAATGAAAAGTGATTCAAAGAGTGATCGTCTCTCTCTCTCTCTCTCAAGATGTGCTGTTCCTCTAGAGGAAACAAATGGTGTAAAAAACACCACGAAAGGTGACCAGATAGTAAAGAGGATCTTCCACCACAGTGACCCAGATTCAGAGAGCAATTGCGCCTGCGTAACCATAGTTACGCAGCGCAATTGCTGACTTGCTCCGGCGTTACGAATGCTCCTGATTCAGGAACATCGTAACGCCGACTGCAGCCTAAAATCTGCGTGGCATAAGGCTCTTATGCCACGCATATTTTAGGCTGCATTCTTGAGATGCCCGCTAGGGGGCGCTCCCATTGTGCTCAGTGTATAGTATGCAAATTTAATACTAACACCGATTCACAATGTTGCGCGAGCCTTGCGTACGCAATTTACGTCGTTTCCGTACGGCGTCTTTAGCGTAAGACTGCCCCTTCTAATAGTAGGGGCAGCCAATGCTAAAGGATACCCGTCGTTCCCGCGTCGCGATATTTGAATGTTACGTCATTTGCGTAAGTGATTCGTGAATGACGCTGGACGCTATTCACGTTCACTCTGAAGCAAATGACGTCCTTGCGACGTCATTTGCCGCAATGCACGTCGGGAAAGTTTCCCGACGGAGCATGCGCTCTACGCTCGGCGTGGGAGCGCGCCTAATTTAAATGATTCCCGCCCCCTACGGGATCATTTAAATCGCGTGCTCTAGCGCCGGGCAATTTTGCCGGCGCGCCCTCGCAATTTACGGAGCTACTGCTCCGTTAATCGAGGGCAGCGGAGCAAATTTGCGGGGGGCGCAGGGCAAAATCGTTGCCCTGCGCCTCCGCAAAAAAAGCGCAATTCTCTTTGATTATCAGCTTCTTACCAGATGAGAAGATCCCAATTAGAGATCTTCTGTGAGCCTGTGGCTATGAACCCAGCCTATAGGTTTGTGTGGCAAGAATGTCTTCACCCCAAATCTCTCGGATCCTCTGCCGCTCAGGACGATGTTGATCACACCCAAACAAGAGGAAAGGAAAAAAGGGCGCACATAGCGTAATCCAATAACAAATCTAATAAAATATGTAAATTAAAAACACACTCACATTTGAGTAGATATAAAAAGTTCTGTAGCCGGCCAGCTAACACAGCCCGTTCACTCCGGGACTCAGTGTAACGCAGTGGCGTCAGCACGCCGCTTTACCCAAGCCGTTTCAACTTTGTCCTGGGGCACGAGCGGCGTGCTGACTCACCGCTATTTATATCAGCATTTTACAAAAGGGACTGCCCCCTTCTGAGCTCCCAGCTATCCCATTACCAAAACAGCCATTTTGGATAAGGGAAAAATAATTATATGTTGGCTCCATTTGAATAGAAGCAATTATTTTTCAGTGAATAGACTGGTTTATTAACCACTTAAGGACCGGACCAATATGCTGCCTAAAGACCCACAAATAGAGATTTCTTTTGGTGGTATTTGATCACCTCTGCGGTTTTTATTTTTTGCGCTATAAACAAAAATAGAGCGACAATTTTGAAAAAAATGCAATATTTTTTACTTTTTGCTATAATAAATATCCCCCAAAAACATATATAAAAATTGTTTTTCCTCAGTTTAGGTCGATACATATTCTTCTACCTATTTTTGGTAAAAAAAAAAAAAATCGCAATAAGCGTTTATCGATTGGTTTGCGCAAAATTTATAGCGTTTACAAAATAGGGGATAGTTTTATTGCATTTTTATTTATTTCTTTTACTACTAATGGCGGCGATCAGCGATTTTTTTTGTGACTGCGACATTATGGCGGACACTTCGGACAATTTTGACACATTTTTGGGACCATTGTCATTTTCACAGCAAAAAATGCATTTAAATTGCATTCTTTATTGTGAAAATGACAGTTGCAGTTTGGGAGTTAACCACAGGGGGCGCTGTAGGATTTAGTGTTCACCTAGTGTGTGTTTACAACTGTAGGGGGGTGTGGCTGTAGGAATGACGTCATCGATCGAGTCTCCCTATAAAAGGGATCACTCGATCAATGCAGCCGCCACAGTGAAGCACGGGGAAGCCGTGTTTACATACGGCTCTCCCCGTTCTTCAGCTCCGGGGAGCGATCGCGACGGAGCGGCTATAAACGAATAGCCGTGCCGTCGTCCCGGATCGCTCCCCGAGGGGACCCGACCGCCGCGTGTAGCGGGGGGGGTCCCAATCGGACCCCCGACCCAAGTCTAGGCAGGCACGTACAGACAGGTACGTTGATGTGCCTGTCCGTGCCATTCTGCCGTCGTATATCTACATGCGGCGGTCGGGAAGTGGTTAATAATGAAATTATGAAAATAATAATAATAATTTTGAAAGCTTAAAGGGTCACTAAAGGAAAAAAAATATTTGATGAAATGACTGTTTACAGGGTATAGAGACATAGAAGTTAAAGGGGTAGTTCACCCTAAAAACTACTTTTTTTTTATTACAATGGCCCCCCACATTACAATACGATTAAGGCTATTATTATTTTTTTTGAAGCTGTACATACCTTTGTACAGCATATTCACCCGTTGCGAGTCCCGCGGGAGTGGGCGTTCCTCACATGTCTGTGATTGTCATTTTGACCAAAAACGAGCTCCCCCTCGTTGCGTAAGCCGCGTCACGGTTGGCGAAAGGAGCCAAACGGCGAGTCGGCGCTATACTGCGCATGCGAATCGCCGTTCGGCTCCTTTGGCAGGAGTTTTAGACACACAGCTTGGACCACCGTGAGAAGCTCCCATGAGAAATTTACTATGGAGCCAGAGAACCAGGAAGTGAGGATTTCAGCTGCTTCAAAGCAAAAACGGACAATGAGGACATGAAATCAAGACTGCTATAAGGTAAAGCAAGCTATTTAGCCCCAAAAAAGTTTTTGTTTAGTGATCCTTTAACAGCTCCAAAGCTTACATTGTGTGCTTGAATAAAAACAACACTTTGCCCATATTGGCCCAGGGGGAGGAACCTACGAGTGTTAATGGTGGCCAGGCGAACAGGATCTGGTCTCCTGAATCCGAGGGCATGGAATCAAAGCCTTACCTTAAGGTACCAGGGTCCCCCCCATTCAGATTGAAAT
Source organism: Rana temporaria (assembly GCF_905171775.1). Taxonomy (NCBI): domain Eukaryota; kingdom Metazoa; phylum Chordata; class Amphibia; order Anura; family Ranidae; genus Rana; species Rana temporaria. The sequence continues at coordinate 519,881,777 of NC_053490.1, forward strand.
CTGTGTCTGAGGATCAGCAAGCTGCCAGCATTTCCTCTCCAAAACACCCGGTCATGTGACTGATCACATGACCGGATCGATTCCCTATGTAAGTCTATGGGCTGATGAGTAGGAGCGCCCATCTTAAGTGAGGGAAAACTGCCCACACTACCGCAGATACTGCGCGCTCCTCCCACCAAGATGACACACATCGTGCGCCTCTCTCATCACCTCCACCCGCCCACCGAAAACAGCAACAATCGGCCGGGGGGGAGGAAGTGACAGGAAGCTTACAGTTACATTATAGTAGTGGGCAAATGTTGCCCATACTTCCCTGGGAGAATTGTGCTGTAAGGACCAGCATATCACGACCTAAACAGATAATATTAATAGTTAGCCTAAAACAAATTGTGCTAACATAAATTGTCTTGAGTGCCAGAAAATGAAATGAAAATAATTTTTTTGTTTAAATATTGGTGAACAAGATATTAGAAGAACTTTAACAAGACATTCTCCAATTGAGAGTGTGTTAAGAGGTTCAACAATTCTTAATACTAAGGAAAGGAGAATATTGAATATAAAATATAAATAATGGGAATCTCCAGTGGGGACTTCTCTTAGACTAACATTTGCATAGGATGTGATATCAATCCATGCCAAATATTGCCCCCTACTGGATATTTCTATGTATAACATTTCATGATGTGATTGCAACAACTTTTGAGATGTGCTCGGATGTCTCGTCAATCGTCAATGGCCCAGATTCAAGAAGCAATTGCGCCTGTGTAACCATAGGTTACACAGCACAATTGCTTACTTGCTCGGGCGTTACGAATGCTCCTGATTCAGGAACATCGTAACGCCGACTGCAGCCTAAAATCTGCGTGGCATAAGGCTCTTATGCCACGCATATTTTAGGCTGCATTCTTGCGATGACCGCTAGGGGGCGCTCCCATTGTGCTCAGTGTATAGTATGCAAATTGCATACTAACACCGATTCACAATGTTGCGCGAGCCCTGCGTATGCAAGTTACGTCGTTTCCGTACGGCGTGTTTAGCGTAAGGCTGCCCCTTCTAATAGTAGGGGCAGCCAATGCTAAAGTATACCCGTCGTTCCCGCGTAAAAAACGTCGTTTGCGTAAGTGATTCGTGAATGGCGCTGGACGCCATTCACGTTCACTTGGAAGCAAATGACGTCCTTGCGACGTCATTTGCCGCAATGCACGTCGGGAAAGTTTCCCGACGGAGCATGCGCTCTACGCTCGGCGCGGGAGCGCGCCTAATTTAAATGATTCCCGCCCCCTACGGGATCATTTAAATTGCGTGCTCTAGCGCCGGGCAATTTTGCCGGCGCGCCCGCGCAGTTCACGGAGCTTCTGCTCCGTGAATCAAGGGCAGCAGAGCAAATTTGCGGGGGCGCATGGCAAAATCGTTGCCCTGCGCCTCCGTAAATAATGCGCAGATCTCTTTGAATCCGGGCCAATGGGTCTAACCATCTAAATGATGGTGCGCCTAATTATTTATTGACGTGATATGATTTTTTTGAAAAACCAAATGAACTATGATAGGAATACCAATGGCTGTAGTCATGATATTCTGGGAACTCAGATGAGGTTCACACTCGCTTATGCTAACTGTTATCTATAAACGCATTGACATCGATGTCGATGTTTAGACCATAAGGTGTGTAACATCGTACCCTATGTATCCATGCCATTTCCATCTTCGATATTTCCCTAACCAAAGAGCCCCCTCTCCAATGTGGGCTATACCGGTCAATACCCAGGAAGATGGTGTTAGCAGGATCACGTTGATGACAAAGATCATAATGTCTGGAGACAGAATGATCCTTGTACCCACTACGAATGTTGGATATATGTTCCCCTATGCGTACCTGCATAGCTCTTTTGGTTCTCCCAATGTACTGAAGCCCGCATGGACATTCTATAAGGTACACAACCCCTGTAGAACTACAGATCACAAAGGATTCAATCCGATGTTCCCTGGTGGTACTGGTTGAACGGAATAACTCTGTTTTTTTATTCCTAATCTTATTGAGTGAAAACAGCTGGCACTTACGGCACTGATGGTATCCTTTAATTTCTCTCTGAAAGAAAGACACTTTCTTAGGTGGTGGATCTACTACGTTAGGTGCCATGACCAGTGTAATTCGGATAGCCCAATTAACTCCCCCCAACACCCACACCTCCTTGTTACCATTACCTTACCCCCCTTCTAGATTAACGAGAGACACAAGTTGTTGGAGTAAAAATGGCCACGCCAGCCAATTTTTATTTTAAACATAAATAATTTTAAATAAAATAATTAAATCACCAAACTTTTTTCCTTAAAGGAGTTCTCTAAGCTAAAACTTTTAACCCCCGCTGTGCCCGGGCTGTAAAACTATACAAAATAAACTTTCACTTACCTGCCTACGATCCCCCGTTGTTCCGTTATCGCCGCCCGTGCTCCGGTTCTTGTCAGCTTCCTCTTCCTGCGGGTCGGTGACTCACCGTGCGCTCAGCCTATCAGCGGCCGCAGCAATGTCCCGCCGCGGCCGCTGATAGGCTGAGCGCACGGTGAGTCACCGACCCGCAGGAAGAGGAAGCTGACAGGAACCGGAGCACGGGCGGCGATAACGGAACAACGGGGGATCGTAGGCAGGTAAGTGAAAGTTTATTTTGTATAGTTTTACAGCCCGGGCACAGCGGGGGTTAAAAGTTTTAGCTTAGAGAACTCCTTTAACAATTTAATAACCATTTTAATAATAATAATAACCCAGCTTATTGGTTTTTGACGGTAACCCGGCTTAACCTTCCTTTCTTTTACCTTACACTGCGGAAACCATTAACCATAACCGGCCCCCAGCCGACCCAGCTCGGGGACGAACCTTTTCCCACCGCAGTGCAACCATCACCGTATTCCAGCGGACACCGTTCTACTGGAATAATCCCCCATAAGGGTCCCATCCCACCGATGAGCCCACCACCATTTCCATCACATCTGTAACTGCCACCATCAAAGACCAACGAACACCGCCAACCACACTGCTACCGCTGTCATGACGAACATATCCTTTGGACCTGAAATAAAAGAAAACACACAAACGACACCAAAACAGCACAAATAGGGAGGGTGGGTGGGAAAAACCTGCCTCCTTGGTCGTTCCCTCCCGCACTTTCCTCCCGAGTCCACGCCTCCCCCTTTTATAATACTCCTCCCCTCTCTGCACACCATTACATTTTTTTTCCACCAACCAGCTTCCTTCCTTTTCTTTAAAGCGGTGGTTCACCCTCCTTAACAACAGTCTAGCATTACATTCGGCATAGTAGCGCGAGCTACAGTATGCCTGTCTGTATTTTTTTATTCCCGTACTCACTGTGCTATTGTACATTGAAGATTCCGACTCCCGCGGGGAATGGGCGTGCCTATGGAGAGGGAGGATGATTGACGGCCGGCTCTGGCACGTCACGCTCCCCGAAGACAGCCGGAGTAGGTCTCGGCTCTTCACGGCGCACAGGCTATGCGCAGGCGCCGTGAAGAGCCAAGCCTATTTCGGCTATTTCCGGAGAAGCGTGACGTGCCAGGGCCGGCCGTCAATCACCTTCTCTCTCCATAGGAACGCCCATTCCCCGGAATCTTCAATATACAATTGCACAGTGAGTACGGGGATAAAAAAATACAGACAGGCATACTGTAGCTCGCGCTACTATGCCGAATTTAATGCTAGAGGAAAAAAAAAAAAAAAATTTTTTTATATAGGGTGAACCCCCGCTTTAACCCTTACTTGCCCTACCTCCACACAGTCATGGCCGATCCTACGCTATTTGCTTTGCTGGCTTTTCACTCTGGGCCTCACTCTCTATCCCTCAGAGAAGGAACGCCTCTGAAGATCTCTTTTCCGGTTTAGCTGGCAAGAACGTATTGATAATTTTATCGTTTTCTAGCAAGTGCCAGTGTTTTCGAATGATCTTCCTAACCATGAAGTGCTGGGAGGAATATGTGGTTTCGTTTTCCAATAGAGAGATCCTATCGATCCCTGCCACCTCTTTCTGGACAGTGTCGACCAAATCACTGTCATATCCTTTTTCCACCATTCTTGCCTTTAGAATGTCGGATTGTGTTTGGTAATCCGTGATATCTGAGCAATTACGTCTCATTCTGATAAAATGGCTCTTTGGTATCGATTGGAGCCAAGATCTCTTATGGCAGCTTTCAATGGGAATATATGAATTTCGATCCGTTTGCTTGAAATACGATGTAGTTTTGAAGCTATTCTGATTTTTAACAATAGTGAGATCCAAGAAATAGATTTTTTCTTGGCTGGCTTCATGTGTAAACTGAATCCCTCTGTCATTATTGTTAATAGTCAAAAAAAATGTGTTAAGCTGTAATGCAGAGCCTTCCCATAGGAGGAGGACGTCATCAATGTATCGTGCCCATAGGGCAAGACAGGGATTGCGATCCCTGTAGATGACGTCCTCCTCCCATTTGGCCATGAATAAATTGGCCAAACTGGGAGCGTACTTGGCTCCCATGGCTACGCCGCATTGTTGCCTGTAAAAATTGGAGCTGAACCAAAAGTAATTATGGTTCGCCACGTATTCCAGCAAATCCATGATAAATGATTGTTGTTCTTCTGGGATAGTGGCAAACAGATTTAAATAGTATTTAACCACTTCCAGACCTTAGGTGTTTTTCAGATTTGGTGTTTGCAAGACTAAAACATTTTTTTCTGCTAGAAAATTACTTAAAACCCCCAAACATTATATATATATTTTTTTCTAACACCCTAGAGAATAAAATAGTGGTCATTGCAATACTTTTTGTCACACCGTATTTGCGCAGCGGTCTTACAAGCGCACTTTTTTTGGAAAAAAATCACTTTTTTGAATTAAAAAATAAGACAACAATAAATTTGGCCCAATTTTTTTACATATTGTGAAAGATAATGTTACGCCGAGTAAAATGATACCCAACATGTCACGCTTAAAAATTGCGCCCGCTCGTGGCATGGCGTCAAACTTTTACCCTTAAAAATCTTGATAGGCGACGTTTAAAAAATATAGGTTGCATTTTTTGAGCTACAGAGTAGCTCTAGGGCTAGAATTATTGCTCTCGCTCTAACGATCGCGGCGATACCTCACTTGTGTGATTTGAACACCGTTTTCATATGCGGGCGCTACTCGCGTATGCGTTCGCTTCTGCGCGCAAGCTCGTCGGGACAGGGCGCTTTAAAAAATTTTTTGTTTGTTTTCTTATTTATTTTTATTTATTTTATTACTTTTTACACTGAAAAAAAAAAATTTGATCACTTTTATTCCTATTATAAGGAATGTAAACATCCCTTATATTAGAAAAAAGCATGACAGGTCCTCTTAAATATGAGATCTGGGGTCAAAAAGACCTCACATCTCATAATTAGACTAAAATGCAAGAAAAAAAAAATGAAACTGTAATTTTTTCAAATGACAAAAAAAAATATGTTTCTTTAAGAGGCTGGGCGGGACTGACGTTTTGACGTCACTTCCGTCCAGCAGAGTTATGGGGACGGGTGAAGGAGATTTTTCCTTCAGTCTCGTCCCCAGTCACCAGCCGAATGGTCCCGATCGCCTCCGCCGCTACCGACGGCTCCGGTAAGCGGCGGAGGGCGCGGGAGAGCGGCGGGAGGGGGGGGGCCCTCTCCTGCCATCGATAACGGCGATCTTGCGGCGAATCCGCAGCGGAGACCGCCGTTATCGTTTACCGGACCGCGCACACTAAAGATCGATACCTCGGTTGTGGCAGCAGCTGCTGCCGTTACCGAGATATACATCTTTAAAAATAGGACGTACATCGTTGTGCGCAGGTCTGGAAGTGGTTAACTGCATATAAACCCAATTCATGCGGAATAATGGTGTATAGCGACGTTACGTCCGCTGTTACCATCCAAGTTTGTTCATTACATGATTGTTGGGAAATCAGATTTAGAACATCCTTCGTATCCTTTAGGTACGAGGGTGCTCGTTGAACTAGAGGTTGAAGAAAGTGGTCAATATACTTGCCCACCCGGGAGGTGATGGAATCAATACCGCTTACAATAGGGCGTCCTGGGGGGCAAGTCAAACTTTTGTGGATCTTGGGTAAACAGTATAGAATAGGTACCCGAGGTGCTTTAGGAATAAGAAAGTGCTGCTCCTTCTCATTCAATATGCCCAATTGGGCCCCCTTCTGAACCAATTTTTCCAATGTTTGTTTATATTGAACAATAGGATTTCCCATCAATTCAATATAGGTATCTCGGTCACCTACTATCTTGTTAAGTTCACCCAAGTAATCCTTACGGTCCAAAATAACTATCCCCCCGCCTTTGTCGGCGGGGCGGATAACCAATTCTTTGTTTTGCACAAAGTATCTAAACCCTCCTCTAAGCTTTTATCCATTTTAGATTTGACTATTTTGATGGATTCAAGGTCTCTCAGCACTACATCACGGAAAACCCTCAAAGAGGGAGCCATTACGCCAGAGGGATTGAATGTAGATGCGTTAGATAACCCTGAATGTTGATATTCATGTGGAATCTGTGGGCCTGATCCACAAAAACCCTGCCTAACTTAATTTTTCCCGTTTAAGTTACACCGCCGCAAAATCTCTACCTAAGTGCCCGATCCACAAAGCACTTACCTAGAAATTTTGAGAGGTGTAACTTAAATCCGTCCGGCGCAAGGCGTTCCTTAATTTAATGGGGCGAGTCCCATTTAAATTAGGCGCACTCCCGCGCCGGACGTACTGCGCATGCTCCCGACGTCATTTTCCCGACGTGCTTTGTGCGGTTTTACGTTACGCCGAGTTTTGTGAATCGCGCCGGGTAAAAAAAGTTGCGTCGGGAAAAAAAAAAGACGCGGCGGGAATTTTTTTTTTAAAAAAATATAAATATAAATATAAAAAGAAATTTGACAGCGTCGCGGGAAAGAAGGGTCTACTTTTACAAGGTGTACTAACTTTACACTTTGTAAAAGCAGCCCTAATATTGGGACGGCAAACTAATACTTACGGAGAAAAAACGAAGCGTAAAAGCTTCGTGGATCTCCGTAAGTGCTAATTTGCATACCCGAAGCAGCATTTCGACGAGAAATGCCCCCGGCGGCGGCTGCGGTACTGCATCCTAAGATCCGGCAGTGTAAGTCCCTTACACATGTCGGATCTTCTCCCTATCTATGTGAAACTGATTCTGTGGATCAGTTCCATAGATAGAAACAGGGATACGACGGCGTATCAGTAGATACGCCGGCGTATCCCTTTTGAGGATCAGGCCCTGTGTCCCTGTCCTAATGGGTAGACCTGCAAAATACCTTTTGATATTAATTTTGCGGACATACTTATGTATGTCCATATAAGTTTCAAATTTGTTAAGTGCTCTGGGAGGTGCAAACTTTAAACCCTTGCTCAATATGGATAACTCTGATTGAGACAGAGATTGAGTACTTAAATATGCCCTCCTCCGTTAAGTTCTTGGCTTTTTTAGCTGATTGTATTCTCCTCCCCCCTCTTGTTCCTCTTTATTTTCTATGGGCCTTTTTTGACCCTGATTGGGTCTGGGAAAACCCCAATGGTATTGATCTGAATCATTGTCTTGTTGTCTGCTCGAATAATCTCTGGTTGACCAGGTATACTCCTGGTCTCTAGGGTCATGGTCGACATAACCGTGATCTTCCCGTGGGGTGCCACCTTCCTGACGTAGCGGGAAGTAACGGTTATGGGTGTCCACCATATTTCCTTGATCATGATTTTCCCTATGCTGAGCATAGGAGTCATAATCTTGATAGTATGGAACCTGGGCCCGAGGTCTATCCTAACTAGAATTCCTCGGGGGGCCCCGTTCTGAACCTCTCATCTGACTGGGGGATTCCCTGTACCCTGTGTTCTGATGGTTAGATTGTCGTCCATATCCCCTACCACCATTAGGTCCATAGTGTTGGTATCCGCCAGTATTGTGATGTCCTCCTTTATAGGGGACCGATGGTCTATGAGGTGATTGATAAGACTCATGTCGCCCCTTTTTGACAGGAATTTTTTTGTTAGAGCCCTTTTTGGGAATTTTATTAGTAGTTCCTTTTAGGGGAAGATGTTGAATTGCACTTGGCGCTCCATTAAGAGCACTTTCCCCCTGAGTTATCGCATCCATCCTCGAATCCTGTTTAATTAATTCCTCCTCTGCCAATTTCTTCTGCCATACAAAAACATTATTTGCCTGGTAGTCGCCATAGTCCCTATTATACTTTTTCCTTTTCTTATTTTTCTGCTCTTTTTCCTCCTTATCTAAGACCTTAAGAAGGTTGCTGGTAAGATCTTTGTACTCATCTAGTTCTTTGAACGGGATGAGATTTTCTTTTAAGATTTTGATCTCTTCGTCTAATTTGGTCAGTTTACTTTGTTTTCTTCCTACTAAAAAACGTAGGAAATTGACCCCTGCTTCATTGAAATACTTGAACCAATTTATGTGTGCCCATCAGTGCCGCATACCAGCGCCGCCAATCAGTGCCACCTCATCTGTGCCCATCAGTACTACCTCATCGATGTCCATCAGTGCCATCTCATCGGTGCCCATCAGTGACGCTATATCAGTGCCCGTAATTGAAAGAGAAAACTTACTTATTTACAAAAAAATTAACAGAAAAAAAATAAAAACGTAATTTTTTTTCAAAATTTTTAGTCTTTTTTCAGTTGTTGCGCAAAAAAAAAAAAATCGCAGAGGTGATCAAATATCACCAAAAGAAAGCTATATTTGTGGGGGAAAAAGGACGCCAATTTTGTTTGGGAGCCACGTCGCACGACCGCGCAATTGCCATTCAAAGTGCGACAGTGCTGAAAGCTGAAAATTGGCTTGGGTGGGAAGGTGCGTAAGTGCCTGGTATGGAAGTGGTTAAATACTACACTATCGAGCATCCCTCTTTACATCCCCCATGCCTCAATGTGATGCTATCTGATACAGATACACCAGGGACACTTAAAGGGGACTTTGATGCCAAAGTAAAGATACACACCAGCGGAGCCTAAGAAGACAGGAGCCACCAGGAGATTAAAAGACACACTCATACGCGGTACAGCGGTAAGGTAAGGGGACACCTATACCCTAAGTTGCACAGAGAACCAGCAACCACCTATCGGTAGCACTCCATACCAGAGATTGACTACTAGCACCAGCACCTTCACCCTGATCACTGTGCGCACACACAGCCATCCATCCAGCTTGCACCTTATGGACATTATCTGCACTGCGTTTTTTTGTGTTGTTTTTTGACATTCGTTTTTTTTTTTATTCATTTTTATTTCATTTTATGGAATTTTAGTGTGAATATATTTATTTATGGTTGCACATGTCACATGATGATGCCATTTTAAAGATGTTATGAGTTTATTCTCAGATCTATTTTGTGGTACACTTTTCACAGTATTTGGATACGTTATCAGTCCATTGTTTATACTGTTGCAGCTGATTATTTATATTTTATTGTTGTTTTTTTGACCATTTATTTATTGCCTTTCAAGTGTATCTGTCACGTTAGCACATTTGCACTTTATCAGCTATTTATGCACAGCGCAGCACTACTTCTACATTTAAAAATCGCTGATCACCATAAATAAAATTGTTAATAAAAATGCCATAAAACTATCCCCTATTTTGTTGACGCTATAACTTTGGCGCAAACCAATCAATAAACGCTTATTGCGATTTTTTTTTTTTTACCAAAAATATGTAGAAGAATACGTATCGGCCTAAATTGAGGGAATTTTTTTTTTTATATATAGATTTTTTGGGTATATTTATTATAGCAAAAAAGTTAAAAATATTGATTCAAGAAGCAATTGCGCCTGTGTAACCATAGTTACACAGCGCAATTGCTTACTTGCCCCAGGGTAACGAATGCTCCTGATTCAGGAACCTCGTTATGCCGACTGCAGCCTAAGATATGCGCGGCATAAGGCTCTTATGCCCTCATATCTTAGGCTGCATTCTTGCGATGGCCGCTAGGTGGCGTTCCCGTTGTGCTCAGCGTATAGTATGCAAATTGCATACTAACGCCGATTCACAACGTTACGCGAGCCCTGCGTACGCAGTTTACGTCGTTTCCGTACGGCGTTTTTCGCGTAAGGCTGCCCCTACTATTAGGCAGCCAATATTACGTATACCCGTCGTTCCCGCGTCGCGAAATTTCAAATTTACGTAGTTTGCGTAAGTGATTCGTGAATGGCGCTGGACGCCATTCACGTTCACTTTGAAGCAAATGACGTCCTTGCGACGTCATTTGCCGCAATGCACGTCGGGAAAGTTTCCCGACGGAGCATGCGCTCTACGATCGGCGCGGGAACGCGCCTAATTTAAATGATTCCCGCCCCCTACGGGATCATTTAAATTGCGCGCGCTTACGCCGGGCATTTTGCCGGCGCGCCCACGCAATTTACGGAGCTACTGCTCCGTGAATCAAGGGCAGCGCAGTAAATTTGCGGGGGCGCAGGGCAAAAACGTTGCCCTGCGCCTCCGTAAAAAAAGCGCAATTGTACCTGAATCTACCCCAATTGCATATTCATTACAGCTCAGCTTGTTGTAATTCTCATACTGGCCTGTGGTACCAGTGACACCTACTGGCAACAGTGAGAAATGCACAACCAGCCAAGTTCAAGACAAAAAACAAATAAACTAGTATATACAATCAATCTGAGCTGTTTACAGCTCAGCCAAAAACGTAAAAATTAACATTATAGCCCCATTCCTTTAGGAACAGGGGGGCTACACCAGAAAAGTGAATCATAGAAATCCTGGTGAGGACCCCTTGTCGGTATTAGCAGGGGAGACTTGAGAAACTGGGGAGGAGCCTACATCCTCAGATGAAAACATGCTGTCTGTTGAGTTTTATAGAAACAACAAAAAAAAAGGTCTGCAGTCACCAGTGATGCACCTCCATCCCTATATGCATGTAGCATTACCCCCAGTGGAGCTGTTGGATTTTTGGACGGCGTATTACCTCATGGCTCCTCCGAATTCCTAGGGGTGAATGATGCGTATTGCAAATAGTAGAATTAAAGGAATGTCCATGACAGGTGCTCTTTGCTGTGCTCTTTAACCACTTAAGGACCGGACCAATATGCTGCTACATGACCCAAGGGGTTTTTACAATTCGGCACTGCGTCGCTTTAACAGACAATTGCGCGGTCGTGCGACGTGGCTCCAAAACAAAATTGGCATACTTTTTCCCCCACAAATAGAGCTTTCTTTTGGTGGTATTTGATCACCTTTGCGGTTTTTATTTTTTGCGCTATAAACAAAAATAGAGTGACAATTTTGAAAAAAATGCAATATTTTTAACTTTTTGCTATAATAAATATCCCCCAAAAACATATATAAAACATTTTTTTTCCTCAGTTTAGGCCGATACGTATTCTTCTACCTATTTTTGGTTAAAAAAATCGCAATAAGCGTTTATCGGTTGGTTTGCGCAAAATTTATAGTGTTTACAAAATAGGGGATAGTTTTATTGCATTTTTATTAATTGTTTTTTTTTTTACTACTAATGGCGGCGATTAGCGATTTTTTTCGTGACTGCGACATTATGGCGGACACTTCGGACAATTTTGACACTATTTTGGGACCATTGTCATTTTCACAGCAAAAAATGCATTTAAATTGCATTGTTTATTGTGAAAATGACAGTTGCAGTTTGGGAGTTAACCACAGGGGGCGCTGTAGGAGTTAGTGTTCACTTAGTGTGTGTTTACAACTGTAGGGGGGTGTGGCTGTAGGAATGATGTCATCGATCGTGTCTCCCTATATAAGGGATCACTCGATCGATGCATCGCCACAGTGAAGCACGGGGAAGCCGTGTTTACATACGGCTCTCCCCGTTCTTCAGCGCCGGGGAGCGATCGCGACGGAGCGGCTATAAACAAATAGCCGCGCCGTCGTCCCGGATCGCTCCCCGAGGGAACCCGACCGCCGCATGTAGCGGGGGGGGGGGGGGGGGGGTCCCGATCGGACCACCGACCCACGTCTAGGCAGGGACGTACAGGTACGCCAATGTGCCTGTACGTGCCATTCTGCCGACGTATATGTACATGCGGCGGTCGGGAAGTGGTTATTACCCAGCTGGGTAAAAACAATAAAACTTGTGGTGAGGAAAGTAAAGTTGAAGAAGAAGGAAGAACTGCAGATTCAGGCGTGATGATAGGGAACAGTCCTGCTCCCAAGCGTAACACTTTTCTGCGCCACTCCAACCCGGAGTGGGTATAGTGTACCTGGACAGGTCTCTCTCACTGACCTGGCAGCCGGAGTATCACTCGAACAATTGTAGGATAAAGTCTCTGCCACAGACCCTCCATGGTGAGCCTCAGAAAAGGTACTTCTGCCACAAGCCCCCTTCTGGATTGAATTTTTGGAGATATCCCTCCTTGGATAAGTTACGCCTGGATCTCCTTCAACTTGTAGCCCAGGTACCGACTGACAGGTGATCAATAGTGTTGCTCACGAATATTCGTATTGCGAATATTCGGCTCGAATATGGCATATTCGAGTATTCGCGATATATTTCGAATTTCGCGGTGAATATTCGCAATTCCGAATATTCACATTTTTTCAATTTTATTTTTAAAACAGATCACATCCTATCGACGTCTAAAAGCATTGCTGGTATGATTAGAGACCCTGGGCCGGGTAGCTAAGCTGAGGCGATCCTTTTATGTTGCCGAATATAAAAAAAAAAAAATTGCGAATTTTCGCTAATGCGAATGCGAAAATGATTGCGAATTTTCGATAACTGTGGTAGGAGAACT